>NW_026087270.1:15594999-16194999 GCF_022539395.1 Myiozetetes cayanensis | reverse complement strand
TGAATGCAGCCAGAGAGTCTGACAGCATCCCAAAGAAGGCTGGTTGGAGACCTCCAAGCATTCCCAGCACCTGGAAGTGCTGCACGCTCCAACACTGGGAGATGCTCTCCCAGGTGCCAAGGGACATTCGTGCCACCCAGATGACTCAGAGTGGCAAAAAGGCAGCTGCATGGCTGAGTCATGTGTCCCTGCTACTGGCACCAAAGGTCAGGTCTTTCGTGGCTCCAGCGAGATGATGTAACCGGGCAGAACATTTAAACATCGCTCATCTTCGTGTCACTTCCCGGCCTGTGCTTTATTGTCCCTCCCTCCCCCACCCCTCCAAGGCTGATTCACAAAGATTTTTTTAATTCCTATTAAGCTCAGCGAGACAAAATAATTGTATTTGGGAACAAATGTGACAGCTAGAGAGAACAGCGAGCAGCAATCTTCCTGCTGGCATCAGCTGGTG
This sequence comes from Myiozetetes cayanensis, assembly GCF_022539395.1. NCBI lineage: Eukaryota > Metazoa > Chordata > Aves > Passeriformes > Tyrannidae > Myiozetetes > Myiozetetes cayanensis. The sequence goes on along the minus strand of NW_026087270.1, from coordinate 16,194,548 downwards.
CCACAGCCCTGCCGCCCAGCTCCTCCACCAGCATCACTGTGGCCAGGGCTGGTCCTGAAGGAGGACACCCACCACCCAAATCAGGTCCCTAATGTGCCCCCAATCCAGTGAGGAGGACAAAGGGGCAGTGTGGTGGGATGGGTTCACACTAACAAGCTTATTCTGTCCCCATCTGTCCCTTACATGCCAGCTGTGTTATTAAGGCCACTGCTTTCAGACAGGAAAGAGGTTTATTTTAGGGCAAGGGGCACATCTGTGTGGCCAAAATCCATGCAGAGCCATGTGGGCACCCCAGGTGCCTCTGAACCACGTGGCATGAGCTGCCAAGGGTCCACCAAATGTCCCATCCAAATCTCACAGGTGACCCCCACCTCTCCTGACTCGTCTCCCCGGCACCCAGACACCACCCAAACCCACACATCACTGCTGACACTGTGGGTGCAGAGGATTCATGGTCCTGGCTGTGCCCCTGTCATGCCAGTTGACTGGAGCAGCTCAGTGGCACACGAGCACACCACACCAGCCCGTTCAGCCACCACAGCAGAGGAGCACTGAGCAGGCTGCTGCTCAAGGCTGACGTCCAGTGCCTATCGTGCCAATTAAAAAGAAGCTAAAAATAGCAGAGGAAAAGAAAAAAAAAAAATCAAAAACTAAATGCACCACACTTTCATATTCTAAAGGAAGCTTTGGAATCAAAGCTGCTGGACCGAGACATTACTGACAGGAAGAGAAATTCCTGAAAAGTAGAATCAGGTCAGAGATGACACCTATCAAGGCTGCAAAGCTCATTAGTCTCACCCAGGCAGCTGAGAAAAGTTAATTGTGGACCATGGTAAGGTGAGGTTTGCCTGTACACCCTCCCCACTGAACGTGAGGAGATCAGGTGCTGGACAGCTGAAATGATGCCCGTTGATTCACCAACTCCTTGGCCAAGTGCTCAAAGGCTGCTCAACTTGTCCAAGTGTCTGAAAAAATGAGACCGCCTAATTTCCAGGGAATTAGGACCATTTTTGTTTGGTTTACACGATTTAATGCCCTTTGGCTACTTATTTTCTGCTGCATCCAACACTGCTGCCTATATCATCTCACCCCCACACTCTGCCTATCTGCTCAGGTGCAGGTATAAAATGCTCAGGTGCAGGTGTAAAATGGAATCCCCTTTTTTTTTTTTTCTGCAGGTGTTTTAGCACGGAGTCTTTGCCCCTGTAGTCAAAACATTTTTAATCACAGCTAAATGCTTTTGCACAGACTCTGGAGTTTGGACTCATGTCACCAATTTTATCACAGATAGCAACTTGCCCAACCCTGACTGCTTGCAGGAGACAACGACCAGAGCTTCTCCACGTGGGACCCTGAACAGTCCCTAAAGTGCCACAAAAACCGTCCTTCAGAGTTCCCAGCCCACTGTGTGTGCTCCTGGACTGCTAAACCAGCCTGGGCCATGCACCTCCCTGGGACACCCACCCACGTGAGACCTCTTGCACTACTGGTGATGACCAAGGTCACGCTGCTCAAAGCCACTCTGGGCAGCTCAGGATGAGCTGTGGTGCCCACTGTGCCCTGACCCCCTGCCCCTTCCTCCCAGGGGGGAGGGTTTCGAAGGAATACACACACAGCTGGTGGGCATGCTGGGAAGCAAAGCTTTTGGGATCAAGCCAACGTTTTGCTTATGCTACAGAATAATTCAGGCAGCTGCTGAGGGTTGACTCCCTCCCGCTCCAGCAGCCGGGTTAGCGGCGGCCTTGTCCTGCTGGAGAGGAGGGCTGGGAACCACACACAGTGCTCCTTGTGCACTGTCTGCATCTCTGGGGTTCACCCACCAGCAGGGATGGCACAAGCATGGAAAAGTCCTCCTGTCCTTAAACAGCCTTTTATCTGCAGGGTGGTGCCCTTGGCCGTGTTGAACTTCAGGAGGTTTGCACAGGCCCATTCCTGCAGCCTGTCACAGATGGCATCCCTTCCCACCCGTCCCTTCTACAGCACCACACAGCCTGCTGTCATCTGCTTAGGAGGAATTCAGTCCCTGTCCTGATCCCTCCCCTCCTCTCTTTCCTTAGGAATCACCTTTCTTATTCATAAGGAGACAGCTTCTGAAACAAGAAAAAATAACAAGATCATCTGCAGTTTCTTCTCAGGGTTTCCCACTATGAAATATGGCAGTTGAAACCCGTATTTGTGAGATTTCTGGTAAGCAGGGAAGACCAACATCTGCAAGGAGTTCATCCCCAGGATTTGCCAGCTGGCTGCAGTCTGTCTCCAGTTGAACTGGTCCAGGCTCCCACACACCCACCTCCCAAAAGTCTCCTTCCCCATCCCACAGTCCTTCTCTCTCCACAACAGTCCATGAAATGCCCAGCTCAAAGAGTGTTGACTTCCACACACTTCTTGAAGAAGGCCACAGCACAAGCTGCCCTGGGTAGCGTTTTTCTACTGGACTGACCTTCCAGACCCTCATCCAGCACACTCCTGGTCCCAAGAAAGAGCCACTTTCCAAGTTAAACACAAAGACCAGCTTCCCATGCAACTCAGGATCCAAGAGCTCACCCAGAACACACCACACTGCAACGTCAAACCCCACAACTTCTAACTCTCACGTGGGATCAGCATTTCAGGTGCCCAGATCTGAAGCACCACCAGCTCATAGCACTCTGAGAAGGGGCTGGGACCCCTTTGAAGGTGGAAAGATCCTTTCACAGCCACCACAAGCATTGCCAGAGGTCGGCATTTTGAGATCTGCAGTTAAAGCCAACCCCCAGCACAAAGCAGAAAGCACTGATGGGAAAAGGACTGGTTGCAAAACAGAACAATGAGCACATCAGCACCACCCTCACAGCCTTGGGAGGACCAGAAGAACTTCCACTTCTGCTCGTGGGGGAACAAGGATCAGCCTTGCAGCGGAGCACACCAGCACGAGCAAACCAGGAGGGGTGAATCCACACCACACCAGCACTTACCTCTACCCACTTCCCATTGACTTCCATGAAGAGGACGCAGAAGGGGTCGGATTTGGAGGTGACATCCCTGTCCAGCAGGTTTTGGCCGCAGATGGACAACTCGACTTTGCAGACACAGTACTGGGAGCCGACGGGCCCCGGCGGCGCGGGAGTCACGGTGTACGCCATGGACTCCGGTGGCAGCAGCTCCAGGCACTCTGTGGGACACCAGAATGGGGAGAAACCTCAGTGCTGAAGGGCAGCAAACGTTCTGTCAGCTGGGCACAGACAGAGGAGCCACATGTAGAGCGTGGATCTCCAAGTTACACGTGATGTAAGTCATCACGGCGCCAAAACATCTGCCCTGCCCAGTCACCCTCTCCATGTGGCCACCCCACCAGGCAGACATCCTGGGTGGGAGCCCAGCAGAGCACCTACAACCTGCTTTGAGTTTGCTCCATAAATAGCAGATTTTCAAGGAAAGGTAACTTCTTTTTTTTTTTTGGGGGGGGGGCAGGGGGAGGAACTACATTTCCATTTCATCTCTCATCACAAAAACTGATTGTTCTCTCACTGGTCCCAAGCCATGGACCTAAGCTACAAGAGCCAAACTTGAGCTCTGCCCCCCAAATCCTCAGAGGGAAAGGGGTGAGATTGTGAGGATGAGTAGGGTGGAGGGAAGCTCCAGCTCTGGTTCAGCCCTATGCCCATTCAGATCTGCAGGCCAGTAGCAGGCAGTGGCTCTGGCAGCAGTTAAAAAGTGACATTAGTTGGCTCAGAGAGGCACAAGGCAAATGTGACAACCACTGCACGACCTGAAGCACAGCATGATTTACAGGGCCCTGACTAAAAATCCACCTAAGATCTTACCAAAAGTACGCTACTGAAGTCATTTTGCAGATAGACATGGGTTTTATACCATTATTAGTGCAAAGCCCCACCCCACACTACATCCTTGCTGTCTGATGTGCAGCTTACTTGTCAAAAACCACCAAAGGTCTTCAATTGAGCAGAAAGGACAGGGGGAGAAAGATAAGAAAAAGCATTTTCAGAATAATTTATACTAACAAACCGTTGTGGCTGGGGTTACCAGCAGAGAGTGAGCTCTTCTCAGCAGCTGCTTCGATACCTTTTGTCTCCTTTTTCAAGAGTGGCTCCTGGCTCACCCACTTTATCTAAAACCCCCAAACATTGCCTCCCTATACCTTGATAAACCATCTGCTTCTGTTTGGCATTGAAACCCCAATTAATACTATCTGTTTGTTTTGCCTGGGCATGAGTATTTACAAGCCCCTGCGCTGCTGGGAGTTGGGCTGCTGCCCTCTTCCCTTGCAGCTCAGATTCCAACCTGGAATAGGGATGGGGGGCAGAGGCAGGGTGATCCCAGCAGGACTATGGGAGAGGGAGCTCTGGGCTCACTGCTGGCTGTCCTGAGTGCAATAAATACCGAGCAGAAAACAGCTCCAGCTTCCAAGGCTCGGAGCCCTCTCCTCTTACCTGCCAAGATTTCTGCTTGGCACCAAGTCACCAGAAACAAACCTGGTTTTAACCCCCACCAGTAAACACAAGCTCTTCATCCCAGCCTGCTGCTCGGAGAAAAGAGTGGTACAACCACTCCAGCTTCAAAGGAAGCCAGAAACTTCTCCAGAAAAAGAAAATCCCCATCCTTGCCTGCACACACACACCCGTGCACAACACCACGCGCCTTTCGCGAGCGTCGTTCCCTCTTCCCTAGACCAAGCCTGTCTCGTGCCATCACTCCCTGTCCGCAGCAGCACAACGCCAAAAGGGTGGCAGTGTGACACCAGAACGGTGGCACATGTGGGCAACCTTCCATCTACTGGGGCTTCAAAGAGAAGCACACGTGGAAACAAAAGTCCTCACGGCTCACGCGCCGTGGCCGGGGTGCTGGCTCCAAAGTGCCTGTACCTGTCAGCCCCTGCCTCTGCTCCTCCCCAGCCCGTGTCATCAGCTGCAGCTAGAGCAGAGATCTCACTTAATTTTTCTTTAATGCACAGATCATGTAATCAATGTCTTAAAATAGCCAGGCCTATTCTAGAATAGCCAGTTCTATTTATGCTGCTGTCTGTCTGCCGCTCCCTCCGAGAAGCAAACTCGGGGCAGCTGTGCTGGCATGGACCTGGCCCTGCCGGAGCAGGGTGGAGTTTTTCCATCTCCCCTTCCCCCAGATCTCAGTGCTGTCTCACAAAAAAGCAGAGGCAGCAAGTGACTCAGTGGAAAAACCTTTTTCTTTTTTTCCCAGGGCTGGCAGGCACCAAAACATCCTCTTGGTGCTCAGCACACCACCCCTGCTCCAGCCCCTGCGCTCAGTCTGTCCTGCTCCCTGGGTCCAGACAGACACTGGGATGAGGAGAGATGGCCAGTGCCAGCTGGGGCAGAGACTGGAGAGCCAACTCTACTCCTGCTGCACCAGCATGGATCCAACACCTTCCTCTTGCTTCGCTGGCATGGATCCAGCACCTTCTGCAGGGCCAGGTGGGAGGGGTCAGCCCCTCACACCTTGGCAGCAGCCACAGGTCCCTCCAGCTCAGAGGCTTCATATCTGAGGCATCACCAGGCTTCAGCGAGCTGGTGGCATTCTGACATCTCAGAAGATGCTTTAAATTCAGGGGGTATTTGAGCTGGCTCACCATCATCTGTATTCCAGCCCCTCCTCCCGTTTTTGTTCTCCTCTCCTCACATTTGCCACCCTGAACAAAGTCCTGTGACTCGCTCGGCATCCGTGGCCAAATACCCTCCCAAAGTACAATCCCAGCTGCCAGCCTTGTGCCCATCATGCAGACACGTGTCCTCCTGCCAGGGCACGGCCAGGTTACCAAGGAGAGGCCCCGGGGACAGGCTTGAAGCTCTGACTGCCCCACGGTCCTGTCTGCCCTTGGCCCCAGCAGATGCCTGGAGAGGTGTCACAAGAGCAGCATCAGAATGGAGGGACATGATCCCCAAATCCTTTCTGGGCTCCAGCTTCCAGGACCTCCCGAGCTGGACGCTTCTTTGTGCTTCATAACTTTCAAGTGCTTTTTCCTTCACAGCTGGGTCACTTCCAAGCTGCTCCATGTCCACAACATCCCTCAGAGAAGGGTTTTGCTGCCTGGGGGCACATGCAAGCCCTGGGGCCACCCAGAATATCTGAGATGAATATCTGAGAGTCCCAGAGCAATGCACACAGATGTTCTCCTCCTCCCACTCACCCCATGGCCACCTGATCTCTGCAGCAGAATCCCAAAGCACGTACATAAGGGCTGGCAGGAAAACCTAGGACCTTGACGTCCTCTCTTATCTGAAAGAGCAGGAAGGGAAGGAGATATCTGTTTTGTAAATTGTCTTAGAGAGGTTCCCCTTCCCTCTGCAGAAGAGCAGCCCCAGGAGCAGCAGTTTTAAGGATTAACAAGAAAAAAACCTGAGCTCTGTTTTAAGGATTAACAAGAAAAAAACCCTGAACTTAAAAAATAAAGCTGTGCTTTAACTGAAACATTTTGGGGGCTTTTTAAACTCTTAATAGTGCCACAAATTCAGTGATCTCCTATCCCTTGAGAAATCAGGCTTATTTTAACAGCCAATACCAGACATACTTGAAACAGCCCCAGAAGTACAGGTATCCACCAGTGATATCATGTAAAGTCCCTCAGGATCCCTCCTAGGGATTCCCTGCCCCTTCTTTGGGATGATCTGTGATTTCTGCAATACCCCACACAAGTCACTTGGGACTCAGTTTTCCCACTTGGGCTGTCCCACTACAGCCTACTGCAATTGTGGAAGCAAATCTCCTTCCAGGAAGGGAAAAATGAGAAAGGGAAGTACCAAACAGGTAAATTGGGGTTCCTGTAAAGCACATCTCTGATCTTACAGGCAGTGGAGACACACAGGGAGAGCAGCTGTACCCAACGGAGGATTAACACCAGGTGAAAACAGGTTGTCAGAAGATTGAAGCAAAGAGAGGAGTGTGAGGACACACAGACTGGTTGCCCAGAGCAGCAGCAAAGCTGAAACGCAGCACACACGGAGCCAGAGATGCCAGGAAAAGCCAGGATACACTTCCATGAATGCCCAGTGCAGCTCCCCACACTGCCAGAATCCACAGAGGCCACTTTGCTATCTCCTATCAACAAACAAGAGTCATCTCCAGAGCCCTTTTGCAAAGCAACACAGAGGATTCACCAGTTTGCACCTGGTCCTCGTGACAGCCTCGTTACCTTCTGCACACACGTGCAATTAGTCCTGTACACATCTGCTGGTGCTCCCAGCAAACGCCTCTGCCACGGCTGAGCAGCCTGGGAGGCAGAAAGGGACATCCCTGCAAACGTGTTCCTCGGGTATCTGCCTCCATCAGAGGACCTTCATCTCTCTCACGAGGCAGGGAAAGGCTGAAAACTGTTTGTGAGCATCCCAGCACGGGCAGCATGGCTGGGACTGAGCTCAAACTCCCCCAAATTCACAGAGGTTTGGGCTACACCTGGCAGAGGGAGATGCTCAAGCAGGGCTCTTGTTTCCAGCCTAACGCTGCCCACAGTCCTGCCTGCTGGAAGCCAAGGGGACTGCACTGAGATACTTTGGGGGCCAGATACAGAAGGACAAAGCGTTTCAGGACAACCTAATTTAAGTGACTTCTCCAACAAACCCTTCCTGATGGAAACGTTCCCTAATGGGCTACCATAGGCAAAGCTGCTTGTGCCAACTACACTGGTGCTGCAAAATTCCACTTCAACAGCTAGTGGCCACCTCGGTGTGACAGTGGCTGATGCTTCATTTCTTGCTCAGGCATTTCCCACCCGCAGTGCCCAGCTCTGTCAGGGGTGAAGGGTGGTCCCCCCTGCAACTGCAGGGGCACAGCTCCTGCCTGGCCACCCTTCCAGGGCCAGAGGATGGCCCCGTGTCCCCACAGAGGGGATCACACCCACAGAGGCACCAAAACTGGAGATCTCAGCGAGATGGGGATGTGTAAAAAAACAGAACATCTTTTCAGTGCTTCAGGCACGCAGGCAGCCTCGGACACCAGAGCCTGCCCCGGCACCGGGAGCAAAGAGCAGCAGGATTTGTTCTCCAGATGAAGTCTGAAAATGTCATCACGCTCTCCCCAAAGTATCTAAAGCCACTTACTGAGGAGAAATCACGAGCCCCGAAGAGCAGTTGAGCCAAGCGCTCCGGAGAAAGCAGGGCCCCCGCGCTCCCGGCGGCAAAGGTGCTTCCGTAATTCTCACCCGCCGTCGGAAAGCCCAGGGCTCCAGCCGGGCAAACGAAAGCAAAACTCCATCCTCCACACCCCGCGGTGACGTGTGGAGAGAGGGAGGCAGCACCGACCGCTGACACGGGTCGGGAGGAGCTGCAGGGACTCAAGCGCGTTTTGGGAGGGTGCTCAGAAAAATCAGAAAGTGGGGTAAAAATCACGCACACACACACAAAAATGTCCTTCCTCAAAACCAGAGAGAAATAGAGGGGCTCTGACGGCTGCTACCAGACAGCTGCGCCAGGGGTGCATCTGCAGGAGGCAGAGCCCAGCCTTGCTGCTCACCCTGTGCCTGCCCCGCACGCATCGCCCGTCCCGCACCCGCGGCATGCCCGGCTCGCAAATTCCGAGGGTGGCTTCCAGTCTTGCTGCTCAGAAAGGAGAAAGGGCAAGTGAGGAGCAGGGTGAGACGAGAGCGCAGCGGCGTCCTCCGTTCAGGACACGCAGCGATGGCCGAGCGGCGCAGACCGACCCCATCCCCACCTCCACTGGCACGCACGTATTTGGCTTAGATATGCAGAGAAGGATTGCACATTTTCTCTTGACTACAACTTTCCTCTGGGGCTCAATTTAGGGAAATTTGTGATTTAGGGCAGAAAGCGTCGTGATGTCACTGTGAACCGTGGCGATCACATCAAACTCTGTACACAACCGCCCTACAGAGCGGACTCAAGGAGAAGGTTCATGTGCCAGCTCTGCCCTCGCTGCGTTCCGGAGCCCTTGGGCTGCGGCTGAGCGGGAGGCTGAGTCCTGCGGGAGCAGCACGGCCACGGGCAGCACCCGTGGGAGCCTCCACCCGAACACAAATCTCCTACCTCCCGGGGCAGCGATGCTCTGCTCAGACACCTGCTCCGGGTGGGACAAACAAGCGAACCGGGAGATGCAGGAAGGGGAGGACGAGGCACTGTGAGGATCTGGGGCAGATTTTAACTTCCAGCATTAAATAATTCTCTGCTCCCTCCTGCAGCAGCCGTATGGGAGCTGGGCACGCTTTCCAAAGGAGGGGAAATAGATCTGTTTCAAAACAGGATTTGGAGGAAAAGGTGGATTTAAAGACAAGCCCTATGAAATGTAAAGGATCAGGGCAGCCCCGTAGCTGGGCTGCAAAGGACAAGCACCAGCAGAGCTCTCTTGCAGGTGCAAAGGGAACCTCCCAGGTGTTAAATATATGCCATGTATGGAACAGGCTGTTTAACTTATTAACCACTTTCCTACCTTATTGAAAACAAAAATGCTGGCTTTCTGAATCTTAATTGGATTCCTATTCCCAGCCAACACCGTGTATCACATGCGAGAGGTGAAGAAAAAAAAAAAAATCATCACTGAAGTGATCAGAAACACCTTTAACTGCTTTTGAACCTCACCACGTGCCAGCCTAGCCTCGTGCCAGCCAGAACAGCCCCAGCAGCAGGCAGGCCTGCAGGTCCCTCCATCCCATGCACCATTTCATCCCCAGAGCAGCCAGGGCTTTAGAGCTGATAAGATAAATAAATATTAATTTATGGGTAGTTGTGTGCGATGCTCGTTTGCACTGGGACGCCGACACCAAGCCCATGGAGCACTGCTGATGTCCCCATGGCCAGGGCCCACCTTCCCCCTTCCACCCAACCATCCCCTCCCCATCACGGATGGGATTTTTCATCGCTACAATCCAACGCTTCCCTACAGAATTTGAATTTTTTGGCCTGCTTTGCAGCAGGGAGAGATGCTGCCACTCGATGTGCGAAGCTTCACCCTGAGACAGTACTGCCTGCCAGTGGCACAGAAATGCGGTGGTTTTAAAGGGGATGACGTCTGATAAATTCTCAACCCCTTCCCAACAGCTTTAGACACCACTTGAGGGAATATCAGGCCGGGTTTAAATGGTTGCACAGCACCCGACTTGTTGTTTAGAAGCAAAACTCGTGTTCGCAGCTCGTCTCGTTTTTCAAATCAGCCTCACGACAGCTGATGTTTCTTCCTAAATCCTCAGCTTCTGGAATCACGTGATGATGGAAAATCCAGGGCTGGGGGGAAGGCGACTATTTTAGACACAAGATTTTTCCTGCTGGCTACAGGCAGAAAATATGACAGCTCCCGAACACAAAGCCTCAGCAAAAGCAGCAGGCAAATAAGGAGTGGAGCCCTTCTTGCTGAATTCTACACTCGTTTGTTTTTCTGGCATTTTAACAGCAACAATGTTACGATCTCCAAACTCACCTGATTTCCTGGGGATTAATTTTTCCCCTGCTCCTGCCATCCAAACAAGTAACCTGGCAAAGCCAGCGGCCGGGAAACTGAGCCAAAGCAGCAAAAAGTGATGACTCAGGTCCCTCAACAAATATTTTACTGAGGTTAAAGAGACAAACTGTAAGATTTCAGGGGCAGGGGTGGGAGACTGGGGGAAGCATTCAATTCTTTTTTTCTTTCACACTGTTTTGTGGGGTTTGCATCCTGCCAGCAGCACTATTTCAAATGCCTGGCTGCTCCACCACACCAGAAAATTTACCTTTCCTTCTCCTGTCCCCCCCACCCTGCCTCTGAGCACCAGCCAAGGTTCTCACATAAAGAGTTCCTTATGAGAGCTGGCAGCCCTGAAGTAGGACAGGAGGCTGCAAGCGTTGCTTTTTCATCAATTAACCCGGAATTACGTTCCTGGCACACTGAGGGCTCCCAGAGAACAAGCCCTGATTTACGGTGGCACGAGTGACTCCAGCCTGGACAGAGCTTTCCACTGAAGTCAGTGGGAAATTCTTCCCACCAAGTGTAACAGGAGCAGGAGAAGCTGTTCCTCCCAGCCTCTTCACACACCAGGCTAAGACTGCTGAAAGGCAAACAAAGCTGATGCAATTCCAGTACACGACTGGGCAGACTGGTAAATCACAGGGTAGCCAGAGGCTGCTCCAGTACCCCATAATCCCACTGTTTTGGGGTGAGGAAGGAGGATTCCTAGAAGAGAAGAGTCGAGGACTGCCAAGGGCTGTGTGCCTGATTATCCCCCAGGTCAAAGAGCATCTTCACCCATAGCTCAGCTCCAGAAGCTGAACCTGAAGAGGATTTTTCAACACTGGAACCCCCAGTTTCCCAGGGCCTGAGCCCTCTCCTACAGCACAGACTGGCCAGGCACCGGGGCCCTCACACCCCCACAAGCAGTGGCTTCACAAACTGCACCAGCTTGTCAGCAACCAGCACAAAGTCCCTTGCTGTCTCCCAGCACGGGCCTCAGGAGCAAGGATGTCCCCAGGACACTGCTCCTCACAATCTCAGTCCTCTTTACGTGTTGCTCAGAAGGGCAATGAGGAGGGAGAAGCATCACAGCAGGTGACCCTGCCCACCCTCACTGCTACAGGGTGATATCTGCAACCCCTTCAAGAGGTGCAAACTGTGCCCCTGACCAAGCAAGGCCTGGGGACAGCGGGGCACATGCCAATGGTGCCTGTGGAGACAGGCTGCTGGCAAACTCTGTCCCCAGGGGTCTGGAACGGGGTTTGATCTTGGAGAGCAGCTCCAGAACCTCCAAAGGCAGGTGCTAGAGGCTGCCTAACACCACAGGAAGGTGCAGTTTTGGGGACACCTGGAAGCCTCACTGGTTGCCTCCCTCCTTCCCTGCCACACTATCCCAGCTGGGATGGTCCAGCAGCAACAGCAGAGAAACAAAAATACACATCACCAGAAAACTTAAACCCATCTCCCAGGCTATCACACAGCTGGAACCAAAGCAAATGCAGCATTTCCCCAAGGCTACTACAGGAAAACATACTCCCCTGATTTCATTCTCCTTTCCACGTGCCCCGAGCTTTTGTTCCCAGCCTTCCTCCTCCCATCTCTCCACTCCCTGCCCCCAAAAGGCTTTGGTGGGAGGCCGTTTCTGGCTGATAATAAATCATTTTCTGACCCCAGAAAAGCACAGTGGTATCACAGGCACCAGTACCTGGACTGGCTCGAGGAGGATGATGCTGGTGACGGGGGAGCAGTGTCAGAACTGAGCACCCCTGGGCTGTGCTCGTGCTGCCCTGCTTCCAACTCCAGCCTTTCCAGCGAGGCTCAAGTGTATTCCCAGGAGGTTCAAACCTGGGGCTCCAGCTTCACCAGGATCCTCCCAGTTCCTTTCCACTAAGTAGCTCAGCCTCTGGGGAGTCAGCAGCAAGGACCCAGCCCTTCAGAGACGTTTCTGCCACCAAAGCTCAGCTCTCTACTCACCTCTGCTTCCCGTCCCACCCTCCCTGTGGTGACCAGCTCCGAAGGGTGTGTTTGCCCACCAAGTCCTCCAGCCTCCCTGGCTTTAATCCAACCACTTGCCTAAATTAGGGTTACTCACACAGACACTTATTGCATCAGGTCTTCAGGCTGGCAGAGCTGACAGGAAAACACCTCCCTCCCTCCCTGCCTGCCATCCTCCGAGCACCCTCGTGCTGCCAAGCGAAACGCTCCGCTTGCCTTTCTCAGGGAACGAGGTGTCTTGCTGGGCACAGAGGAGCGAGGAGGAGCACCTCCCTGAGCATAAACCCCCTCCTGCCCCCCACCAAATGCATGGCATGAAGGATATCATCACCAGCTGGAGCAGCATCAGGCTGCAAACAGCTCCCAGAGAAGCGTTTCTGCACTTCCCCAGCCTCCAGCTCGCCAGATCCCCTCCGGGTCTCCATGCTGGAGGATAAGGAGAGGGGCTTGTGGCTGCTGCCAGGAAAAAGCCCTACAACTATCCCCAGGCTTGGGGAGTGAAGCCACCAGGCCCTGGCGTTTGCCTGGGGTCATGTGTCCAGTTGACATCTTTAGAAGATGATGCAGATCCACGGAGAGTGGGAATGGGACAACTTCCACACCATGCAAGAACAAAGGGACCTGTGCTGGGGAAGGGGAGCGAAAAGCAACGGGGGGACTGCCCTGAGGAACAGTCAAGGGATGGAAGGTCTGTCCCAGGGATGGAGGGTCTTTCCAAGGGAACAGAGGGTTTTTTCCCAGCGGACAGAGGACAGAAGTGCCACCACACACCCCGGGACAAGCCAGTGGGGACCACTGCCCTGCGGGTCCCCATCCGGTGGCTGGCACCGGTGTTACGCTGTCCCGGCCAGCGCAACCCTCCCACCGGACTATCCCGTATCACCACCGGCGCATCCCCCACCGCTCTCACCACCCACCCGACCCACGGGGGACGGTCGCGCCCAACAGCCCCGCTCCGTTATCCCCGCGGCATCCTCGGGGGCTGCCGGTACTCACCGCCGGGCCGGGCCGGGCCGAGCAGCTCCCGCGGGGCTGCGGGCTCAGAACCTCCCCACGGCCGCGCCCGCCGCCCGCCCCTCGCCATCACCGCCCACCCGCCCCGTACGGTGATGGCGAGGGGGCGGGCGGCGGGCGCGGCCGTGCTGGGGCTCCCCCCTCGCTGTCACCCCCCTCCACCCCTCGAACGAGCATCATCCGTTTCCGATTAAAAAAAAACAGAAAAGGATCCACCCCAAAAACTTCCCCGCTGGTTGCTTTCGCTTCTCTGCTTGCAATTAAAAAAAAAAAAAAAAAAAAAAAAGGCAGCTTAGAAAGGCTAAAAAATGCCTAGAAAATAATTTTCTGCGTTATCCACGCAGCTCCAAGGAAAACATAACTTTTTTGGATCGACACCCATTTTGTTTAAGCAAAACCACGGCGTTTGGTGCTGTTTGGGTGCTAGAGGGGTTCTCCCTGCCCAGCTAACGTGGGTGCTCCCACTGCCAAAATCGTGTCGGGGTTCAGGGCAGGACCCCGTGTCCCACTGTTGCCACTTCCCACGTGGAAAAACTGGCTAAAGGAGGAAAACAAGCAGGCCCTGAATGCACACCCCAGAAGTGAAGGGGAACCCAAGACACAGTGCTGGCCCGTGTCACGCTGATCCCTCACCCTGCTCGCCCCAAGGAGCCTTCAAGGCAGGGACCGCCGGGCTTTGACCCCAGCGTGCCATCAGCAACCTCACCCAGCACCTGGCAGACACATCATCAGGCATCCAGGATATTTATATAGATATTTTTGATCTGGAGATAGGGTAATAAGGCTGGAAGCCTCCCTGTGAGGCTGCTGATCAAACAAACTGTCTGGATTTGTTCAGAGCCCTTTACCACGGGCTCTTCAGAAGATCGTGGGCAAATAAGCAAGTCCCCAATTCCCCCAGCCAGCTGCAATACTTTCCCCTCCTTCAGCTTGAGCTGTGAAAGGCTGAGGAGTTTCAAAGCACAGGGTCGGTTTTGAGCATGGACAAGGTGCACCCTGTGCCAGCCCCAGCCCCTTCCTGGCATGCCAGGAGTGGGGCAGCAGACACGGGATGGGCTCAGGGCTCACCAGTTCTCCTGCCCAGCACAGGACACGTCCAGCTAAAAAGCTGAGCCTAATTTTTAGGAGCCCCCTTCTTTCTGTGTAAACCCAGCCAGAAACCGCCACAGGAAGGGACAAGGTTGTGCCTGAAGGAGGGATTCAGTGGAAGTGGGGTCTGTGCCAGACCTGCCCTCCGACCTCCTTGCCTGTGGCTTAAAATGTCCCTTTTGGGGGAAAAGGGAGAGTCAGACAGTATTTCACAAATACCACAGTTCCTGTTTCGTCCCAAATCAGTTTCTCCTGCGTTTCCTCCCCTGCCCAGCACGATGCCTCCAAGTCATAGCAGGTTCAGGACTACCTGCAACCGGTTTTAAGCAGAGGGGCAACAGCAGCTGCATTTCCAGCTCTTGGGAGCAGCCGCCATCGTGTGCGGGAGCCCATCCCAGCCCGGCTCCAGCTGCTCCCCAGCACAAAACCCGGGCTCCCTCCCGCCCTCCAGCAGCGTGTTTATTTACAGCAGAGTATTTCTTTCTAAAGATCTGGTCTCAGGGGGCAAAATCCCTTCTGTGTGAGAAACCAGTACTGACTAGCTCAGGCATTGTCTTCCGGAGACTGCAGGCAGCCTGAAACAATAGGGGTGTGCGGAGTGTCCTGATGCATTTCCATTTTTGGACCGTGATAAATCTGAAGCCCAATAGTAACAGCTCTAAAAATGGCCCACGGTAATTAGCTGGGTTGGGAATCGGTTTGGTGCTCGGCCACCACCCACAATCCCTGATGGCCCCCACGTCTTCCTGCGTGCCAGAGGGTTCATTTAACTCCTCAAAATTGGACAAAGCCCCCCCAGGTTCCCCTTGGAAACTTTCAGGCACGAGCACGGGCTGCAATATGGGCATCAGCAGCGCAGTGGAAACGGGATGCACACCCCCAAAATCCTGGGTGAGAAAGGAAGCCCCTGACCGATCACCTTGCTGCGGTTCACGGACAACTCGATTCAAATCTCGTTTTTTGAAAAATGCAACCCACGCACACAAAGCACGGCACAGAGCCCATCTTGATCCAGAACCGCTGGATTACAGACAACAACTCCCCGTTTCTGGGGTTTTGCTGACACCTGGTGTTGTGGCAAAGATGCTGGGAGTTCCTGCAAGTCCCTTCTCCCTGGTTTCTGTCGGGATGGGCTGTCTCTCAGGTCAGACCAATGTGTGGCTGGGAGGTAGCCCTGAATTCTGGGAAGAGGCTGAGAAATGCAGGTGTGCAGGTAAATTCCTAAAGCACTCTTTAACATCTGAGGTCAAGAGCAGTGTTTGCAGCAAACCTCACAGTACAAGTGTACACTTCCTAACTTCAGGAATCAGGAGAAGGAACTGCAGAGGGGAATCTCAGCTCTCATTCATCATACAATGGTTTCCACCTTCCACTAGACCCAGTGGCTCCAAGCCCTGTCCAACCTGGCCTGGAGCATTTCCTGGGCTGGGACAGTCACAGCTTCTCTGGGCAACCTGTGCCAGGGCCTCCCCACCCTCAAATGGAAACATTTCTTCCTCATATCTGATCTAACCCTGCCCTCTGTCAGTTTGAAGCCATTCCCCCTTGTCCTGTCACTCCAGGCCCTTGTCCAAAGTCCTTCTCCAGCCTTTTCAGAGCTCCTTTAGGCACAGGAAGGGGTTCTAAGGTCTCCCTGGAGCCTTCTCTTCTCCATCCAACCTCCTGTATTTCCAGAAGAAGTCCTGGCAGGAACTCTTTCAGGGTCTGGCTGGCAAACACACTCACCTTGAGAACTGTGATGAGCTAAACTGTGAAGTGTCTACCTTGTAGATCACACTCTCATCCTCTGATGGTTGCTGGGAAGACTCACATCTGCAAATCAGAACTGAAAATACAGGACGTAAATAAAATCCCCATTTGGTGAAGCTTTTCCTAAACGCTGGTGTTTAGATCTGAGGTACTTGATTACCTAATGGAATTATACCTGATGAGGAATTTCACTACCTCTTTTTTCCTTTGTTCCTGTTTTTAAACCCTTTTCAGGATACAGCCTCTGCAAAACATGTCCCACTTCTCCACCACCACGTCATCATCTCGCAGAGCGCAATGCTGATCTTTAAATAAGGACAGAGAATATTCCTCCAGGAATAACCAGCACCAGCTGTTCCTGTCCTTTGCCCAAAGGTTTGCTGGACCAGCATTTCCATCTCGTTCCAGGTGCCTGCCCTGCCCACATCAGATTGGTTGCATCTCCCCAGGCAAACAGAATTCCATCAATAAATCCACCAGCAGACTAAAATATTTACAGCACAAACACGTAAGGTAAACATTATAACTCTTGTTAATAGATAATGAGAGCAATGTGGCCGCTCTCCTGTGACACAGGCTGGTGTTCCATGCATGCAAGGGCAGCTGTTTGGGGATCTTCTCCTCCAGTTCCCACAGGTCCAACACCCACTGTGCCCAGCAACACAAAGGCTTTGGGATCTGGGAGATTCTAGAGGCTCGAGGGATCCGTCACGTGGACAATGTTTCAAGCTAACTGACCCCTTGTATCTCCTGAAAGAGATTAATTAGTGCAATGGAGTCTTCCAAAAACCCCACAAAGGTCTAAAAAAATGCCATATGAAAACAGTCAGTAGTGCACACTCCTCTCACACAGAGCAGTCCGTTTTTTCTTGCAAGTTCTTTTACAACCTTCAGTCCTTTAAAGTCTCTTATTGAAATTTATGGTGGTATCAGCTTTTCTTTGTTATCACACTATAAATATTGATCGTTTTCCAGGCAGTGACTTGAAATTTCAAATGTCCTGAAGTTTCAGCTACAAAACTGAGGCAAATCCGGTATGAAAAGGAGGCTGATATGAAGAAAAAAAAACAAGAAACAAAAACAAACACAAAAAAACCCCCACAAAAAGCCCCAAAACAAAACCACCACAACAACATCAACAAAACCCAACCAAACAACAAAAAAAGCCCCAACCCCCAAAACAAATATTTCCTTTTTAAAAAAAAAAAACCACTTTTTTTTTTTTTTTCCCCAAAGGAAACCACAGATGCCCCATCCCTGGAAATGTCCAAGGCCAGGCTGGATGGGGCTTGGAGCAACCTGGTCTAGTGGAAGGTGCCACTACCCATGGCAGGGAGGTTGGAACTAGATGGTCTTTAAGGTCCCTTGAAATCAATCTATGATTTTTTGCCTAAAAATCACAGAGGAATTTCACAGTGATAGGTGATTTTCAGGCAGCCTGTTGGAGTGCATTTGTAACAGTGTCAATAATTTACAATTTTATAAATAACTTTACATCCTCTCCTGGGGGATGTGTATGCTTTTATTGCAACACCCTCTAGGTGTTGCAGTCTGGATTAAAGATAATGAAATACTCTGCTGTCTTTCTGAAAGCCTGAGGAGCTGCACCTTGTCCTAGAATCATGGAATCACACAATCATGGAGGTTGGAAAAATCCTCCTAAGATCATCGAGTCCAACCCTTTACCCAGCACCACTGTATCCACCATTAAACTATGCCCCCAAGTGCCACATCCCCATGTTTTTATGAACACTTCCAGGGATGGTGACTCCAAAATCCCACATCTCCAAGGAAACTTCATACCTGCTTTTTTGTTGACTGTACATGGGAGCTTAATTACGACCTCTCTTCTTTCTGGGTGCCCCTCCCTAAATATAAAGGCTAAATATTTAACTTTTGACAGGGCTGAAGTTTGGATGGAGGTGCCTGGTGTCCCTTTTTCTCTAGGGCAATAAATAAATAGGTAGTGTCTAGCACACAAACATTCTCATCACCATTTGCTAATAGCTTTCCAGAAAGTTATCCTCTTGAAGAGGGTTTCAGTGTTTTCACACCAAGAACACTGCCTGCTCAGCAGCAATTCTTCACAGTCTTTGCCTCTTCTGTACAATGAAAGCTCACAAGAAACAAAACATACAAAAAAGCCTCAATAAAAACCAAACCAAAACGAAAAAGACAAAACAAACAAACAAAAGTGTCCACACTTGGTCCAGTGCAACAAAGGAAGACCTAATAGTTACGGTTTTCAGCTGCAGGAACTTTGATCTCCTGGGTTCTTCAGTGTACTTTTTTTTAGGGTAGTGGGAGGTGTAGAGCCACTCCTGGTCAGGCAAGGGCTCTTCTTTGCTAGCTGAAGGAGAAACAGAGTCTTGGCTCTTGGCTTGTCAGATCCTCAGCGAGGCTCTTGGGCACCGGGTTGTCCCACAGCCTGCAAGGACAGCAAACGTTACTGCAGGACCAAGCACAGGGAGCATGGAGCTGACGTGCCAAAAACAGCGGAGGGGCAGCCCTGGGCTCCCCCCAGATCACCTCTGCTGGTGAGACAGGAGTGAGGTATGGATATATCCCAGTGGCACAGCAGCAGCCCAGCAGCTGCCTGCCCACTGAAGGGGACTCACTGATCTAGTTGGGAGAGAGATCAAGGCTTTGAAAAGCCCTTTCTGAGGAAGTGAAGCTGGCCTAGAAAACCCTCAGCTTCCTTGGCCTGTGTCTGTGTGCCCTGCAACATCCTATTATTCCATGCCAGATAACCCAGGGCATGGGTCACACATCTGCCCTGACTTCCCTGCTGAGCCAGTAACCAACCACAGAACTCTGGGGTACCTGCTCACCTTATGGACTGAATTTCCGGGCACTTGGCAAGTTCCTCCACCAGCTTTGCGGCCCCACAGGCTCCAATGCGATTTTTCTCCAGGCTGTTTTAAAAACCAAACGAGAGTTTCAAAATCCAAACCAAGTCAGTAGTGGAAAGCAGCTGAGTAATCCCTGGCTCCCTCTCCTGTCCCAGAGGAGCTGCACAGTTACCCTTCTGCACAAGCACAGCAATGCCACACAACTCTTTAACATCGTGGCCCTGTTTATTCAAGGTGGGGGGTGTGCACACACTGCTTCCCACAATCTCCTTCTGGCAACAGGACCTGCCAGCAGATCTCTCACCCTTGGAGCGCTCTAACAGATCCCACAGCGAACTTGGTGCCAAAATTGCCAGTAAACTTCTCCTGGCTCATCCACAACCTTCCTGCTTGCACCTGTGAAACAGCCCCGTGTGTGGTTTCCCTTCGCCAGACAAACCCATCTCATTTCCCGACCCTGTGACCCACGGACTGGTATTTCCATATGTCTGAGAGATGGAAGATGTGTACCACGTGTTCCAAAGAGCCACAAAGGAAGGCTCTGTGAGCACAGCACCTGTCTGGACCATCCCAGACACTGAAGAGGAGAAAAAAGCTCGCAGGGAGCAGCTCACCTGAGGTCATTAGATGACGTGAGTCATGTTCGAGAAATACCAGTTTGTCTCTCACATCTCAAACCTTCACACCTCAGCTTCTGCTTAGAAACCCCAACCACCTTAAACAACACCAGTGCTGCTTCAGGAGCATCACCCAGGCAAGGCTGGCCCTTGGAGCATGGAGCAGGCTCAGCAGGAAGCTAAACTGCAGCAGCCTGTCTGTCTGCTGTGATTGAAGGCTCAGTGGCAGAAAAACAAGCGTTCCCCGGGCTGCTCTCAGGGCTGTACTCACTCTAACACCTTCAGCTTTTCCATCTCTGGGAGAGCACTGGCCAGCTCTTGGGCTCCTCCATCTCCAAGGGCATTCCAAGACAATCTAAGGCAGATGAGAAATCCCAGCCATGAGTCAGTGGATAAACACAAGCAGATACTGCCTACCACTAGTACCACTACTGTGATACGAGCCCCTCGTAGATTAGCCTGTTTACCAGAGCTAATCTCCATCTTATCACGCCAGGTAAACATTCCCCTGGATTATAAGCTTAATTTTCAGAAGTTTTCTCCATTTGGCCACATGTTTCCACGTGTGATAAGACACCAGGGAGTGTCACCACAGAGCCTGTGGGCTGTGGTTATCTCAGAGTCCTGCAGGCCCAGGGAATGAGATATGGAAGTGACTGCTGAGCACACAGGGTCACTCCTCCTGTGATGTAAACTACTGCAGCAGCTAAAATGCCTCCCTGACCTGCTCTTGCAGCTGCCTGTTGATTCTGAGCTCTTTTCAAAGGATGGATCAGAGGGCTCTTGAAGGATTAGGTTTTTAACTTTTTGATGTATTAACAAGTGAGGAAGTTCTTTAGATCCTTTCTTTGCTACTTGATAAGCAGCCTGGCCATTTCCCTCTCTCCTGAAAACTATAAACTAGCAGTTTTGTCCAGCACCAGCCAGTGCTTCACTCACCACCTGGGGCCTCCCCACAGAGCCAAACCCCTACCCAAGCCTGGGGAACTCCAGAATTTCCTTATGGAAATGTAGAATTTCCTTTGGCACATAGGAGCCAAAAAACCAGAAAGGCAGGACAGGATCCAGCTCCAAATTTGGGGGCCTTCCACCAAACAAGTTCACAGATTGTTCTGGGATTTCATGGGCACTGGCATATTATCCATGTCACTCAGATTTCCCAGTGGCAGAACTCACAAAAACAGAGGCAAGAACTGGACCACAAAGATGGGGAATTTGTCCTGCCTGGCAAAGCAGATGCTGAAAGACTCATGACGATGGGCAGAGTCTGAACATGAGTGTTTTCCTCCATATTCTGTTCAGTTCCTCACATTCAGCTTCCAATAACTCGCCAGTTATACCAAAAAATTTGTTAGCATTGTATTTCCTCAATTGGTAAATTACTAGTAAATTTACCACTGAAAAGAACTTAGTGGAAAGTACCAGCAAGTATTTAGCGGGATCAGAAGTGCACTGCAGTTGCAAATTGGAGCTGGCATTAACACAAGAGTGACCTGTGTGTTGAAGGGTCTCCCCATCCATCACGGGATAATCACTCACATTATCTCCTCCACGGAAGGGCACAGTCGGAAGCCGTGAGAGAGGGATTTTGAAGCATCATCAGTGATTCCACAGAACTTCAAGCTGAGAGAAAAGACAGAGGGCACAGGGTGCTGCTGTCAGAGCCCACGGGCAATAGGGCACCAGCACCATCTTTCTGTGCTCCTGCCCTGGCAGTGCTGCAAACATCAGCCACACTCACATCAGCCACACTCTGCCCTCCGCGCCCTGGTACTCACTCAACCTTCCGGAGGTGTCCCAAGCATGGCAGCCCCTTGGACAGGGCATGGATACTTTGTTCTCCAAGGTCATTTTCTGATAAACTGTAAGAGTAATGGAAAAGCTTTGAATGGAAGCAGAAAAAAAGCAGGTACAGTACAGAGAAAACCCACCACGAAAATGTAAATATGTGAACTAACAAGTCAACAACTAGAACCCAGACTAAGTGAGGACTCTGTAGACAGCAGGGATGAGCCACATCAGTACACACAGCAATTCTAAGTCAAATCACTGCCTGGTAAAATAGAAACGACAGCCCTGCTGTAACTCACAACCTCAGTCCATGCAGCAGTGAACTGCTTGCAGATCAGGGGCTAAGAAGGACAGACCTGCAGCACATCGTGTGTTGTGTGTGAAACTGGAAATAGAAAGCTATGCTGGAGTTAAAGACTGGTGTGACTTGAGAAGAAATAATGGTAAGGGAGAGTGGGAAGAAGACATGGCTCTCAAAACTCAGGAAGAGCAGTAACTGCCTCCCAGCCTTCACCAGGCTGTGCTGCCCTGCTCTCATCTACCAGCAAACACAATCCATGGCAATCTCACCCCTACACTGACATCTCTCACACCCAACTACCAACACCCCAGTTCAACTTGTTATTGAACTTGTTATTGTTATCAGATACAAGGAAGAAATTCTTCCCTGTGAGGGTGGGGAGGCCCTGGCACAGGTTGCCCAGAGAAGCTGTGGCTGCCCCATCCCTGGAAATATCCAAGACCAGGTTGGACAGGGCTTGGAGCAACCTGGTCTAGTGGAAGGTGTCCCTTGCCCATGGCAGGGGGGTTGGAATTAGATGATTATAAAAGGTCCCTTCCACCCCAAACCACTCTGTGATTCCAGGATACGTTTGGCACCATCCCAAGTGCACCTGCCGTGACCCACCTTATCTCTTCCAGCAGCTCACACCCCACCAGGGCTCTGGCCAGCTCCAGCCCTCCTGCCTGCCTGATGTTGCTGTTCTGCAAGCTAACAAAGGGAACATAAGCATTGGAGGGTTATTTTGGAACAAAGCTGTAACAAAAGCTCGCATTTCACTTGCCAAGAAGAAAACTGCTAATCTGCTGAACCAGTGCCCGGTGTCAGTGACAACCTGGGGTCCTTGTGGATTAAAGAAGGGGCTTGGAAAACAGGGAGGCAACAGTGGGGCAGTCACTGCAAACACAAAGGCTTAGGTTCCACCAGAACAAGAGGACAGCCAGAGGCATCAGAAACTAAGATACTCAAAAACAATTTTGAGGCTTATTTTACTGTATATCCACTACCTGGTTCATCTCTGAAGCTGATGCTGCAAGAGATTAAGCAAGAATAATTTATGTGACTCTTACAACAGAGTACAGTGGAGGATTTCTCAATCCTGGGACACTTAAATTACTCTCTAAACAAGAGACCAGGGCACCACCACAGCCTATACCTTTTCCCATTCCTTCTTTCAACAACACCCCATATTCCCCAGGATATCCAGCCTTCCTGGGGCAGAGGCTGACACTTACTGCAGGATCTTCAGGTTGGTCATGTGAGGCAGACAGAGGGCGAGTGTTACTGCTGTCCTGTCCCCAAAACCATTCCTTGACAGTCTGGAAGAAGCAGAAATGAAATGTTAGTGGCAGTGGAGCACAGAGCCTCATTCCTCACCCGTGTGTCACCCACACAGATGTGTGACCCCCATTCCTCACCCACATGTGCATGGGACTGTGCTGAAAGGAGTGGATGCCCATGATTCAAAGGGCACTGAGGGTGGCAGGAAGGAACAATGAGGTTTTGTGATCCTGCAGAAGTCAAACAGGGAGGTAAAAGTGACTTGCACTTTTCAGGAGCACACTGATGTCCCTCTCTGACCGAGCTGAGCTGGAGTTGAACTGAAATAGCACTTTTTCATATGTGCCCTTAGTCCCCACACTGTAATCTGAAGGTTACAGGGGCAGTTCCAGTGTTTTAAACGTAACTTTTTCTGATTTGCTATTTTTTAAATTTTATTTATTTAATAGGGCAGGACATGTATGCTCTATAAACTGGTCTGGAATGGAATACCAGTACATCTGGCTCTGTAAAGCCTCTTTCTGTCCTCCTCCCTCCAGTTTTGCAGCCACACAGATTAATGCTGATTCCTTGGGCAACACAGGCACTGCACAGCCCCTGTGCCTGTGACATTGCCCATAAAACCACAGATTCATCTCTTCCCCACTAATGCTGACTGTAGAGTTCTTGGAAATCTCTGAGAGAATCCAGTGAACAGCCAATCCCCAGAGCTCCCACACCCAGCACCACCCATTCCTTTCCTGTGCAGAGGAGAGTTTTTACCCTGCTCTCATAAGAATCAGAGGTAAAACTGATCCTGGCTTTCCTGGAGCCACATCAGATTTGGTTTCTGTGCCTTGATTTTTGCCCACCTTCCTGAAGGGACACTGGAAATGACACACTTACAGTAACTCCTCGATGTGCTTGCAATGGGCAAGAGCTTCCATCAGCTTTTCCCCTCCAGCAGGACTAGGACAGTTCCCTGAAAGGCTAAAATAAGCATGAGATTCTCAGTGACTAAATGAGAACCAGAATGTACCAGCTTAGAATGTTTCACTCTCTGCCTGGTGTGATGGGAGACTTGGGTCACTGCAATAATGGGCTACACAGCTCACTGGGAAGATGGTCTGGGGATTTCAGTGCTTTTGTCAAGTGATGAGTAACTCCTGGCCCTGCAGGTACTGAGAGGAAGGAGCACTTTTCCCTCTCCCAGACAGAAATGGGAATTTCTCCTTCTTGTTTCCAGGTTTTTAATTTCAAAACCTTACAAGGCATAACCCAGAGACGAGCCTAACAAAGAGCCTGGGTGCTCTAATTTCTGCTCCCCTGGGAAGGGGCAGTTTAAATCCTTGTCTGCAGACTGTGTCCTGGCTTTGGCAAATCCTCAATATCACCTCTGCTTCCACTAGTAACTCAAAGCAGTGTGGCAACCCTGGGGCCCCCACACTGGGAACCCTACACAGCCCAAGGAAAGGTGCTGCCTGGATAAGAGACTTGTACAATTCCCCTCAGATTTACTTTCCAGGACATAACTGAGCCAGAAAGTGGAACACTGTCTAGGAGCAGATAGCACAGGAATTCCCATACAGGTTTTCTCACCAACCATAGCCATGACCAAAACAGCTGGAACGAAACAAAGGGACTCACTCGATCTTCTTCAGGTTTTGCATTTCCAGCAGGACAGCAGCCAGATTTGTCAGGCCTGGATCTCCAATCTTGTTGTGGCTTAAACTTTAAAGAAGAGAGGCTGTGTTGTAAAGAAAAGCACAAAGCACCAGGCCAAGTATGAGATCTTAATTAATGCCTCCCATCTGCTGGATGACACCTCAGACCTGGGCAGCAGAATCAAAGAGCTGTTTGTCTTGACTGTCTCATGAAAGAATAATAGGTGTTAATTTGGTATTAAAAAATTTGCAAAGAATCATCAAAATTACTGGATCCTGTTGATGGGTGTGAAATTACTTGCTGTTATTTTCCAAACTGCTGGAGTGGAGAATGGACAGCATCTGGCAAGAGAGAGAGGGGAAAAACAGAGGAAGCCTGGGGTTGGCTCCACACTGAGATCTTTTCAGACTGGGCAAGTGCTGGGTCTGAGGCTCTCCCAGGAGAGAAGGGGCCCTGTTCTGGATCCCAGGAAAGATTTAAATCCAGAGGCTGTTTAATCCATTTTCTCTGTGACTGCAGCAGAGTGGGATAAGAACAAAACCTCCTCTTCTGAACATCGGAAGTTCTGCTTTCCTCTAGTCCAAGGTGCCTCATACATAAGTATTTTGCAACCTCCCTTGCTTTTGTTTCCACACCATGTGTAAGCACCTCGGGGTCTCTCCCTCTGTTGGCACCAGTGGTCACCTCTCTGCAAGAAAGGAGAAACTTACTTGATTTCCTCCATGTGGTGCATATTCCTCAAGGCTTCTGCGAGTCTGGAGCAGCCATCATTCCCAATACTGTTGTGGTTCAAGCTGGAAACAACACCCACAGGAAAAAAGGACGTTCAGCCCCTGTCACTCAGCCTCCCAAGCTGGGCCAGAGGCAAAACTGCAGTCCCATACTCACATGAGCCTTTTCAGAGATGGCATCTCACAGAGTCCCTGCACAAGCTGAGGAATGGCAGCACTGCTGAGTTTCATGCAGCCCAGGCTAAAGGATGAAATAACACAGGGACAAATAACTACCCTTGGGCTGTCGGTGCAGAGCAGGGCAGGACACGGGTGGGAGAGATGGGGGAGTGTATTCCAGTCCCTGTGAGTAATTTTCTATTTTGTTCTCTAATGCTATTCTAATGGACATGTCTGGATCCTGATAAAATACCAGGAGAATCCCAAAGCTCTAGAGTAAGAATCCAGTCCCTTGTGGAGCGAGGTGCCACTGTGACCACAAGGTGGCAAAGCTCTCGTGGCAGTGACACACAGTGCAGTGGCACTTCACCACAGAAGGATGCCCCACATGTAGGGGCCTGGAAAACCCACCTCTGTGTGAAGGCCTCCAGATCATCCTCCAGGATTTCTGGGATTACTGCATGGGAAAAACAGTCTCCCAGCTGGGACAAGATCCATGCAAAAACGCTACCAAAACATTTGATTTCTCTGCTGGAGTTCCCTGCCACAGACTAGTGATCTCTGTCTCACTCACTGATCACTGCAAGGAAAAAGAATTGTTGCTTCTTCCCTATTGGAAGTCCTCCACTCATCAGGAAAAGTACATCTGTCCACAGTACAGGGAAAGAGAAGCTGCTGTTTAATTAAAGCTTCTAGAAAGACCCATCAGACTCTGGACAGACTGGTAATAACACACTCACTTGAGCTCTTCAATGGCCTGGCAGTT
The DNA here is from genome assembly GCF_022539395.1 of Myiozetetes cayanensis. Taxonomy (NCBI): domain Eukaryota; kingdom Metazoa; phylum Chordata; class Aves; order Passeriformes; family Tyrannidae; genus Myiozetetes; species Myiozetetes cayanensis. The sequence goes on along the minus strand of NW_026087270.1, from coordinate 16,168,200 downwards.
CTGCAAGCCCATGATCACATAATCAGTTCCAGTTGTCACAACACTGCTGGAGGTCAGCCTGCAAAACAGCAAGGATCAAAGAAGCTCAGGACCACATTCCAGGCAAGGAGTGTTCAGAGCAGATTAGTGTGAGGCACAGGGCTGAGCAAATAACAAATATGTGGAAAACACCACAGCTGAGGACGTACCCAAACCTCTTCAGCTCTGGAAGAGGTAGCAAAATCCTGACTAGCATTTCTGCTTCGTCCTCATGGAGTTCCACATCAGACCATCTGCAAGGACAGAACAGCAGGTCTGGGCTGTGCCATCCACTGGTGACCAAAGGTCTGTGCTGAGCCCACAGCTAAAGCACAGCAGTGCTGGGACAGTGGGGAAGTGGCACACTGATGCTTGGCAAGGTCCCAGGGAAGCTCCCAGCCATGGTAAGAAAGGGTAGGTTATCTGGGCACAAGGGGATTTAGATGAACTCAAAGGATTCACCAGGAAGCCACCAGGTCTATGGGTCTTTTCTGTTTTCCATTCAAACACTCTAAGTAGGGAACCCAGAGAGCAGGGACTGGGAATTTGCACTGGCCTCTCCCCTGCATCACTAGGACAAGCTGCTCCCCTCCCAAAAAAATCCTTTGCAATGCCTGGCAACTCACCTCAGCTCCTGCAGCTGAGCACACCTTTCACAAACCCTTTGGTAGAAGGAACGTTGTTTGATTTCTGGCTTGTACCGACTCAATCTGCAGGAGACAAACACACATCACGACTGCTGTGGGGATCCCCTGTGGGGATCAGCAGAGCCCACTGCAGCACCTGGTGCCCCTCAGGGCCAGGATTAGGGACAGATCAGGGCTTTCAAGAGCTCTCCTGCCACATCCCATTTATGTCACAGCACGGTGGGGACAAACACAGCCCACCCCCACTGCCCAAGGTGACATCTGCTGCCTTCTTCAGCTGCACAAGGGGAAGAAGACACTAACGCTGCTCTCTCTGCACGCTCCTGCAGAAAGCCAGCATTCCAAAGTGCTGCTGCCTCCTGAGTGCTCCCAGTCCTGCAGGGAAGGTGGATTTTTTTTCCCTCATGCAGGTCCAGTGTGGGCCTGAAGGAGAGCAGCCCAGAAGGCACATGCACATGAACGAGGTTTCTTCCACACGTGTGGCACTGAGGCACTCTGAGACTGAACCCATGGAGACCAGAGCCTTAGACACCCTGAAGATATTTTTCAGTCCACACTGAGCTTCAGAACCAGCAGAAAATAATGATAAATCATTGCTTTCTGACCTGCTAAAGACTGTGTCCACCTTCTCCAGGCAGCGTGGGAACCTTACATCTAATTGGAAGAGGGGTTTATCTTTGCATATCCTGGAAAGGTAGAGATTAGAGAATATCATAAACCTGTGAGCTCTTGAGAGAGAGAAAATCAGGAGGACTGAGTGGGACAGGACTATGCTGATGCATGAATTCTAACCACCCATCTCTGAAGAGGTTTGCAGTGTTTAAACTAATTCCAAAGCCAACCTTATCTCAGCACAATTCCTCCCAAAGGAAACCAGGAACACGGCCTCCTTTCCATTAAACCTTCTGAGGTGCGTGGCCACAAACATGCTGAGCACCTCCACCCACCAGACATTTGGGTTAAACTTGCTTCAAAAGTTGGCCAGTAGCTTACAAATTCACTATAGACAGTGAATAAAGAGCAGAAGATCAAGTGCTGGCTCCCATCCCGTTTCCTTAAAAGTATGAGGCTAAAAGAAAATACCCGAAAGACCTCAGAATTTGAGGTGCTGCTTACGTGATCTCAGTGATGTTCCCACAGGCCTGGAGAGCCAGCTTGAGAAGGTCCATGACTCTTTCTTTGCATACCCAGGGCTCTTCTATGCTGCAAAGCAGGGCACAGAACATGAAGCTCTGCTTTATTCACCTGCACAGATCCATCTCTGCCTCTGTCACGTCAGCTGAGTGCTCCACACCCTCACATGCATGGAAGGGTTGCTTTGCTTAGCAGAGTAAGCACGGGGTGCAAACTGGGAGGAGGCAGAAGCAGCCCAGAGGAGAACACAAACATCACACTGGGCAGCAGTGAGGGGGATCCTGGCCCCTGTGCTCTGACACAACATGTTCTGGGAGGAGTGGAGAGTTCCTTAGCCAGGTAAACTGCGTGATGCTCTGGGCAAGGACACGGTAGGAACAGGTTCACCGGAATTATCGCCCTTCTTTGAAAGGCAGGCAGGGAGTGGTTTGCAGAGACACAGCACAGATTACAGCCAGAGCTTTGCATGATGCTTAGTAGGAATCAAGGATATAAAGCCAAATAGCAATAACTGAGAGTCAGCCATGGTAATTTCTGAGGCCAGCTGTCTTTGGAAGAAACACAGTTCACTTTTGGTTCTGGTGAAAGGAGATCTTAGATGATCAGACCAGCCTCAGATCAGCACCTAAAACAGCACAGCGACACAGTACCTGATTTTCAGAGAGCCCAGATCTTTCCTCAGGGAATGCAAAAGCCTTTCTGCAGCTTGGACTGTCACGTTGTTATTTGAGGACCTAGAACCAAGAGCTCACTTTAATGAAGAGCTCACAAAGGAGCCCAACCAAAGGGGTCCAAGCAGCCATCAACTCACGTGAACTCCGTCAGACCCGTGCACTTTTCCAGGAGCAAGAACAGCTTTTCCAAGTGCTCTGGCTGAAATTTGCACTCTGAAAGTCTGAAAGGAAAAAAAAAAAAAAGGGGAACAGCCTTAGAGTTCACCACAAAGAGTTAAGGCTTTCTGACCCAGAAATCTCAGGCATCGCAGCCTTTCCCCCACAGAGAAAGAAAGATGGCACCAACACCCTGAACACCTTTCAGGGCTTCCCCCCCCCAAAAAAAAAAGGTTGTGGCAACAGTTCAAAAGCACCTGTTGAGATGTTCTGGTAGAGCATACCTGTATGCTAATGGTGCAGCTTTTTGTGTCACCCTGTCCTGTGACAGGGACTGTAGGCACACCTACAGGTGCCCAGGTGAAGAACAGTCAGAGGGAAAGCAGAGGGAGAAAGGGATGTGGGAATCTCTGTGGCAGGAGAAAGCTCTTCCCAGAAGGTGCATCAGAGGAAATCCATTAGCTACCAGTGTAAAATATCACCATGCCAGGAGCTAGGGGCAAGAAGAGATTTCGTCTCCCTTGTCCCTAGAAAAAGGGCACCAACTCTGCCAAAGAAAACACCACAAAAAATCTGTAACATTACCTCAAAATCTTTCTTGGGTCATTTCTGCTTGTCAGCTTGAGGATTAAAGTTGCTTTGGAGCACAAACTGCACAGAGAAGAAATGAGAGTAAGATTTGGAGGGATGATTGCTATTTGTCCCAGTGGTCAGAATTTGACAATACAACCCAGCACAACAGTGACAGAGTTACCTGGCCCAGCTCACCTCTCCCTACAATAAACCAGCCCAGGGAAATGCTTCAGTGAGGCCTCACTAATGCTTAAATTGGCATAAGGCAGCACTGGTGTTTGGAGAAGCAATCCTGACCTGTCCTGCTTTTGTCTGCCTCCTCCTGTCCCTGCACTCTCTGCCAAGCTCTGGGCAGAGGGAAAACAGGAGACTGATCAGCTTTAAAATAGTCCAGCCCAAAGACTCAGCAATCCCATTTAACTGCAGGAATCAGTGGAAGTGCTCCTGGTTCAAACTGGCTCAGGACCAAGTGGTGCCATGAACATAAACACTGATAAGGTCAGATGTGCAGAACTCCCAGCCCTGTGCCTGGAATCTGTGAGAAAAGCACATCATGCCAGTGCAACAGCTCCAGAGCCCATGGGCTATTTTTGCCTGAGAGGAAAGGAGGTAAAGATGCAAATCCAAGTAAAGAACGCTGCAAATTTCTTACCATAAACTCTGAAATCTCAGCATACCGAAGTGAATTTTAGAAAGCAAATGCTGACTCCTGCCCTGAAGAGGTTCATTAACAGATACATGCATGACAATTGGTACAGCTGTGGGTCTGTGCACAAAAATGATGTGGTCCTGTGCCAAAACAGTTCTGCTTGGCCTTTATGTTTTGCCATTAGAAATGGACATAAACAAAAGCTTTGCATGCACTTGCACATAAGGTAGATGAAAACCTGTCACTCGTCATGATTGCCTGAAGATCACAAACTTTCAATAATTAAGAGAAAAAGCAGCAAGGAAGAATCAGAAACTAGTGAAGAGAAACACTCACCTGACTTGAACTTCAGTGGTGTTTCCAGATGTGACGAAGGCATTTATGAGATGCAGAACTCCATCCTGAGAAATCCTGTTATGGCTGAGACTGCACAGAAGAGAAGGAAAGATTTTTAGGTGGCAGAACTCAGGGCTGTCCCCAGGGCATAGTGGAAAAAATTCGAGCTGGCACTGAAGGCAGAGCAGTTTGTGGGGTGCTGAGCCCCTTTGGCTGTGCTCGATGCACCGACCCCCAAGACACACCAAGACACACCACTGATGACTTGGAGGACACAGTAACTGTTTGCCTCTTACACTAAACTACACAATTGCTACCCCACCAAAAAAGGGAAGGGGAGATGCTGGAGTAGGGCACAGCTCAGCTCACAGAACCTCTGGGTCTGGAGTTACTCAAAGAGGACAACATAAACTGAAAAGTGATGAACTGAAAACTCAGGGGACTGGGTCAACTTCTGTCACACCACCCCGCTCTGGTCCCTGTTGCCTCCTGCTGACACTAATAAAAAGACTTTTGGAGTCACCCTGGCCTCACTCAGACCTTTCCTCCTAAGGCAGGAGAGGGCAAGTAGCACGACAAGCAGCTTTGTGAGGGGTCCCACAAACACCTTTCTGCTGAGGGCACCTCAGATTCACAGCGTGTTTTCTTACTTGAGGGAACAGGTAATGGGCACTCGATGCAAGTGGTCCAAAAGGCACCTCAGGCCTTCATCTCCCAGCTGATTCCTGGAGAGACTGAAAGCAGAAGAACAATGTGGCCAACCAAAACTCAGCCTTTGGAACAGGTTGCCCAGAGAGGTGGGGGACGCCCCACCCCTGGAAATATTCAAGGCCTGGTTGGACAGAGCTCTGAGCAACCTGATTTAGGTGAAGATGTCCCTGCTCGTGACAGGGGGTTAGACTAGATGGCCCATGGCTGGACCGTGCCAACCCCAGGTTGGCTCAAGGTCATGGAAACACCCCAAGCCCCACTTACTCCACCTCTGCCAGCCACCCGTGCTGCTCCAGGACGCTGCAGAGCTCATCGACCTGCCCTTCCCCGATGGCACAGCCTGTCAGCCTGCGTGTCACACAGCAAGAGAGTCAAAGCACGGCCAGCAACCAGGCTCAGCCTGAGCACTGCGAGCTGCACCAGTCTCTGTGCAGCATTCACAGGGTTTTTTGCCATCTCCTTGGTGCTGACAGGTTACAGTCTCCTTTCCAGGGAACCATCCGTCCCAGAGAGGTCACAGACACATGTCACACACACATCACACAGATGTTCATGGGGGGATTATCACCCACAACTTGAGGCACACATTTGGGAAATGCAGTGACTAGCACTGAGTTCAGGTGCTTGTGATGATCGTGAGGAGTCCAGTCCAGTGGCCACTCAAGAAAGGCACTGGCCTCTGCCATCTCAATGCATCTGAATGGTTTGGGGTTGCACTTAGGCACATGAACTGAGCCCCAGAGCTTCAGTTACTAGCCCAAGCTCCTTGGCTTCTCAAAACAAGAGGAAATTTGCCTCCCTGCACTATTGCTTCTAACCCAATCACAAGTGAACTACAGTAAGTGTTGTATGCCAGTACCTGCAGGATGTCTTCTGCCTTTGCATGCTTGCTCCTAAATGCAAAAAGGCCTTTTCACTTGACCTGAAGCAGACACAAAAGACAGCCCTTCAGCAGTGCTCTTCGAAGATGACAAGCTTTGTGGTCACTTCAGAGTTGAGCTGCTGGGCTCCAAAAACTGTGAGGGTCTTACCGGATGTCCACCATTCTGATCCGCTCACAGAGGTTGATGGAGTTGAGGAGTGAAACAGCACAACGTGGGGACAATGTGTTTTGCCTAATACTGAAAAGGAAGAGAAAGAAAAAACAGTGAAATCAGGTCCCAAGAAGGAGGGCTCCAACACACACTGCCCAATTTCCCCATTGTTTATTTCAGGATGCAAAAGGCTGGACCCATCCCGTTTAATTCAGGATCAGTGAGCAAGGATCTGAAGTTCTGAGCACTGGCACTGAGCATTCCTTAAAGTAAAGAAGAATCTTTTTAGTCCCCTGTGACTAAAAAGGGAGTACAGACCAAGGGCTTACACTGAACAACTCCTCTTTGGGGCTACTGGAACAGAGATACCCCCAGACTGGAAGCAATCTCCTGATGGGGCAAATTCAGCTCTCAAGACGCTGCAGCTCCTCCGTGCTACATCTTGTAAAAGATGGCCAAGCCCCTTCTGGGCTTTTTGTCCACATGGTGGAGTGCCCTAGCCCCTGATAGCACTTCTCTGGCCTAAATTCCCAGCCTGAATGGCCAATAAGCTGCCAGAAAACACCTTTGGTGTCAAGTGTGGCAGGATGTCAGATCCACACAGGGGCAGAGCTGGGAGATGCTGACCCCACAAACAAGTGCTGTGCTGTCACCACGTGTCAACCAACAGTTCCTACACCTGTTATGGATGCTGGAGGTCGTGTTCCATTGGACCTGCTAAGGGAGGGTTATATGGTGTGCTGTGCCTAGGGCAGATACCTCTCCTCCTGTCCTTTTCCCCCCTGCTAAATGTCATTAAAGAAAAAATGTTCTGTGCTGCTTTGCTTCTGGAAAAAAAAAGGACAGGAATGGGTTTGAAAGCATTTCTGCTTTTCCTTTGCCTAGTTTGTTCATCTGCAATTACTGATTAGTGCCTCTAAGACATGCAGTGGTACTAACACTTTCCAAACCAATGTTTCGTGGCAGCAGCCAAAGCAAGGACCCCAAACATTACCTCAGCAGTGTCAGATGAGGGAGGGATGGCAGGAAGCTCAGTAACGTCTCAACGCTCTGGTCACTCAAGGAATTTCCAGACAGACTGTGGAACGTGGAAGGAAACAAAATGCAAGAGAAACTGGGACAACCTGTAAGCATTTCTATAACATTTATACAGACTGATTGCCACCCTGAACAGAATCGACTCTGTATCTGCAGGTTGGGGAGACAGACAGACAGACAGACAGGATGCTGAGTGCACACCACTTACTCAATTTCTGTCAGCTGGGGACACTGAGCCAGTATCTGGCACAGCCTGGTCATGTCCTCTGGACCCAATCTGCAGTCTCTGAGACTGAAGGAAACAAGCAGAGCACTCAGGAGCTGAACATTTCCCATGACCATGGTATGGTAACACTCCCTTCCTATCCCAGAGCCTCACATCCTGGGACAAAGGCCCATAGCAAGCCTCTCTCTTTCACCACATGTATTTTGCTACCCACAATCTAGGACTGAGAAGTCAAAAATCTGCAAGAACCAGATGATTTTATCTACTCTGAGCTGATTCAAAAGAGCCAGTCCACTGAAATAACACATCACTTTGGGTGTTGCCTCCCTAGAGCCACATCACTGGTACTTAAATTGTCCCAGGAGACTGGACAGCAACTTTCCCTGCTCAGCACTGTCTCAGCTGTCCCAGAGAAAGGCTGGAAATGGTGCCTCCAATGTCCTTCTCCAAGAAGGAATTCACAGAAACCTTTTTAGGGTGACAAACTGGCAGGTCTCCAGGGGATGAATGTAGTAGCCAGCCAGTATCTCATTATTTATGGGTAGAAGCTCCCTCTGCAGGAAATCAAGACAATCCCCTCAAACCTAGCCAAGGAAAAGATGAACTATTTATTTTCCTCCCTGAGGAGACACAGCTGGAGGGGTGGGTCTGTGCCACCCACTAAAGATACACTGAAGATACCTGCACTGAAGGTACAGATCCCTCCAGCCATCTCTCCCTGGACTCCTGAGTGACAAAAAGAAGCCATACCAAAAGCATCGTCCTTTTGCTTCGTGCTTGGGATGTGCCAGGAAACCACTTCTCCATCTGCTGCTACTTCTGGGGAAAGAACAATTCAGCCCATGAGTTGTCCTCATGTCAGTGCCTGTGTGGAGCTGAGTCCCCAGGAACAGGGTGAGGTGGTGGCAGTGACCTCACACTCTGATCTGCCTCTTCTCACCATGTACCAGAACTAGGTTTACTCATCCCCACAAGGAAAAGGGCCTCATTATCCCTCTCCTCCAGACTACACAGAGTTCTGCACCCACTCCGCTGAGTGGCATTTGCTCTGTCCTTGCCTGGCAGGGAGATGACTGCAGCCTGGATCAGCAGCTGGACACTGCTGGCCTCAAGCTGCTTTCAGTCCATCAGCCATGAAACAGCTCATCCTGCTCCCCCCACCCTGAGTGGGGTGTGGAGCCCAGTGAGCTTTTAATTGGCAAGCCTCAGGGACTCACACAGCACCATCTATTAAGATTTCACAAGGAGGAGTTTGAAAGCCTTACTTGAGTGGGTATGATTTTACCTGACTCTTTCCCAAAAGGTTAGATGAACCACCTGCACGTGTCCTAAGCTGCAACCAGAAAAGAACACAATTAGCATGGAGTTTGGCGACACGTGCTCCTCTACCACTCCTCAAAAACCACAGCTTGAGGTTTTGAATTGAAAAAAATAAAAAAAAAAATTAGGAATAGTACTCCTGGTCATACCTGAGGTTCATTGTTTTAATGTGTTCCAGTGTAGATAAGGACTGAGCTAAGAAAAACACAGAGTCCAGGGAGATCTGGTTGTCATTAAACCTACAGGAAGAAGAGGTGAAATCAGCTGCTGCAAGCAAAATACTGGCAATTTATACCAGACCACACGATGATGTTGATCCTTGCCCAGCTCTCTCAGACTGCTTCTTTGCCACCTTCTGCCTGTTTCCAGCTGTGGTTCTGCAAACACAACTCGCTCCAGTGTTTTTTAAATTCATCCCTCACTTTTAGAGTTCAGAGAATCACAGAATAACTGAGGTTGGAATGGACCTCTAGAGCTGATCTAATCAAGCTCTCCTGCTCAGAGGAGGGTTAGACCAGAGCAGGCTGCTCAGGATATTGTACAGCTGGGCTTCCAACACCTCCAAAGATGGAGAATCCACAGTCCCTCGGGGCAACTTGTTCTGGTGAGACTGTTAGGAACTGGAGCAGTTCTGGCTTGAGAACAGTTCAATTAATCAAACAGGAGCAAGAAATATTTTTTTTAATAAAGTAGAATGGTGCTACACTCCTTAAGCCACAGTCCTGTATAGTGCCTTAGCAGTGGGTGAAATGCCCCAGGTAAACATGTGCCACCACTGCAGATGAATTCAGACTCCACCACTGGAGGTGGAGCTCCCCATCTGGAGCTCCCCAGCATTTCTCTTCCAAAGCTGTTCCCCTCAGGAGAGGAAGGACTGCTCCCCCTCCCAGGGAGGAACCAGGAGAGGAAAAATTCAGTGACCTGCAGAAGACCTCAGGCTGTTTTAGCAAGCAGGTGCTACACGTCACACAGAACCACCTGTCCCCTTCACGGAGGGCTGAGCAGAGAGACTCTCAGGCACTGATCTCAACCAAGCTTCCAGTGGAGTCAATCTGTTCTGCACTAGAGCTGGGGACAGACCAGGCAGCACAGAATGTCACTGTAGCTGATCCCAAAGAGCCCTTTCCAAAGATGGACCTTGCTTCCACAACCAACACTTCCACAAAACCCAGTCCATGACTGAGGAGAAAAAGGAGCTACTCACTTGAGAGAACTTAACATTTTCATGTTCGGGAGGCACTGAAAGAGCTGCAACAGTCCCTCATCTCCCAGACAGTTATTTGACAGGCTAGGATTTAAAAAAAGGCATTTAATTTTCATAGGGAAAAAAACCCCCACAATAGGCACCATCAGCTCTTAGTTCAGGATACAGGCACCTAAAGCATTTATGTCTCTACCACACTCTCTATACAACACTGCAGAACAGACAAGTGGCATTTTCTCAGCATCCCAAAAAGCTGCAGATAAAGACCATCAGAGTTAAGAAGGACTCACTCCAGCTCAGAGATGTGGCTACATTCCTTCAGGACTGCACACAGATTCTTCAGGTCACTGCCTTTAAAGCTGCTGTCTGTCAGCCTGGGGGAAAAGAGAGATCAGTCGACCAGTTCTGCAGGATTGCAGACAAAACTGTAAGCTTCACTCCTTCAGAAAATAAGAGAATAAAGGAGATAATAATGAAAATAAAAAATCTCCTTCAAATAGCTCAGTGTTCACTGGCTCCTGCAGAGCCCCTGGGTGAGCAGCCACCCCCTGCCTGGTGCTGCAGGTCCCAGGTGGGCACCAGGACATGGCCCTTGCTGGGGGCTCCAGCCAATCCCCCTACCCAGGGCACAACCTGCAGCTCACACGGCAGCTGCACCCAGAGCCACTTGCACCGAGGAGATTCCTCAGCATTTTCCAGTTCTCCTGTGATTCACCATTCAGAGATGCAGTTTACATCAGCTGTGGGATCCTGAGATAGGACATGCATGAAATATGATGAGAACTTGCAGGGTACCTTATTTTCTGGGGAGTGGTGGGTGTCTGGTTTTCCTCTCGGTATTTTTGGTCATCAGCAGAGAGCACAGCCTCTCCCCTAAGAGAGCACAAAACCAGAGAAAGGTAAAACATTTATGCTTTAGGAATTTGGCATAACCCTGGGGCTGCCCTGGCTCTAGCCCACACCCATATCTTGCCAATAGCAAGCTCTCCTTTTCTAACCAAATATTTGAGCAAGCAGGCAGTGGGGAAGAAGGGGATTTCTGCCTAAGCTACAGTTTGATGGAAAATTCAGGTGTTGCCTAAACATGTTTAGTGAGGAGTCCACATCTGTGCAAAAACCTGACTATTCATAACTAAATGGAACTGGCTAAACTAATTAACTAAACTGTAACTAAAGGGGATGTAAAAACAAAAGGAGGTGCTGTGATGACACCATTTGTGCACTCCCACTCTACCTTAGAGGAAGGGAAGAAAACTCACTGTCTTCTGTAAACCTCAGCACTGCAGTCTTATGATGAAGGCTGTGAAAAAGAGGAGTCAATCAATGTCACATTTTGGTTATTTTACAGAACTTTTTGTTTTAAGAATGTTTGAGTTTTGTTCTGCAAAACTCTTTGGTGACGCCAATCACTTAAGACGCTCCAAAAGCAAGCAAAGAATAATCTCCATCAGCTTAAAATAGTGGTTGGGTTAAACTATGCGATATCAGATAGTCCAGTTCCTCTGAATCATTAGAGAAAGTGCAGATAAAATTGTTATCCTTGAGCTCCAGTGGGTTTCCAAGTGAAAGTAATAACAGAGAACTTCCAGCTCTGCTCCAGGAGGTGTCACCAGTTCCCAGGCTCCACAGAGATCCTGTCTCCAAAACTTCCCAAGGCAGAGTGCAGGGAAGTATCTAAAACCACCCCCACTCATGAAGGGACACACATTTCTGTACCCTCTCAAATTCTGGCCAGTGGCTCCAATAAAATCAGTTTACAGCAATGCATCAACAAGTGCCAGGGTAAGTAACCACCCTGGGACAGGTTCTTCACCTGCCCCACTTCGGAGGTGACTCAACAAAAACCTCAGACTTGTATATTGGGATTAACTCCAGGAATGATTCAAGACCTACATACCTGACTTGTACCTCCATCGCCTTCTGGCAGGTATTTACTGACTTCAGCAGGCTGCAAATGCCGGTGACAGAGAGGCGGTTTTGACTGAGACTAAGAAAGGGTAAAAAGGGCAATTAGCTGGTCTCTGAAATCACAGAGTTCCTAGTAGAAGCAGCCAGCAGTGTGCTGCATGACTAAACCCATCTCCCTTCAGAAGTGGCGTGGTGGAAAACACACAGGATCACTGCTCCTCAGGAAGGGGTTTTAATGGAAGAGCACTTGAGCACTTTGGATGCATTCAGACCAGTTTCCATGTGTGACACTAAGCAAGTGACCATCTTCAGCCTGGATAATCCCTTGGGCTGAGTCTCACCCTGCCTCAAGAAGCTGCTGCTGTAGAGCTGCTCTGGGTGAGCCTTTTGCCTCCTCCATCTGTGCTCAGCATCCCTGTACAGTGCTTGCCAGGTTCAAGGAAAGAGAGCAAGTTGGTTTTGTACAAGGCAACACTTACTCCAGCTGCTTTGAAATGGATATCCGAGGGAGACTTTCCAGCAGGAAACAGCAGCCTTCATCTCCAAGCTTGTTACCTGATAAACTGAAGTGTTTTCCAGTTAGTGGGGACTGTTTTGAACAGTATAGACAACAAAGCCCTCAAAATGTGCTTGCTTTCCCTTTCCTACAATTGCTTTTTTTGCCTGGACTGTTCTTCTGTCCCAGCTCAAACTTCCCTGGTTATCCCTGCATGAATCAACTTTGGGCAAGAAGTTTTATCCTTAGGAAAACATTATTCATGTTTTAGCCCCCAAACCCATCTTACTTTAGAAAACCTATGTGGGAGTTACAAAAGAGGAGCCAGACGTGACTGGACATAACAGACTGCTGGGACCTTTCCTGGGGGACAGGAAAGACAGGAAAGGACATGTCTGACTGCCCTCTACACGCAACATCCCTGGTCTAGTGGAAAGTGTCCTTGTCCATGGCGAGGGGGTAGAACCAGATGATCTTTAAAGCCCTTTCCAACCCAAACCAGCCTGTGATTCTGTGATCCCCCCTACTCCCAACCACACCCACCTACAGCCACTCAGCAGGGAGGAGAGGTGGCACTTACTCCACTTCAGAGAGACAGGGGCAGCTCTGGAGAATGGCAGCGACGTCCATGGCATGCTGGGGGGACAGGCTGCGATCCTGCAAGCTGGGGACAGGAAGGGTTAGTGAGCAGGGAGGGCATGGGGTTTTACTCTCTGCTCTGCCCCACAGTCCTGGGTAGGTATTACTCTATTTCCCTATGGCCAGGGCTGCAAAAGGAGTACCCAGGGATGCATTTCCAGAGGGCTGTGCAAGTGCAGCACCTTGTGTGAGAGGCACCTCCAACCCAGAGAAGGGGATGGCTCTAATTGTTCCTGTTGTGCAGGGGGGGTGAGGGAAGGAGAAGGAGGTAAGGAAGGGCCATTTCCCAGCTTTGAGATCTCAGATAACACGCTTGAGTTCTACTTTCAGCAAACCACTACTCTTCTGGAGCCCAGGCAAGAAAGAAAACCATGGCTCATGCTTTTGGCAGTCGGTAGAACCGATGGAAGATGAGCAAGATGGGCATTATCAAAGGAACTCTGCCTCTCTAGGGCTGTAGAGAGAGATTTCCATTGATATTTTAATTTACTGATTCAGTAATTCAAACATTTTCAGAAGAGGAAATACCCTCTGTCTTTAAGGACCAACACAGCTGCTATTCTTGCCCTTCTGTAGTACCTGTCACCTGCAAATCACATGCACCAGCAGGACTTTCAAGGCCCTCTCTTACCATAACTTCACTTGTCTAGCTGGAATTACATGTTCCTTATCCTCTTCCGACCTCAAATCCAAAGATCTGCAAACAAGCAAAATATTTGGCCTTTAATATGGCTTCATGAAACACCTGATGAACTGGGTGCTGGTCAATATTTTCTGGCAGAAACGACAAGGTTTTTGTTCTGTCCAACCACTCCATGCAAGGTTAAGTGGTTTCAAAAATCCAGGAGAGTTTAATTGGGAGATGCAGCACAGGGGTGTCCACGGAGGATTTCACTGTATGTGTGATTCAACTGGATAATTGAGCCCCAGTTCAAAGGAGTTATTAAGATGCAGGATGTTTTGCCTCCATGTAGGATTGGGCCACCCCAGGAAGGATAAACATATGAGCTGCACCAGGTGGCTCACAAGAGCTGTTCAGGTATCTGAACAGGAGCAATTTCTGGCTGACTCAAGATCAGGATGAGTCAGTTGGCACATGAATGCAAAATCCTGTGGTCCTTTGAGGACTGCAAAGTGAGTTCCCTGTCAGGGAGCAAGAGACTATTTCACAGTTTCTTAATTAAGGTCAAATCCACCGTTCCCTCAAAAGTATGCACAAGCAAGGAGAGCACAGGAGCCAGCCAAAGAAGGAGGCAAGGTATCCTCCTTCATTTTCCTCATGTTCATCTGTTTGTCAGCAGTTTTGCAATAGAAACTGCACTTGAAGTTTGCACAGGCGCTGAGGAACTGCCTTTGTGCAACTGGCTGGTGCAAAACCCAGCAATTTTGGTTACATTTCACCGTGCTCAGGTGGACCCAGCTCTGCCAGATGCAAGGGCAGAGGCAACCAGTTCTGCTGCTGGGGTGGTTTGTGGTGACACCGAGCTGATGGTTGGACTCAGCATTAACTCTGAATTCAGCACAACCCCAATGGCAGTTTCTCACCTTGGAACATCCCCAGGTGGGCCGGAAAAATAAACAATCACCGTGTCCTTCCTGAAAAAGAGATCCAAGCCAGTGTTAGGGCACAGGTGGAAGGATGCCATTTGTTTAGCAGAGGTGCCCAGGAAGGACCAAACCTGCTGCCTGGATGCTAAAGAGGGCCTTGACATCTGCCACGCTGGCACATTGCCACAAGTGTGGCTAAGGGGGCACCAGGACACCCCACACCTGGAGCTGGGGCTGCAGTGCAGATGAGAGAGTGACAGAGTTAAAAAGATTGGGCCAGGATTCATTTTTTTGCAAGACCAGAAGTTGTGCTGTTTGTTTTGGTTTTTTGGAAAGGGGTTTGGTAGAAACTCCGTTCCAGCAAGAGAAGTAAAGAAAAAGCTGTGTGCAATTTGAGTTACACCAGGGATTACCTGGGCCTGTTAAACTCAGAACAGATAAGACAGCCATAAAAGCCAGGATCTGAAAAAGATCTACCCTTTCTCTGTCATCCTGGACATATGAAAACACCAAACCCTGTAATTTAAAGGAAGGTGGAGTTAAGAGATATTTAAATCCACACATTTTTAATAAACTTAGCTGATTTATGGCAAATTTATGCTAGCTGGTAAAGTATTTCCTAGTTGATGTATTGCAGAGCTTAAAAGTGAGTTTAAATTCTGTTATATAAGAAGAAATATCACACCCCACCAATGAATTTATAGACCAAGGATAGAATGACCTATTAAAAAAAAATACAAAGAAGAAGTACACGATAAGGTGAATTCACATTTTGTTTGCAATGGAAAAGAAAAAGGAGTCAAATTAATTTATGTTCACTTCGATTAGCCGGCAGTGAAGCCGTAAAACAGTGTCCATTTAAAAATCCAGCATCCAAAGGGACAGCCTACTTGCTTTTGTGACTGCTCTCATGTATCTCACCTGACACACAGTTCAGTGGCGTTTTGACAGGCAACGACTTCCTCTGCCAGAGCAAGGACAGCCTTCAAGGAAAGGTGGTTGTTGCTGAGACTGTGAACGTGAGGAAAAGCACAACCTCAGCTGCTGGATCCCACAGCACACTCCTTTGTTCCACCAATGCCCTCTGCTCTGCACCCTGAACACCCTGAAGAACACGTTCTTCACTTCAAAACTCCTGAATTTTGCAACAAAAGCTTTATCAGATCACGGTCCTTGCACTGCAAGCAGTAGCTCCCATGAATTTAGAATCAGGGATAACCTCTTTATGTGCAACAGAAGGATCATTAACTGACTTTGGGTTAATTAGGGAATGTACTTCATACCTGTATAATTGCATAACCAAGCCACAGTGCAGTTAAACTCCTGCTACCACAAATCCAATTTAAGTATGGAATATTAAAGCAGTGAGGTCTAAACACAATCCTCCAGCCTCTGAGGATTTATTCTTTAATTGCATGTTCATTCTGTTTCATTACCTGTTGGACCTCATTAAATATGAAACATAAAGTCTTGCTTCTACAAGTCCTGTGCTTTGTTCTCGTGGCTACCATTTTCCATAGGTTTAAGCCATTTTTTCCACTCACTCTATTTTCTTCAGG
Organism: Myiozetetes cayanensis; assembly: GCF_022539395.1. NCBI lineage: Eukaryota > Metazoa > Chordata > Aves > Passeriformes > Tyrannidae > Myiozetetes > Myiozetetes cayanensis. The sequence goes on along the minus strand of NW_026087270.1, from coordinate 16,152,330 downwards.
TTTTCCATTCTGGAGAACAGGTCCATCACCCTCTTCACCTCTGGATCCCGTATCCGATTGTCCTGCAAGCTGCACAGATTCATCCTCATCAGTGTCCCAGGCCCCCAAGGAATGAACAGCTGGTTTGAGGGTCACTGCCACAACACACTCACTTTATTTCCTCAAGCTGGAGGCACTGTGAGGACGCCTGGACCAAGTTAGTCATCCCCTCGGCTGTGATGCTGCTGCCTGTCAGCCTGGAGAGAGAAAGAATCGTTCAAACCAAGCAGAGGGAGGACTGGCATCCTGTGCAGTGCATGGCAAGCCTTCCTCAGACTTGCTCCATGCTCCCAGCACTCTGACAGTGAGAGACAACAGCACCTGCAACCATCTTCATTCTCCTTTTCGGGCAGGACAACACAAACATGCTCTGCACAGCACTGTGTTATCCTCCACACTCTGCTGCCCAGAGCAGGTCAGACTGCAGTGAGCCAAGGTAGTTCAACTGATAGAGAACAGACAGGGAGAGAGAAGGCTTTTACCTTACAAGCAAAGACTTACTCTAATTTCTTCAGGCTCCTCATTCCTCGTAAGCCCTTTGAAAGAGCAGCAGCAAAGTCGTCGCCACATCTCCTGCTACGAAAGCTGAAACGTGAAGAAAATGGAAAAAAAAGAACTCATAAACACAACAAAACCCGAAATAAGTTAGCCCACAGAGCAGGTTAAATAATAATTTTTTTTAAAAGCACTGAGGTTTTTTTCTTGGCAGGTTTGGTATCGTGCTCTTTTCAGCAGCATCTTTATCTTTCCAAACATCTGTTTAAAAAAATACCCAACACTAAACTTGCACATCAACTGCAAACACTTCAAGAGGCAAATTCTGCCTTTTAGTAGAGTGACACCACGTGCAGGTGCTGCCACAGATGGAAGCATCAGCCCTATTCCATCCCCCACCAGAGGCAGGACCCTGGAGAGCAGAGAGGTCACACAGGGCAACCCAAACTCCTTACAAACAGAGAGTGTCTAACAGCTCCCATGTGATGAGCTGCTGAGCTATGAGAGGGTTGATTTCAGGCCAGATACTTTAAATTTGGGTTGCAGAGTAGACAGACTTGTCCACAATATAAAAGACATCTTTTTTTTTTTTTTTTTTTTTTGGAAAGTACCTCTTTTATAGAGGGAACTGGTGGTGTTGGAAAACACACACACACAGATAAGCTTTCAGGCACATAAGCTCTCCTTTGACTCGGTTGCAAAATGTTCTGGTTACAGGATGTGTTGGTACCAACACCCTGCACTGCACGTCTCCCACAATGTGTTTGGGGGCCATGAGAGCAGAACCCCACCTGTGGCCCTGCTGCCCTGAGTTTCTCCACCACCCTCCCCCTCTTCCTGCCTTCATATTTTAAAAAATTGCCTATCACTTTCCCTATTATCTACTACACTAACTACCCTGTTGTCTGATTATTTCAATCAAGACAAAAAAAACATACAAAAATGCAGCCAGAATGAATTTATCCCCTTAATTTAATAATCCCCCTTCAATCCCCCACAAATTCATTATTTCACGTGTTTCTTCAGTGTTGAAGTTGTGCTGTATAGATCAGAATTTTTTACATCTTCTTTCTCTCCCTTCTAGAGCAACCACAAGGCTTGCCCTTCCAACCCCCTCAGCCCTCTCACAGCACTCTGTGTGTCCTTACCTCAAGTGCTCCACGTTTTTACAGCCAGCCAGGACCTCCAAGCAGTCGACATCCACGAGGCACCCTGCAAAATCCAACCAGGTCAGATCCTGGCCCGAGTTTATGACGAAAACCAAAGCCGACATGTCCAGAGGTGTCAGTCTGAAGTTCCTGAACTCGTACTTGAAATTCAGCAGGCTCCCGATGTGCTGGGCCACTTGGAGGTTTTGCGTCTCAAAGGTGCAGTGGCAGAGCTCGAGGACCTTGGGCCCTGTCAGGTGAGTGGCTGCCATTCTCTTGAGAGACTGCAGGATCACATCCTGCTTATCCTGCACCCAAGCCTCATCTTGTTCTGCCAGCAGCATGAGAAACGTCCTGCACTCTCCTGACGACAAGCCCGACAGAAAGATGTGAAAACTCTCCATGAGCTCGGTCTTTGTCTCGTTCTTCAAAGTCCACTTTGACTTCAAGAAGAACCTCTTCTTCAGGTAGTTCTTGTCCACACTCCTACTCACCATGAGGCACAGAGCTGCAAAAAACTCCTGCAAGCTCAAGTGCACAAAGGCATAGCCAGCCTCTGGGCAAGTGCCACTTGTCTTCACCTCAAAGACAGTCAGCAGTCCATGCAAGGAAGCAAATTCCTTCACGTGCTCTGGAATATCACCAACATAAAACACAAGCTTCTTCTCTTCCAGGCCTTTCAGTGCGAGGTCACACAGACCCAAAATGGCCTTCTTGTTACAGTTCAGCTGAGTCTCCTCACCACCTGCGCTCTCTCCCTGCTGTTTGCTTAGGAAGATGAGAAACATTTTGATATAAAACTGTGTCATAGTCTGGGGAAGCTCCACGCTCATCTGATGCTTAAGGAGCAAATACTCCAAACAAATGCACACAACATTACACAGGGCAGGGATGAGGCACATGCTGAGGAGCTTGGTGTTGTTCTTCAGGTGAGCAATGGCTTGTTCTTTGAATGAGTGCTGTTGAAAATAGCGGCTGACATACTCCTCAACCCTCTCTTGGTCAAATCCCCAAATTTCTGCCAGCACACTGACTTTATACAGTAAGTCAGGAAGTCTCTTAGGTCGGCTGGTGACCAACACTGTGCAACCAGGCAGCAGCTTCCCACGGCAGAGGTCTGCAAAGAGCTGGGATATGGACATAGGGGAGGCAAGAGCTGGGCCCCTCTTGGAGGATGACACGTCCATGTCAGCTGCAAACTCATCCAGCCCATCGAAGATGATCAGTGTCTGCCGGGCATTCTCCAGGAGGTACTGGAACACTGCATCAGGGCTGTCTTCTGGCTGAAGGAACACGTCGAACAAGAGCTCCTTCAGAGTCAGTTTTCTTTTCAATAAATTGAGCTGCCGAAACTCGAACAGGAAAGTGAAGAGAAACTGAGGTAGGACGCCCTCAGCCCATTTCTGACAAATCCTGTGCATCAGCATGGTCTTGCCTGTACCTGGTTTACCAAACAAAAAGATCACCCTCGTCTTGCCCGAGGGGACCGCACTGCAAAGGAGATCCAACACTTTGACGGCTGAGTCCACACACTCCTCTGGCTCAGGAGCACCTGCCACATCCTCTCGGGGTTTATCTGCTTTCTCTTTTAAGCGGGGGGCTTTGTTCTGGCGAATGACAAGGTTGACAAAGGCCTGGTTGAAAGCCAGAGGCTGTGTTTGTTCCTGTGCTTCTGCTCCTGCTCCTCTCCTGCTTCCATATCTCTGGCGGATGGAACTGATGAGGAGACGCCGGTACTTTGCAAATGAATCTAAAAGAGAGAAAACAACAGAAGGGCCACGAGGGTGAAAAAGTTAGTTGTGAGTCATGACAGATCCAAAATACTACCACTTATAAACAGAGGAACAATGGCCCCGGTCAGAGGTTGCCAGGTAGAAATGACAGATTTTGAACATGTGAAAATAACCCATAATTTTTCCTATTTTTGCACAGGGGGCAAAGAAGAAGAAAATTCAGGGAAAAGATGTAATGCTTTATATGAAAACTAAATCTTATTATCTCTTTAAGATGAGAATTAGGTATCTGTGGATCATGCAAAGAATTCCCTCTTCACCCATGCTGGCCTTGTGCCACACTCAGCTGTCTGCACCTTGGAGCAGACACAACCTTTGCTTTTTGACATCTCTGATGGAACCAGCAAACAAATAAAGGGATCTCCCAGAACTGAATACTTTACTGGCATATCCCTCTTTAAGGGAGTTCTTAGCCACTAGAAATGAATGTTTCATGTTATTTGCCAGGTCCTGTTGTCTTTATAACCTATTCCATTAAGGGTTTGTGCAGCTACTAAACAAAAGTTTCTCTCAGTGGTGGAAGTTGATTTCTTGGGTGTTTCTGCAGGGAAGTTAAATAGGTCTTTTTCCTCAGAGGGAAAGCACAGCATGGTGCTGCTTCTGCAATATCAACTTACCGAGCCGTTGCTGTTTGGCCTCCTTATCACTCCCAGAGCTGCAGTGACGGCGACGGCGATCGAACCCTGAAAGTTTAAAAGTCAGAAACATGTCAAAAAGCCACCTCACTGGTGAGTCTTTCTGCAGGCTGGGTGATGCAACTGCCTCGCTTTGAATGCAGGAACTGCTTTGTTATCCTGGGGAACCGGGCAGGGAACAGCTGCTTCTGGGGAACACACAGATTGGCGGGGCTGTTTACAGTGGTTGATTCAGTTTGTTTATGGTGTGCTGTCAGAGGGAGAGAATGGACAGGGTTTGCAGAGTCTTTCCTTTCTTAACTGCTCCTGGTAGCTTTCAGCACTATTTTCAGATTTCCATTCCACCAGCAACTGGCAAGATGGACTCAGTAGGGCAGCACAGCAGCTGGCTCTGTCTGCAGAGCAGAAAGGTCACTTTGTTTTCTTTGTTTTCAAGATCTTAAATCTGCATGTGACACACGAGACAGTGTCATGTGGTATTGGCAGTGCTGTGACTCAGAATCAGTCTCAGAGTGAAGAGCAGAGGCAAAATTGTCCCTGTGACCCTACAAACAGCTGGAACTTCAAGGGGTAGGTTGGGAGCTGTGATTTAAAATGAATCTCCAGCCAAGACGGGCAAGGCAGGGAGCACTCACTGCTAATGGAATGAAGTGCCTCTGGCCAGGAGCAGGAGATGGAAACAGCAGATGCAAACACACAACCTGTAAGGTACTGTGAGAACTGGTAAACCTCAGCAAGAACCCCAACCACTCTGAGAGAAGCCCCTGTTGTTGTGAGTGTCAGCCTTAGCCCAGTACTCCAAATTCACACAGCAGGAAAAGAAACTAAAGAGCTTTTCCTTCAAATCATCTGTTTTTCACCAACAGGCAATCCAGCACCACTGCACTCCCTGCCACCCACAATAGGCACCTCTGCAGGACACAAAAAGCAGGGACTTGGAAGAGTGGGTGGGAGATTCCCTTGCCAACAGAAACTAAAGGAGGTGAGCTCCTTAGCAGAGCCAGGGCCAGCAAGGCTTTTCTGAAATTCAGGGAGAGAAAATGAGAAGAGCAGAGGTTCACCTGGAAAGCACCAAGAACAGAACAACCTGAAGTTGCTGGTAGCACTGAAGCCAATGCTTGGAACGTTTTTAGCCTTGCCCAGGATGTGGGCAGAGAAGATAAACTCCAAGAGCCCAGTGCCCCAGGGACTGTTCCAGCCCTACCTTTTGGCACAGATGACCGGGCACTCATATCTGTGCATGCTGCTTCTGTCTGGCTGAAGTTACCTAAAGGAAATGAAATGTGGTTATTGCAAGTGTTCTGCTCTTGAAATTTGGAGTGCTGCTGGCCAAGGTCAAAGGGCAAGCAGCTTGCAAGACAGACAGTAGTACAAACCAAGACTCAGTACAAGGGCTGATGCAACACAGCCAAGTTTCAGGCTCCTCATGTGATCTTTTCCTTTCAGAGTGCTCTAGAATACAGACAACCTCTGCTTTCAAGGGAAAGTGAAGCAACTGTTCTCTGTGATACATAAAACTCCGGAGCAGGGGCTGCTTTGGCTGATCTAAAACCACATTGCAGCTGAAAAGGGAACCCCTACATTTCCCTCCTCCTGCAAAGAAGGCTTTGCTATGAATTAGTCACTGGCAGAGTCAGCAGCCCAGTCAAAGGCTTTTTCTGAATCATGGTGTGGCTCAAAGCTGCCACAAACCCCTCTCAGCACAACCAGAGGCAATTCACCCTCAGAAAGGTCAGTGATGCTCAGTTGTTAATACTACAGTTAAACCAAAATAAGCTGGAAACCTTAAGAGACACCTTCTTTTACGGTAACGTAACAGCATCAAAGGGCTGAAACCTGTCTCAGTCTTGACAGAAATCCCCCCTCAGTCCATTGTCTGGTCTTTCTCTTGTTTCATCCCTGCCAAAGTGAGTGCTGCTGCATTCGGTTACCAAAGGTTGCATCTGCACAACTGCTGCAACTAACAAGAAGTTACTGCAAGCAGGATGCGAAAGACAGTCCTGCTGAGAAGGACTCATCCTGTAAGACTTCCTGCAGAAGAGAAGAATTAATCACCAGATAAAACAACCCAGTCAGGGAGAGGCACAGCTTAGCTTGTGCTCTCACAGAGCTCTAACAAAGCAGAGCGTGTGCACACTGTGTGTAATCATCCAGATGACACACGGTAGCTGACTGTGGTCTTCATTAATTGCATCATTTTCTCTAAAGCCACAGCCTCCAACTGCTAGTGAGAGATACAGGGAAGTGGTTTTCTTGTGTTTGGAGTGTTTTTTAGACTTCTTGCCTTTCTGGATCAGGAAAATTCAAAAAATGACAAAAATCCACAGACCAAGGAGATAGTATTTTTTTTTCCTCCTTCAAATAAATCCATCAAAAAATTCCATCTCAGCTTTGTTGGAGATGGTGACGCGCAATTTTTGTTGGTTTTGGCTTTTTATGCCCAATCTTTTTTTTTTACCTCAACTTACATTTCCAAGCCAGAAGTTTTGCTTCCAGGAAAAAAAGACTGTGGGAGCAAGGGCATTGCCCAGACTGGTCTGTCGGCCGTGGCTCGGAGGGAGCCGGCCTGATTTCCCTTACCTTCTCCCGCAGAACTCATGAGCAGGACCTCCAGATCCAGGGGGAGGTCGCATTCCATGCACAGGTACTGCGCAAACTGCTTCCAGGTGGCAGGACCGGCCTTCTCCAGCAGGTCAAGGAGCGCTGAGATCTTCTCCCTGTGGTCGGCGATGCTGCCCAGGCTGTTGAGGGCCAGCTCCGGCAGGAAGCGCTGGGAGGTCTCGAGCAGCCAGCTGGGACAGCGGCTGAGGAACTCCACGAGCCGGGGCCGGCCTCGTGCTACGGCTGCTTCCAGGTCCAGATCGTCATTCCGGAGCGGGGGCTGGAGGGGTGACAGCAATAACGTCACGGGAGGGGAGAGGTGTTCACCCACGCAGCCCTGCTGTGGAGGAGCCAGCACGGCCCTTGGTGGCTTGGGCTGCTTTTCTGTCCCTCAGTTCTAGCCCGGAGTTTCTCGTCTGCCTCGCTCTCGGAGTGCCCTGTGGCAAATCTGAGGCCAGTCGTGACAGTGCAAGGACAGCAGTCCTTGTCTGCACAGCTGGACCACGAGGGACAGGAGCAACCAAAGGAGTCCGGAGTCTCTGGCACCAGCCAAGGAGAAGCTGGTGATGTCTGGTATCATGTAACACCAGGACCTCTGGGAAGGTCAGGAATGTTTTTGTTGTTGGTCAAGAGAGCTTACACAGAGTCAAGGCCTTTTCTGCTTCTCATACCACCCTGCCAACGGGTAGGTTTGGGGGTGCACAAGAAATTGTGGGAGAACACAGCCAGGACAACTGACCCCTACTGACCCAAGGGTCAGTCAGATTCCAGATCATGTGGCACCGTGCTTAGAATATAAAGGTGGGGGAAGAAGGAGGAAGGTGGGGCGTTCAGAGTGATGGTGTTTGTCTTTCCAAGTCACTGCTACACATGAGGGAGCCCTGATTTCCTGGAGATGCCTGAACACCTGCTTGCCCGTGGGAAGTGGTGAATTAATTCCTTGTTTTGCTTTCCTTCTGCGTGCAGCTTTTGGTTTACCCATTCAAATGTCTGTGTCTCAATTCACAAGTCCGTGCAGGACTGTTCCTGCTGCTCATTCTGTGGGGACGAACAACTCATTTCTGCTTTGGTGGCAATTCCACCTCCACTTCCACACCTCCTTCCCACATCAAAGCTGTGCACATAATCCCCTACCTGCATTGTTGTGTGATCAGCCTCCTTCCAGTTGTCAAGTGCAAAGGTGGCTTCTGGTCCATATTCTGATGGAGAACCAATCTTCTACAGCACACAGGGACACCCCAGAGCGTGGTGCATGCCTGTGTATGCAGTTGCCTAGGGGCAATAACAGAAGAGGATGTAGACATACAAGGCCACTGCAATTACACAGGTCACAGATCTAGAGGCTTTGCCCTTGATCTAAAGGTCAGCTGTGGTGCTTTTCATCCCTTCTCACCCAAACCAGCAGAAAAGTTTCAACATTGGAGGGTTCACTACTGGTCTGATGAAAATGCAGGACTGAGCCTTGTGCCCTAACATGCAGGTGAAGACAGTTTTACTCATAGAGAAATGACAGCTTTCCTGGCATCGCTGCCTGATTTGAGCTGGTCTGTGCCACCCTGCTGCTCTTAGCCCCTCTGTGGCAGCTGATGCAGAAGCAGCAGCAACTTGCTCAAGTCGAGCAGCCAGTCACACACAAAAAAACCCCAAACTGTGGAAAGCTGATCCTCTGAGGCTACACAGCTCTCACAAAAGAGTTGCAAGTGTAGGGGGATGAAAATGCTGTCAGTGCCAGCTCCTCACCATCAGCAGAGATAGCAGTGGGAAATTTCACCCCACTCTGCAGCAGGTGCTGGCCAATGTCCAACCTATCCTAGGGAAAGGGAAGGGATGAGGAAAGCCATTACCATCCAGCACACCTCCAAACATCCTGCAGCAGGGTCCCAGCCCAGCCTACAGCAGCCTGTCTCCAGCAGACAGCACCCTACGTGGATGTTGAAACCCACATCCAGCTACAACTACCATCACCATGACTGAGGAAAGGCTGAGAAACAGAAACCATGGGGAGCAGCCTCTGTGCCCCATCCCATCACCAACTATCCCTCTTTCCCCTAGAGGGGACAGTCCTTCCAGGTCCAAGTCCACTTGGTGTGGTTTGAAAATAATAAGGCCTTATTAAATAAATACATAAATGAATAAAATCAGACCTTAATGCCAATGAAGACTGAAAACCATTCAGGCAAAGACTAGACTCATAAGAATTCATGAAAGACTCATATTCAAGAACAAGAACAACACTGAAAAGTAGGGGCAAGTTTAGTGACGCTTCACAGCTCCTACTACTCTGCTAAATGAGACCATCAGAAATGATGGGCAGTGACCTACAGTACTACAGTACCTCCCTCTCACCCCAAAATGAAGCACAAAAACCTCCCAAGAAAAACCAGAAAACTTTTGAGCCTCGATCCTTGCCCTCTAAATGCAAAACCACTGTTAAAACACTTTGCAAAAATCCACCTCCCCTCCCCAACTTGGCATTCACGTGGTTCTCAGCCACAAAAAAATTAAAGTGAAATGTGAAACTACCTGTTGCAAATCTACCAACTTCTTGCATGCTGTGAGGAGCACAGGCTAACTTACCAGAAGCCCAGAAACAGAGCAGCAGCACCAAAGCAGCATGGGGGGCACAAAAAGAAACAAGCTGGAGGGCAGTATCCACTGCCTTGATTTCCACTTGCTAACCCACCACTGTTCTGAGGCACAAAACCCTTCCGTGCCTTTTGGGACTTGATGAACAAAAGACTGAGGAAAATGAAAGTAAAAGTAGCCAGGAATTCCCCAAACGAAGTCCATCTACAGGATGAGCAAAAATAGCCAGTCAGAACAGCAGCAGGGTGACATCCTATTCCAAAATCTACTGCCAGATGATAATTTCTGTTAAAGCTTTAGGGGAGTGGTGCAAAAAGTGGGACTCAGAGGCAAACATTCTCTGTGGAGGAAACCAGCTTGGTTGTGGTTAAGAGTCTTACAATGGGAATACTTTTATATTTTTATTTAGAAGCATACATCTGATTATTCTGGCACAGGGGGAAATATTTCTTTACCATTTCCATTATATCTAAGAGGAAAAAAAAAATACCAACTTGCTTTTCCTTTGCATTTCCTTTGGAATGGGGTTAAGGTTTAGGTGGGAACGCTGGAGATGTGAATGAATCGATAAAAGGCCCCAGGTTTCTAAATAGAACCATGTTTGCACAGATCTGCAGATCTAGCAGTATGGAGAGCAATAAACAATGAAATATCATTAATATTTCTCTGGATGCCAGTGGAGCTGCATTGGAAAATCAGATGGAACCTGGGGCCGAGTCCCGGAGAAGGCAAGATGGCACACCACGCTGTGCCATAACTCACTCATCACAGAAAACAGAATATCCAGGTACAGCAACCGGGTAGAAACTCTGTCTTGCCTTGAGTGCAGAGAACGGGGGGGATTCTGAAAGAACCAGGAGTGGATGGAGGGGCCGGGGGTGACACGGAGCAGCTGGGGCGGCCACACTCAGTGCCCACTGCCGGGCTCTGCCCCACTTTGCCACCTCCCACCTGGACCTGCCTCACCTGGTACCCGGCAGCACAAGTCACCTGCTCTGTTAAAGCCCGGCCTCAACAATCCCGCGGGTCTCTTCCAGCGGTATTAAATTCTGCCATTCCAGCCGCGCTTCTCGCAAAAGAAGTCAACTCTAAAAAGGCTGGGTAGAGAAGGGCAAAGCCAGGACGCCCCAGTTGCCCACACACCCAGACCCTCCCGGGGCTGTCAGCAGGACGCCTCGCCCCGTCCCTGCCCGGGGTGCCCAGGGATGTGCCGATGCCGCCCGGCCGCGCTCACCTGGCCGTGCCGGTGCCCCGCTGGAACTCCGGGGCAGCGCAGCCCGGGATCGCCGAGCCCGAAATCGAAACCGGCGGCGGCTTTGCCGGGAAAGCACGTGGGGCTGCCGAGCGGCTCCGCATCGGGCTCGGCCCCCGGGGGGAGCTGCACCGCCTTTTTTTTTTTGGGGGGGGTGGGGCAGCTGCAGCCCCGCGGGGATGCTCAGGGGGACCAGCGGTCGTGTCGCTGCTTCTCTGACCCTGCAGCAGAGTCCCCGCTCCCCCGTGGAATAAGTGAGGCTGGAGAAGACCTCTCAAGTCATCGAATCTAACCATGAAGCCAGCCCCTCCGTGTTCACCCCTAAGCCTCATCCACACACGTCTGGAACACTTCCAGGTGTGGTGACTCCACCACTGCCCTGGGCAGCCTGTCCCATAACCCGACCACCCTTTCAGTGAAGGTATTTTGCCCACTATCCTATCTAAACGTCCCCTGGTGCAATTTGAGGCTGTTTCTTCTAGTTCTGGCACTTGCTCTCTTGGAGAAGAGACCAACACCCACCTGGCTCCCACCTCCTTTCAGGGAGTTGGAGAGACTGATAAGGTCCTTCCTGAGCCTCCTTTTCTCCAGACAGAGTTCCCCCAGCTCCCTCCTCATGAGACTTGTGCTGCAGGCTCTTCTCCATCTCTATTGCCCTCCTTTGCCCCATGGAAGGGCAGCCCAGTCCCACGGTCTGTCACCACTGAATGGCCACAGAGGGGCAAAGCAACTCCAACACAGAAGAAATGCACTTTTATTCATGCCATTTCGTTTTTATGAATGCTCATCACTCCAGTGGGATGTCGCTCAGGAGAACCAGAGGGCTGTGTCCTGACAGAATGCACTTCCCATGGTCTTCACCAGGCATTGCCAAGCAGGGAGGGAAAATACGGCCTCAGCAGGGGTGGCTTTAGAGCAGGAGGGAGCATGGATAAGCCCTCAGCTAGTACTGTGTGCCCCAGCCTCCCCCCCCACCAGCCTGGGCACTGTGACCACTGAATCCAGAAGTCACCTGGAGCAAGGAAGTGCCTTGGGCAGCGGTGGTGAGAGAGAGTCAGGTCAGAGGGACCTGGCTCATATCCCAGGGAGGACATCCATGGCAATGTGGAGGGAGCAACCACCATGCCCAGGGAGCTCAGGGGACTGAGCCCATCCTGCTACCAGCACCTCAGGGCTCTTTGTGGGAACCCCAACTTTAATATTGCTCTGTGTGGGAAGAAAACATCATCCCCTGCCTTTGACAAGGTGACCACTATTACAATCTTGGCTTTGCTGCCTGAGATCTCATTCGATTGAGAAGAAAGGAAAGAGATCAGAAGAATGAACTGGTACAGGAAAATAACTGAGCCACTTCAGATAAATTATTGCACTGCAGAAGGAAGGAAGTGGGACCTGCTGCCTGACTAGACACTTAAACTTTCTGTTACAATCTCTTTGGCTTCCTTATAATTGTTATTGTTTATTCCAAGTTTGCTGTCACTGTTGCAACAACACTGGCATTAAAAATTTGCCTGGAACTCTACACAGAGTCACTTTCTTTAAGGAAAGTGCCCTGGGAACAAAATCTCTCCATTGAAATACTGCACTGTAAGTTCATATCCCATTTACTTGTTTTTCAGCCATACCCAGGTCTTTTAGCATTACCAGTTCTGAGTTTGGTAATACCATTTGAGCTGCTGGGGTCTGTCAACATCAGGAGGTTCTTGGCAGAAAGGAAACCCAGGATCAGTGCAAGAAGTGCTACATTTCCAAAACTAACAGCAGAGGTGCCAAAAGAAACCCCATTTCTGCTGCCTCCCGAGTGCTAACCCAGAGCCCATGCACTTCCAGAGTCCAGCCCTTACTCCTAAGCACATTATTTCTTTAAAGATCCTGAAAAAAGCAACATGCATCAATCAAGGTGCAGACTTTGAGATCTTTGCAGAGGAAAAGCTCTGTAGAAGCACAATGACACAGAACCGGGAGCGTTTTCTCAGGAAAAAAGGAAATAAAATTCTACTGAAGCTGATTTCAATCAGCTCATCTTTTAATTGGTTCACACACAAATCTTGCTGTTTGTACACAAGCTCCTATGCCTCTCCATGAAGGGATCAGCTCTATAAACTTTTTTGAAGAAAATCAAGAAGCAAATGATGCGGGAAGTCAAAGTCAAGCTGTACAATTACGTATCCCTGAAAAGAGAGGGGAGAAAACAGAAAAAATGTTATGTTGGTTTATGCCACACTCCCAGGAGGGCTTTGAGAGCCAGGTATCTCTGAGCTCTGCTTACCTGTCTTGTGATGATCTCGGGATTTATGATATCAAAGAGTTTGAGTCCTTTGCTGTTCATCAGTGAAGTCAGACCTGATCCAATGCCTGGGGAATCAGCAAACCCATCCAGTTACAGGTATGGCCCTCCCACCTTGCTGCTCCCCACGTGCTGCCTCCCTGTCTGCCTGTTGCCAAAACCTAATTGCTCCTCAACACCCCACGACCTTCGGTCTAACGGAAAACTCACTTTTCCTTTCTCCCAGACATTTACAAAAGGTTCCTCCTTCCCCAGGAGAATCCAGGAGAAATTCAAAACAGTGATGTGGTTCCCCCTCCCCGGGGCTCTTTGGGTTACTAATGTGTTTTTTTCAGGTTTAGGGGATCTGTTGTTAGGCAATTTACAGAGTAGGTTGGCGCTTCCGCAAAGGGAAAACTCACTTGAAGTTACTTCTGGGATCCCAACAACCGAGATCATGTTCTGCAGGAAGTCCTGTACGGATGGGTCATCCTGAAAGCCAGAAAATTCATACAAAGAAATGCTTTGAAGACATCATTTAGCCTCAAATGGCATAGAGAATACTTTTTTTTTAAGGACTTACCCCACTTGGATCAGCTGTGCATTTAAAGACTTTAAACTCTACGCTGAAAGGAAAAAAAAAAAGGGTGGGGGAAAGTCACTAAGGGCTGCAGAGACCCTCTTTTTGTGCTGCTCTTAAGCACAGGCCAAAAGAGGCAACAAAACCCTTGAGAGACCACAGTACTGACCTGGAGTCCAAAGGCTGCAAAATGAGTTTCCTCTCCGCATAGGCAGCCTGGATAGTGACTGTGATCTCCTGCAGAAAGAACAACAGCAGGGTTGAGGCACAGCTCATCTTGCCTTGCAGCAGGGAGACGCATTTGGACATTTTTGGTTTGCTTTCTAGGAGCCAGATTTCAACATCCTTCAGGCTCTGAGGCAGCCACCAAATGTAAACCAAGTTAAAAATTAAACAATCTCTGATTTCTGGTCATTTAGGTTCATTTTCTTGCTGCTGCCTATATGCAAACATTAATTTAGAAGGAGAATCTGTGATGCAGTTGCAGCTCACAACCTGGATTCTGGCAGTCCCGGGAGCAGATCACATCCTGGCAGCCGTGATTTTATGAACTACCTCTAGTTCAGTGCTTCTGCAATTCCATAATTTCAAATCTTTGAAATTTATTTCAAGGTATCACTTGGAGTGCAAGAAACAGCCGTGTGTGTTTTCCTATAACACCCTGCTCATGTGAGATACTTGCTGAGTATCCCACAGGAAGGGAATTATTCTCAATTACAGGACAGCTTCTGGCATTTCTTTTTTCTGGTTCCTTAGATTCAGTAAAAAAGCTTCAGTTGGGGGTAAAAAAGCATAAGCAAGAACTTTCACACAGGCACACATAGAGGAAAAGTTTATATTTTGAGCTTCACACATTTCAGAGGTGCATCTTCATTTCAGAGACAACTATCCTCTAACTGGAGGCCACAGCTAGAATTTGGGAATGAGGAGATTTCAAAATAAATACATAAATACAACACCTCAGCTGCAGGAGTTTCTCTGTGTCTGATCCAGATCAATGGGTGCCTTATGCTGCTTTTGCCACCTTGCACATCAGTGTTGGGCTGGCCTGATAGAGGAGGCATTGAGCTAATAACACAGTCACTATCATCATTCCCAGCCTCAAATGTCAAGGGAAGGAATGGGAATGTTAAAAGGAACTGCTATGACCTTCTCCACCTCCTGAGGTTCAGCCACCCAGCCTTCCCAAAGGGCTCCCTGCACACCAGGAGTGGCCCAGATTTGGGACAGAGCCTGTCCCGAGGTCTTCACACCCAGGAGGTGCAAGAACTGACCTTCTCCATGTACAGAACCACCAGGGGCTCTCCTCCTGCAGGAAGGATGCTGACCTCTGCTGCCACCAAGGACTTCACCACTGTCCCTTCAGGCTGAAGAGAAATCTGAGGATGGGCGAGACTCCACACCTTGGCCACAGAGTCGTTATAGGAGGTGCCTTGAAAAATCTGGTCAAGGAGCAGCAGATGAGTCAGACTTTACCCATACCAGTTTCATGCCAACCTGCCACACAGCTGCATCCCTTCTGTAGTGCCCAGTTCCTCCTCCTGTTCACACAAGCTCAATAACCCAGCCAGGTTTCAGGGAAGCTGTGCCATCACGGAGGGTGGAGAAATCCTCCTTGCAAAGCACAACAGCTTCTCCATCAGTCCCTGATTTTCCCCATCAGGCCCACCCAAGACTCAAGTAGTCAAGGGAAGGACCCAAGATGTTACAGACGCAACAGAATCCATTTGAAAACTCCTTATTTGACATAAAATGCTCAGAATAGGACCAGAAGTTACCATCTGCACCGCCTTCCGCTGTACTTCCGTGTCCTCCATCTCAAACAGTGCCTGCAGAAACGAACCAGAAACAGGTTGTGGAAAACCAAACCACAGGGTTATGGTTAGCCCTGATCCAGGCTGGATGGGACAGGGCACTGAGGCGTGGCCTGTGCTCAGCTCAGGGGCATGGCTGAGCCCCCCTTTGAGCTCACCCCTTTTCCACCTCGGTGCTTCCCCAGAAAATCACGTCCCTTTACAATTCAGCTGACAAGTTTTCTGTCAGCTGGTGTTATCACTCCAAGGGGCAGCACTGCCTGAGACAACACTCTTGATAAAAGGGCACCAATTTCAGGATCACACATAGTGACTGACAATAGGTTTCTATCTTCTGCAGAAACCAGCTCTCACCAATACACAGTATTGAGAGAATTTTTTTACTCTCTCCCAAAAACATGAGTCAAGGAAGGAACCATCCCTGAAATCACCTGCAACTTCTCCCCTCTGATGGTCAGTACCAGCCTCCCATCCAGGAAAGCTGCAGAGGCCAGAGAGCTGAGGGTATGCTCGGACAGCCAGAAGTAGAGCATTCGGGACTCGGTCAGCAGCGACGGGGAGAACACAGAGTCACTCAGGGTGCTGGAGTAGTTCTTGAACAGCACAAGGCCCTTTGGAGGAAAACAAGCATGTTGGCCACAGGGAGACAGAACAAAATATCAACACCTGCATTTCCATTGCAAGGCAAAGGCCTGGCTGGCTGGACACAGAGCAGGCTGACATCAGCCCCCGCTGCAGCTCGGTGTGTCAGCAAACCAGCCCCTCCCAGCCCTCCAGCACTCACCACCACCAGAAGACACTGGTCTTTGAGCAGCCTGGGGGACTTTACCTTGTGATGTGATTCGACATAACCTGTTTGTATCAGGGAGCCTGCTGCCAGGGAGAGATCAACCATGATATCCTTATCCCGGACAAAATTCCCTGCAGGAAGGAAACGCAAAAACCTCGCGCCAGAAACACAACCTCGAGCAGAGCTTGAGACAGTCACTTTTAGGACTTGGTGCAGAGGTGACTGGGAGCTATAAAAGGGCATGGGGATGGGACAGGGGTTCCCACTCTTCTGGGTGCTAGTGCTGATCCTGCTACAGCTTACTGACAGAATTTCAACATTGGAAATAGGGATAATTACTCTCAGTTTTACATTCTGCTCCTTTTCCCTGATATTTGGGACTGGGAAAATCTTCAACAGACAGATCCAAATGCTGTATTATCTCAGGCCCAATACTCCAGTGCATGCTGCTGTTCCAGCTAGCATCAGTCCTGCAGCTGTCCTGCACAGCTGGGCAGTGCATACTGAAGGAGAAATTCCTTATGAACTGTGTTTTTCAATCTGTGCAATCACCCTCAAAAACCAACCTGATTCAGAAAATCCAAAATGTAACAGTGCTAAGGTTTACTTTACTGTTGTCTGAGGGCTTGGGATCTCATGCACGTTTTTGAAGGGTGTTTTTGGTGGATGAGGCTACTGCCCTGCTGGGGCTCAAATGTTAAAAGTTGCACATAAAAGAAAGCAGAAAAGACGAAGCATGTTTACCTGCTAAATCAAGTACAAAATTTGCCAGCATCTGAGCAAGAGAATTGATTTCTTTGCACACCTACAAGAGGAAGAGAGGGAAAAAACTGAAGGCAAGGGGTAGGATTTTGGACTGTAGAGCAGAGCTGGGCTTCTCGGTGAGATCTGGGGGCTGTTGGTCACAGCCCAGCAGCACCAGAGTCAGCAACACCTCTCACTTTGTCCAAGCTGCCTTTTTTTTTCTTTTTTTTGTGGGTTCAAGTTATTAATCTTATTTTTCACAAGTACTAATGTTCTACTGCTGCTATCTTGTGGGCACACGTGAGCAGAGAGGTGTGTGGCTTACAAAGCTACACAGAGCTTTCCTCTGTCCTTACCTCCCTCTTGAGAACAAGCTTCAGAGTGAAGGAGATGAAATCCGTGAAGAGCTGCTTCAGCCAGCCTGGTCTGTGTAAGACAGGGAGCACAGTCAAGGACCAGCAACGGTCCCTGTGGTGGGTGAGATTTGGGGACCAGCAGTGGGGCAATAAAGCTCGATTTTGAAGGGGGACTGACTCACTCTTTGTCTCCTTGGAGGTGAAGGGTGAGTTTGTGGAAGGTCAGGTAGCAGTCTGAGGCGTCGGCAACCAGCTTCTCCTCCTGGCACACTGCATGGGATGAAAGAAAAAGAGAAAAAAAAATAGCTAATTTGTTAGTGAGATGAGAGGATGAGTGCATTTGCAGACACTGCAGGCCTGCAGCAGGGCATCACTGCAGAGGGGCAGCCAGAGCTCCCCACATCCCCTCTCGGAGCGTGTTTCCAAAAGATTCAAGAAGCTGCAAAGTCAGGGTAGATGGGGCTCCCTTGCACCTGGATGGAGGGTTTCTGCCCACAGCTCCAGCTGAGTTGTTCTACCAGGCACCCTTTTTCATGCTCCATTTGATCCCTGCCAGCTTCCCTAGCTCCTGTCATCAGGGACTTGGCTGTCCCTGAACATCACCCAGGGCAATATGAGCAACCCACAAAGCAGAGCGGGCAGGGAATACTGCAAAGAGTTTGGAAATTGTAATATACTGTCACTGCCTCTGTCCTTTCCTAGTCTAAGTCTGCTGTCATTCCTGAGGAAGAGGCTTTGTTTCTCAGAGCACACCTTGGCCTGGAGACAGAGGAAAAAGTGGGTTGTAAGGATGTTCAAGCTTCCTGCACCAAAGCCCTCTGTAAGCTCACTTTTTTGAAGCATTTCCATGTTTTTTTTTCAAGTCATCCTGAACCACAGGACCACAGGATGTGAAAAGCCCATCCTGAAGAAAGTCCAGAAGGCCAGACTGTTCTTCACTTGCTGCTGGTGTAAATCAGCATGACTTTGCTGAAGGGATTTATACCAGCTTCCTCCTCTTAAGCTGTTAAAACTACGAGGTCTTTGAGGGCCACGTTTTGTCCCACCCTGTGTGTGCTCAGGGTTCAGGACCCGCTCCCAGCCTCCACGTGCCATCCAATCCCCACAGAGGGCCAGCCGGGCTTGCTGCCCACCACCCACTCCCACACCCACAAAAAACCCCTGCAGGCAGCGATCCCCAGCTGCCACTTACTCAGTTTGATGTCCAGCTGGAGGTCAATGGAAGACTCGATCTCAAAGTCAACTGAGTGAAACAGCCGCAAACTGGAACGGCAAGAAGAGAGGGAATTCAGCAAACTGTGCTGGGAGCAGCTTCTCCCTGACCCCATGACAGCCACAAGGTGGGTTTTATAACATCACTCACATCAGTCCTTGCACTGCAGTGGGCAAACCCCCTCACACGCTGCAGCTTATGTAAGATACTCTACTCTGGCTTTAAATGATTGCAAACTGCTCTTTTAGTGGCACTTAGGAGCATTAAACCCCTTTTTTATCCACTCAGACTTCATAGAGCAAGGAAGGGAGGGAAGAAGTCAGCTCGTAAGCTTTGGCCATCTTACCTCCTCAGGCACAGTGAGGACAGAAAGCCAGATGGGGCAGAGCAGTGATGGGGTTAAGCAGCACTGCTAGTGTATAAACTCCTGTCTCACGTGGGCAGTGAGCAGCGCTGCCACTGCCAGAGAGCCCAACAAATGCTGCCCCTCCACACCTACCTGTGGGCAGCAGCAGGAGCTGGGGCTGTGATGTCAGCAGCAGCCAGCCCTGGGTACTTACAACCAGGCCCCAGCGTAGCCGTAGGTCAGGGTCCCTTTGAAGGAGGCCGTCACGTTTTTAATGGCAATGTAAATGGCGTTATTTTCCTTAAGCTCCACGTCGCTCTTCTCTATGGACAAGCCATTGACCTGGATGCTGGAAACAACAGAAACACAGTTTGTCCACAAACCAGGGCTGTTTTCTGTGCCTGGGTGAGACAGGTTTGCTCCTGAGGACGTGGGGGCTCCAAGGGACCTGTGCCAATGCCAGGCTCGGGGGATTTTACAAATCCCAAGGGCTAGGCACACAAGGGGAGTGGTGCTTTTGCTCAGCCTCGGTGCACTGCACCTCCCTGGTGATGTTTGGAGGTGGGGGAATGCTTTAAGCAGGAAACACAGAGTGACACAACCGTGCTTGGTGCAGCCGCCGTCACGGCAGGAAATCTGTCCTGCAAATGCACCTCTACATTTTTCACCCCCAAATGAAAGCGAGTAACACAGCAACACCCAGCCTGGTTTGTCACAAAGCACAGCCAAGTGTCATCCTGCTGACAGGGGTGGCTCTGGCAGCCCCGGATGTGTTCCCTGTGCTGCTCACTGTGCCTTGGACACCATCTATTGTCAGTGGCGCCCCAGCCCACAGGGGCACTGCTCCCCCTGCCCATTGACAGAGATGTGCTCTACGTGCTACCAGGAACTGCTGGATCAAAGCTCCCTCCAAGGCCAGTTTCTGCTCCCCTCCCTCAGCCCACATCTCCCCTGGCACAGAGACACTCACTTGGTCAGCTCGTAAGCCACCTTGCCGAGGAGACGCACGGACCTTTCCCCGGTGATGTTTGGGAATTTGGCGTTTCTGAAGGCTGCTTGGATGACCTGTGCTGTTTCCTGGTTCACTGTTGGTGGAAGAAAAGGGTAAAGATGCCAAACTGCAACCTCTCCTGGCCGCAAAGTCGGATCCACGCCCTGGATTAAAGCGCTACAGAAGGGTTTTATCCGAGGTGCTTCCCTTAGACTAAGGAAGCACTGGAAGTCGTTTCAGAGTAAAATAAAAAAATCCCTAACTTTAACAGCTGATGGCAGCAAGGGACAACAGCGTGTGTGGTTCAACAGTCACCAGCAGGCCTGTTTGCAGGGAATCATGCCCAGTTTTCACACGCCTCAGGAGCAGATTTCTGAAAGGTCGAGGCTGGGCTCATCCTTACACCACACAAGCTGTTGACTTTACCCCAATTCTTTGTTCTGTTGCTGCTTGTTTGTATTGCAGTCAGCTCTTGGGTCTCCAGAGGAAAATTTGTGATACTCATGTTTCCATGCCCGTTTTCCTAATGTTATCCAGCCCATTCCAGCCTCGGGCACATGCTTGTATAGGATGTTTTACCTTCCAGAAATACCTTCTCTTAGTTTGGCCCAGCATCCTTCTCTGCATGTACTCCTGTCAGAGGGGATGGGACAGAGCTGTTCCCACCCTTCACAGAAGAACTAATTATCCTTCCCCCACCCATAAAGCCCCCAAATCCTTGCAAATAAACTCACAGCAGCAGAGAACCTGCTCATGCACACTGACCCCAAGAGATGAGATTGCAACAAAGAGCAAAATCAAACACACATTTTCCCCAGCTTTTCCATCATGCCAGCCCTCAGCAAAGAACAACACTAAAACGTTGGGCTGAGAAGGGCTGGGGACCATTCTCAAGCTCCTTTGAGAAGCTGTGCCTATTCAGCTCAGGTGCCCATGCTTTAACCTGTGCTCCCAGGCAGGTGTATTAATACATCTTACCAGATAAATTGTTTACACAAGACCCAGGGAAGCAAAAAAAAAAACCCTTATTTGGCTGATCTGTCCCTAACTTCTGGCAGAGGTGGAGCAAGCACAGCCCCACACAGCAGGCACTTACACAGCAATGCCGCGGGCTTGGTCATCCTGCAGACGATCCCGGTGGCTCTGTAAGGGAAGGGCCCGAAGTCACAGGCTGCTGATGCATGGACAAGCACCAGCAAGATCCTGAAGATCCCCAGGATCATCCTGCCAGCCCAGCTCATCTTCAGCCCGAGTGGAGAGCGCTGATGGGACCGACTGATTCTCGGCCGTGGCAAAGGCTGCTTTCATACCTCCAGCAGAGCCCACCCGACATGCCCACAGGACATGACCTGCTTCCTCCACTTATCAGGGGCCATCACACATTTCCTAATCTTCCTATAGTTTCCTTAAGGCTCTTCAAGTTGCAGGCTGCCTTCCTCCCTCAGCAGGCACTTGGGCTGCAGGGCTTTGAGCCCCTGCCAAGATTGCTCTGACTCAGGACATGGATGCACCCAGGGGGGTGGAGAGAGCTGGAGGGGGATGGAGAGTGGGAGAGAGTAAAGCCAAGGGAGCAGCCTCACAGGCTGCCTCCAGCCAGTTCATCATTTTCTCTTCATGCAGAAATATTCCATATTTTGCATTCCTGCAGTAATTTCCCAGCAAAGCCCCGTTCAAAATGTACCTCCAACAATAACTGCTTCCCCTTCCACTGGTTTCAGATATATTGTGGGGAAGTGGAGGCATGCTCCTGGGAAGGGGGTGCTTCCTGCTACCACTGGGTGAACCCACACCTCCCACATTTCCCATGGAAAACTCCATGAACCAGAGCACTGTGATGTTCTCTGCCTCTTGGCTGGCATTGTGGGTGATCTTTGGTTTGCCACCTTCTATATGGGGAAGAACCCGCTAAGCTGGAGCTTTTCATGTATCCAGACTCTCAGCTGCTATTTGTGGACTTCAGAGACCCAAGTTCACATCAACTCCTCGTGCATACCTGGCCTTCATGCCACTGTCCGCCCCTGCACCTCTGTTGTGGTGCTGGGGCCCATCCCATTCCCAAAACGAGCTCCAACACGAAACAGAGAAGGGTTATTTCAGCAAGGAGGCTCGCAGCAGCTCCCATCAACCATTTTGCCAGCAAAGACTGATGGAGAAGGAGAGATCAACGCTGCAGGGGCACACTCAACCCCCCGAGCAAGGCGAGGTGCCAGCCTCCCTCCTCTCCCTGGCAGATGCCTCATCCCCCTCCCTGTGCCGGGCGTTTCCTCTGGGGACCCCTCTGTCCGGCAGCCCCCACCCTGCCCCGCTGTTTTCTTCCTGAGTTGAGAAGGCGAATGGCCTCGGGTACCCTGCGGGAGGCACTCGCGGTCACTGACCTGCCGAGGGAAGCCGAGCATCTGCATCCTCCCTCCTCCTCCTCCAAGGACCCGCCGCATTTGACACGCTGAGGGAGCTGGGGTTGGTCAGCTCGGAGAAGAACAGGCTCTGGGGAGACCTTAGAGCCCCTTCCAGTACCTAAAGGGGGCTTATCAAAAAGAGGGAGAACTAATTTTTATACAGGCAGATAGTGATAGGGCAAGGGGGGAGTGTTTTTAAACTAAAAGAGATTTAAATTAGGTGTTAGGAGGAAATTCTTTACTCAGAGGGTGATGAGGCACCGGCACAGGTTGGCTGTGGCAGTGACTTCACTGACACAGAGAAGTTGTGGATGCCCCACCCCTGGAAGTGGTCCAGCACAGGTGGGATGGTGCTTGGAGCAACCTGGGATAGTAGAAGGTGTCCCTGCCCACAGAAGAGGGTTGGAACAAGAATCCCATTCTGGGATTCTGTGACAAACTGGCAGAGATGCTGCTGTGCTGGGTATCCCACGAGCACAAGTGCCTGCATCCTCAGCAAAGCTTTCAGTAAAGGCACAATCCTATTTATGGTAGGGCACAAGCTCAGGAGCGTTGCACAGAGTTAAAGTTTCACTGGAGCAGCTCCAGAGGAGATGCTGCAGCAGGGAAGCAGCCCCACTGAGGCTGGTGTTGGTCACTGTAAGTGAAAGCAGAGCAGGACCCAGGAGGCCAGGGCCAGCTCTCTGCCCAGGGCAGTTCATACCAGCATGGAAAAAAAGGGAAAATGGGCATTTCCATCCAAGGGTATTTGTCACCAGTGTCCCAGGGTAGGTAAAGGCAGAAAGTTCAAGACTCCAGACCCAAATGGTAGACCCAGTGCACTTACAGCCCCCTGACAGGCCAGCTCCCCCACCCCATCCCTGCTGCAGAGTCTGCTGTCAACAGAGAACCAGAGCTGAGAGAAAAGGAGGACAGGGAACTGCCGGGCATTGACCTCCAGTGGGAACAGGAAGGCTGGAGACTTTCTGCCTACAATAGCAAAAGCATGTGGAACACAGAGATGCTGTGAGCATCCTTGTCCTGGAGTGACCAGGCAGAGGCCAAGGCAGCAGGGACTCCACAGCCCACCCTCCTCCCAGTGAAAGGTCAGGCTAGGAGGAGTCAGGTCAGATTTTAAAGCCTAAGGAAAGGTTAATTTTGGCTAGCAGGAGACAGGACAGGCTTTAAACACCAAAGAAAGGGTAAACACCCAAGCTGCTGTGCAGTATGTTCAAAGGGGATGCTGGAAGATGTTTTGATAAATATTTGCTGTGTAAGGGTGTATCTGGGTGCTGTGCATGCACACATGGACTCACCACCTTGCTGGGGACTGTCCTGTAACTGAGGTTGTTTTTCCCTCCACACTGTCCAGGGCAGAGGTACATCACAGTGCCATTAATCTTTGTGCTGCATTGTTTGTGACCCAAACATTTGGTGCTACCCTGCAGCTGCTTCCTGAGAGAGCCTTCCAGGTACCCTGGCCCCACATTGCTCTGTCAGCAGGATGGGCTCCAGGACTCACCCAGCAGCTCAGCCCAGGGATGGCAGGAGGGTCAGCCCAAGACCAATACTCCCATCTGTCCCAGAGGCTTACAAAATGCAGACAAATAATATATTAAACCAAGATTTTTTTTTTAAACCTGTCAAAGCTCTACCAACATTTGAATACAGATTCATGGTGTCAGGTGGAATTGGTACTACCCAGCTAACTCAAAAATTCACAAGGTTTTAGGAAGAATAATGTAGAATGTGCAATCATACAACAATACAACAAGGCAAGGGCTCTCAGTCTCAGAAAGTTTCCTTGGGTGATGTCCTGACCCCAGGGGAGGGTCCCCCACTGGAGCTCCAAGGAGGACCAACTCCACTGACCCTTCCTAGCAGGGCTCCATCTATAATCCAGTCAGGCTATTTCTGACCTGACCATGACAGGCTTGGGTGTTATGCAGCAAAAAAAACCCATCACAAACTCCTGTTTGTAAATAGTGAGATTTTCACAGGCTGGGGAGGTAAGCCACCCAAGAAGGTTTTTTTTTTTGACCAACAAAGTTTCACGTGGTTTTCAACAAAGCTCTCCTGAAACCAACTCAGTTCCTCCTCTTCCCTAACAGTATCATCCATAACAACCTCTGAAAATGGAAAAAAAAATAAGCTGGCACACACAGGTGGCCCTACGTCAGCCCAGGGCAGCTGGGTTGGAGCTGGAAGCACAGCCAGCTGTGTTTCTGCAGCACTGATCCTGCACTGCCAAATCCAGACTGAAAGAGCAGAAAATACGACTTTCAGGGCTAATATAAGAAACTGGGATGGTTCTTCAGCAGCACAGGCCACTTGAGCAGGCACAAGACATGGGCCCAGAAGCAACATCTCCCAGGATTTGCCCCACCCTGTAGGCAGGCAGCTGAGCATGAACTGACCTCAAGCCCCTCACAGCAGGTTTGGGACCAGGCTGTAGACCAGCACTGGGTCACCTCTGTGATGTCATTCCATCTGATACTCAGACCACATTAAACACTAGCAGGCATTTCAAGAGCTATTCTTACCAAGCAGAGGGGCTGAGGGGAGGTGATGAAGATGCAGTTGGCATGTCTGGTGATGCGGTGGGGGATCAGCGCTGGGATGGACTCTGAGGAGAGAGACCCTTTGGATGCACAGCTTTGCAAATCCCACCAGCCCCACGACCAGGAACGGATTGCAGGGCAAAGACCAGAGGGAGGTTGTGACACTCAGCTGTTGGGATGTCCCTGGCTGCTGAGAGCAGCAACAAGCACTGGCACAAGAGAAACAGCTCTTCAGAGGAGAGGGGAAGTCAAACACCCACGCCCCACCATCCACAGCTTATCTGCTCAGCAGCAACCTCCTTCTCGTGAGATTTACCTTCCACAAACGGAGCACAGGAGCACACCCGTGGTGACAAACAGGACTTCAGTGGCTTCCCAAGCAAGCAGCCTGTTGGGAGTTTCCGCCACGAGAAAAATGCCTGAGCAGAACAGACTGTTCGTTTCTCCCCCGACTTGTTTGTCAGCAAGGAGCGAGGACTGCTCTCAACAGGAACAAGCTGCCAGAGCGTATCAGGACACGCGGTAGCAGAGGGATCGGCTCTATCCCGCTGCTCACTTGGCCACCCCGTGGACCGTCAGTGCTGCACAGCCCTCCTGCTCGCGGGGAATCCTGCACAACACCTGGCCGGCCAGGTAGGGCACTGCTCTAGCACTGTGTATCTGTGCTCACCAGCGTGCAGAGGAGCTAAACCAGCAGCAGAGCAACGCAGCTTGAAGTGCCAGCCAAGACAAACCCAAGCTCCTAAACCCACAGCCTCGAGGCCCCTTCTGTTCTCTGCAGCTTCCATCCCAGCACAGGGCACAGGAGTTGCTCCCAGAAAACCTCTCTGGAATTCCCACACTCTTTCAGTAGGCTTGCTCTGGGAGATTCAAGGCTCATTTTAACCTGGATTTCCTCCCCTTCAGGCTCCTGCTGTCACCCACAGCTGGCACTGCAGGTTATCCCCTTCCTTGCCATCCCTCCTTACATACCTCACTGTTTGCACTGCCATCCCTGCAGGCTGAGCTCACACAGTTCCTTCCACACCTTCAGCCAACCCTGCTTGCTCCCAGCCTGTCTCAGGCAAAGCAGAGGCCTCCACTGGTCAGGGATTAGTGACAGGGGTTAGGGCCACCCCAGACCCCCAGCTCCAGGTAACACCAGGCTGGCTCAGTGATTGATGCTCAGAGCCCTCAGCCAGGCACTGCTCTCTCCCATCCTGGTGCTCCTGCCCGGGTGCCTCTGCAGGATTATACAGCATTTACTTCCACATTATGTGTCCTCTGCTGCACTCACAGCTTCCCTCCACCCCAGTGGCAGAGGTCATGCCTTTCACTGAGCCATTAAGGAAACACTCAGAGGCCCAGCAGCCTCACTGCACCCCTCCAGTGGCATTAGCTACACTTCACTAGTTTTCCAACTAGTTTTAAACCAATCTGCCTGCCCGTGGGAGCAGCAAAAGCCTCAGGACAACAACAGATGTTTTGCTGTCAGATTAGAGATCTTGCAAGTAATCCAGCACTATGTGCCTGCTGCCTAAACCCTACCCAGTTTATTCCTGGCTGCCAGGAAATACCCTCTCCTGCCGATATTGGGCACAGGGCACAGCTCAGAGTTGATGTGGGCACTTTGCCAAGACACCTGAGTGATTGTTTGTTACACACTGAAGGGAAAAAACCCCTCCATCATCCACAAAACACACTTGTGGAAACCCCTGAGTGCAGCAGCTCACAAAGCAGCTGCAGTGAGAGCTGCAGGCAGTGCCCAGGGTTGGGGGAGTGGCTGTCACCTGGAACCCACCCTGTGCCTACACCAAAGGGCACAGGGACAGAACCTGAGGGCTCACAACTCTGGGGATGCTTTTGTTCAGCAAGTGCAACTCCCAGAGCGGCATCTGACCTGTCAGAGCACCAGCAAGGCAAGAAAGAGGAGGCATCTCCTCCCAAGAACATCCTCAAAGGCTTGTGCAGGATATACCTGAATTAACAAAAAACTTACCTCATCTCAAATTATTTAATTCCAAGTAATAGTAATTAAAGAGTATTTTACCGCTGTCCTACCCATCTTCCAAGTCTCCAGCAAACTGAAGATGTGGCAGGAAAACAACTTGGTAATAGACCTGGAAAAGGAATTGCTCAAAGCAAAAACACCACTGGGATTAAGCTCACTACCACAGGAAACACCAACCAACCACGTCTAACATCAGTCTGAAGTGGCAAGATGAAGCATTACCTGTTACAACTGCTTGTACCAACTCGGGCACGTCAGCCCTGACCAGACATTCCCAAACAAACTGTCCTGCCAAGTGCAGGCAACACTGAGGAAGAGCACTCCAAGTGCCAGGAGTGGCAGCTGTTCCTGGACAGCACATTTCCAGCCAAGTCAAAACCCTGAGCCAAGAGAGCGTGTTGCAACTCCCCCAGCAGTCACACGCAGGGCTCAGGAGGCCAAAACTTCCAAATACCTGTGGAATTTCCTGCTTCAAGATGTCCATGGCCTTTTGCAGTGAGCAAACACAAGCTACCCAAGGCACTTTATCTGCTAAGGGCTGCTGAAGAACACAGTTAGGCAAGGAACTGAGTTTAAGTCTCTGCAAGCATCTTTGCCCCTCACATCCCACCTAATAATTTCTCATGACAAAACACAAGGCAAGAGCACATCCTGTGCCGTGCACAGGTAGTCTTCCAGTTGCTGTAGGGTGTATACAAACATGGATATAAATGCCTGTAAATTTTATTGGAATCACAGCCCTTTAACCACATCTGAAAGGAAAGGGAGCACAGTGAAGAAATACAAGAGAGACGCAGTGGAGTGAGAATGCAAAGTTGAACACAGGCATTAGACTGCTTTAACTCTGCATCCAAAAGCAGTGAAGTTTACATCTTGCATAATTTTTTGTTAGGTAGACCTGAACACACTCTTCTCCCATTATTTGGCAGTGGGGGTGGAGGGGGGAGTAGGGAGGAGAATTTAACCTTGAGTTTAAACTACTTGAATTTGGCAACGTGACATTTTAGTCTGCAGCTCCACAGAGGTAATTGTTTATCCAGGTCACTGCCTTACAGTCCTCCACTTTGTCCAACAAGGAGATTGCACAACACATCCTTCATAGGAAAATATTTACAAAGAAAGTTAAAAATACGGTTGAAGCGATTTAACAACAGATTTTTCCTAAAAATCTGCTAATGCATATCTAGCAAATTTTTGAAGATCCTACACTCAGTGTAATTAAAACAGCATTTGAAACATTCCAACAGGAATCACGTTGCACAGAAGAAGCAATTTGCTTCCCTAACATTTTTTTCTTTTTGCACACCTGCCCTGAGCCTGTGCATTTAAGTGCACAAGTTCACAATGCCAAGCCTCTACATAGGTACCTAATATAAATGCTGTGGAACAGAGTTCTTTGGAATGAGGACAAGCATTTTAGTCTCTAGGCTGTAATGACATAAGGCTTCTTTGCAGCTTTATTTGCTTGGCCAGTGAAAGCCGGAGAAAGTGCCTTCCACGTCTGGGTTGGAGAGTTGGTGTGGGATTGTCTCAGGTGCCTGTTGCAGCTCCAGACAAGCAGATGGGTGACAAATCAGTTGTGGGTCACTCCAGGCCCTTCTGGAAGGAGGGATGCAAAGAAAGTCTTGAAAAACACCCACGCTGTGCTCATAAGGGAAGGATTTGCCTGCTGCAGTTCTTGCAAAGCTTGTCCCTCGTCAGGAGGTGCCTCGGATGCATCTGCTCTGCCTGCGTTTCCTCCCTGCCAAAGTAAAGGATATTTGGTAAATGAGAATTTCAGAAATGCATTACAAGAATCAGCTATCTGTACTGCATTTCTGACTCAAATCCTGCAGAGGTGTAGTCTGAACCCTGTCCTCAGTTACAGCCTGTGACAGACCACTCTCCATTACAACTTCCTAAAGGACAGAAGCAACTAAAAGATAACATTCAGTCTGAAATATTTTGTAGAACAAATGGAACATCCCACACCAGTGGAGGACTCAGCTGCAAGTTATTCCCCCATGGAACACAGTTTCTTACAGAAGTCTAGAGAAAAGTTATTGCTACTACACATAATAAACCAAAAGTGAAACTTGGCAGGGTTTCATTCCCACAGTTTAAAAATACAGCAAGACAATACCTCTAAGTTATTGTTCTGGTCCTGGTTTGGAGCAGCTTGAGGAGGAACATTGCCTGGGAAGGGTTGAACTGGTGGTCTTCTTCTAAATGGGAACCATCCAGCGTGGTGCCTGGGGAAGGCAACAGCTTTTAATTAACGTTGTTTCAACATTACTCCCTCCTGTTACACCAACAGCTCCACATCTGAGTGCTCAGAGCTGCTGGCAACAAGTTCAGCATGTTAAGGTCTCTCTGCCCTGTCCCATTTTAGTACTTTCAAAGCCTCCAGTTCGCAGCAAACCACGGGGGTTTGGAAGGGGAAGGGGAGCATCTGCTCCCATTCCAAGCAAGCAGCACTACATCCAGATCTGCACCCAGCATTCTGCTGGAGGTACAAAGAGCCTGTTTGATTACCATGTTTACTTCTTTGTACTCGCCCTAAAAAAAATGGCATGACAAAAATACAGAAAACCAGCACTACCTTACAAAAAATGCAGACCCCCTTAGAAGACTCCTACAGCTACACCTCAGAACTATCAACAGTAAAATGCAGAGACTTAATGAAACAATTAACCTTCACTCTCCCAAGTCTGCATAGATGTTGGAAGAGCACCTACCAACAGGAATTCAGAGGCCTACACCACTTGCTTTACTGGTGATCAGAGAATTTTAGAGGACAGATTATCTTTCTCAGACAAGACATTCCAAGCACAGCAGCTGAGAGCCCACTCATTACTGTGGGGTTTCCCCACACACAGAGAGAAGTTCAAGGGCATTTCAGGGCACTGCATTCAGTTCAGTCTGATCTGCTCTCCGGAGAGGCAACACACAACAGGAAAAACCACATCGGTGCACGACTGAAACAGCAGGTGTGAGACCCTCTGCCCAGACTTCAACGACTTCTTTCCCAGCAAGCAGCTGTCATTTTCCACACTGAACCCACAGCTCTCTCTGTTCTACACTGCCAAGCTGCTGGGGCTTTCTACTGGGAGATGCTCTGGTTTCAAGTAGTTTTGCTAAAATAGGAAGCCAGCCACCCCAGAAGCGTCAGCACAAAACCCCAGTGAGATCACCTGCTATGAGCCACATCCTTCAGTTAATCCAGGCATAGGCAAACTTGTATTTTTGTAAATGGTGAGTTACACTGGTACAGAGGAGCAGTTGGCCCTTTCCAGGTACAAGTGGTGAGGAAGCTGAGTGCAGCACTGAGCTCAGTACTTCAGTGAGACACTTCTGGATAGCAAATATTAACCCCATACACTTGCAGATACATTCTGGATAGTAAATATTAACCCCATACACTTACAGATACATCAGAAAGGTGCCGCCCATAACCAGGAGGAGTCTGCTGATACTGGAGTAGAAATAGACCATGTTGACAAAAACATATAACAGTGTTGCTGAGTAGAGCCAGTCCAGCCAGTCTCGATTGCCACCCTCCTCCTCTTCCTCCAGGAGGGGACCCCCTTGGGCGTTCATCCGCAGGTTCTGGTTGGCCACTGCGTTAACCTGGGCAGCTGCATTCTGGTTGCCAGGCTGGTTCTGTGCAGGAAATGGGTCTGGGAGGGGAGCTGGAGGTGTCACTGGTGCCACTGGTATCTCCTGAGAACGCTGTGCACGGGATGGGTCACCGGATGCAGGCACTAGAGGCCAAGCTGGAACCAGAGAGCAAAGTACAGAATGAGGCTTAGTCAAATCTTTTCCCACTTAACATAGGCACTGAAAAATCTGTCCTTAAGGACAGAGTCAGATCACATACAAGGAGAAAGCATCAAGTTTAAAGGCTACAGGAGGGTTAAAAAGTTTTAGTTCTACCCATCTCAGCAAGTCAGACCAGGCACACTCCCCTATATGAATAACATCAGTACTTCACAAAAAAATTTCGAGCAATCTGCAGGCAGTCTAAAAACCTTCTGCCAGTCTCAGCTTGACCTCTGTCACCGATCTCCAGTCAAGGCAGCTGTGTGCTACTTTCAGCAGTCAAAAAAAGAGCTAAGGCTCATCAGCAGGATTACATTTTCTCTGGAGACTCCTGGCCCTCCTGATCAGAGTCAGAGATCTGCAGGGGGCAAGATTCAGATCCACTGGCCTGAACAGCAACAGGGACCACATGGCAGCTAGAGGTACATTCCCACACCATTCAGCACGAGTTCCAATGAAAAGGAGTCTCCAAACACCATCAAAAGAGGAAGAACTGCCAGGAGCTCCCAACTTCTTGTACCACAGTTTCTACTTCCTACTGGTAGAACAGAACACTTACTATTGCATGTAATACTGCCTTGCATAGATCTGCTGGAACCACGACATCTGCAGCATGCTGTAGGTTGTGTAAGCAGACAAGCCAGGAGCCACACTCTGGAAGGGATGCCGAGTTGTTTCCAGCCTTGGTCAAAATTTGAACACATTCATTAGCAAACACTGGACAAACAGCAAGAGTAATTTATTGCAGAACAATTTAAACAGGTTCTGCCATTTCGTGCATCCAGGTGGAAAATTAATTCCTCCTTCTAGAATATTAGAGACACATCTTTACCCACATGAATAAAAGGAAGAAGATTTAAAGGTCCCTTCCAACCCCAATTATTCTGTGTCCTCTAAAGCTTTCATACACAGCCTCATATTTGGCCCATGTTCTATGGATGTAAGACAGTATGTGTGGCATAAGGAGCTGGTATCAAACACAACATTTTAAACATTAATTATGCACATAAAAATATACTTACCCATTACTGGCTTCTGCTGAAGATTGGCCACCTGAAGAGCAATTCAATCTTCCACCATTTGAGGAAGATACAGATGGTTCCTGAGTGGCTTCTGATGACGACTTGGGCTGATCAGCTTTAACCTGGAGACAGCAATGCAGCCAGTGAGGTCCACTCAGGACACACCTTATGCAAAAAGGTTACATCACACAGAATATGTTCCTTTTTTAACACTGCTACCCAGCTCACACACTTAGCCCTGCACAGCTTGACTCAGTGCTGACACTGCTTTTGGGCACCATGCCACCAGCACCTCCAACAGTATTTTAAAGCTCCTTAAAAAAGTGACTGGGACACAAAACTGACTTGATGTTACTCTTCCCTTTCACCAGATCTACTCTGTATATACTTTTATAGTTTTTTGTGCACACACTCAGTGCCCATCTGGTTATAAAAGTGCAATCAGAGGGAACAGAGGAAACTGCACTCAGGGCAGTTTGGCTTTTTATTATGGCAAGTTTGTACTTGCAGGCACCACCTGCTGTACAGGGAGCTCAAGAGCTGTTCTGTGGTGATAAATCTATATAACATCCAGCCAAAGCTGGCTCACCTCTAGCAGTCACCAGGCACAGGTAGGGTAGAGCTCAAACTGCCTATAATGGGCAACAGGAACCCACCTCTACAAACATCTGCCCACCCACTTCAAAGTAAGGACTGGGTTTGGCCATTTGCACTTGCAAACAGTAAGTACTAAGTTCAAGCTCTAAGGTTCAGCCTGTAGAGAGGAAGCCAAAGATGAGTCATTAATGAGAGTAGTTAAAGTGTCCGAGCTCTCAGCTTTCTTCCTTCCCCATACAGATCAGAACCACTTCCCCAACTTCTGTGTATTCTGCCCACAAGGTCAGTCCAAGAGAGCCTGGGACATGACAAGTCATATTCTATTTAATAAAAATGAATTTACCAGAAAGCATTTCTCCCCTGAGCAGCGTGTTACAACTAGATGATAGTTCTCATATTTCTTAACAGACGTCATGAGAATCTTTCCTGATGAACTGCAGAGTCAATTCTTTTACTCAGCTTAATCCAAATGCATTCTCACATTCCTGAATAAAGTGTCACAGAGCTATACTGCTGCTACATTAACAGGGAAAACCTGCAGTACCAGGGAACTTTAAAATGCCTATTCAACATTTCTCATTCTTAGTTAGAACCCCAAGATTCAGAGTAGCTTGTTAGCTTAGCTTAAGTACCTCTGATTTGGTTTCTTGCACATTAGCAGGAGTCTTGAATTTGTACACCAAATGAAGAGCATGCAATTCCTCGTGCTAAAAATGTAAGGGAAAATATGTTAAAAAAAAAAATCACTTCTCTTGATACATTTCAGCACATCACAAAAGATATTTTTTATACCTTTGGCAGCAATTCTCTCAGACAGTGATGATCAAGCAGCAGCTTCCCAGAATAAATCAGCTTTTGGTCCTCTTCAGGCTTTGAAGAAAGAAAACAAAGAGTAGGATGATTTCTCTGCCAAGCACACACAGGCACTACTAAAACAACTTAGAGCCAGACAAGAGGCATGGAGCTGGGAGCATCCCACACATTAAGGTGCAGAGGGAACTGTTCACTTCAGCTGAATTTAGATGTGCACAACTAAATGCCCCAAGTGTTACATTAGTTGAGTGAAGTCTAAATTACTTGAGTGAGGTCTAAATCAGCAGGAGGACACAAAGCCCCTTTGGCAAAGGACTTGGTTACGTGCCATCTCTTTTACAATCCTCACAAAAACATTTGTGTTCCCTAGAAACAGAGGTTTGGAGTTGCCTCTAATCTGATCAGCACCAGAGCTGTAAATCCCTTACAGCCCAGCATCCAGTGAGTCCCAGGAGCTCTCCACCTGGAGCCGCCCCCCTGCAGCACAGCAGGCAGGGGAAGCTCACAGAGCCTGTTTCTGGGCAGTCACCTCGCTAAGGAGAGCACGGCAAAAGCACGGCAGGGGGGGTTGGATTTTATCCCAGGCAACAAGCACCAGGACAAGGGGAAATGCCCTTAGGCTCGCCAGAGCAGGCTCAGGTTGGATATCAGGAAAAATTTCTTCACTGAAGGAGTGGTTAAGCATTGGAACGGGCTGTCCAGGGAAGCGGTGGAGTCACAGCCCTTGGAAACCTTCAAAACATGAGCAGACGCGGCATTTCACAACACGGGTTGGCGGGCACGGTGGTGTTCGGCCAAAGGTTGGACTCGACGATCCTGGAGGTCTTTTCCAACCCCTCCCATCCCAGGAAGAGCACAGCCCCTCCGGCGTCAGCTCCCGAGTCCCGCGGCTCGGGGGGCAGCGACACTTCTGCATTTCAGCCCCGAACAGCCGCACAAGCCCCGTCCCCGCGCTGCGCCTCCCGCTCGGCGGGTACAGCCTCCAAAAACCCCCCCGGGAGGAGCCTCCGGTGGGCGCGGTGCTCTCCGGCACAGCCCGGTGCCTCCCGCCGGCGATGACGTCTCCAAACACCCGCAGGACACGCCGTCCCGGGAGGGCGGTTAATGATTAACCGCGGGCGAGCCGCAAACCGAGTCCCAAAATAACCCGAGGCTGATGCAACCGGGGCACCCTGGGGTAGGGGGGGTTCAGGTGCCGGGACCGGGGCACCCCTGGGCGGGGGAGCGGACAGGTGACAGCCACGGGAGCCCCAGGGGAGCCCTCGTCGCTGCCCCGCGAGGAGCCGGTGCCCCCCTCCCGGCGGGGCTGCGGGAAGGGGAAGGAAGGGCGTGACGGGAGGGGTGTCGCACTCACCGGCGCGTCGGGCAGGAGCTGGCGCAGCTCGGTCTTGAGGCGGCGCACGGTCCAGGCGGGCGCGGCGCGGAGCCGCAGGTCGCGGTGCCGCCCCGAGGGGCTCCGCACCAGCAGCGCCAGCGGCTCCTCCATGGCGGGCGCGGGACGGGACGGGCGGCGGGGCCGCTTCCCCTCCGGGGAGCCTTTTATAGGGGCCCGCCCCGCCGCAGGGCCGCGGTGGCTGCGCCTGATTCGACGCGGCGGGCCAAGGGGGCGGGGGCGTCTACGTGGGCCAATGGGACGGGGCCCCGCGTGCTCCGCCGCGGGGAGGTGGGGGCGCTGATTGGGCGGTGCCGGGCGAGGGGCGGGGCTGCAGCGTCACCATGGGGACCGTGCTGGGCCCCGCCCGGGCCGGGGGTGATGGTGGCCATGGCCGAGCCGGTGCTGCTGTCGCCGCTGTCCCCCCTGTGCCCGCTGTCCTCCCACCATCCACAGCGTCAGCCCCAGCAGCGACACTGTTTTTAAGGACCCTCTGGTTTCGCTCTCCCCTCCGCCCGCGGGGGCAGCACGGCTCTGTGGGGTCCCTGGCACGTGCTGCACCCGCTGCCTGGTCCAGGTGAAACATCAACATCCCCTTTTTTATCACCCCGTGGTTGTTTTATCAGACCTGCGCAGCTGCCTCGGCAGGTTTGCAGCTGGCTCTGCGGGGACAGGACGCACCGTGCTTCTGCGCGGGGCCAGAGGGAGGATGCAGGTGTTATTGTTCACAATTCATGAAATGTTTACTGACAAAAAAAAATTAAAAGTACCTAAAAATGTGGACCGGGAGCTTCTGAGTCCTCCTCCTGGTGCCCATCTTCCTTTGAGATGCGACCAAGCGTCGGTAAAACCAGTGGTAATGATCGCGGTGCACCAGGAGGGGGTTTTCGCATCCTTTAAAACCAAACCGTGGGGATGCGAGCAGCAGTTTTATCTCTCGGCACCGGGTATTTATTTACTCTGCGTGTTTCGGGAGCTGCTCAGTGTTCCTTGGCAGCCGGACCTGTTGCCCCAAGGCGCGGATGAGTCCGCAGCCAGCACCGGGTTTTGCAGCCAGAGAAGGCACGGGGATGCATCATCGTCCCGGGGAAGAGCTGAGCCACGGGGCACCGCCGCCGAGAGAGCGAAATCACAGAGGAGCTGAGCCCGGCTCTGGTCCGACGAACCCTCCACGGCTGCCAGGGTACATCCTTGTGAGGGTGGACAGCGCCATCGGAGCCCATTCCTCTGTTACATCCCACAGGCAGGGGGGTGTAACATCCCACTGAGGCTGTTCTGGCTGCTCTGCCCTCTCTGTGCTGCTCTTGGACACAGACCATGATCCCTGACCCCCAGCTCCTAACAGCAATGCAAGAGGAAAAGAAAGACAAACGCAGTGTCCAGGGCCACCCTTGACAATGTCCCCCAGAGCCATCAGGGTGACTTTGCTGCTCACTTGCTTGGAGCCTTTGCTCGGAGTGCCCAGAGGGCTCCCGGGGTATGGCAAGGACAGGATAAGGATGTGGAGACATCAGAGTAAAACCAGGATCTCAGGCTCTGAGTGTGTGTTTTGCTCTGACTCCCTGTGTCATTGCTGGCCAATGGACCGAGCTCAGACTCCTGTGTTTCTTCCCCCTGCCATAGGCAAGAGGGGCAGAGCTCACCTGAAGCTGCCCACTGCCCACTCCCTGCCTGAGCCATTTCTGGGAAAAGTGCCCACTCATGGGAATGTGCTGGACAAACTTACCCGAACCCAGTGCTGACCAGGCTGAAGGAACCACCTGCCTGAGTGCTAAAGCTCTGCAAGCCTGGTGTTGCTAAGCCCCCTGGAAAGCCAGGCCCTCACTGCTCTCACCCAGAGCGTCCAAGAACTGGTGGATTTGGAGTCAGTGGACACGTCTGGACACTTGGTACCACATGGTCCAATTCCAAAAGCTGATTCAGGGCTCCTGGTACTGAAGCAAAACAAATGCCTGCCCTAATACTGTCTGCTTAGCTTAACTTTCTCTGTAGCAGCAGATTTGGGGCCACGCCACAAAGCAGAAGGTGTGACCAGCACATCACCCCACGGCCCTGCTGAACAATTAACCCTGATTTACCAACACTGGAGATGAAGGGCTGCAAGCTTCTTTTGTCACCAGTGCCTGCGTAAATATTGACCCCGGTGTAAATCAGGATTATCTCTCTGACCTCAGCACAATTACTCTGTGTAAAAGCTGGGATCTGATGCAATTTGGTGCCATCCAAAGGTTGCTCTGTGGGCTGGGATAGGGCAGGGGTCAGAGGGCAGCGTGATCCAGACAAGCCAGGCTGATTCTCTGGACTCAGTTCAGTGAGTTCGTTCTGTTGGAAGTGCTGTGCTCGTTAGGTGTCTGGCTTTAAAAAGCATTTCATGGAGCTTCTGTCATGGCCCCTTTGGCTCCAAGATTCCTCGGAGCCCAGGAACAAGACTTCAGCTCTGGATCAGTGCTGGTGACCCCAGTGCCAGCAGCTCTCACTGTGCTCTGGCAGGGTCTGCAGGGCAGGGGTTGCCTGAACGTCCCTGGGTGTTTCGGTGCATGAGCAGGAAGAGTTCCGCTGGAGCCACATCCCGAGGGCATCACCTGCGGACACAGCCCGGCAGCGCTGAGGAGATGTGCTCTGGCTGCACGTCCTGGCAGCCTGGTGCTGGGATGGGCACTGCGAGGCTTTGCAGCACACCCAGTGAACTCTCGCGTTTCTTGTCCTCTCACTCAGTTGTTCCACCACTCAGTAAAGCAACTCATCCCCAAAACAATAAACCTTCCCTGGCCTGTGCTGCTCCAGGGCGGCACAAAACTCTCCTGCCAGGCACGGCAGAAAAAACGGCAGAGGGTGGGAAATGAAGGCTACAGCTGGAAACTGTCCCCTGCTCCCAGAGGTGCCTCTGCCAAAGGCCACCAGTCCGGTGGCACAGGGAGCAGCAGCACCGGGTCGGTGGGAGAGGCAGGGCACCGGTGACACTCGTGGGGATGCAGCGGGGATGCTGGACACGTGCCGGAGCCCGGTGTCCCCGGAGAGGGGCAGGGCCCGCCGCCGTTGGCTTCAGTGTGCCGTTAATGAGGTTCCTGACAGCGATGGGACGCCCAGGATTACCGGCACGGTGCCCGGCGCCGTCCCGCCGGCGAGCGGAGCCGTGCCCGGGCCGGGCGGGGCCGGGGTGTCCGGGACGAACATAGGGACGGGGCTGGGGACAGGGACGGGGCTGGGGACGGGGACAAGGCTGGGGACAGGGACAGGGGTGGGGACAGGGACAGGGATGGGGGTCCTGCCGCCCGCCCGCTCCCGCCCCCGTTACCACGGCGACGTTGTCAGGAGCCCCCGGGCCACGCCCCCCGCGCCGCCCGGGCCAATGGCGCGGCGGGGCCCGGCCGGCCCGCCGGTGACGTCATGGCCGGTGAAAATCCCCCGTGGCCGCGGGAGCGGCGGTGGCGGCGCGGCCCCGCGGCCCGGCCCGGCCCGCACCATGGCCAAGCACCACCGCACGCCCGCGCGCTCCGCCGAGCCCGTCATCGAGGTCAAGAGCAAGGTAAGCGCCCGCCGGGCACGGCGCCGGTGATGCCGGTGCCGCCGCCGGTGCCGCCGGGTCGCCACCGGGCGCCGTCGCCCCCGCGCCGGGCGGCACACGTGGGGCGGGCACCGCGCACCGGGGAGCGGCGCGGGAGCCAGGCCGTGCGGGCGCTCCGCTCCACTGCGCTGCGCTGCGGCGGCGCTGCACGGAACCTCCCCGAGCCCGGCCCGGCCACCGTGGGCTCTGCGGGGCCGCGGGATCGCTCGGCGCGGCCGTGGGAGCGCCGCGGCGGAGCGCCCGCCAGATGCGCAGGGCGCCGGTGAGCCGCGCCGGCGGCTCCCGTGTGCGGGGCGGCCTCGCCGGTGCGGGTGCGCTGGGTGCGCGGTCACCCCGGGGACACACCTTGCCCAGATGTGCTCTCGCCCAGATGTGCGCGCTCCCCAAGGCGTGCACACCCCCCGGCTATGCCATCGCACAGCTGGGCGCCCCCAGCAAGGGGCCAGCCCCTCTTGTGCTTCCAGATGTGCACACCTGCATGGCTGTGCGCTCGCCCAGATGTGGCCTCTCCCAGACGTGTCTGCTCATCCAGATGTGCGCTCACCCGGCACACCCGTGCCCACATGCGTGCCCTCACCCGGGTGTGCATCCACCTGTGCCCATCCACCGTCCCTGTGCTTACCCAGATGTGCACACTCCTTTTCTGCACCCTCATCCAGCTGTGCCCTTGCCCAGCAGTGCCTGCCCGGGACCCCTGTCGGGGTGCAGGATGCCCTCCTTCCCAGGGCATGGGGGCCACCGCCTGCCCCGACAGCCGGGGTGTGACCCCCGCGGGCAGCGCGATCCTCGCAGCGTTCCTCAGCCTGTTCTTAATTGGCTTCCCCCTCGTCGTGACGGAAGGAGGCACTAATTAACGCTGTTGCTCACCAGGTGCTCCGGCAGTGCCCGTGTCGCAGGGAAGGGCCTCCCGGCAGCGCAGAGCCTGCCATGGCTGGTGGTGCGGCCGGAGGGTCCTTCCTCTGCCTTGGGGGCACCTCTCTCGCCCTATCCCTTAGTTGTTTGGGCAGGAAAACGCCTTCACTCCGTTTACTTTGTTTTTGGGACGGGCTCTGCCCAGCTGGCGCTGCTGGGCTCTGGAGCCGGCAGTGCCCAGCTCTGCCTGCCCCAGGGCAGCTCTGTGTGGTGCCCTGACTCGATCAGTCCTGCTGGTCAGAGCCAGCCCTGCCCAGCCTCACCCTCGCCCTCCTCTTCCTCCTCCTCCTCCTCCTCCACAGTTCGATGCTGAATTCCGCCGCTTCGCCATGAAGCGCTCCGGCACGGGCAGCTTCCAGGACTTCTACCGGCTGCTGCAGACGGTGCACCAGATCCCACGGGTGGATGTGCTCCTGGGCTACACAGACATCCACGGAGACCTCCTGCCCATCAACAACGACGACAACTACCACAAAGCCCTGTCCTCTGCCAACCCCCTCCTCAGGGTCATCATCCAGAAGAAGGGTAAGTGGGGTGTGGAGAGGGGCGCTGGATCCGTTCTCCCCATCAGGAGAGGTGAGCCACATCCCGTGGTGTCATTCCTTCCAGCCACTGCTTTGGTGGGTGGGTGCAGAGATGGTGGCCCTGGGAGGCTCCCAGAGCCTTGCTGGGGCTGTGGCACCCACGTGGGCTCTCCCTGGCAGCCGAGGGGCACCCACCACACCCCGTGCGACCTGGTGAGCAAAGGCAGATCCCTGCAGTTCACCCCTTTGAAGTCATGGTTTCTCAGCCAAGGTTGCGTGGGCTCCCTGAAAACACCCGTGTTATTCCTGTGAGCGCCATGCTGGGAGTCCCAGCCAGTTCCCTGCCCTGAGGAGGCAACAGCCATTGTTTTGGCAGAGCTCTCAGGGTGCCGCTGAATTTTCGGTGTCGGGAAGAGACTTGCTGCCTCCCTGGCAGCCCAGGGGCTTGCCCTGACCTTAGTGGCATCTTCCCAGAGAGCCACTTCCTTGTGCAGGTGCGTGGAATCACCCTGATAGCAGCATCCTGGCAAGGATGGGAGCCTCCCAGTGACAAACACTCTGGGTGCTTCTCTTTGCAGGGAAAACGAGCCCAGTCCCCTTCTACCTGGTTTAGTAGCACCAAGGTTTTCTCTTTAGTAGCATCATCAGTCAGCAGTGCACAGAGGCAGAACCTGACCCAGAGCCCCAGTTTTCCCTCTCTGGCACAGCATCAGAGCGATTCTGTGTTTCCAGCTCATCTTAGTGCTACAAAGTCTCTGGGCGAGGGGTGATGCCGATGACCAGCCCTGCCTGCTGTGCCAGTTTTCCTGGGCTTTTGCATCAGGGTGGTGTGGGACACCCTGGATGTGCATTTTCTCTGTGGCCACGTGGTGTGGGGCCAGCAGCAGCAATCCAGGCTGCTGGAGCCTGTGTTGTGCTCAGGGGCTGTCGCTGCCAGTGCCAAACCCTCCCGTTCCTGGAGCAATGCTTGGATCCAGGCTGTGGCACGGAGAGCCAGTGCAGGGGTGGGTGTGCCAGGGCTGCTCCTGCTCCCAGAGCCACCTTTGCTGCTGGAAAAAGCCTGTGAGGGCCTGTGACTGACCATGCCAGACGGCACAGGGTGGAGAGCAGGAGCCACAGCCCTGGCACTGCGGGCAGTGTGATAAGGAGGGCGAGGAGGCAGCACCAGCAAACCCCAGCACCCGGCTGTGCCTGCGGGAGAGGGGCCAAGGGGCCAGCAGCACCACGGGGAGGTGTGCAGGGAGGCCAGGAGCAAGCCCTGGGTGAGTCACAGCTGATTTAAAATGGATCCAGGTCATCCCAAGGCTGGGCTGTCGTTGAACCGGTCTGGGTCGCTGGGGAATGTGGCTGCAGAGCCTCTCACAGCGCCGGGCACGGGGAGCTGTGCACACCTCTGTGGGTAGGTGTGCACCCACCAGTGGGTCCTGCAGCAGCCAGTCCTGCTGCAAGGGGGCAAAAAGCAAAGGTTGGTTTCCCCTCTGAGCCATCACCCCCTCGGGTGAAGCCATCCCAGTGGGGGCAGCCTGGCTGGGACGGTGGCACTGCTCTTCCTTGGCTGGGCCAAGGCTCGTGGGCCTGGGACAGTGCCAGGGCCACCAGCAGGCTCGTCCATGGGGTGCTGGACCTGCCTGGCCCAGCCACTCTGTGCCCCTTGGAGAGGAGCTCGTGTGCTGAAATAGCTGTGGGAAAGCCTCCGCCGCCCTTCCCCGAGCTAAAAATATGCCAGGCTGTGTGTGCAGGAGGATATTTATAAGCCAGGAGCCCTGGCAGGCTGGTTTGACTAGGGAGAAATCCCATGTCCCCTGGGCTTGGG
Organism: Myiozetetes cayanensis; assembly: GCF_022539395.1. NCBI lineage: Eukaryota > Metazoa > Chordata > Aves > Passeriformes > Tyrannidae > Myiozetetes > Myiozetetes cayanensis. Next base: position 16,111,336 of record NW_026087270.1, on the reverse strand, counting down.
GACATCCCCAGCACTCCTGAGGCTGGAGCAGGGGCTGGGTGCTGGTGGGGGTCACTGTGGGGAATGTGCTGACCATGCAGCATCCAGATCTGGATTCCCACATGGAAACAGATGGGGGAAACTGGAGAGGAACCAGGGGATGCTCCTCAGCACTTGGTGGATGGAGCCAAGCAGGATGTGTTGCAGCTTGGCAGGGCAGGGTCCAGGAGGAGTGTCAAAGCCTGTGTGAAGGTGCATGAGAGACACTGGCACAAATCACAGTCTGGGATGTTCAGTGGCCCTGGGGATGCTGCGGCCCTGGGAAGGATCTTCAGGAGCTGGGAAGTCTCTGACCTTGGGGATGGCGAGGTTCTATAGCATATAGTGGCAGCCATCCCCAGCCCATGCCAGTGATGACCCTGCTCTAGTGGGGCCCGGGGACTCTGGTGGTGGCTCCCAGGGCTGGACTGACTCTCAGGGAGTTGGCTGCCACTGCAGCACCCCTCCTATGGGAGGGTCCCCTGTCCCCAAACCCAAACTGGGGCATGGCTGCAGCTCCCAGGCCATCAGGGCTGGCAGCTCTAGTGTTAAACGGCAGAGTTTGGCTTAAAGTGTGATTAAGGCTGAATCACTGCCTGGATCCCACTAATCCTGGCCTGTGTATGCTGGGTAATCCCAGGAGATGGGCCCCAGCGGAGACAGGCTGCGGGGAAAGCCAGGGTGATGCTCTGGGGAGGAAAAGCCGGTGAGACCTGTGAGCAGGGCCCTTCTGCTGCCAGCTCCCCCAGCCCCTGGGGCCAAGGGCACACGGTCTCATCCCCAGGCGGCTGCAGTGCCTGACCTGTGTCCTCCCTCGCTCCCTACAGCAGAGTCCGACGCCAGCGTCTTCGCCTCCAACTCCCTGCAGCGGAAGAAGAAGGGGCTGCTGCGCCCCGTGCACTACCGGGCCAAGCCTCACCTGCTCATCGGGATGCCCCAGGACTTCCGCCAGATCTCCTCCATCATCGACGTGGACATCCTGCCCGAGACCCACCGCCGCGTGCGGCTGCACAAGCACGGCTCCGACAAGCCGCTGGGCTTCTACATCCGCGACGGCGTCAGCGTGCGCGTGGCCCCGCAGGGCGTCGAGAAGGTGCCCGGCATCTTCATCTCCCGCCTGGTGAAGGGCGGCCTGGCCGAGAGCACGGGGCTGCTGGCGGTGAGCGACGAGATCCTGGAGGTGAACGGCATCGACGTGGCCGGCAAGTCCCTGGACCAAGTGACGGACATGATGGTGGCCAACAGCCACAACCTCATCATCACCGTCAAGCCGGCCAACCAGCGCAACAACGTCATCCGCAGCAGCAAGGCCTCGGGCAGCTCCGGCATGTCCACGGACAGCACCCCCAGCCAGCAGACCCCCAGCCCGGCCTCGCAGTACCTGAGCAACTACAGCACGGCCGAGAGCGACGAGGAGGGCGACCTGGTCATCGAGAGCGACAGCGCCTCCCACTACACCCCTGGGGGCTGCCCCAACGGGGGCCCCGCTGATGGACCCCTCCAGCGCAGCCTGTCCCCGCACAGCTCGCGGGGCTCCCTGCAGTCCCTGGGCAGCCACGACGGCAGCCCCGGCCGGGGCAGCGGGCGGGAGGACGGCACCCTCCTCACCCTATAGCCGTGGGGTCCCTGTGCCACTCGGCAGCTGTCCGGGTTTCCGCTCACCCCGGCTGGATGTGGACACCAGGGTGATGACGCAGCGGGCGGGCAGGGGTGGAGTGGGGCTGCCCACTGCCCTCTCCCACCACCCGCGTCCCCGCGAGCCCTGCTGCGGCGCCTGCTCACGCCGGGCACTGCCCCTCCGAGCCCCCTTGCCTCCCCTTCCAAGCAAGCGGGGATTTTTAATTGTTTTCTCGAAATATGCATCATCAATTAATATATTGCAATGGACAGTAAAACCTTTTCTAGAAAGCACCGCGTTTGTCCCTGGTTCGTGTCACCACAGGGAGGAGGGGGCGGCAGGCAGGGACCCCAGCCCTGGTGGCAGTGCCTGGGAGTGGCAGCCTTGGCCTTGGCACACGTTGTGGCTTTTCTGCTGTGCTGGGTGGCCCCAGTGAGGCCCATCATGGGGAAAGGGGGGTTTGGAGGGATGCTGGAGCACATCCCTCCCGCTAAACCTCCCTGTGCCATGGCACATGTCCAGGCTGCTTTGGGCAGCCACCTGGCATGATGGCCTGATGCAATGAGCCTTGCTTGGAAATCCCATTCAAATTTTGTTCAACAACTGTGGCCCAACCTGACAGGACCCCCAGCCACGTTTGCCAGTGAAGCAGCCCAGGCACAGGTCTGGCAGGGAGTGGGCATCTGAAGGCAGTGCTTTCCAGCCCATTTTTCCAAGCAGGACACGAGTGCTTGGGGAGCAAGACCCTTCATGGCACAGGGGCTCTCCCAGAGTAAACCCCATGGGACGTGCCCTGGACTGTCTCCCCTGGGGTGATGCTGGGTGCACACCCTGCCTGGCAGCAGAGCTGGTCACCTCTACAGGAAAGGAGGGTTGTGTCCCATTGCCTTTGCTGATTCCCAAAACCCAAACCACATGCAGCTCCCTGTGCTGCTGTAGCCAGAATCTTGCCAGCAGCCGCACAGGAGCAGCCAGGTTGGATCAGCACCGAGGGCAGGCAGGGAGAGCAGCGAGGGCTGAGGACACACAGCACGCAGCCAGGGCCCAGACAGACCTGAGAGCAGATCTGACAGCAGGGCTGGTTAGCCCAGGCTTGTTTTGGGCAGGGAGGTGCCCGGGGGCTGTGCCCATGGCCCCTGGTTGCTCCCATCCAGCCGGCTCAGCCTGGCTGTGGTGTTTGCCCCGAGGCAGCACCAGGATCATGTGGGGTGATTTTCTGGTTGGCATCTCACCTCCTCCAGCCTTGGAGTGCCCAAAGTTTCCCTGGCCCTTGGCAGCAGTGTCAGCCCAGCCCTGACATCCCAGGGCACCGCAGAGCGCCAGCAGGGCTGGAATGCTCCACAAATCCCCACCCCACAAAATCCTGCCCAGCATGGAGTCACCCCTGTAACAAGGCAGCTGCTTGGGGATCCGTGTGCAGTAACCCCACTCCACACAAGGAAAAGAGATGGGGCAACAGCACAAGCTGCAACAAGGGAAAGTTTGGTGGGACTTCAGGGGAAAAAGGGTCTGGGGACAGAGCCTCAGCAAGGTGGTGGTGGCAACCCCGTCCTTGGAGATTCTCCTAATTCAGCTGGACATGGCTCCAAGCTGTGGCAGGGGATGCACCAAACCCCCCAGCAATCCCTTCTAAAACAATCCCTTCTCCCATTTTCCTTCGCTTCATGCAGCAGGATCCCCACAAAGGTCTGCACAGGTCCCTGCCTGCACTGTGCCAGTGCTGCTGGTCTTTGCTGCCCACCACCACTCCTCAGGCCCTGCTGGGCCAACTGGGAGCTGCACAAACACTGAGAGATGGAAATGATGATTTATTAAGAGTGTCTCCTGCCCCACAGACAACAAAGGCTTCTGCAGACATCCCACCAGATCCCCCTGCCAGCTCAGCCCTTCCCCAGGCAGGGAGCACTGAAGATCTGTGCCTCTTCCTTGTCCCAAGCTGTCCCCAACCTGCTGAGCCTGCAGGTGCTCAGGATGAGCCATGAGCATGGTCCAGCTCAGGAGGAAAACAGTGACAAGGAACACCGCAGGCACAGCACAGGAGACCTCCTACTAGTTTCTAGAAGTGGGAAAAAATGGGAAAATGAGAGGTGATGGCATGGATCCAGAGCAGAGAGCTGATCTGGGAGAAGTCAAGCAGCACAGAGACAACTGTTCTCCAGACCACTGAGCAAGGAGTATATTAGGTCATCTCCCTCCCTTTTCTGTGGACAAGACACAGCACTGGAGGGTGAGCAAAGGATGCCAGCTGAACACTGGACACTGTACCAGCACCTGCATGCGCCCAGGGTCTGGAACATGCCTTCCTCTCCTTCCCTTCTAAAGTGATGTCCATTCCTGCACAGCAAGGAAGGATGTTTATGCAGAGCAGCACAGCACACCTGTGGCCCCACTGGCTCAGGAGTCCAGCTTGATGAAGACCTTCGGCCTCGAGAAAATTTTGATTGCCTCTTCTATCTGGGAGAGCTTCCTCTCCAGATCTACCCGCCTGTTCTGCATCTTGAGGGAGTCTCCACGCATTGGCAGCAGAACCAGGTCCTTTATCAGCTGCTCCTGGCCTGTAAAAAGAGAAATAAGACAAGTTGAAGACCAAATTAATCCATTCTTTTCTTAATGCTATGACCCCATCCCCAGCCATGAAAATGTTTGCAGCACTGGAACATGGACCTAGAATGCTTCTATTCAAAGCTCAGCTGGATGAGGACCTGAAGGACCTGCTCCAGCTTTGAAGGACCAAGGATTGGACTAGAGACCTCTGAGGGTCCATTCCAGCCAAAATCTTTCTAACATTTCAGGAATAATAGTAACCCTAACATCAGGTCCACTGGACAAGCCTGCTCCAGAGAGCCACTCCTGTAACCTGCAGGTCTCTGCAGGAGACTGACTGCTCTTTCCACTCACACAGCTCACATCCTGCCTGCATATGCCTTATTCCAGGCAACTTTTCAAGTGGCAGGAATCTGTGCCCCACAACTCTCTTCTCCCTTATCCTGGCTGGGACTGCCTGTTTCTCTGAGCTGGAATGCACATTTTTTTTCCCTCTTACTCTGCTTCAGGTTGCTGAGGGTCTCCAGCCGCTGGTCCTCCGGCATCATGGTGTGTCCAGGCGGCGTGTCGGGATCTGGCAGGTTCCGCAGCCGCTCCTCCATCTGTTTGCGCCACAGCTCCTTCCTCTCCAGCAGGCTGCAAGGCAAAGGAGAGCAGCTGTTGGCACATCTGGCAGGAGGGGTAGCCCAGGGACACAGGCAGAGACCAGGAATGGTGACCTCCAAACCCCGCTACACTCCATGTCACTGCCTGAGGACCAAAGGGATCCACGTGCTGGCACACGCCTGGGTTTAGCCCACTTGTGGGCAAACACACTCCACCAAAGGGCTGGTGACACACTCAGGCCAACAGGTGCTCCTTGGAGATAAGGGATGCTGCTCCTTGTTTCTGGCTCACTGAGTCCTCACAAAACCATCTCTGGGCCAGTGGCAGAATGAAGTTGGGCAGAGCAGCTCATGGCCAAGGATGCTGGCAGGGAATGGCACAGCCAAAGGACTGACAACTGTGGTCAGTCCCAGGACAGGGGCTTTCCCAGGAACAGCTTTCCACACAGAACCCTCAAATGTTCCTCAGACTTCAGGTCCAAGGCAGGGTGAACACTTGTGAGGCACAGTGAGCTCTCTGCCTCTCCAAAAACCAGACCTTTTAGTGCTGAAGCTGCGTCACGCAGAGCAAAGCTCAGAAAGGGGCAGGAGCACACAGAGCACCCACTGTCAGCATCACAGTGGCAAGCAGGGGAGGAGACAAAACTCCTGAGCCCAGCTGCACTGGCCATCTGATGCCTGTTAAGTCAGGAAGGCAGGAGGGACAGTGTTTATTCCCCAGGACACAGTCAATGGCGCTGCTGCGCACGGTGAGCGCAGCTCTGTCCCCAGCCCCTGTCTCTCTATGCAGAAGCTGGGGGATGCAGTGAAGGCTGTTACAGGGTGGGTCATACATACTACTGGGGGACATGGCCCTTTTGCTTGGTGTTGTATTCCTCCTGCTCCCGGTGCTTCTGTGCCAGCAGCTCGGCCAGTGCCTGCAGGGACTGGGAGCGGCGCAGCGGGGCCCGCTTGGCATTGCAGGCGTTGTGCTTGATGAAGTCGATGCTCCTGCCCTCCACCTGGATCTGGAAGAAGGGAGAGAGAGGGATCAAGGGCCCTCTGGGCACACATACCCAACCAGGAAACCACTGGGATGCATGGGTGCCAGAAATCCCTGGGATGGACGCAGTTAGTGTGCCACTCACCTTGCTTTCAGCACCCTGTGCCTCTGGAGTCTCTGTGTCTGCTCTTTTGGCTCTGACAGGCCTTGGGGAGAGCAGTCTGCAGGGCTTGATCCCAGAGCCACAGCGAGAATACGCTCTCAGGAATTTCCCAGCCTCAGGATTTGGAGGTGGGGAGGTCTCCTGGGGAAGGCAAGGAAAGATCCACTATTGGAGGGAGACTGGAGCAAAGAGAAACCCATCCAACCAAGTTTGGGTCGTCAGCCATGAGCCACACAGGTTTCCAGCAGGCACACGGCAGCGTGTGCCATGACTTTGCACAAGTTCTTGGGGGAAGGCAATCAGTAGTCAGCCAGCAAAGGCCAACAAAGCAACAAATCCAGCCCTGGCAACAGAACTTTGTGAAGAATTGCTAAAAAAAAAGAGAGGAAAATCTGCAGAAACACGCATTTGGATCAAATGCATGTGCAGCATTGAGTGGAGAATCCCTCTTTACTGACTAATCCAGTAGGCATAAAAGGAGAGCAACACCAGATAACCCAAAGGATACCTACTGGAGTGAGGGACAAGCTAAATCCAAGGGCATTCCACACTGACAGTGATAATGGCTGCTCAAAACCCAGCAACCTTGCTGTGAAGAACAAACGGCAGCGTGGGGTAAATGTGCTGAAAGGCAGGAGACACAAGGGAGAGACACACCTCCCCTGCTGGCAACATTAGACACCTTGAACTCCCAGAAGTCACCCCACTTCCATGGATCCAGGGGAGGGCTGACCTGCCACAGGTCAGCCTGTGAGCACTCTGCTCCCTGAGAGCACTGGGACTGCCAGAGCCCTTTCTGAGGCAGCTTCTACAGTCAACAGCCTCAGGGACAGATGAGAGAAAAGAAACTCTTTGTTAGTCCTCAAGATCTAACAGAATCAGCTTAAACTCTGAGCAGCAGCAGCTTCACAGAGGATGGAGATCCTTCAAAGGGAACACCTCAGCTCCAGGGGAGCCACAGCAACAGTTAAAGCTACGTTGAGTCAGCGCCAGGGCCGCCTGTCACCTCTCTGGAGGAACCCACAGAGCACATGTAACGCACCACGCAGAAACTGCCTGCGCAGAGACCACCCCCTCCCCCCAAAACAAAGGGAGAAATGATCTCAATCTCCCTCAGATTTGTCAAAGGAGCGTAGGCTCGCGTTCCTGAAGCACACGTGGGTTTGCTCCCCTGTGTGGAGGGGTCACTGACATCAGAGAGGCTGGTGGCACAGCAGGAGGAAGGGACAGGGCATGTGGGACCACTGCTTTGGGAATCATCTTGCCAGTTTTTGAAGTTGTTATCAGCACAAATCATTTGAGCATCAAAAGTTGGCCACAGATGAAAGGGATGCAATGCAGAGATAAGGAGGAACTTGAAGACTCCAGCTCAGCAAGGGAGTACTGGGGGAAGGCTTGTGCAGGAGCTCATGCTCAGCTTGCACCCACCATCTGCACAAGCTCCCTGTGTCCCTGGGAGCATCCCTAGGCAGGGAATAATGGCTGGGAGAGGGAACCACCTGGAACCCACCACAGAGGTGTGATGAGATTTCCCTCTTCTCTGCCTCCCCTGCAAGGGGGGTTCCTTGACCAGACAGATTATTGCAGCACTCACTCTCTGGACCCAGACCACACACTCTCACTCTGCTGCCACATCTGCCTGTGCCACTTCAGCACCGAGATGCCCCCAGATCCTGTCGGTTCTGGGACTCCCCAGTCTCCATCATCCCCCCATCCCAAGCCAGGAGAGTTCAAGAGCTCCATGGGTACCAACCTGCAGTTTGGCCTTCACCTTTGACTCCACGTTGTCATACTTCTGGGATTTCCACAGAGCTTTCACAGGCTTGGGCTGGCTGTGCTCTTGGGCTCGCTCCTTCTCTTTGCACCTCTTCTGAATCTCCTTTATCCGCCTCACATTTTCCTTCTCGTAGTCCTTGGGCTCTTTCCCTGCACAGCAAGGGGAGACACACCTTCACCTCCCAGACACTGCCCAGGGGTGCAGGCTCTTGGAGCACTGGCACCAGAGCACACAGCTCTGTCTCCAAAGGTGATCCAACAGTCCACAGAACCAGGAAGCTCTGCCCTCTCCTGCAGACCATCTCATCTCTGCATCCCTCCCTCGCTAGCTGCACATTCCTGGACTGACTCTTCTGCCAGGGGATCCCACAGTGCTCAGATGAGCATCAGCACAGGTCTGTGCACACTGCTGGTGTTCACAGCCTCCCTTGTTCTCAGTGGCCCACTTGTCCCAGTTTGGACTATGCCAGGCAAGCCATGCCAGCATCCTCCCAAGAGCAAGGCCAATTCCCATCCTGTGGAAATCAGCATGCCATGGTGAGGAAGCAGAGAGGGCTGGCTAATGGCAGCTGCAGACCTGTAAACTTGCACTGTTCCTGGATTCAGGGTCAGCCATTGTCCCACCTTCAAGTGGATATCATCAAGGTTATGGAATTTGGTTTTGTTTTTGTTTGTTTTGAATAAAAAATGATCCTTCCTTGGGCTTCCCAAGACAGGGAAGATCTCAGCTGACATAACCAAACCCTTGTCCATTTTCCTCCTGCATGGGCACAGCAGTTGTGGCAGCCACCAGCTGGCATCCACCACGCTGGCCCCAGGCTGGGGGCAATGCCAGCACATGAAACAAACCAAATGACACCCAGGGCTCAGCCTTAGCTCCTTCCTGGACCTCTGAATGCACTCTGGGTGACATCCCTGGAGAGGGGAACATCTTCTGCAAAGATGTTCTCAGTATCCACCTACACAGACACTGTTCCCAAATCCTGGCTTCACCAACAAGGAACTTGCCATGTTAAACACCCTCTATACATGAAGGTTTCACTTGATCCATATATATTACTTTGACTTAAGTCCCTCTTGAAGGGTCCAGACTGAAGCCATGGAGGCCACAACAGCACCTATCCAGCACAGGTGACTCCACTGCCAGCCCAAACGCTGGAGATGAGGCAATTGGCTCTGTGAAACTCAAGCTCTCCTCAGGCAGCAGATCCAAGGAATCCACCCAATTCCATCCCTGGCCCAAAGGGCAACTCAGGCCAGCAGTGACTCAGCTGTACTTACTCTTGCCTGGCAGGCCCCCGTCAAGGGAGATCCCCTGGAGCTGCAGCAAGAGGCCGAGTGTCCCCTTCCGTCCCTTCTCCAGGAAGTCCTTCCCACTGGGGCGAATGCGAGGGCTTGGCTGGGCCTGGCGGGCACTGCCCAAAACAGAGCACGGGTTGGGCACTGGGTCCAGGGGGCCAGAGGTCAAATACAGCTTGTGAGTGTTTCCTTCCAGCCTCCCTTGAGCTACAGAGAAAAGAAAAAGGAGACCCTTATCAGGAAATGATCATCTCATAGTTTTCTTCACTCACAGCCTGAAAAGCCCTTCTGCACCTCTACTTTCCCATTTTTTTCAACCAGCTGCACAGATGTCCCTTAGGATCACCATCCTTGAGGCAGCAGAAGCGCCTGCACCGACGTGAATGGAGACTGTCAAGGACACCGAAGGATAAGGACATCAAACATGCCAGCTGTCATGCCAAAGCCCAAACCCACACATCTGTAACAAGCATCAAGGACTCACCTGAGAAGGGGCGTTTGTAATACTCTGGAAAAAGTGTAGGGTCTGGAGGAATGGGGCCAGAAATCCTGGATGGCCCTTCACACATCCTGCCACACCTTGCCCCGCCTCTGCCACAGAAACCAACCAGCACTGAGAACAGAAAGGAACAGGCCTCACTGAGCCACTGGAAAGCTACATTAAATATAAATATAAATATAAATATAAATATAAATATAAATATAAATATAAATATAAATATAAATATAAATATAAATATAAATATGTATAGGGGAACTTCTGACCTTTGTTAGAAAGCTCACCCCCAGCTACAGAGATGACCTGCAAGTAAGAAAGCACCCCGAACTGGACCCCATGGAGGTGAAACAAGGGGTCCAGCAGCACTGCCCCTACTGTGGGTCTAATCAGCATTTTTACCAGCACTGAACCTGAAATGTTCATGGTTGCTGAAAAATCAGTACCTTCAAAACAGAAAATCCTTCCTGGCTTTGTTCTCCCATACAGAAACATTTAATACAAACATACAAAGCAGCTCAGCTCCCTGTGTGCCTTCAGTAAACAGGAAACACAAGGCAGCTGCCCATCATCTGACAGGTTTTGGCCTGAGATTTGAATTATCTTGCACCCTGGGCTCCCTCTGAATGGCTCCTGTGGTTCAAACACAACCTGCCCAGAGGAAGCTGAAGCCCCTGCTCCACCAGGCTGTATCCACGCTGAGAACACACCTGTGTTGTCACCACCCCTGAGCAGGCTGGGGATGAACCTTAAAAGGAACCAAGATAAAACACTTCACTGAAGGATCGTGCAGGGGCAGATATTGTGCTTATGGGGAAGAACCCAGCTGGTTTCTCAGGTCTTGGGGAGAACAGAGTCATCTGCTTCGAAAAAAGTATCTCTAATTTCTAAAGTACTTTTCAGTGCAGCACAGATCTGCAAGTCCCTGTCCTGGCCCACACTGATCCCTGCTGTTTTTCCCCTCACCATGACAGGAGGGGAAAAGACCCTTCCAGCAGGAAGGAAGACAGGAGCTGTGCCGCTCACCAAAATCCCCTGGACAGCATTTTTGTGCCTACAAGGAACCCGAGGGACTTGCTCCCTGCTCAGGAACACGAGGATGGAGGATGCCACCCCAGCAGGCACAGACTGCTGGTGAGCTCTCAGCAGTCACACCATGATCCTGACAGGCGCCAGGCCACAGCCGTAGCAGTGGCTGGAGTCACTGCTGTGAGAGCTGGGGCTACAACCTGCATGCCCTGACTCCTGAGGCGGTCATTTAAAGGTTTCTGAGCCAACTCTCCAGGAAGAACCCCTTTCAGGATCCTCGGCGTGCCGGCACTGACGGGACGCAGCATCTGCAGTTTAATTTATAAACCAATAAACGATCGGTACAAGGCTGAGTGAGTCTGAGTCATGGCAACTAATGCACTGCAGTCTTCCTTGGTAAATCACCCCTGTTGACATGAGACCCATTAGCAAAACGCTGTTATTCATCTCCTGGACACAGCAGCAATGTAAGCAATGCTGAGTGCTGCACACCAGCATTGCATGTGCAGCCTGTACCCAGCTGCTCTGGGAAAGCTATTTCTGAAAAGCAGGCACAGACTCTCAGCCGGAGATAAAAGGATGCTGGCTTGGTATTATTTAATCTCCTTGATAATGGATCCAACTAAGCCAGAACAGGCTCTCTTATTCTAGAAAAAAAAAAAGGGGAAAAAAAAAAAAAAACATTCACCATGAGATCACTCCAGAACAGCTACTGGCCTTGAAATGCACATCTGATCTTGATCTGAACTCGCGTTCCAACCCAGTAATTTACACGCAAAATGACAGGCTGAAATCAAGACCTGTAACAGAGCAGACAATTATTGCTGGGGATTGAAGGAGGAAAGGCAGGTTGATGGGAGGCGGGGGATGGAAGGCTCGTTTTATGCCTTCACATCCCAACTGCACCCTGCCCTGCTGCAGGGAATTTGCAAATGACACCCACTCCCTGATTTGCAAGTCACATCACCTCTGGATTGGGATCAGGCAGGACCAGACAACCTCATTACAACAGTAAGCATCTTGCCCATCTGGGTACCTACAGCAAACGCCCCTACGTGGGACACAGGCCCCCAGTGCCAGTCTCCCAGCCCTGGGAAGCAGCTGCCAAACCTCAGTTACCAACCACTGGCACAGAATTCCCAAGCTGCTGTTCTGCTCCTGCTGACCACGGGCCTGCTTGGGGGACACGAGTGAGAGAACCTCGTGGCTCACTTCTGCCAAGTGGGGATGTGTGGAGCTCCTCTGCTGCCATTCCTGCCTGCTTGGTCTCTTGGGGCAGCTCTGCAGCACCAACTGTCCTGTGCTGAGCCAGTTCCACTCACTAACCCTCCATCAAACAAGTCATTTCCTTTGCTGGGTTCGTTCTCTACCTGTGTAACCTCCTATCCAGAAGTAATTTGGCTTTTCCCTGCACATGGGGGTCATAGAAGCACTGGATCAAGCACCAGGGAAACACAGCAGGAGCATGTGCTTGTGAGCACAGAGGAGAGGGAAGAGGGAACAGGGTCAGCCCTTGTGGGCTGACTTGATCACTGTCTGCATCCAGGACAGCATCTCCTCTTATCACCACGTTAGAAACCTAAACATCAACAATGCAATACCTGACCTGCTCCCACCAGAAAGGCACCACTTAGTGCGTTCACAGGCTGTGAGATGCAGGCAGACTCTGCAGAACAGGCTGGTTAAGTCCAGGTACACAGATACATGTGTGCAACTCCTCTCTGTTCTTACCCCGTGCCAGCCTGTACACTCACTAGAAAAGCAGCCCCAAGGCTGCCCCAGCCCCATTCCCTGCCCTGCACAGGAGGCACAGGGTAACCCAGCAACTTTAGCATTGCTCACTCAGCCTGGCTGAGCCTGGCAGGCTGCTCACTTCCCCCCCCAGGACCACAGTTTAATGCTGGCCTAGGAGTCAAGCAATGCAGGCTCCAGCCCTCTCTCTCTCAGAGCACCCCTGCAAGTTTAGTAACCATTAACTCGACTCTTTGTGCCCTTTGCTGCAGCTGACCAAGTGGTAAAAATGCTGCTTATCTCCTTGGCCAACTGAGACCTTTCAGAGCCAGTTAAGAACCACGGCTTCCTTTTCTTGCTTGTTTTTGGCATCAAAGTAAACTACAAAACACGGGAACAGCCAAGGCTGGGGCAGATGTATTTCACAACCTTGAACCCACTGCATCTGACTTGGAAGCATTCCCTCTTCTTCACAGACGACATTTTCGCTGTTCCTGGGTCCCTGGCCAGGAAGCTGCTACCACACACAGAGCTGACATCAGCCCAGCTCCTTGCCTTCGTGAGCCAATCTCTGCAAAAAGCATGGGAAAAATCATCCCACGGCTGCGATAAGCTGTGATAAGCAGAACAAGTCATCTGCAGCAAATCAAAGGGCTAATCTCCGTGCAGCTGGTCTTGCATGCTTGATTCCTTCATCAACAGTTTTAGCTGAAATGAAAAGTCACATCAGGATAACTTCCACGCCTGAGGGCTGCGCCAAAACAGGGGAGCACTTGGATCTGCAGCCATTCCTCCTGCAGAATCAGGGGTCAGGAAATGAGGTCCACGTGCTGTGGACCTACCCAAGCGGTGCCAGTCCCTGCCTAAGCTTGCTGACTGCAATGAGAGAGGTCAATATTCTCCTTTCAATACTATTCCCCATGCTGTTTCCCAGGTCTCACCAGCTCTTCCCCACCTGCCAGTCTCAGAGACCCAGGTTCTCTTTTGTCCCTCTGAAAACAGAGGGGCAGGTACAGCCAAGCGCGACGCTGGCGTTTGCATGCTGAACATGTTTCCTGGGAGCTGGCCAGGTATCCACCAACAGCACTTCAGGAACAAAGCCAGCCTGCCCAGGGAGTCAGACGTGTGACCTGCAGCAGCTGGAGCCGGAGGTGAACGAGGGCCGTGCTCGGCGGTGGAAGGCGGGCAGAGATTGATGTGGGTATTCAGCAGAGCTGCAGCCCAGTCCTCTCCCAGAGGAGCAAGGGCAGATGACGACAGCCCGGCGTCACCTCGACGCGTGGGATTCCTCCTGGACGCGGGGACGGGCCCCGTGCTGCGATTACAGGACCCGACGTGCAGCAGGCGATGGAGCCTGGAGCCGGTGCCGCAGCCCAGAGCCCCTCCGGCCGGGCCGGCTCGGCACCGGCACCGGCACCAACCCTGCCCCGGGGGCACCTGCGGGGAGCCAGGACCCGCTGAGCAACACGGGACACCCCTGGGGACCCTTCCTGGCTCCTTCCATCCCCCGTTCCCCCGGGGAGAGGGGCCGGGGGTCGCTGTCCCGGGGTGCCGAGGGCGGCCGGGGGTTCCCCGCCTTTCCCCGCGGGCGCTGCCCCTGCCCCGGCCCTTCCCGCCCGGCTCCAGCCCTCCCCGGCCTCCGCTGATCCCGAGACCCGGCGGGCGGCCCCGGGAGCACCCTGAGAGAGCTCACCCCCTCCCCCGAGAGGACTCACCGAGGGAGGCGGCGGAGAAGCGCTCCCCGCCGGGCCGGGCTGGGCTGGGCCCGCCCGCCGGCACCGAGGGCCCGGCCCGGCCCCGCCGCTGCCCCGGCAACCGCCGCTTCCGCCGGCATGGGCGGGCCCGGCCCCGCCGCTGGGCCCCGCAGGGCGCTGACCCCCCGGGCCGGCCCCGGGCTCCGGTGCGCGACAGCCGCGTTGGACAAACGGGGACGGCACGGGGAAACGCGGGATTCGCGGCGCTGGGATCCGCCTCGTCCGAAGCGCCGCTCCTGCGCGCCCCGTTCAGCTCTCCGCGCGGTTCCGCGGTCGCGTCTCTCGCTCGCCCAAGGAGTCTTGGCATCCTGCTTCCTTCGCTGGGATCATCCGGGGATGTTTTGTGCTTCCTTCTTCTCCTATAGGAACTCTACTTTAGAATTTTTTTTTCCCAATACAAACGTACTGACAAAGGTTCTCAGTTCAAGGAGGGCAACTTCGTAACAGAGCCAAAACTGGCATGAAATCAGCCAGAGCTGTGCTATCTAAATGAAGGTGGTGACTTCCAGGTGAGCTCGGGAGACATCATCTCACCCATTTTACATAGTACACAGACACCATAGGCATTAGATGCTCAGAGCTATGGCAGGAACATCAGACCTGTACCCCTAAAGGAAGGCTGGCAGAGATGCAGCTTTCGCTGCCCCTCCTGCTACAGCTGGGAAGAGTGAATAGAATCATGGAAATGTACCATCACAGAACATCCTGCGTGGGGAGGGACCCACAAGGATCATCAAGTACAACTCCAGGCCGTGCACAGGGCACCGCAAGAATTCCATGTGCCTCTCTGAGCATTGTCCCAGTGCTTCTTGAACTCTGTCAGTCTTGGTGCCGTGACCATTTCCCTGTGCAGTGTGTTCCACTGCTCAACCATCCTCTGGCTGAAAAACCTTTTCCTAATATCCAGCAACCACGCTCCTACACTTTAAAACAGCACATCACTAGACCTGTTTCTGTCAGTTTTACTGTGTAAATACCCAAAGGTAAATACCTGATTTACACACTGAGCAAAGAAAGTGGTCCCATCAACACTGCAAGGATTTTGCTTCTTACTTGGGGTCTTCCAGCAACTTCTACAATCAGTCAGGCAGAATAAAGATCCTGGTTTTTTAACAGAAATTGATGTGTTTAGTCCAAGATGGGCAAGAGGATCTCCAAAACCAGCTACTCAACAGCTGTGGTTTGAGGGAAACAGCAAGGAGGGGGGAAATAAATTTCCTGATGAGACTTACTTGCCCTTGGTGACAAATGGACAGCACTTGCTAGGACAGCACAGTGCTGTATTGCCAGGTATCACACAGCTTCTTCCACACCCAAGCAAACCCAACTGGCAGCAAAGGAGCACAGAAATAGGGAAGGACTCACCAGGTACTGAGTCCCAACTCTAAGTCTCCTGTTCACTTTTATTAGGATGGCTGTAGCTTGACCAAATCAAACACGAGCACACAGGTGCATAAAGAATGCCCTCAACAAACACAATTTTTTATTTCTGTAGAAAACATGATACTTTTCAGGAAGGTCCAGCTTATCAAACAGCAGCGTGCATGTTAATATCCATAAATACACGGGGTTACAATTTAGTGGGAAAAACATTTTGTTTAAAAAAGCTTTCAAGTACACAAAATAAACATAGTTAAAATTGGACTATCCTTTCCACATACCTGCCTCAGAGAGAAACGTTTCCCAGAAGGAATGAACTTCCACCTGCCAACAAATCTCTCCACTGGACACAAGCTGCAGGAGGACATGAAGATGGGCAGGACCAGAGGGTTAACAGCCAGTGTTTGAGATCGGGAGCAGATTTACCCATGGCAGTTCAGTCCCTGTTCTCTCAACGATCAGGATGTGTGTAGTGTGACAGTGACCCAGCCAGCACGTTAAGAGAGCTGCAAGAGGTAGGAAATACCTCCCTTCCTTCCACCTTCGGGCCCCAGGAAGGCTAATGCTGAACAACTTCATTACCCACGACACTGTGGCAATCCTGTGACCCCTGGGAGGCATTTATTAATAGTCACAGAAATGAGAACGTGGCCCCACAGGCACGGCACCAGGGCTGCCAGGCAGTAAACACAACTGACAGACACACAGCTTATGGAAAAAGAGCTGCTGGATGCAGGCAGCCTCTTGAGTAGAAGGAATAACGTCTACAGATATGAAAGAATAGCACAATGTATCACAGACTTCCTGAAGGTTTTCCTGCCAAGACACCAACAACAGAGAATTGTAGTATAATTTAAATAAAACACCAGTTTAAATGAATTTGAAAGACATCTGCCACGTGCAGGAAGCCAAAAGGCTGATCCTTATGTTACAAACTCTAATCCATTCCTTCTACTTTTTGTCCTATGGGAGTTTAGAGACCTGTTACATCACTAAACTGTTTTATAAAATTTTACAAACCGAGGATTAAAATGTACATCAGTCTCCGAGAGAAGAAAAAGGCATCTGAACAACAGATACTCCCTGATCTTGCTCTACATGCTCTACATTGCTCTCATGGTTAAATCAGACCTGTGCAACAGGGGTTGTGTCCCATTTCCAAGCCGTGCAATGGCAGAGATCCCATGATTCACTTCAGCTACTGCAAGTGCAAAGGGCAATTCAAGTTTTCCTACCAGTCTCCAAGACAAAAAATTAAATGTTTGCTAAAAACAGAAACATTTAAAACTCTTTTAAACAATTTAAACCAGAACAGTTCCTATCAGAACATTATTTTACACGTTTTAAAAAAACCAAGAAATGCAGGCTATTAAATAAGAATATACATATCTTAAAAACAGAGGGGTTTTTTTTACATTACAGCCAGAAGTGTTAATCGTCCTATTTTCCAAGGCAGGAATATTCATAAGTTATTTCTTTGAAGAGCCTCACAGAGGTTTTGGTTGGCATCTGGTTCCTCGGTCATCACCTCCACAGCCTCCCACTCGCCCGACCTACTCGATTTCTTGATGGCCTCCACCACACTTTGCATGTACAGGCCATCCTCGAAAGAGGCTGCCATAGACACAGGTTTATGGTCCCACGTCCGACGGTCATCCTGGTCCTGGAAGGACTGCCGCAGGGCTTGCACCATGTACACCATTCCCTTTAGGTAAAGCAGCGGGATGTCTTTAAAGCCCTTGTCCAAAAGGCCCTTGTTGACGCTCAGCGAGTCTGTAAACAGCAGTTCTTCCTGGAGCACGGTGTTTTTCTGCCCGTACAAGTCCGTCCCGCGGGCTATGAGGCGCCCGGCGGACCCCACGATCATGACCTCGTGGATGAACGACCCGGGCATGTTGAAGTTGAGGGTCACGGTGCAGCAGACCCCCTCGCCCATCAGCATCTGGAAAACGCAGAAGTCGTCGCTGGTGACGTGGCGGATCCCGCTGATGGCCGTGTTCTGCTTCACGAAGGTCTTGAGCAGCCCGTGCACCTTCTCTGCCCTCCTGCTGATGAGGTGAGTCAGCAGGTCGATAATGTAGGTGCCCATGGTGTGCAGCCCCCCGCCTCCCATCAGCTCATCACAGATCCAGTTGTACTTGTGGCTGAGCAGGCTGCCCCCGTACACCCGGACGTCGCAGATGATCACGTTGCCCACGTAGTGCTCCTCTATCAGCTGCTTCATCTTCACGAAGGCGGGCAAGAAACGCAGGACGTTGCCAACGATGCTCATCAGCTTGGGGTAATACCTGGCAGCCGTCACCATCCTGAAGGCATCCACCGAGGTAGCAGCTTTCTCACAGAGCACGTTCTTCCCTATTCCTGCAGCACAAATGGAAAAAAAAAAAAAATATATATATATTTAGCACACGTGAGCGAAACACGCTCGGATGGCCAAAGGTTGTCAAGAAGTTTTTAAGAGTCAGGCTTTCAAAGGCAGAGATCTGGAAACTAAAATGGGAATGCCAAGTGCAGCAAGACTCAGTGATGCTTCCCAGGTGCACTGCAGAGCTGACGAACTCACACAGAGGGAGGCTCCAAATCAACAGAGGATTTTTACATCATTAAAGATAAATGTCCAAATGGCACCACATGGCATCAAAACAAGACACAATTTGTTTGGTGTAGTTATAAAATTATTTGAATGCCTGGAGAGCCAGAGGGGAAAAAAAAGTCATGTACCCTGCAGGGAAGGGATGAAGGAAGGAGAGATTTGATTTTCATTTTGTATTTCACCATCACTATGAATACATTATTTTAAATAGATTTTTATATATATAATTTGTATTAAAGTGTATACATATGATATATATCAAAGACATTTTTATATACATATTCTGTGGAAAAAACACAAGAATTAGAAATAATGTTTAGGTAAGTGGACTGCTTTAAAAGCATTTCCAGTTAGAAAGCAAAACATTTTGGTCTGCACATGCAGCATACTCATACAATCAGATAAAAAGTAACTGAGTTACACAGACAAGAGCTGCCTTCCCAGGCTGACCCACTGTGGCTTTACTGCTAGGGATGCACTTTACATTGTGCTCAGCCTGAATCGATGAGGGCAGTCAATAATTCAATTTTTTTAACTTTAAAGCAGAAACAAAGTAATACAAAAGAGCATCACAGTACAGGCTTCAACCAATTCCTACATTTGGAGCTCTGCTGGTATTCCCTTTCTCATGACAGGGCTTTACTTTTCCTGTTTTTTTCCTGTTCTATATCTGTTCTGATAAAATACTTATCTAGACATTTTTCAGTGTAACAACCAAGGTTATACCTAGAGGTCTCCAGACATTTATGGGTGATGTCAGACCTGAAGGTCAATCACACCACACCACAGTTTGGGCCCGGGAATTGCAGGAATCACCGCACACAGTGCTGTGAAAGCTCCTCCTTACCCAGGAGCAGCCTGTGCTCCCTGCTCAGAACGGCTTTTAATAGACTCCCAATGAGGAGATACCGGCACAGGCGCTTAAATCGGTCTCTCACACGCGAGGGGAAGGCAGAGCCCGCAGTGCTCTCGCTGCTCCACCTCCCGGCTGTGCCCAGTTTGGTAAAGGAAGCTTCCTCTTTCCAAGCAGGAAGGTTAAATCAGCTCACAGGTGGGTCTAAGTATCTTAAGCATCCTGAAGAAATTTTACTCTGAGGACTTGTCGTGTTCTGCCTGAACTTCGTCTCACAGGACAAATACCCCATATTTTACACTCCACTCCAGCCAGTAATTCCACTCTGTGCTCACCTCATGCAAAGGTAGGTACATTTAACTGTGGGACCTGAACCACAACACAGACGTCTTGTGAAATTAATTTAGTTCCTCTGAGATCAAAAGAAGCACAAATTTTAGGAGAGCTTCTTGCTCTGCCTGTTGTGGAGATAAACCATAAGATTACACTGATTTTAATGTGAACTACTGTCCTCTGGGCTTTGATCTGTTCTGTCTGGTTCATGAACTCAAACCAGTGTCACTGCTTTGTCCCCATCATGCCAAAGTTGTACCTAGGCTTGCTCGTGGATGTCTGACAGTAAGAAACTTGTGCAAGCCAACTGCACAGCCTGGAAAAACTGGGTCTCTTTCTCCTCCCTGCCAGGCACAAAAATGCAAGCACATTTTAAATTAAAAAAAGAAAAAAATGTATAAAAATGTACACAAATAAGTAATAAAAATATCAGCACTTTAAAACAAACCTCAACAAAACAAAACAAATCACAAGACCATTATCACTGTACCACATTTAGTCTTTCCTAAAGCCCAGTCTCTTGGCTAGTAAACACTGATTTATAATACACAATTCACAGCCAATAATTCTCTGATTATAACCACCACTGTAGCAATCTCA
Source organism: Myiozetetes cayanensis (assembly GCF_022539395.1). NCBI lineage: Eukaryota > Metazoa > Chordata > Aves > Passeriformes > Tyrannidae > Myiozetetes > Myiozetetes cayanensis. The sequence continues at coordinate 16,091,562 of NW_026087270.1, read as the reverse complement.
GCTTCCAGAGAAAATGGACTTGCCATTTTTGGCCCTGCTCTAGTTCTGTGTTCCCTCAGAACACACAATGACATCAAAGCACCCAGCACTGGCTTGAAATAAGTCACAACATACTTGGCAGCAAATACAAATACCACCACGAGGAACCTGGAAAGCTGAAAGACAAGGTCAGCACCACACTGGGTCTGAGCTGCCTGCCTCAGTTTGCAGATCAGAACACCTCAGGACAGATGAAGTGAAGAGTAACTTACCCTTTACTTCTACCACCATCCACTTCTCCAGCTTTTTCAGCTTTCCACTTCCTAAAATTGCAGTCAAGCACACATACCACCCCTGCACTTCTGCACCAGCTCTACCTCCCTTTCCTCTTCTGGTTAATGCCATCTTACAGGCTGCCAGCCTTCAAAGAAGGAATCTCAATCCATTTTAGTTAATAATTCACCAGGGAAGATTCAATCCTCTCCTTTTAGCCCACTTGATCATCAAGAGCCACAAGACCTAGTGAAATGCTATTACCTAACAAATGCTTAAAAGAACTTCTAGCATATTTAAAGAGATAAATTCTAACTTGCAGTTCAAATATTCAAAAATCAGAATACCTTAAATTCAAAGGTCAGTACTTTAACGAGGTAAACAAACAAATCTTAACAATATAGAAAAGAAAAGAAGGGGGGAAAAAAAAGCCTGAAATCTCTCTCTGCATATCTAAGTGGCATTGCAAATGTTTGTGCAGGGAGTTGTTTACTTCCAAAAGAAATTACTGTAGAGCAAAGAGGCTAAGAACAACAAACCAGCCTGGCTCACATGGTCTGAGAGATCACCCACCCTAAAATTAACCCATGTGGATCTCTTGTAAACACAGTAAAAATATCACCCTTGTTATTTTCAGAATTACACGCAAACCGACACCCACGCTGTGCTACAGGAGAGGACATTAACACTACAAAGTCGCACTGGAGAATTAAGAAATGTCAGGGTGCCTGGGCACTTGGCTCCCATCTCCCTGCCCAACCAGTCTGGGATGTCATCCCTTCTCTCCCAGACGCCTTCACCCAGCCCATCTTCCTGGATTCCTCCCGCTGTCCCCAACATCTGCCCTCCTGCGTCAGGGGGAAGGATTCCTCCACCCGGGACCACACCAGTCTGCTGTGGACATGGATGTCCCAGCTGAGCTCCAGGTGGTGGCCAGGGTCACAGCTGGAAACAGCAAGTCTCTCAGATCCTAACTCACAAGATTCTATGCATGCAAACATTTTTTTTCAAAGGCTTTCAGCTTCCAAGTTTGGTTTTATTTGTGGGGAAAGTAAAAAGGAGAACTGAACAACCCTCCCATCCCAGGCAATTCTTGGTTTTCTAGCGCAAAACAGGGGAAAATTTGAAATAAATCTAACAACTTAAATTGTTTTGGGGGTTTTTTTGACCGCTTTGTTGTTTCTTTTTACAAGCATAAAAACGTTTTTCCCTCTCATTACTATCTCTGATACAGAAAATCTTTGAAGACATGAGATACTTCAGCCCAACTGGTTCAAGCAGAGCTATAAACAATTATAAACAAGATTTTTACAAAAAACCCAGGTAACCTTTCTCACAGACAGCCCTACCAGTTCCACACAAAACCTTCAGCCCTGCATTTGCCCGTTGGTGCGACCAGAACCGTGCTGGGGTAACAGCTTCAAATTTCAATCTGGCCAACGAGCCACGGATTTTTGGCCCAACTCCAAAGATAAAAAAGGTACCTAGAGCCTTCACAGCAATCTGCCGAGTTAGAGGTGGGGGGATATTGATGCAAACCAAATCTACGTCCTGGTGCAGCAACACATCGTCGGTGCGGCTCGTGTAGAAGGAGATGTTCATTTCCTCTGCCAGCTGCTTGGCTTCCTCTTCAGTCTTCCCCCACAGCGCTTCGATGGAGAAGCCTTCTGCCCTCAGCAAGGGTACCAGGACCCGGGCAGCGCTGCCAGTTCCAAACACACCCACTCCAGGGAGCATTTTCATCCTTCATTCATTCAACCATCAGGGTCTACACATAGGCCTTCGGTAGAATGCTTGGCTCCTCGGCTTGCTGTCCATCCACAGCTCCTAAAATGTGAAAAGTTTCAAGTGACTATCAGCAAAAGGCACACATTGGTATCAAGCACACCTAGCCCAAATACCACCTCCTGTCCTTTGCACAGCATTCTAACACCCCAATAAAAACCCAAACCCCCAAAACCTGCAATCTGCAGAGATAAACAGTACTAAGGGACAAGTCTAACAACCCTATTGTAGAAAAACTGTAAGAAAGCAGCTTGACAGAGTCTGAGCATCTCCTCAGCTTCAAAACTCAGACAGTAGCACACAGGACAAACCAGAGGCAGCGAGGCACAAACAGGGAGCAACAGGAAGCACCGGGGGAACAGGACACAGGGTCTATCGCTCACACCGGCAGTGAAAGCAGAGCTGCTGTAGTTGTGGTGATGTCAGTCCCTAAATGAGATAAAGGTTTGTCAGATGAGGTAATATCTTTTATTAGACCGATTGAGATAGCTGGAAATAATAGGCTTGCTTTGGGGCACATAAATCTTTCTTCCAAATGAAATACGCAAGCTGAAAACAACTACTTGGACCTTAACAATTTTATGGCAAATTCTTAAGTCGCTCCAGAGAACATCTAGGAAATATTTCCTGTGGAGAACGCCTGGATTCACTGAGCTTGTCTTGCCTGAGGGGTAAATGCTATAAGGAGAGACACTGTCAGTGTTTTAAATACAAGGCAAACTGCTTTCCAGAAAGGAAAAGGGCGCTCCTCTGTGTCCACTGTGGGTAGTTAAAAGCTTTACTTAACTTGGGAACCATTAAAAATATCTCCTCCTGCCCATGCTATTTCATCTCCAGGAAAGCAGGGTTTAAACAGAACTATGATATTCCCTACACATTTGGTTAAGTCACACTCCTTTTGCTCTTTTAAGTATTTCTTGGTGAACTAATTCCTTCGATCCCTACTTGCTGGTCTGTCTTAGCACAGCTGCTGGCCACAACTGCCCAAACTGCCTCTACAGCACCAACTTCAAGGAGGGATGTCAGGAGTCTCCTCAATCTGTGACGCCAAAGAAACCTACAATCCAGCTTTTGTTCCGTGCCTTTTGAATTCTCATTTACTACACCCACTCCTGACCTTTTTAGAAATATTTTTTTTTAGAAAGAAAAACACGATGAATTCAGTTTTCATTAGAAGCTCACGATGAAAAAGCAAACACCACGTTTAAAAAGAGAACCGGCACCAGCACCAGATCAGCACCTTTGGAAAAGATCTCTCCCCACAAGCAACAAGAATCACGAGCTGTTTCAGAAAGAGAGGGTTACTCACCTCCCTATTCTAAGATACTCATTAAGTTACAGCACGTGAAAGGAAAGCCTGACACAGCCCTGGGCAGAACCAGCACACAAATCAAACTGCTCCCAGGGAAAGTGCTTTGTTTGCAACCAGCATCTTGTTAGTCTGGGGGTGCCCACGCTGCCCAGCGTCTGTTATGGACGTGCAACTGCGACCCCAACTGAATTTCTGGGTATTGTTGTAGTGTAGACACCAAACCGGGAAACAGAAACAGCAGCACTTGAGAGTATTTATTCTGCAGAATGCACAAATGTGTACAGATGCTACAAAATGGCTTATAAAATATTTACTTAATTAATTCAGCATGTCTTTCCTTGTGCTGTGTGATGCAGTGTTTGCAGTGATCCTGTCACTGTCAGTCTGTATAAAGGTGAACGGAGTTCACTGGAATAAACTCCTTTTTATACAGCATTTAGAATACTCAAATTAGGTACCAACCAAGATCAAAAAGCTCTCGAAAATATTTATTATTCCACATAAAAGGGTGAGATCCTGGGACACTGGCAAGGAGGATGGCTTGTACCCAGGCTTGTTTTATATAAGTGACACAAATAAAAATGAAACCTTGCAACTGGATGGGCAGCAACTGTAACTGCTGAGGTTCCCACACACCTATATTTGGAAGTTTATGGGCTGGAAGAACTAAAAATGCTTACAGTAGAAAGAGCATCCTCTTCTTTTTGAAGAGACACAAAGCAAGGTGGAAGAGAGAGCAGGAGAGTGTGTGCCTGCTTGCACCACATGGCACGGATGTGCTCAGCAACATCACACTTACACAACATGACAACACTTCAGAAAATATTCATTTCTTTGAAAATGCTCCTAGAGCACAGCACAGCATGTGCAGCAGGAGGCTCCTGCCACTCAGGTAAGCTGATTTCTGTAACACTCGCTCATTTTAAGTGTTATTTTTCCCTGTGTTCTATCCAACAGCCCCTTTAAAAAAAATCTCAGGTGGAATTCATCTCAAACTCAGTTATTCTCGCAAACATGACGTGCTTCTGCACTGGTACCACTAAGAGCCATTGGCACAAACACACAACAGCTGCTGATTTACTGATGGACCAACTCCTGATGCTACAAGAACAGCACTGTGCCAGCACACAAGTTCCCAGAGCACCGTCCTCTGGAGCTCGACATGCACATCTGGTACTTCCCCTCCGAGGTGGGGGGGAAGCAGAACTGGGAGTAATTCAGAGGAGATCAAAAGCATCAACGTCTTCTCATAAGGAAGACCTAAGCGAGAAAAGATTCCTCAGTTTGGAAGAGATGCCGCAGGTAATAAAGTCACCCGTGGCTTAGGATGGAGAAAACCTGCATTTTCACTGCCTGTCACCACACAAGAGCACACCAAATAATGCTCAGAGAAGGCAGGAACAGAGCAACCCGAAGGAGGTGGTTCCTTGCAGCAGACTCTGGTAAGCTGTGAAAAGCCCTGGCCATTCAACAGGGGCATCGCTTCCATCCAACTGATCGTTGCTGCTGGGTTTGCAAAGACAGCAAAGGCTGCAACAACAGCTGTAAGAGTAATAAAGTTGTTGCTGGTTGTGACATCCTCAGAGATCTTAAGGATGCAGGAGGATCTCTGACAGAATCTACATGGGAACTACACAGGTTTTCAGTCTGAAGCAGGGCTCTGTGTTCACCTCCTGTGAACAGAGGTGCTGCCTCAGAGCCGTCAGTTCTGCACAGGGACCAGCAAAGGTGACAGAAATGCCGGTAGAAACTGAGGGCATCACTCTGTAAGTCAGTGAGGTCTCTGCAGGAACAGAGCTGGGAGAACGTCACTGGACCACTCTGAGAAGGTGGAGGTCACCTCCACGGTGTGGAGTCATTTTTTCCTGTCAAACTGTTCCTCCAGCCTTCTGGCACAAACATACCCGAGGCTCTGCATGAAACGGTTCATGTGTTGATGTCAGAGACCGACGTATTTTGTCACTAAACGTGCTTCTAACGCAGTGCCAGTGGGCTGTGTGATGCCCCACGAGCCCACAGCCTCAGCAGCTCCCGCCACACCTCGAGACAAGCCCGTCCTTCCTGGTGTGGATGTGCGGCAGGAAAGGCCCCGTTCCTGGCACACCACTTCCCACAGGGACCGCCCCAGCTCAAAGGTGGCAGCGGGGACCACGCCGGAGACCGCAGCAGCTGGAAAACCCCGGACACCAAGCCGGGCCTCGGACCAGGCTCCTGGCGCTGGAACCCCGGGGATGCCCCTGGCACTGCCCACGGGGCTCTGCATGACCGGGGGAGCGGGGCTGGACCGGGCAGGGCTCACCTGACCTCGCCTCACCTGTGGGACAGGGCAGGGCAGGGCAGCACCTCACCTCACCTCCCCTCCCTCCGCCCTCACGGGGCTGGACGAATCAGGCCCCATCTCACCCCACCGGCCCACCCGCAGATTGTCCCACGGAGACTCCGGGCCCCTCCCAGCCCCGCGCCCGCGGGCAGGGCCGTGTCCCCCGCGGGGCCCGGGGGTGTTCCGCCGCCCTTACCTGAGCCGGGCCGGGGCCGCCCGGGCTGTCCCGCCGGGCGCATCCTCGGACCGGGCGCGCTCCCGAGGCGGCCGCGCGCTCCCGGGGCGGCGCCCCCCGGCCCGGCCCGCGCATGCGCGACAGCCCAGCACCATCCCCACCCGTCCGCCGGGCAACGGCTCCAAACATGGCGGCACCCGGGGCGGCTTCACCCGCCGCGTGAGGGAACGGCCAATCCCGTGGCCGGAGAGCGGCGGGAGGGCGGGATTTCAAGTGACGGACAGCGCTGGCAGCCAATGGGAGCTCAATGTGGCGTTTCGGTGACAGGACATCAGGCAGGCGCTCCCGAGCACCTTCTGTGTTTCCCTGGTTCGCTTCGAGGCACTGAGGAGCTGCTGAGGGGCTCTGCAGCCTCCCTCCTGCTCCAGGCGTTGTGCAGTGCCTGGTGTAGCAGCTGACTGACACAGGCGTCTCATGTGTTATTGACAGCATTGTCTTTTCCTGCTCCCCTATCTCCCTGGCAGCATCATGGAGCGTTGCTGTGGAGCTGGAAGAGGACCCTGGTAGGAGAGGAGCTCTGTGGAGTCAGCAGAAGGCGAGACATTAACCTTCAGTTCTGCCAGCACTGCAGTTGGGAAGACTAGGAAGGCACTGCCCCCTGGAGAAGGCCTTGCTGAGCCCCACTCCTGGGGAGATGCTGCAGGTCCATCAGAGGGGAGGAGGCTGTGCATGGAAAGGGCTCATGGTTTTTGCTGTCACTGGCTTGGTCTTACTGAGCTCTGTTAATGACCTGCCCGTTTCCCCAGTGTCCTAATGGGAATGTAGAGAGTTCTCCTCATTGAGCAAAGAATCCCACTTGCTAAGGGCAGTCTAGGCAGGGCTTGTACTTATGTGCAGTACACCTGGATCGGGATGGCTCCTGTCCATCCTCTGCGCCAGAGACTTTGGGAGGTGACCGCAGGGATTGCCTGCTCCAGGATCTCTGAGATATGGGAAAGGGTTCACGTCATGTTCAATCACCTTCATCAGTGCCAGCAAACCTGAGAACTAGAATAGGGATGAAAGGGAAGGAAGCAACAAGTACGTGTCGTCGTGCAGGTGTGAGGTGAGAGGAGAGGAAGCCTCGAGTATAGAGAGGAAGTGATCAACAGAAGGAGTGTGGGAACAGGTGAAGGGGTCAAGAGGGGAGAGCAAGAAAGACACAGAGCCTCTTGCTTGTCATTCTTGTGGATCTTGTACCTTAAGAAGGCAGCACTGCCTCCTCCAAGGGCTGCATTTCCTGGTGTCAAACAAAACAGACTCGGTGGGGCTGTAGGAAACTGGGGAAGCCCTTTTTCCCCTCCCCTGCCCGTGCCAGCAGCAGAGAGCTGCTGGGCTGGGCCCTGGAGCAGTGTGGAAGGGCCATCAGCAGTGGATGCATTACTTGGGGCTCAGGGCCAAGGGTGTGTGGTCAGGATGAAACCGGAGGAGGAATCAAGCGGAGTGGAGATAAGAATGGGGCTGAAGCAAGAGAAGGGGAAGAGAGGAGAAGCCTGTGAGCACAGAGGGAACTGCCTGGCTGAGTGGTGAGGAGGGGAGCTCCCGGCAGGGCTTCAGCTCATCTCAGCTGAGCAGTGACCCTTGAGCTGCAGGAGAGGCAGGAACCTCCCAGCCTATCCCACCAGTCACCCAGCATCATCACCACGAGGCTGTTGGGAATCATGGAGATCCAGCTGGCCAGTGGCTTTCTGCCCCTGCTGTTCCTTGTCTGGCTGACAACTGGTGAGTCCTCCTGTGCTCTTCTCTCTGCTCTGAACTCTTCCCTCTTTGCATATTCCCGCAGGGAGGTTTGGGAAGTGGCTGCTGCTGCTTTTTCCTCTCCTCTCCAAGCATTCATCCCCCTCTTCTGCACCAGCACCTTGTCATGTGTCTTGCAGAGGGGTCCCCCCTGCAATTGTGTGTGCACAGGCTGTGAGCTCTGCCCACAGGGACCCAACATCAGGCTTCAGGCTTTGAACCAGAATTGCCTTCAGGAGCAAGGAGAGAAAACAGAGGGAAAGGAAACAAATACTTAAAAGCCTAATGACTGTGGAGGGGGTCAGCTTCACATGGAGAATGTGGAACAACATCCTCCTTAGCAAAAACCCAACTCTCTGCTGTCCTCTGGCAGGACTCACTCAACAGATTTCAGCCACAGTCAATGTGTCAGTAGGACAGGATGGAGAACACAAAGGACATGTCCAAGAACAGATGTTCTGAACAGAGCAGGGTCGTAAGGGACAGAAATCCACCAAGACCCACAGAAGCAGAGAGAAAGGGCTGAAGAAGAGAGAGAAGAGAGGTGAGATAGGAACAACTCAAGGTATGAAGTGACTTCAGCTCAGAGTTTCAGGAGTGATTCTGAAGTACTCCAGAGTGAGCATTAGGGGATGGCATGAAGCCAGAGAGGCTGCAGGGATCTGCCTACTATATTTTCTTTGCTTCTCTAGGACTGACGATTCCCCTCAGCCAACCCACCCAGTCCCACCTCACACTCCATGAAATAGTGGAGCCCAAGCCTGTAGCACTTCCTGCTTGGGTGCCAGAAGACCCTTCTGCCTAGGTCAGAGGAGGAGGAGGAGGTGTCTTTCCCCCAATCCTCCCCTTTTCAGTCCTTCCTGAGACAGAAACGCTTGTGCACTGCACAGTGTCCAGTGGCACTAATCAAACTGCTACACTGCAGTGTTCAGTGAGGAATGGTTAGCAGGCAGATGGGGAAGACAGCATCAGCTGCTGGAGGAAAGGACAGTCATTTCACCGTGTCTTTCCATGAGCAACACATGCCAGTGGGATATGACCCTGCAAGTTCGTATATATGACTTGTATTTCAATTATCACTTTTGGTTTTGTTTCTTCCAGGGACAGTCAGCCAGCCAGCAATGTCAGTCTCCAGTAAGGAGTGTAAGCTCGAAATTTGGTCAAAGAATCTCACAGTACATGTGAAGTGGAACCAAACTGAAGGTCCGAAGACGAGGAGTCAAACCAACACCATGGCTCTGGAAGAAAACTGTACAGATCTCATCAGCCCCTGCATGAGCTCAGCCCATATGGGAATCTGTCAGTTTGGGGTCATCATCACAAGAATAAACTCAACATACGCTGGGGAAGGCACACAGGGGACAGTTCCCAGTAAGTGGCAGTGGGTCTGTTTTCATGGGCGTGATGAGTGGGCAGAGAAGGAGGCTATGGCCAACGCTCCCCTGGTTCCCCCGTGCACCATTTCCCCTGAAAGCATCCTGGGAAGCCCTTTTGGCAGGTGCATCTCACCATGGAGCTGCTGGGCCATGGGTTCCTTGAGATAGGACCTGCCACATCCTGCAGCTGCAGCACAGTCAGCTGAGTGCTGAGGTGGCTGGAGCTGTGGTGGCAGGAGCGGGACAGCCAGGGATATGAGGTCCAGGTTCCTGCCCCAGAGCAGGGCATGGTGCAGGGTGTTCTCTGCCTCTGGACAGTCTCTCACTCAGGCTTCTCTGTTTTTCAGGGTGTTGCCCTGCAGGACTTCAGACCAATGTCACAGAGGAGAAGATCTGGACAGGTGTGTCCTCACAGCCCCAGGGCTGCAAGAGTCGGGGGCAGGAGGATTTTTCAGGGAAAAAAAGGAGGAGCAGTAAGGGGGAAAACATCCTGAGGTTTTCCCATGAGTGGGTGGGAGCCACTGCCAAAGCTGGGTAGGCACCAGTGGATCAGAGGTTGCGACTCTGGGAAGGGGCTCTGATGCTCTGATCAACCCCTGTCTGAGTCCAGATGAGATCTGTAGACTGTTCCCTGCAGGATTTTGTCAGTACCCCGGGGCTGTGGGTGATTCAGGGTTTGGGAAGCCCAGGTTTGGAAAAAACCACCCCCCACGAAGGAGGCGATGGCAGCATGTGTGTCCCTGCACGGTGGGACGGTGGCTCACGAGTGCCTCTGTGCTGTTGTGTGTGCAGGATTCAACCTCCTGTGCATCCTCTTTGGCTTAGCGGTGGGGACGCTCATCTACACACCCTTCTTTGGCTTCCTGCTGTGGCAGTACAGAAGGAACACAACAGGTAAGGCTGTTGGCCTCGAAGCCCTCCATGGGCTTTTAAGCCCTTTCCAACCTCTCCCGCCCTTTGGTCATCTTCTGAGCCAGACAGCTCAGACAGCCTCATCCTCTACTACAACAAAAGTAGAATCAGTGCAAATGTTTGCTTTGTTTTTTCCTTATTTTCTTCATTTGAAATAATTATCCTTGTCATTATTTTAACTGCTATTTAAACTATGTTTTGTTTTCCAGGAAAGCTCACGAGTGGGGAAGTGGCAGAGGTGGATCAGCCTAGCACGGTAAGCCACGGGGACTTTGCACATATCACTTCTTCCTCCCTGTCAATAAAAGCACTGGCTGCTGAATACCCACTTAAAGAATTTCAGAGTAAAATCAGCTTTGCTTTCTGAAAACACGGTTCTAAACACTTATTAATTCCCATTAAATAGGGGCTTATGAGCGTCTGAGTAGGTGGCACTTCAGAGCAAGCTGGATAATGCTTGGGAGCGCAAATGGTTGTGCCAGTGGAAAACCATTATCAGGGGATACACAGGGGGAAAGCCAAGGCTCTACTCATTGCTCTCTCCCTGCAGGAAGGCCCGGTGACAGAGACTGAGGACCTGACCTATGCCAACCTGAATTTTGAAAAGAAGGAGACAAACCCTGCCTCCTCCAACATCATTTACACCGAGATCAAGCCACCGCAGCAGAAGCAGAGTGGTGGGGATGCCAGTGCAGCCAGCACAGCTGTGGATGTCTCCCCCAGCAGAGAGGGCAAATGAGGGAGAAGGGAGGGGGAGCAGCTTGTACATCTGTTGGTGTTGTTCTCCCCAAAAAACTAGGTGTTAGCTCATACAGAAGTGCAATCTTGGTGACCAAAGCCACCTCTCTACCCCCAAGTGGCTCCACCACTGTGCTGTGTGTTCCCCTGGAAGAAGCCATGTCTCCTGACGTGGCTCAGCATGACAGGACTCTTGAGCTGGTTTTCCCCTTGCCTTCTGCAGCTCCAAGCACGGCCAAGTCTCAGCAACTCTTTTCACTGTCTCCAGTCATTGACAGGCTCCTCTAACAACTTGCTCCATGTTTCAGGAAGGTCCCCGTGCACTGTGTGGCCACCATGGTCCAGGAAGAACTTGGTGTCCCCTTGGTGCTGGACATGCTGGGTGGGGTAGCCATGTCCTGGAGCAGTTTTCTGGATTTTTCTCTGGAGCAGGTACCTGCTGTGACATGGGCTGACCTTGCTTCAGTTCACTCACTTGAAACACAAGTGACAAAGATGGAAAAGCATCACTTGCTTCACAGAGGTGCATTGTGGGTGCTGCTGCTGTGATCCACATGGATCTGCTTTGCACTGGGAGTGGCTGGGTGTCCTCATGCATGTAGAGCTTTCCTGTACTTTGGAAAATTAAAAATTGAAAGTTCTCCTCTTGCCTGCAGAAAGGAAGCAAGATGGAGGATCTCCAGAGAACACCGTCCATCATTCCTTGGGGGTTGTTTCCAAGCTATCCCTGGAGGGCCAGGGGATTTGGTTTAGAGCAGACACCATTCAGCTCCCACCCTATCCTCATGGAAAGGAGACTCCTTGCTTGCTCTCGGGTGGGATGTGCAGGCAGCCGTCCTGCACTCTCCTGGTGGGGTGCTGGGGCAGAATTCCAGCAAGGATCAGAGAGGGGTCTGTGGGCCACCTTGTGTTTGACAGCTGGCTGAACATGAGCCAGCAATGTGCCCAGGTGGGCAAGAAGGCCAACAGCATCCTGACTTGTACCAGCAACAGCAGGGCCAGCAGGACCAGGGCAGTGACTGTGCCCAGCGAGGCACCTCAAATCCTGTGTTCAGTTTTGGCCCCTCATGACAAGAAAAGTGCTGGAGCGTGAGAGAGGGGCAACAGAGCTGGGGAAGGGTCTGGAGCACAAGTCTGATGAGGAACAACTGGAGGAGCTGGGGTTGCTTAACCAGAATATCCAGAGAGTGACCCGTCACGAGCAGCCGTGGTCACTGGGTTCTGCATTTGCTTAACTACCTTAAAAAGAAGAGGAAGGAAAAGGAAAAGTGTGGTCCATTGCTTCATCAGGAAGGAGTTATGAACTGATGAAGTGGAGAAAGCTGGGACAGTCATAGTGCTGCATTTGGATTCTTCATGACCAAGGTTAGTGGGGGATCAGATCTGGGATAGTGTTTTTAACAAGGAACCAGGCAAGAAGCCATGAAATAGCCTTGGAGCAGTTACATGAGTGAACAAGAGGTGGGGATATGCAGCCAGGGCTCTTGAGGAACTAGTTGAGGTAACCTCTCAAGTGGAGGCAGGAAGGGTGGGGGCAGCATCTTTGGCCATTGGCTATTTTTAAAAAGGTGAAGCAGCTCCGGCCAAATTTCACTTCTCAAAAAGTTGCTATCACAAGCGGCTAAGCAAGTGTGTGAAGATAAAGCAGTAATAAACCCAATGCCTCCAGCAGTGTTTACAGTATCTGCTGAGACCCCCTAGGGAAGGGGGCCAGAAGGGTAAATACTCCTTGAAACCAGCGTGACAGGATCAAATTCCCACCCAGCACACGCTCCACGGCCTCACTGTCACCCTTGGAGGGCCGCTGGCACAGCAAGAGCAAGTAAAGCTATTTAAAGAGAACAAGATTATACAGCCTTAACCATCACTGCCTGAACTCAGCAGTAGCTGGAAGTGCTTGGAAAGCTGTTGGAATTCCAGTTGAGTCAATCAGAGTAAAACAAAAGCTTCTGCTGCTGCCCCACGCCTCTCTTATCTTATTCACTTCTGAAAGGAAAGCCTAGTTCAGGTTAAGGGCTGCCTTTATCAGGGACCTTTCATGTGAAAACAGAGATCTGATCTTCCTCTTCCAGTGAGACTGAGAAAAGGCAGTAAAATCCCCAAAAGCCATAAGAAAGCAGAGGCTTTTGCCCATTTCCTTACATCACAAGATAGGAACAATAAGTTGTTTGGACAGGTGGTTTATCACAAGACTCTTTGGGAGCTGTTCTTGCTGATGACAGAGAGAGGGACTGGGGAGAAGAGTGAGGAAAAGGGTGTGGAAAAGCTGTGCTCTGGCATGAAGGGGCTTCAGTCCCAGCAGTGACAGTCTGGGGTGGTGCAAGTGTGAGTCCTAGAGCAACATCTGAATGGTCAGAACGGAAAGTTTTAACAGTTTCCCTTAACATCTGTTCTTGCCAATGTGTATCATGTATTCAAGTTTTCAGAGGAACAATTTATGGAGAACTCCAAGATGAAACTCAACATTTCAACAGCTCCAGAAATCACTGAGAGGCTGACTAGAAGGAGAGACACGCTTAGAATGCCACTAATCCCAGCCTTAAAACAAAGGCTTTACTATTGGTCACTTTTATTTCAAGAACAGAACAGCCTTTCATCCCAGCCCCCTCCGTGAGTTTAGTGAGTAACTCAGGTAGAACACAGCAAGCACTCACATCCTGAAGAGCAAGAGCTCCAAACAAAGCAATCCTCACTGCGACACTGGATGTGGGTTTTCCTCCACTCCCACCCTGGGTGAGAAGCAAGCCCCGCACAAAACGTCAACAGCTCCCTCATCCCACACCTGTGGGACGCTTCACTCGCAGGTCTTACGCAAATAAATAGTATCTCATGGAGAGGGAGCAGATGGCGACCACAGATCATCTAGAAATTAAGTTATTGCTATGTTCTTATGTATTGGACACTGCAGGTAACTCACTTGGTAACCACCAAGAGAGGTGACAGTCTCAGATTGACCTTGTGTTATCAGTTTGCATTGGACTGAAAGCTGTGAGAGGTCAAGATAGATCCTGTAGAGCAGGAGTTTTCTAGGTGGGACTGAATCTTTGTCATTTTGCTGTAAACAGGTGGGGGCAGGGACTCCCAAAACACTTGGAAAATCATCATGCCTGCCAGACTTTACCAAGAAGATCACACACACTTCTAAGAGCACATACTGCTAAGTATACTCACTGCTCCTGATTTGTAACTGGAGCTGCCAAGCCACTTTCCCAAGGTAAGGGGCTGCAGGTTCAAATTTCAAAGAGAGCACGAGCCCAGTGAAACCCCGGGGAGCTGAGCCAGAGCTGCTGCATCACCGGGGAGAATCAGGGCAAATCAGAGCTGTACAACACGTGCATTGGGAAATCCGGGTCCTGCCACAGGCACACAAGGACAACCTGACACTTGACTGTGCTTCCCTCTGCTGGCGGGACACGCTGTGATCCAGCGTCAAGGATCCAGGATCACAGCAGCTAAAACAAGGAGTAACATGAAGTCTGGGACGTGACTTGTCAGGTAGCCCAAGGCTGATTACGAGTGATGAGCTCACAGCAGTGTCAGTGCACGCAGTGCCCCTCCCCACACGGAGTATTGGCCGGAGAGCATGAGTTTGAGAGGATGAGGACTGCAGGAAGAACCTCAGAGTGATGGAAAAACAGCAGAGTCCTTTGCAGGACATTCAGAGATGTCTTTGTTAGGCATCATGCAGCTGGTTCTCTTTCAGGACAATCTTCTCCCCAGGCTTGAAGGCAGGCATCCCCAGGTAAGGGCAGCTGGCACAGCGGAATGCATCCCCCAGGTAGCACTGGAAAGGGAAAGAAAAGCACTGTCTGTAATCAGGGGTACTTTCAGGTGTCTTCCCCTGTGATTCCTCCAGCTCAAGAGATGACATGTTCCTCTCAGCATCAATCAGCACAGAGACCACTTCTCTTCTGCCCCCTTCTCAACAGGACTGGCTGGCAGAGCCGTGCAGGGCACTGGGCTCACATGGAAGAAGTGAGTTCTCCACCCCACCTGGTGTGCCCAGGCTGGGGCAGCCCTGACCAGCCCTGTGGGCTCCCATATGGAGATCCTCAAGCTGTGCAGGAGCTGCACAGGCAGCGTGTGGAAGCAGTGAGCCAGCTCAGGCAGCAGTCACAGAGATCCTGTACTGCAAACCACAGTACAGGGACAAAAATCACTACTTACGTTTCCACAGGCAGATTTGGGCTGTGAGCTCTTCTTCTCCTGTTCCAGTTCTTCAGCCAAGCCGCACGTGCTGTGGAAAAATAGAGAAGTCACCTGTATCTTTCTGCTTAAAGGTCACGAGTCATCAACACTTGTTCCAGCCCTGCTCACATGCAACAGCCCTCGCTCTGTCACACGACAGCTGACTCTGGCACTCACACTCCTCACTTTGTTCTTCGACACCACAGTTTGTACAGCAAGTGCTGAAACACTCCCAAGTTTGAACTGAGTGGGAAATGACACTGCAGCACTTGCCATGTGTGCTATTTCTGCTTGAAATGTAAGAAACTAGGGTTTTAGTCAAGCTGCACAAACTTGTAGCCACCTTCAAGGTGGCTTTTGATCATCGTGGTAATTTGTAGCAGTCACTGGTCAATCCTCGTTGTATTTGGATTTACATTCCAATAATTAAGATAAGAAAGGATGTGAACAAATTAGGCTTTGAAGAACAGCAAATTGCCTACAATCTTTTTAAAACCCCTCCAACTCTAAAGGTTTAATGCTGCATTTGAAAGGTTCACTGATATGCTAATTCCAGCACTGACCAGTTCTTGCAGGCTTTCTTTTTGCCCATTTCTTTGCAGGATGGAGCTCTGAGGGACGATGGGTCTGGCTTTTTCAAATCCTCTGAATCCAAGAGCTCATCAGAGTCCAAAAGATCCTGAAAACACACCATGAGAGACAACATGCAGGAAACGGATTTGTCAGTAGGGAACGACACTGCTGAGTTAGGTTCAAAGAAACAGTGCTATCTGTACACTGGCATTAACGTGCTGCAGCTGTGCCCTCCTATCCCTGTCTTCCCTCCACCCTCACTGGGCTCTGCAGACCCCACAGAGTAGATGAGATAATTTGCCTTAGGGAGGCTCTTCTACCTCTGAAGTTGTAAAGCTTCCCAAGAGGCATGACTGAAACTATTTAGAATAGGAAAGAAGAGAGAAGGAACAACAGCAAAGCCTCACAAACAAAACCAGATACCATCTCTTCATCATTCATATCATTGGCAGAGAGTGTCCACAGCTTGGCAGCGGCTGGGTCCACAGAGGGTTTTCCTGGAGCCAAAACAAAGGAAGAAATAGCAGTTATTCCAGCCTTTGCTCCATCTACTCCCAACAAGCAGAGTTCAAGCAACTTTTGAAAGCCCCACTAGCACTCCCTAGCTGGGAACTGTTTCCACACAAGGGATGCCTGTCACTGAGAGCAAGGCAATCCAGACATCTGGCATGCACCACTCCTTACCTGAAGGACCAGAGTTCTTGGCAAAGGAAAGTTTGAGCTGACTTGAGGATCCCACTTCGAAATTGGGCTTCCTGCCTTCTATCTGAATAATGAGAAGGTCATTGCCCTGGTAACCCAGATGCTCTTGGACCGACTGGGCCTCCTCTGGGGTCAGCGCTTCCTTCTGCAGCTGCAATGTAAGATTTTAGGTTAACCTCACAAAGAACCCTGTATTTTAGCATCCAGTCCAGCATTCCAGTGAACAGACAATCGATATTTTCAATCCTGAGGAAAAACACTACCCTTGCAGCAACCAAAGTTTGTGCCAGGCAGTGTCCACGCACACTTACAGCAAAGCAGGGTAGCTAAACACCTCACCCCAGGTAACTGCCCGAGGGCAGCGCTGGAAGTGGTCAGTAAATACGTACCTCCTTCACTTCCACCAAGCCAGAGAGAGTCAGAGCTGTGAGGAGCTTGGCTGCTGTCTTGATTTTGCCATTGTTTCCTGGAAGACAAAAAAACAGAGAGTAGGAGGAGGGAAGAACCACAATAAAGGTCACCAAGAAACTTGGAAGAGTGAGAGCTTTAGAGGGAAGTACTCAAGCCAAACCTCTGCTTTAAAACTCTGTCCTTCCTGGCTTCTAATCTTTTCTGGGTAACTTTTTCTCAACTGGCTTCTGGGGCAACCTCTCTCAGCATTTGTCACCCGTTTTTAGAACCACTTCAGAAGCTCCTCAGAAACGCAACATCTGCAACTACTTAACATGGCACTCTGAGAAGACCAGTGTCCATTGAGCTTCTCAATGTAGTTTAGGAACAAGCCTATCCAGCATTTTTGATAGAAGCAGTGACTGCAAACATCTCTGATGGATACCTGCTTAAGCACAGGGTAAACCTCTTGCTATTGGGGTTAGTGTGCCAGGAGAATGAAAATCTCTGAATGTCGGTCGGGGTTCCTGTCCTTTCCATTCCAGCCTAATCCTCTCAAGAACTGCCATGCTAGCAAGATTCTCTCACCTGACTCCGTAACCACTGGTTCTTTCAGGAGGACACGGCCCCCAGGCTTAAGTATCCGAGCCACTTCTGCCAGCAGCTCCACGCTGTGCTGCGCTGCACTGCCTGGGACCACGCCAGAGAGGATTACATCAAAGCTGGACTCCCTGTGAGCCGCTGGGAAGGAACAGGAAGATGGTACAATTTTACACACGTGCACACACACAGCTTAATACACCAGTTCCACCTCCCTCATCTCCCATGCTTGCATACAATGGCACTAACTGATTAAAAACACCGGTCACAGAAGCACGGCCAGGGGGTATGACCTCTCTGGCTGTACTGCCCAGGGTAAGGGTCAGCAGCAGGTGCTGTCACTGTTCTGAGTGCTGACTCCCAAAGAGGGAAGGTGTCAGCTCACACGTTGGCAGCACGCTCTCCCTTTAAACAAAGCAGAGAAAAATTAAGCTCGTTCTTACACTGAGACAGCTGGTTAACGTTTTCCACAGAGACACGACTGTCAGCTCCCACCAGTGCCTGAATTTTATCCACCAAATCCTTCAGGGCTTCCACGGGCGAGGATTTGTCCCAGACGATGGCCACGCGCTGGCCCGGAGTGACCCCGTACTCCCCCATTTCGGCAGCAGCAGCAAAACTGGCAGTGGCTGAGGGAGGAACAGGTCAGGGGACAGAGATAGAGAGAGGAAGGGTAAGTGCCAAGCACAGCAGGAACCTCTGTGGACTGTGACTTCATCACACAGTGTCAACTTGTTTTAATAAACAGTGATAATTTTCTCGAGATGGGCAGCACGAAGTTCCCACAAGCTGAGCTTCAACAGGACACGAAGGAAGAGCCACACTTAATGGTATAATTCAGTTTCTCTCCCGTTCAGGGATTAGTTTTGCTGGGAGACTGCAAGCCATGCTTAAAAAAACCAACAAAACAACAAAAGCTTACCTGCTTTCCTTAGAAATCTGAATAAGCCAAACACAGGATTTCTGGATTTCTAGACTAGTGACAGCTACCTGACATTAAACACTGCCTTGTCTCTCCTGCTCTGAGCAGAGTTTGCTTTCACAGTGCATGTGAAGGAAAAAAAATTAACTTTCACCATTCCCAGCATTCCAAATTGAGGCTCTTCCCACTGCTGTGATTGGTGGCACTGGGTGAGCAAATCACAGGGAGGCAGGAGGGGAACAGAACGTGCAGTGAAGTGACAGTTTCGAGAAATCCGTCTCCACTAATATTTTATACAAGGTTGTATTCCTGATGGAGCAATAGTATCCCATCATCACCTGTTCTCACAGCAGCACCAGCTGCTGAGCCCAGTGACCTCCCCTCTTTCCTCTATCCAACACAAACCTATTTTCTTCCTAATTTTACATGACCACCGAGAACAGAGAGCACTAGTGACCAGCACAGTTGCCTGGTGTATCTTCCAAGCCACACAATTATTTTGGGAGAGCCAGCTGTAAGCAAGGTCTTTACCAGGAATCACTACGTGACAAATCCTGGGTAGTGCCTTATTGCCACCACGCTGTCATGAAAGCACAGCTCAGGGATATGCATAAAAAGGCCACCTTTCCCAAGAAGGCTGAAAATCCCAAAAGATACGTAAGCTGTTAGGTTAAGATAAACCCAAAGTTTTATCTGTTAGGCTAAGATAAAACCCTTCCTCTCTGAACAGCAGGTTGTGACCTTTCAAGATCAGTCAGAGCCCAAACGGCATCAACAGCACCCCCAGCTTCAGCCAAGAGCTCCCCGAGATGCAGGAGGAGGCCACAAGGGCTGGATCCGTGGGCGGGGGATGAAGAGGGGCCCTTATCTCAATGTCACACGCATTTCACAGTTCCTGAGGAACAGGGCAGGGGAAGGGGTTAAACAACACGGGGGGTTCAACAACTTAAAGGGCTGCAGTGCTGGAAGGGGACGAGCGCCAAGATCCCTTCCAACCCAACCCAAACCATCCCAGGGTTCTATAGCACATCAGGGCCTAAATTCGAGCCTCCCGACGCACCACAGCCAGCTTCCAGCGGCCGGGAATGTTCGAGCTTCCAGCGGCCGGGAAGGATCGAGCTTCCAGCGGCCGGGAAGGATCGAGCTTCCAGCGGCCGGGAAGGATCGAGCTTCCAGCGGCCGGGAAGGATCGAGCTTCCAGCGGCCGGGAATGTTCGAGCTTCCAGCGGCCAGGAAGGATCGAGCTTCCAGCGGCCGGAAAGGATCCAGCTTCCAGCGGCCGGGAACGCTCCCGCTCCCAAAGGCCGGAACGCGGCCCAAGGCTGCGGGCCCCTGCAGCATGTGCGCATTTTAAACACGCGTAGAACGGGGCGGAATGAACCTCTCGGTCACCGAGCGGGGACGGATTAGAGGGAGCAGGAACAGGGAGGGAATTGCGCGAAGGAATTATATATACATATATACATATATATATATATATATACACACACGCATACACACCCCCATACACACCCCCATACCCCTCAGGAGCCTCTCCGGGTGCCAAGAGCCCCCTCTCCCCGCTCCCCTCTCCCCGCTCCCCTCAGGCTCACCCGGCCCCGCTCGGCCCCCTCAGCGCCGCTCGCCCGTCCCGGCCTGACGCCGTCAGCGTGACGTCACCGCGCCCCGCGCGCTCCCAAGATGGCGGCGGCGGGCGCGGCGCGGCGCGCGGGCTGGCGGCTGTGGCGGGGCCGCGCGGGTGAGGGGCGGAGGGGCGCGCCCGGGCCGGGAGCAGGATGGGGGGAAGGGGGGGTGTGCGCGCGCTCCCGTGCGCGCTCCCGTGCGCGCCCCCGTGCGCTCGTGCCCGTGCCGCGGGGCGGGGCGGGGCGGGGCGGGGCAAGGTGAGGTGAAGGGCGCGAGGGCTGAGGGGGGTGGGTTTGGAGTGGTGTGTGTGTAGGGGGGCGCGTGGTGGTGGTTTTCTTTAGGAGTGTGGGCCGCCGAACGAGTTTATTAAAAAAAAAAAAAAACAAAACAAACAACAAAAAACGCCACAGCAGTGAAATTACAAGCTCCCCCAGCGTGCCTTTGAGTCACATGAGAACCCCGCATGGTGCCAGCGGTTGTGTATTATAGGGCTGCTCACGATCCTGAGGGTGAATTCCCTGTCCCTTCCTTCAAACATGGACCCAGAAGGGGAGAGGGCACTTTTGGGTACCCGGTTTCCAGTCTGAGATTCGGAAGCTCTTCGCAATGCTTGCCATTCTCACTGTTCTTCCCCCCACACACACACACACAAGACATTTTTGCTTTATTTTCTTCAAGTAAACGCGAGCTCGGCTGAGAGCGGCGCTTCTCGGAAGCGTAAAAAAACACACCCCGAATTGTGGTTCTTTTCAGCCGCGTTCACCATAACTCTCTTCTCCACCTTTAATTTTCTGTGCCTGGAAGGAGGCACTGACTCTCCTGGTTTCCCTTTCAGTGGTCAGGTGCCAGCACTACCCACCACTCCGAGCTCTCCAGGCCTCGGCCGCGCTGAGGAGAGTCTCCGATGAGCACAAGAAGGAGCCTTTCACATCTTCCTCTCAGCACCAGTTCGATCCACATCCAGCAGGTCACCAGCCCGAGCAGGAACCTCAGGGCCCTCACCCCAGGTAACTCAGCAGCTCTTCCCAGCACAGCCCTGCCAGCAGTGGGATCGCAGGGCTTTGCTTTCCTGAAAATCGCATCCGAAACTTGAAGACAACTCTGGAGATCCGGAGTTAAGGAGCCTCACGCTGTAGCAGCTGGAGAGCTGGGTTGCTGTGACAGTGCAAATTCTACTGTCCACAATGGGACTTGCTTCCAAGAGGGAACTTCTCTCGTCTGCAAAGCACGAGTCTTTGCATCTGATTTTTGTGTAAATCTGAACAAAATATGGACAACGTGTTGTCCATGTGCCTATAACTATAAAGCCCACGTTGGAAAAGTTTAACTTTTCTGTAAAGGAGGGGGATTCTGGAGCTGATTGGTCTCTAGGGAGGCACTTACACTGAGCCCTCCCTTAGTTCTCTCTCACAGTTTAAGAATAATTTTTCTGGAAAGGGGAAGGATTTTACAGGAGGAGGCCCGATTTATAATGAGCGGGTCCCAAAATGTGCTTGCAGGCAGCGGTGGCAGCGAGCGAGTGGCAGAGCCCAGGGTGCTGGTGTGTGGTGGTGGCGTTCCCCTCACTGTAACAATACCTTCTCATAGTTGCACTGGCCAGGGCGGCCAGGAGTCTGAGGACTATGAGAGCGAGGAGCAGCTGCAGCGTCGAATCCTCACAGCGGCGCTGGAGTTTGTGCCTGAGCATGGCTGGACTGCAGAGGCCATTGCAGAGGGAGCCAAGGTATGTGGGGAGAGAAGCAACAACCCAGTTGAATACTGGATGGGGCTGAAGTGCAAAGACAGCCAGGCCTGCATGCTTCCCCCACATACACTTGGGCGATGCACCCTGGTCAGCAAGTGCTGCCGGGCAGGAATGTGTCCCAGCTGCTACAGGATAACCCCTTCAGAGTTAGACTAAGGCATTATGTAGTGATTCTAAAGAGAGGAAAACATGCACAGGAAGTTCTGAATGCAGCATTGCTTTGTTTAAATTCATATAAAATCTTTCACAAAATAAATATGACATTTTTCCTAGCTGGATCCTGCTTAGCAGTGTGTGACCTGCTCTGTGCCTCTCCCTTCTTCCCTTCAGACCCTGGGCCTCTCTGTTGCTGCTGCAGGGATGTTTCACAGTGATGGCAGTGAACTGATCCTCCACTTTGTGTCTGAGTGCAACGCCAAGCTGTCTGAGCTGCTGGAGAAGGAGCAAAAACTAGTGCAGCTGGGTGAAGCAGAGTGAGTATTGGGTATGAGCAAACATCTTCCTTGGCAGATTTTGGGAACTGGCTAGACAGACAGGCCACCTGGGACATAGATACTTTAAGGTAAAAGTATAATTTACCACATTCCCAGATTCAGAGCAGGACCAAAGGTATGAAGGATATATATAGTACTTTGCTTATTTATTGCTGAGGCACATGGAAATTGATCTTTCAAGATCAGAATTGAGTTTAACTTGGCTGTTCTTAATTTTATTTTCCTTTTCTAGGAAGAAGCCTACAGATGAATTCCTGAGAGATGCTGTGGAAGCCAGACTGAGGATGCTGATTCCATATATTGAGAAATGGCCCCAGGTATAAATGTAACATCAAGATTGTCTCTTTTTTGTGTGTGTATTTTAAACACCCTGTGACTTTCAACGTAGTCTCTCCACCAGATTAGTTCAAGGTTGTAAATGAAACCCTTGCTGGTTTCAAGTTATTTGTAGCCTTCAAGAGGAGATCAACCTTGTAAGGAGGCAGTTAAAGGTGACCTTAGAACAACTGTTTCTCGCAGTTCTGGAAGGGCAAAGCTCTCCACCCATCTGGTATCCCCAGGGGATAACCTGTGTCTCTGCTCAGTCCTGCTTGCAGTGTCACTGCAAGTCAGGCTCCGTGCAGGGTTGTTCTGGCTGCACCAGCACCACCTGACACCTGGAAATGCAGAACTGCTTTGCTGCAGAAACTGCCCTTCTGGTGTGTGACTGGCAAACCTTGGGCAGCCTGAGGGGAGAGCTGTGAACTGAGAGTACCCAACCCTGGGCCGCAAAGATTGCTGCAAGATCAACCTCTGTCCAGAACCACTGCTGGCCTCTGGGCAGCTGATTCCAGCTCTCCACGTGAAGAGAGAGGGCACAAAATTCGTGCTCTTGTTCCAGATTAGCATAACTTGCCTTGTGAAGGGTGGAGGTGGTTTGTGACTCTCCTGGCGTTGTGTGATTACGTTCAAAGGCTGCAGGATCCCAGCAGGGCCATTATGGCTGGCGCTGCTCTGCCCTGGGTTGCTGCTCTGAGTTCAAAGTCAAATTCGGAGAAATGAGAGAGGTGACTCCCTGCCCACAGGGGCACAGGGTGAGTCAGCTCAGCCTCTGCTGTTTCCATGCCGGAGAGGCAGCTCAGGAGAGACAACACGGTGGTGTTTGAGCTGAGCAGGGAGCTCAGGGCTCCAGCACAGGCTGAGGCCTGAGCTCATCTGCACATCCTGGCACTAGGAAAGCCTGGTGCTGGCTGCAGATTCCTGGGAGGACTTGTCACTGGGACCTGGAGGCAAAGCAGCAGCAACAGGGAAAAGATAACAGAGCAGAGCACTGTTGGTCTGCTTTAATATTACCTCCCTCTCTCTTGGACTCTCCCATTTGTGCGTTTCCTTTGCAGGCCCTGAGCGTCCTGTTGCTCCCACGTAACATCCCCTCCAGCCTCAGCCTCCTCACCAGCATGATCGATGATATCTGGCACTATGCTGGGGACCAGTCCACAGATGTAAGTGTTTGTGCTTTGCAGACAGGCTGGTTCTGCCCCTCAGCACTTCAGCACAAATGACGGGTTCGAGTAGGCCTGGGGCAACATCCCTCTGGAAATGCTCTGTTTGTTGAATGGGGGAGACGTATCAGAAGCACCCAAGGTTTCCTTGTAAACTACAGTCTAATTTTCTAAAGAGACTAAATGCAAATTAGTGCCGATGGGATTAGTGCAAATTAAAAGGACCTACTCGCCTAGGCTCTTAAGTGCTCTTCTTTTTAATTTTTGAAGGCACAGATTGTTGAGATTCTGAGACTTAGAACTTGATCCAGTATTCAGTGAGCGAGCAGTGTGTCTCTGTCAAACAGCTCTCTTCCACCAGCAGTAGCATTTACAGACTTGACTTGAAAACCTTTAAAGAACCTACCTAAAAATACCAGTAGCTCATTAAAGCTTTCATCTTTCTGGCAGGAAATAAAAGAAAATTATAACCTTAATTAAAGCAATTAATAAATTACTTTAATTCTTAGAGATGTATGGAGAGATGGAAAAAGCTAAATGAGCCATTTTAACAAACTACTTTAATAAGCTTCTTTTATCTGGATATAAAAGAGAAGCTACTGCAGTGAAAAATAAATAAGATGACAGAAAAATTAAAGGAATGAACCTGAAGAGAACTGAAAGAACATGATTGCTTCAGGAACTCAAAGTCCCTTTTGGGTTATGAAAGTCAAATCGACGTGTCGGAGCCAGTGTCTGCACTGAGCTGTTCCTAAAGTCTCCTCACCGACGCAAGGATTAGGAGAGGTTCTAAAGTTTGTTTTGTTTGCACCTTCTGACTGCTTACATGAGTTTTCTGGGGCAGCTGTGATGCTGAGCCTGCTCCCTCTTTCCCAGTAAAGGGGGTTTAAAGTCGCAGTGGATCCCTCTTCCCAGTGCCAGGAGCTAGGCAGAGTATGCCCATGCCTCAGAGACCCCCTCAGGTAGGTTTTTTGGGGGCAGGAGGAAAGAGTTTGGTCTCAGGCACCTGATCCAGCTGCAAGTGGCAACATCCCCCATCTTTCTCCCCTTGTCAAAGCTTGCAGGTTGTGGTGCCAGCAGTGGAGCTTTCCACCCAACTGTTGTTTTTAAAATCAAGGCCTGTGTTTTCATTTTTCTGTTGCTTTGTTACCATGAACGGAACAATCCAGTATTTTTTCCTAGGCAACAGCAGCAAAAGGAATTGAAGGCTCGTTTTTAAAAATGTTTATGTATTTCATCTGCCAGTGGCTCAAGTGCCAGTGGCAAATCTGAGGAGTCTGAGTTACTTTGTGCACCTTTGCATTGTGTAACCCGTTGGTGTAACGCACCTACAGCACTGCTGCCAGCACTGTGCTGATGCATTTTGTGACTCAGCAGGCAGCACTGGTATTTCAGGGACAGGACTTGGAGGGGTTGTGTCTGTGCCACGGGAGCAGCTGTTCTGTCAGGAGTCGGTGTTGGTTGGTGCCCCACTGCATCCCAGACAACAAGGGATACATTTTAAGGGGGGAAGGAACGTGCTGTCGGTGCATGATTTTCCTTTGCCATTCTCTTGACCTGCATTCAGGTCACACCTTTGTGCCTCTCCCATCCTGCCCTTGCAGTTCAACTGGTACACCCGCCGGGCCGTGCTCACCGGCATCTACAACACCACTGAGCTGGTGATGCTGCAGGACTCGTCCCCCGACTTCGAGGACACCTGGCGCTTCCTGGAGAACAGGGTGGCTGACGCCATGAACATGAGCAACACAGCCAGCCAGGTAACGTGAGGGGCAAGGCCCTCGGGCAGCATCCCCCTTCTCCCCAGGGATGAGTGCAGGCAGACCTGGCTTTTCCATCAGGCAGATCCTGCAGCTGCTGGCAGGTGGTTGCTGTTGGTTCAACATCAATAAACACTGATGTGTTTTCTAGTAGAAGGACATGTAGGTGCCCTGTGTGTCAGGACTGGCCCAGTGGTTGGGAGACAGCCCAGGAAACCTCTTCCCTGTGTCTTACCTCTTGTCTGTCATTTGTCTGCAGTGCAGTCAGCACCCTTCTGTAGCAAATAGCTGCTTGTTGTGCACTGCATCTCTGTGTTTGGGGGCCACAAGTGCAACTGCAGAAGAAAGCAAAAGGTCCTGTTCTCCCTGTGTCTCCCAGGTACAATCCACTGGAGAAGCTGTTGTCCAGGGCCTGATGGGAGCTGCAGTTACTGTAAGTAATGTTGAAACTCTGAGACCAGAATTGCTTCTGTCCCCTCCCATGCTGAATGCCAGCATGGTTTTTTTCCTCCCAAATCTAGGGAACATGAAAAAGAATTGTCTCTCATAACTTAGATATGTTTAAGGATGCTTTCCAGGGTAGTTTGGGAGTTAGATCACTGTTTCACAGGGAAAGAACTTCTGCAATAGAGCAGAAAGAAGTTAAGTCTGAAGTTGCAGGGTGAGCTTTAGGGATGAGAGACAGGTGATCAGAATACAACTGTTGTCCACTGTTTGTCACAAGATCTCTCCCTCTGCCAGGCCCTGTGCTAGAGGTTCGTGCTCCCATGGACACTTGGGAGGTGGCACCTGTCCCTGAGCCAGAGCAGGGTGACTTCCTCAAGCTGTTTCAGTTGACCTCAGTGCCCTTCCAAGAATTCATTCACTTCTTGGTATTGTCCTGGACTGCTTTGTGTCCATGCAGAGGGAGCTTCGCTTCCTCTGGGGTACAAAACAGCCCTTTGTGTACCCAGGAGTGACTTTTCAAGGGCTTCAGGGCCTTGCTGTGATTCTATTTTTGGACAACTCCCATTCCATTTAGCAACAAAGTGGTTTCCTTGCTATCAAAAATACATTTTCCTTGTGTCAGGACAAGACACACAGGCTGGAACATAAATTAGAAATAAGTTTTACTGATGAAGCAGTTCTCAAGATTTCTCTGCCACCTCCTTTCCCCTGCACTTATGGTGGAATTTAGTGTCTCTCAGCCTCTCTCCTCTTTTCACTCTATGGTCTGTCCCTTCAGCAGATCCACTGTGCAGATAAACAGGAGGAACTGGATGGATTCTGAAGGGGGTGGGTTGTAGCCAGGTGTTTGGGAACAGAATCATCCCTACACATAACTGTTAGGGGGAAAACAGCCTGACCCTCCCACGTCCAGGGGTGCTGTACAGGTGTCCCCAGTGTGTCCCTGTACAGGTGTCCTGAGCTCTTCGGGTCTCTGCAAAACGGATGGGAGAGCTGAAGGCCCCAAAAGCTTAAATTCACCGTCAGGGTCTGTGTGGCCACAGGAACAAAACCAAGCTGAAACTTGGAGAGCAGGTGCCCGTCAGAGGGGTGGCTGTAGGTTGATCCTGTATGTCCAGGGACATCCTTCACCCCCTCCCGGCCCCTGGCCGCGGTGATGCTCCTCGCCCCCCACATCTCAGCTCCCAGCACACGGCGGCTGCTCCGAGACACCGGCACTAAACCCGCTCTCGCTGTGTCCGCAGATCAAGAACCTGGCGGGGCTGAACCAGCGCCGGTGAGGCGGGAGCGGCGGCGGGCGGCCCTTTCCCCGGCACCAATAAACTCCTACTCTGTCTGGCACGGACTCTTTTTGCGGGAGCACCGGGGCCGGGGGGGAGCGGGGCGGGGACGGACCGGGCGGGAGCGGGGTTGGGATCAGGATCGGGATCGGGATCGGGATCGGGATCGGGATCGGGATTGGGATCGGGGCCGGGGCCCGGAGCGGGCGGCCATGCCGTACGCCAACCAGCCCACCGTGCGCATCACCGAGCTGACGGACGAGAACGTCAAGTTCATCATCGAGAACACGGACCTGGCGTGAGCAGCGGGCCGGGCGGGCGGGCCCGGCGGTGCAGCGGCCGCGGGAGCCCCCGGGGGAGGCTCCACGGGCCCGGCGTGCCCCCGTGGGGTCGAGTCCCGGCCGCGGGGCACGGCCGGGCGGCGTACCCGAGGCCAAGCCCCGCAGCGGCCCCCGCCGACTGCTCCACGGGCCCCTCGTGCCTAAGCACGCGTGTTTCCCTCCCTCAGGGTGGCAAATTCCATTCGGAGGGTGTTCATCGCGGAAGTCCCCACCATCGGTACGGCCCGTGGTGCCCCGGGCTGCTCTCCCGGTGGCTCCCAGCGCTTCCCCGTGTTCTCCCGCAACCCCCGGCTGCTTTCAGTTCTCCTCACCCGTGCTCAGCCAGTCCTGTGTGCTGCGTGTGCTGTCTCAGTGTGTCTCTGCGATGTTTCTTGTGCCCTCACAAACTCTGTGACTTTTCCCCACGTCAGTGTTTCTCAGTTCGTGGCTTTCTCCTCCCTGCAGCCATCGACTGGGTCCAGATAGACGCCAACTCCTCCGTGCTCCACGATGAGTTCATTGCACACAGGCTGGGTGAGTGCTGGGCACGGGGGACAGATGAGAGTGGATTGGGGGTGAAATCAGCCCAAAGATGCTGAAACACCTTTACCAGGAGGCTGCTCTTCCTCTGCCTGTCTTGGCAGGAAAGTCAGGGGCTCTTGTGGTCTCACTCAGAGATTCCCCTGATTTCCTTCTTCCCACAGGCCTCATCCCTCTCACCAGCGACGACATTGTGGATAAGATGCAATATTCCAGAGTGAGTCAAGCGAAATGTCGTGGGGGGCTTGTCTTGGTTGGTGGTGGTTGTGTCTGATCCCATTGGGAAGCGCTGACCGTGTCTTGCATAAAGGTCTCAATCTGTGTGTGTGTGTCCCAGGACTGCACGTGTGACGAGTTCTGCCCCGAGTGCTCCGTGGAGTTCACCCTGGACGTTCGCTGCAACGAGGACCAGACGCGCCACGTCACGTCCCGCGACCTCATCTCCAACAACCCCCGGGTCATTCCGGTCAGTGCCACCCCTCTGCTCGTCCCTCTCTACATCCCTGCTGGGGCCAGGGTGGCACACACGTGGAACGTGGACACAGCAAGGCCCTTGGAGAACGTTTCACGTCGCCTGAAGCTCCACCTGAACCGCAGCGGGAGAGCAAAGCAGGAACACCTGCAGTAGCAGTGCCAGCACCCTCCTCGTCTTTGCAGTGTTGTCCTTGCTGTCTCATGGCATCCAAAGCAGTTTGGCCTCATCCCAAACTCTTGGGAGGCTTTAGTGATGCCCCTTCATCTCACCTTGAACGCCCCAAGTGTGTGTGGTGTGCCTGTCTCCTGCTGCTGTGCCACTGGGAGTGACTTTGGGAACCGAGCAGATGCGCTGGGCTCTGCTGGAATACACTCCATCCTGGGGAGAGCAGCTCAGGAGATGAGCAGGTCACTGGGGGCACATCACATACCTGGCTGCAGCTGCCTGAATTGCCCCAAATTCCATTAAATAGGGTGGGCTGGGTTTGTTGCTGTAAGTCACTCTAGAGGAGTTCTCCACCTTCTCTAACTTTTGTAGACAGCTGGTATCTGATGTGGAGAGAAAAGCTGATTTTGTCATTAATTTTCTTGATTTCGCTCTGCTGCTGCAGGTGACATCTCGGAGCAGAGACAACGACCCCAATGACTATGTGGAGCAGGATGGTGAGTGGCAGGTCACTGGGAATGAGAGCTGGAGGAGGAAATTAACTTTTTTTGGGGGGGTGGTTCTTTGAACTCGTTTTTCCTTTACTAGCTGTGTAACCATAGGGCAGCTGTAAACCTGACACTTCAGAGCCTTCAAATCCTGCAGGCTGATTTCCCCCCTGCAGCCTCCTCCTGCAGGCTGACGGGAGTGTGTGGCTTTGCAGACATCCTCATCGTGAAGCTGCGGAAGGGCCAGGAGCTCCGGCTGCGAGCCTACGCCAAGAAGGGCTTCGGGAAGGAGCACGCCAAGTGGAACCCCACGGCGGGCGTGGCCTTCGAGTACGACCCAGACAACGCGCTGAGGCACACGGTGTACCCCAAACCGGAGGAGTGGTACGTCCCCCTGTCTGTCTGGAGGCACTGGGAAAGGTTTTCCGGCAGGCAGCGACTTCCATTTCGGCCCTGGGGATGATTGGGGTCAGTAAGCGGTGGTGAGCGTATCATTCCCCCTCGCACTGACTCTGCTCCTGCACTGGCCAGCCGCCTGTTCTCAGCTGCATACAAGGTGGACTGGTTTGTGGTCACCTCTTACCCTCCCTCGTGTGCCATCACTGCTGATTTGCCTTGCTTTAGTGCTCTTTTCCAACCCTTCTTGATGATTTTTTTTCTCCCCTGTGCAAGTGGTGTGCAGGTCAGGAGGGTAAGGGCTGAGGGAGGAACAGATCCATGTGAAGTGGCAGAGGTTGCTGTGAGAGCAAAGAGTGGCAAGGTTGGGTTGCAATACAGATTCTGCAGCCCTGTTTGTATGAGGAAGCCCAATACGACTCTGATTCTACCCATACATCTCACTCCTGGAGCCTGGGACCTGGAAGCAGGGTTTTGCCCTTTCTTCTCCTCTGACATACCATTCTGCATCAGTAGCATGCTGCTTCTCATCTAAAAGTGACACTATTTTGCTTTTGGAAAGCTGCTGCCCTGCTTTGCCCTGGGGGAGCACTTCATCTAGCATCCCTTTTCCATGAGTAGGTACCTGAGCTGCTCCTGGCTCTGCATCCCAGTGACCACCTCTTGTTGAGCATGCTGGAGCCAACAGTGTAGTGAGGAACCTGGTGCTTTGGGCTGAGAGCAGGGACTAGAGGGGGTGGTGGATATGCTGCCACAAGAGCAGGGCAGCAGCCCAAGGTCAGGAAGACCTCGGTACAGCAGCAGGATTTGGTGCAGGGACAGCAGAAGCCGGGGTTGAGCAAGGGGGAATAAACCCTGAGCAGAGCTGCAGCTCGAGGGGAGGCTGAGCAGCAGAAGGGGCTCTGTGGGTTTTCCTCCTCTGACTGCCAGACCCTGTGCTGCCACATTTGACCCTGCAAGCAGTAGCAGGCAGATAGTGGGGCTGTTGTACCTCCTCACTCTCTGCCTTGAGCCTGCTGTTCGAACCCATCACAGGGCATGACCTTACACTGTCCCTTGCTAAAGTAGCTGTCCCTGAACAAGCTTCCCAGAGGTGCAGTTCAGCCCTGATTTCACACCTCAGCTGACTGCCAGCAGCTTCCTGCTCTGGAGCTGTCAGGGAGATCCTCTGCTGCTCAGTTTGCACTTGGGAGGCTTGAGAAGCCTTTTGTCACCACGGGTGGAGTTGCAGGTGAATCCATACCAGCCATCCCAGCCGCTGTTTTATGGGTGGAAGGAGAAAGCCCTGCTTGGCTTTGATGGGCTCTGTGGGGCGCATTCGTGGGCCCAGTTCAGTCAGTCTGGGTGGAAAGGGACGTGCCGGGCGTTTGGCTCCTTCAGCACCTCGTCAGGGCGGAGCAGTAAGAACCAGGCTGGCTGGTAATGCTGGAATTCTGGAAATGGGCATTTTCCTCAGCGTTGATGATCTGCATGCACAGACTGAAGCTGCACTTAAAAACTGCCAGCTGCAGACCAGGCTGTCAGGGGGAAGGTCCATGAGAGGCTGGTTGACCACGACTGAGGGTGCTGCTGGGCAATCTTGTGGTCAGGACCATGTCACAACAGTCGATGTGCTTTGTCACCAGCAGTTTGGGGGGTGGAACCGGTCAGCTTTGAAGTTTCCAAATTATTTATGGCAGATAAATTGCCCCCAAATTTAGTTGGTTGTCTGAGTGGTAGATCAGCATGCTCGAGAAACAAGAATGGATGTGGAATTTCAAATGGGGATTTGAAATCATTTTAAGCTTGGTTTTGGTGCTGTAAAAATTCCTCAGTTTAATTTCTGCAGTGCTGGCTCGTAAGTCTGCGACACTGATGAAGTGACAGATTTGGAAGGCTGCTTTGAGTGGGACAATGGGGTGCCAGGCAGGCTGAGGGATCACTGGCTTTGCTGCCTTTTTGGATGGGGAATGTCACAGTGTGACTTTTGGAGGGCAGGGGCTTTGGGAAATGTTGGTGTCACAGAGAATAGCCCCAGCTGAGCACGTGTACCACGTGCACCTCAGCAATGTGGCTCTTCCCTGGCGGGGTGGCCCAAGGCAGCTGCTAGTGGGGATTCTTTTGTTTGGTGGCAGGGTCAGCTGCATCTTTAGGAATCTGGTGTGGTATACAACAGCCAGGGCACCTGGAAACAGTTTCTGAGAAAGTTCTTGACAAAATGTATGTAAAAAGTTGGAAAAATCTGAAAGGAAGATTGGCGTTGTAGCTGCCAGTTCCCTGATGATACATCTGTCTTTCCAAGTTCATCTGACCTTGCTGTGAAGACAATACAGAGCCAAAGGCTTCTGCTGTCCAAGGCTAGCTATGATTTTTGGTTTAGTTTTTCATGGTAATTGCTTTTTGAGGCTGTTGGCAGAGCACTGGCATGCAGCTGGACTTTCCAAGCAGCTGCCGTGGTGGTGGTAACCTCTACACTGTTTCAGCCATGAGTGGTTCTTCTGCAAGTCATGAGAAGTCCCAGCTCCATTAACACTTTTATCTCTCTCAGTGGTTTGTCCAGGCAGAGGGTTTGGTTTGAGAAATGCAGTTTTATTTCAGGCAGCTGATGACAGGGTGCTGGGATCAGCATTTCTGGGCATTGCTGGGGCAGAGGAAGGTCAGCAGGAGACCTTGGTGGGCACAGGATTTTCTGTGCTGGCTTTTCAGACAGCTCAAGGCTTTGGGTTTTCTTACCCAGATTAAGTGCTCCCACAGAGTCTCTCTGGTATGGTGCTCTATAAACCAAAGTGGGTGCAGTGGGTAGAATGATGTGTTTGCCTAACTGATGCGTGGGTATTGCAGTGATTTTAGTAGAGGAGTGGAGATGCAGGACATGAGGATGGAGGTCACTGATGCAGATGGTGTTTGAGGTACAGGAGGTTCTTTCCTGCTGAGTCCAAGCCAACCGTACTTTCCCACCTCAGCTGTGCTCCACAGACTTGAGCTCTGGGGTGCTCTGGTGCTTTCCTGGCCTAGTGGAAAGTGGAAAGAGAAGATAACACAAGGTCCATTACTCCGTAAAAGCATCAAGGCTCCATAAACACAGTCCCTTCAGGCATTGACGTCCCTTCAACTGTGAGCACCTACCAGATTGTGCCAGTGTGTGTGGATGGAGCCACAGTGCTCCCTGCACAGGGCTTGCTGAGTTTGGGCCGAGCAGGGCTGATCTGGGTGACTCTGTGGCATTAAAGAGGAGCCAGGAAGGGCAATGTGGGACTGAGCTTTTTTTCTGGGACTTGTTATGTGATGAACACCGTGTTGTGTGCTGGGCATGAGCTCCCTGCTCGCTCTCTGGGGCCAAACTGAGTGCCTGGGCTCTGTGAGGCCAGGCCAGAGCAGGGGCTCTGTGCTAACCTGTCCTGCTCTCTGATTCCAGGCCCAAGAGTGAGTACTCGGAGATCGACGATGAGGATGCTCAGGCTCCCTATGATCCCAACGGGAAGCCAGAGAGGTAGGGAGCTGAATGCACTGCCACAGCTGCAAGGTGGGGTGGCTGGTTGGGTGCATCTCATCCTCTCTTATTAATACAAAAATGTCTACTTTGTGCTGAAGTTGCCAGCCCAGGGAGCTGATGTTCGCTGAAAAGCAAGGCAGAATTGGAGTTAACTGGTGATATGCCCAGATCTGGCGGGTTTTTCCCTCTGGAAGATAATAGACAGCTCTCCTGAGTTCGTGTTGCCAGCTAGGGTGGTGCACACTTGGTGAAGTGTGAGGCCTGCAGGGGGAAAGTGGCTTAGGGTATTTATTCACCTGTGTGTGTGTCGTGCTCTGACTGCTGGTGTTATTTACCCTGCAGAAGTGGCTTGGCCAGCCTTACTCCCTGGCATGGGGCTCCGTGCTGGCTCCCAGGTCATGGTGCCGAGCAGAAATCAATCCCAGAGGTGCTCTTGTGGCCTGTGAAGTTGTGTTGGTGTGACAGTTGTAGAGGGACAGTGCTGGCTGTTGCCTGGTTGGGAGGTGAACGATGCTGATGGTTGGAATTCTGGCAGGTCTCCCTGCGGCGGGTAGGGATGGGCTGGAACTGCTCTGTGCCTGCACTGCTGGGCTTGCACCTCCGTGCAGGGCAGGTGGTGACTTAACCCCTTGATTTGTAACCTCAGGTTCTATTACAATGTGGAGTCCTGTGGTTCTCTGCGCCCGGAGACCATCGTCCTGTCCGCACTGTCCGGCCTGAAGAAGAAACTGAGCGACCTCCAGACCCAGCTGAGCCACGAGATTCAGAGCGACGTCCTCACCATTAACTGAGGGGGCCCCTTGCAAGAGAGCGCTGAGGTGTGAGGGAGGGAGCAGGTCCTTGCCTCTGCCTGGCCCTGATCTGGGGAGAGGCTGTTACCTCCCCATCTCCCTCTGCCTTTCCTGGCCCAGCTCTGCTGGTTGGTGACGCTTCCCTGACCTTGCCTTCCAGGGAAAGCCATTTTGTTGTGTAGGGTGAAACGGGAAGGGAATTAATCGGTGAGCATCTTCACTAGGAAAGGCTTTGTCTTCAGCTGATCCCAGAGTTTTGGTTCTGGTTTTGGGTTCTGGCCGTGTGGTGTTTACGATTGGGAAGATGTCCCTTGGTTACACAACCCTACCTTATTTACGTGTCTGTTCCTCACCGTGCTGAATAAAGCCTTACCCCCACATTTTTCTGTCATCCCTGAAAGCTCGGCCGGGGCTGCAGGAGGAGATGTCACATCATTTACTTCTCTCCAATAGGCATTAACTTAATGAGCTGTGCTTTGGAGGGAGCACTGCTCGCCGATGCTGATTGCTGCTCGTGACATTATCTCCCGAGGAGAGCGGCACCCCTCCTGCAGGCAGCCCGGCGTTCCAAGCAGATGTTTGAGGCTGGGGTGGGCAAGATGCTGCAGAAGGCAGCACTGCAGGGGAGCCCAGCTGGGTCAGGCGGGCAGAGCTGTACTTACAGACTCCTTTGGAGTTATACACAGCGCCCTGTATGGGTATAACCTTTCTGTGAGGAGCTGGGTCTGTCAGGAATGACCCTGGATGACACCTTCCAGTGTGCAGTTTGTGTCAGCACTGCCTTCCCCTCCAGGGACAAGCAGCTGCAGTCAGGCTGCTGCCTCCATGTCCTTGCCTGTTCCTGGAGGGAGCACTGCGTGGCTGGCATGGCTGTCTCACTGTGAGGCCAGCGCTGCCAGGCAGTCGTGGCATGGATAACTTACCTGGCACAACTCTGGGAGAGCTGGAAGATGACGTGGCTTGAAACTCCTTCACCTGGGGACTTGAAGCCACCGCTGCCCTGGCAGCTTCGGGTGGCTGGAGGCAAGGGATAACAATGGAGTGCTGGCATCCTGTTTCACTCAGGGTTGCTCGATGGAGAGTGGCAACTCGTTCCACCCTTCTCCCTATCCCAGCGGTTTTAGGGCTTCACTTGAAGTGTCCTGGCCATGGCTGGAGGCAGAACAAAGCTCTGAGCCAAGCTTGCTGCCAGGAGCCTCAGGAAATCTCCCCCCATCAGCATTTTTCTCCCTGGCAGGCGCTACTCCCACTCGCGCTTCCCGAGCGCGCTTGGATGGAACAGACAAACAGGAAGGGTGGATGTGCATAAGGGTTGTTTATTCATTGAGCAACTCCTTAAAAAACAGAAAACCCAAACATTTTTGGTAACAAATGTTAAATCTTTTCCAGATGAGGTGTGTAGCTGGGAAAAGAGAGCAAGTTGCACCTCTCACCCAGGGGAGGACGAGGACGTGCTGCTGGGCGATGCTGGGGTCTGATAAACCCCTCCGTGCTCGGCCACGCTGCAGGGAGTGGCCCTTCTCTGTCCCAACATTCCCCCAGCCTCAGCCACAAGCTACACCAACCCAAGACACAGTATTTACAGACCACAGGTTCCCACATCACAACACTCCCCGTGCCCAACACATGGACCTGGAGCTTTAAAGGGCAGAAAGAAAACCACCAACCATCCGACCCAGACGGAAAGAAGACTCCAAAGAAACACCAAGGTTTGCACGGCAATAAAAAGATAGCCCTTCTAAAGGAGGTCAATAAATAGAACTAGAAAAAAATCAATTGCTTTTGAGTTTAGCACATAAAGCCCAGTTCGCCCCCCGCCCGGGCAAGGGCTGGTACCCGGTGGGTGAGAGGGGAGTGAGGGCTGTGGGAATGCACAGAGGAATGCAGCTCTTCCCCCCACTGGCATGGGCTCCTCTGCCCTGGGACTTCCTATATCCACAAAGCTGCCCCTTGAGAGACAGATGCTACTGGCCAAAACCAGTCCCGGGTTACCCACCAGCAGATAAACCAGGGGCACAGCGGGGGCACACGGCTGCGGGTGGAGGAATGAAGGGTGCTGGGGTGGGGGAAGCCAGGGAGCTCGGCCTTGCCCGGCCGCTCACCCATCCAACCCCCCTGGAAGGAAAACCAGTTTCTCCTGAGACATCTCAATTCTACAGCGAGTTTAAATAGCTTGAAGTGCAAAAATCAGCTCAGGGGTGGCAGGGTGTCCCCAGGAGCACCCCACTCTTCACGGGGGTGGGGGGTGGGACCTCACACCATCAGCCTGGCACAGCTGCATCCTCCAGCGCTGCTCCATGCCCGTGGCAGGGTGATGCTCCAGCCTTTCTGCCTTAAAGAAAACAATCCAAACTTCTTGACACTCCCCCCCCACCTCTCTTCACCTCCCAGCAGGATCCCCAAGAGTCAAAAACCTCTGAGCATCTGCCCGAGGGCTCTTCGGCAGCCACCATGTTTGCATTCGTGTGAGAAGGAAGTGTCTCTTACAATACAGATATTCAATATATATTTGAAATCAGTCAGGGCTGATCCAGCCGTCACCTCCACTGACGCCAGGGCCCGAGCCAGCGCCTGCTCCCCAAGGTCGTGGCATGGAGGTGCCAAGGTCTCCTGGGGATTCTGAGGGGTGGCTGCCTGCCTTCCTTGCCACCCCCTGGGGAGGAAAAAGGGGACCCTTGCCACAGTCCCCCCGCCCTCCAGCTCACGGGGATGATGATGTGGGCTCCCTGCTCTCAGGCTTGTCGCTTTTGGAGGACTTTGGCTTCAGCAAGATGAACCTGTTGAGGAGGTCGGTGTCCGAGCTGGCCTGGGCGCCCGCATACGCCTCCCCTGGGGACAAAGCAGAGGGTGGGGCTCACCCAGTGGGGAAAGCCCTGGGGGCTGGAGGAGCAGCAGCTCCTTGGCAGGGGAGTGGGGACACTCACCGGCATAGCTGGAGGACTCAGCCATGTTCTGGGAGCCAGTGATGTGGTGCCAGTAGGCGCTGCGGGGCAGCATGGTGGTGGGGGTGCACGGGTAGGAGAAGTGCTCAGTGCCTTTGTTCAGCAGCTGCAGTGGATGAGAGGGGGAGAAGGGTGACACAGGGCCCCCTGAGTCTCCCCCTGCTGCGCTCCCCCCACGGGGTGGGCTGAAGCTCACCCTGACGTTCTTCTCCATCTCCAGCAGGACCCTCTTGTGCTGCTCAGCGATGGCCAACGTGGCGCTGTGCACGCGCTGGTAGATCTGCTCACCCTCCTGCGTCTGGAAGGTGTAGAGACCTTCCCCTGCGTCGCACATCCTGCAGGGACGGGGCATGGGATGTCACTGGGGTCCTCAAGTCCAGGGGTGACAAACAAAACCCACCCCAGGTGGCAGCTGGCTCAGCTTCCCATGCTATTAGAGCTGTCCTTGTGTCCCTTCACGCTGTTGAGCTGGGACCAGAACCAGCTCCAAATGCCCCCCGCCTTGGGGCACCCTATGTGGGCCGTGGCCATCCCCCCAGCCTCGGGCCTGCTCTGTGGTGATGGCAGCAGTGCCATCTCCTGGAGCACCCAGCTGGATGAAGGCACCCAGCATTGATCCCCGTCCAGGCAAGGGTGACATCTCACCGCCCGGCCTCGAAGGTGAAGCGGGTGGCGTCGCGGCCATAGCGGCGCAGGGAGCAGAGGGGCCAGGAGACCAGCTTCACCCGGGGGTTGTGCGTGTCCCAGAGGTAGATGTTTTCGTGGGTGATCTGCAGCTTGCACTCGCCGTAAACGTCCAGGTTGGGGCAGGGGAGGAGGAACACGTTAAACCGGTCTGGAAAAAAAAAAAAACCAGAAAATAAACTAATCTGCGGGGGGTGCAGCGCGGCTAGGTGGAGCCCCGGGCGGGCACCCCGCCGCCACGCTCACCCGTCTGCTCGCACTGCACGCCGGGCGCCAGCAGGTCGGGCTCCCCCAGGCTGATGTCGTTCAGGCGGGCGCCCAGGCACTCCACTGACAGCGTCTTGTACCACTCCTCCGCCTCCAGCTCTGCAAGGCACCACGGCAGCCCCTGGGCGACCCTGGCCGAGCCAGGGTGCCTCACCCAGCACACCCAGCCTGGCTCTCCTGGGCTCTGCCCCTGTACCTGAGTCGCAGGTGAAGGTCCGGGCGGAGTCGTCGGTGAAAACGATGGCCACGGCCTGTCTCTTGGTCTCCTTGGGCAGCCGGGTGATGCACTTGACATTGCTGATCTCAGTGACCTGCAGGGGAGGTGGAGGGGGGGGACACTGAGGGCTTCACCCACACCCCTGCTGTGCTCCCAGACCCTGTCAACCCCTGCACCCAGACCCAGCTGCATCCCACTGGAGCACATGGGGCACCAGCCACCCAGCAAGCTGAGGCAAGGAGGGACATGCTCTGTCACGGGGCTCCCCCAGCAGTGGGGAGCACCCCTGCAGTGCACCCCCTCACCTTGGGGCACCCACGCAGGCATGCAGACTTCTCATCCGGGTACTTCTCCAGGCGCTGGGGCCCTTTGCTGGAGGATTTCCTGAAGACCAGCCAGCAGCGCCGGTAGATCTGCCGGACACAGAGAGTGGGGGTCCCCATCTGCCCTCCCCCCCCCCATATTCCCATCCCCAGGACCCATGCCTGCTTCTGCTGACCCTGCTGGGCCTGGGGACAGGAGGAGATGCTGGGGATGGGGATAACCAGGGGTTGCCATCATCCGCCCCCACCCCCCGGCCAGTGCTAATTACAGAGCTAAATTAATGAACACAGACAAAGCTCCCAAGGGGACCCCTGTCCTGGCATCTCCCCGTCCCTCTCCCGCAGCCCCTGCCTCAGGGGGTGGTGGGGCCATCGTCCACAGGCATGTGTCCCCCCCCCGCCTCGAGCCCGCTCCCTCTTTGTTCTCCCTAATTAGCATGAAATTACCCAGCATGCTCGCTGCTGCCGGCTCCCAGCGATGGAGGCAGGCGACAGAACCCCCTGACCCCCACCTGTGGGTGCTGCAATTCAACACCACCCTCATTTGCACCCAGCAGCCCTCCCCCCCCAGCCTTCCGGGGTGGGGCATCCCCGATGCCAAACTGTGTGCGGAGGGAAACTGAGGCACGGGGGCCGGGGACGGCTCACAGACGTCCCCAAATCCTCTGTGACTTGGGGCAGGTGAATGGGGTGCCACTCTGTGCAGGATCTGGCCGGTTGCAGGATCCGGACCCCTGGGGCTGCTGGATGATCTGGGTACCAACAAGTGGCCTGTCCCTGCCCCCCTTTACTCCCCCGCCACCACAGCTCCCAAAATGCTGCTTGTTCAACCCAAAACCAGGGACACAGGATGCCACAAGAGGGACCCACAAGAGGGACCCGGCCTCATCACCTCGCGTGGAAACCAGCACCCCAAATCCACGGGTGTCCCCCACCACGACCCCCATTCTCCAAAACCCCCACTCACCCCCAGCTTCTTGCTCTTCATCCTCACATAGCCCTGCTTGATGATGTCGTTAAAATTCGTCGCCATGGCGATGGCTCGATGGGGTGGGGGATATTTTTTTTTGGGAGGGGGGAGCGGGGCTGCCTTCACCTTTGCCTCCCCCTCTCCATCCTCTTCCTCCGTACCCCACCTGTCTCACCACCGGCCCAGCTCGGTGCTAGCAGTGTCCCCCATCCCGGCTGGAAAAGAGAAATGACAGATCGACGGGTGACATCTTCCTCCTCCCCCTCCTCCTCCTCCTCCTCCTTCCTGTCCTACTCCTCCTCCTCCTCTTCCTCCTCCCTTCGCTGCCTGAACCATCCGAGTGGAACAGTCCGGTGTTAACCCCTGCCAGCACGGTGGAGCCAGGCCGACACACGGGCCTGGCACCAGCTCCAACATGTGTCCCAGGGGACACCCACACCGCACCTCGCCCGCAGGTCTCCATCACCTCCCGCACTGCCCCTCCTTCCTTCCAGGCTGCTCGCTTGGGCAGCAACATGTCCCCGGCCGCCGGGCATCAGCGGATTTCGGTGTTAAAGACCTCCTGTTGGCCAGGCCAGCTCAGGTGTGAGGTGTTTTGGCCCTGGCACCGAGTGCCAAAGGGACCCCAGCTCCCAACCCCGCACCCCTCTCTGTAACCCGGCCTCCCTCCAACCGTGCCACGAGCTCGGCCTTGCTCAGCCTGGTCCCTGCTGCTTCCCCCCAGCCCCGAGCGGTGGGACCAGGTGGGGACCAGGTTCCTTTCCCAGCTGGAGAAGTCCCGTGTAGAAGGCAGTAACCCAGGAAACGGGATGGGGCCGTCCCCAGGGATGCTCCTCCGTGTCAGTGACGGCCTGGTGCCCAAAGCCCAGCACCCAGAAGGATCCACCTGGGACGGCACCTTGGGGACCCCCCTCTGCCCGGAGAGAGCCGGGGCAGCGCTCCCCTTTGAGGGGTAAATCCTCCCCATTACCCCCACCCCCATCACCCCCACCCCACGCACATGAACACTCCAATGGAACTCAGAGATGCTGGAGGGCACCTCCTGCCCCCCTCCCCGACCTGTCACCTCTGCACCCCCACACCCGGTCCCCGGCCGACCGCTCCATCAATCACCCCCAGGTCTCCCACCGGCACGTCCCTCCCGCCGCTGTCACCCCCCCTGTCGCCCCCGACACCTGTCACCCCGAACCTCGGCCCAGCCCCGTGGTGTGTCACCCCCTCCGCTCGCCGCCGTTGCCCCGCCGGTCGCCCACCCTTACCGGGCTCCCTTCGCGGGCGGCCCTGCCGGAGCCTCCGCGGCGCTGCGAGCCCCGATCCCCGGAGCCGCGCGGCCACGCCCGCCACGGCCACGCCCCTGCAGGCCCCACCCCCGGCCCGGTACCCCCTCCTTCACCCCCCCGGGCTGCCCAACCAGAGCCACAACCGGCCGCCCCGCAAAGAGGTTTCCATCATTAGGCTTCAGAGTGAACACCCTGCGGCGACTGATGGGCGGCGGCGGCAGCGGCCTCTTGCCGAGCTCATCATCCCCGTCTTCTCATCCCTGTCCCTGCCCTCTGTGCCCCACAAACTCTTCTCCGGGGCCTCCCCACTAAAACTGCCCCTCCCCTTCTCCCCATCCCCCCCCGGGCCTCACTTGTTGGGCCATAAAAATATGAATGATTGCTAGAAATAAAAGGGCACTAAAAAAACCCCGTGAGCAGCAAAGAGCCGCGCTTTTAGCCAATCAATTAAAAGGCAGAGCGAGGGGATTAGCTCACCGAAATATTAATTTTTAATAAGGTTGTGTCTGAGCTCCTCCAAAGCCCCCAAAGGCCCTGAGCTGTGGGGGTGGGCTGTGGGGGCTGGGCTGGGCTGGGGTGGTCAACACCCACATGGGAACATCCCTGCACCCCTGGGTCAGCTCCTCTGCACCTCCCCAGAGTAAGCACCCCTGCACCCACGGGTCAGCACCTCTGCATCCACAGGTGAACACCCCTGAGCCCACAGGTGAGCTCCCCTGCACCCATGGGTGAGCACCCTTTGCTGCACAGGCCCAGGGACGGGCTTTACCCACGCTCTGGGCTGGTTCCCAGGCATGGGGACAGGGATGGCAGTGGTGGGCTGTGGCTGGTGGAGAAACACCCATCCTTCTTGATGTGTCCCCTCCCAAACCTTGCTCCCATGTGGGGACAGACACAGCACCTCACTCCACCACCAGAGCCTGGGCCCCTCTGGGCTCCGTATTTATAATAAAAAATCATATACAAATACATACATATATATAATATATATAAAAAAAAGTGGGCAGGAGGACATTATGGCTGCTGGGCTCGGTGCCTCTCTCTGCCTGAGCCTCCTCCTCCTGGGCTGCTCAGTGACGCTGGCTTTGGTGGCCACATCTGTGTTCCAGGAGCTGCTGGTGGCCGAAGGGGCATCCAATACTGTCCAAGAGGCAGCGGGTTTGGAGCATCCCTAAGCAAGTTCCTCCCCACTGCTCCATGCCTCAGCTTTCCCATCTATACGAGGGTCGCCTCATGGCTGGGCCCCGTGGTGACGCATTCACTTGAGCGCAGAGGACGGATGTGGGACGTCCCCGCGGTGGTGGCACCGGCCCTGGGCTCTAGGGCACCTGGATCTGCAGGTCCTCGTCCTCGTCGGGGTCACTGGTGCCGTCCCCGGCGTCGTCAGGGCCGAAGCGGGCGCTGCGCATCTTGCCGAAGAGCGGAGTGCTCTGCTGCCGCCGCAGCCTGCCGAGGGACAGCCGAGCTGAGCCCATCCCACTGCACCCCTACAGCATGGCTGCACCCCGGGGGGCCTCCCACCAAACTCTGGGTGCAGGATCAGCTCCCCCCGCCTGGGGCTGACCCTCCAGGAGTCAGCGGATGGTGCTCGGCACAAGCACGGCACAGCCTAAACCCCTCCAGGGCTGCACACCACTGTGCTGCTCAGACCCACACAGGAGTGCTGAGCTGGGAGGAGCCATCCCCCTAAAACGAGGATCCCCCAAATACCCCAGGAAGTCCCCATTCCCGGGAGCCCGCGGTGGTTTTAGCTCCTCGCTCGCCCTCGCATGAAAATTCATCAAAGGAAAATTTATGAAGCAAATTTGAAATCCAAAGGCCCAGGATCCAGTGAGATCCAAACCGTCCGCTGCACTTTACTGGAAAGCATGAATTATTTAGGGACGAGTACATGGCAAGGCTGCAGGGGGGGGTGATGAAGCCTCCATTATTCCTCCATGATTTAATGCAGATGTCCCAATAAAATAAAGGATGATTATAAACACCCCTCCTCGGTGCCTCCCGGAACCACGGCATCGATCCCATGGCCATTTCAGCTCATTACTGCTGGAGAGGCAAAGCAGGGCCAGGGAAAGTTTTTAAGGGCAATAAACATCAGCTCCCACCTCCCGAAACTGGTGTGGGATGCTTGGAGCCTGCCCTGACCCTGGATACTGGTGGGTGCAACCCTAAGCAGCATGAAACCGGGCTGTACTGGTCTCTGGGCAGCCTTGTGCTGGTTTAACTGGGAGGTGAGTGCCACCCAGCTTGCAGTGGGGGGAAGGCTGCTCTGAGGATGGCTGTGTCCCTTCCGAGGATGTCACTTTGGCCATGCTTAGCCCGGGGTTCAACCAGGCGGATGCTGGTTGAGGGATGGTGGTAAGGAGAACATCACCCCACCCACGAGTCCTTGCTGGTGCCCTCAGCAACCCACCCAGCCGCTGCTCACCGGGACTGCAGATGCTCCAGCTGCACTTGGAAGCTCTCGCTCTGCTCCGTCTGCTCATCCAGCGACCGCTGCAGCTTCCGCGTCTGGTTGTGGGCCTCATCCAGCTGTGGGATGGGATGGGATGGGATGGGAGGGTGCTGTCAGCAGCCACGAAGGCATGAAGGGAGCAGAACTGCCCATCTCAATCCCCTCCACCAGCACGAGCTTCCCCACCTCATCCTCAGCTTGGGCCAGCTCCTTCTTCAGCTCCTCCACCCTCAGGCGCAGCTTCTTCACCTCTGCCTCGTGCTGCTCCACGCGGCGGTTGGCGTGGGCCAGCTCTGCCATCTTCTCCTGGTACTGCTTCTTCAGCTTGGTGTGGACGTGCTTCAGGTCAGCCAGCTCCTGTGGTGGGCATGGGGCTGAGCAGGGGAGAGCCACCCCCACCACTGAGT
Source organism: Myiozetetes cayanensis (assembly GCF_022539395.1). Taxonomy (NCBI): domain Eukaryota; kingdom Metazoa; phylum Chordata; class Aves; order Passeriformes; family Tyrannidae; genus Myiozetetes; species Myiozetetes cayanensis. The sequence continues at coordinate 16,048,520 of NW_026087270.1, read as the reverse complement.
GCCCCCTTCTCCCTCCCCAGGGACCTCTCCCGTTGCCCCACCCCATGACCCAGGAGCTGATGGAGCAGGGATGGGGTCACCACCATTCCTTAGGTGAAGGGTGGTGGTGGCAGAATCTGGGCTTGAGGGAGTTCTTGGGGATGCTGAGCCCTGTGACAGGGTCACCCAGGGACACAGTAGTGGGGGTCAGGACCACGCCCATGGCACCTTATTCTTCTCGAAGAGCTCGGCCTGGATGGTTTTGAGGTCGGTGTCCAGGGCACTGGCCGTCTGGCGCCGCTTGCGAGCCAGCACCTCCTCCAGGTCCTCGATCTGTGCCCGCAGCTTCTTGTTCTCCCGCTCCAGGTTGAGCTTCTCCGTCTCCAGCCGCTCCCGACGGCCCCACTCGGCAGCGTTCTCTGCCTGCAGCCGCTCCATCTGGGACAGGGACATGGGGTGGCCGGGGGGTGGCAGGGACACCCCTCGCCACTCCTCTGCCCCCCGTGTCGGGGTTTGGCCTCACCTCCGCACGCAGCTCGGCCAGTTTCTTGTCCATGCTGGAGCGAGCGCCCAGCTCATCCTCCAGGTCCTCGGAGATGCGCCCCAGCTCATCCTGGTGGATCTCCTTCAGGATGTTGAGCTGTGGGGGGGACACAGCATCCCAGGTGGGCAGTGAGCACCCCCTTCCACCACCTGAGCCCTGCCTGCACCCACCCAACCCAATCTCTGCGGATGGATCCCCTGGCTCAATAGCACTAATGAAGAGCTTTAATGAGCACCCTGCAGTTGGGAAGGTGGCTGTGGGCCACCATGTGCAACCATGAGGATGTGCCACCCCCCTGGGGACAGGTCACCCCCCAGGCACCCTTGCTCCCCAGGCACCTTGCTTACCTGCTTCATCACCTCCTGCTTGTTCTTGTTGAGCTCCTCGTACTTGATCTTCCACTGGCTGAGCTCGCCCTCCAGCTTCTCGATGTTCTTGCTGAGTGCCAGCTTGTCCCTGAGGAGAGGCAATGCTGGTGACAGCCAGCAGGACCCCATGGGACATCCCATCCCAGTGGGGACCGGGCTGGGATTGGCTGGCAGCATGCAAGGATGATGCCCCAAGCACTCACTCCCGCTCCTTGAGCAGCACTTTTTGGGACTCATCCAGCCTCAGCTTCAGGGCGGTGACTTTGGTGGCATCCTCCTCCATGACGCTGACATCCTCCCAGAGCAGGCGGCTCCGCTCCTGGCGGCTGAAGGAGGCCCGGGGGCCCCGCTGCTCCCAGCTCTCATCCTGCTTACTCGTCAAGATGTTTTCCATCAGCTCCAGCTCCTGTGGCGCCGTGGGTGGCCCAACACAGGGAACAGGGTGAGGGGGCAGCCCTGGCTTCCCAGCACCTACAGCACTCAGCTCTCACCCCATAACCAGGAGCATCCCTCCCTCCATTCCCCTCTCTGTGCTGCTCTGAGATGTCTGACACACCCCATGCTAATCCAAGAAGGGTCCCCCCCATACTGCCCACCTTTTGCAGGGCAGGCAGAGGTGATTTGGGGGTGCACATGGGTAGGTGATGGGGATGAGGAGGAGCTCCCCTGTCCGGCCAGGGCAGCCTGCCACCCTCACCTTGCCTTTTTGGGGCACCTCAGCCCCCACATCCCGCACAGGCTCGTGCTCAGGGCCGGTGTCCCCCTCGGCCCCGTCGGTGGAGGGTGGGTTGCTGGCACTGGGCTGTGGTCGTGGCGGGCGCTCGTCCGGCCGGTCGCGGTCCCGGTCCCGGTCTCGGCGCAGGCTGGCCAGCTCCTTGGTGAGGGCCTCCAGGCGATGCCGCAGCTGCCGCACCTCCTCGCGCGCCCGGTTGCGCTCGGCTCTCACCTTGCTCCACTTCTCGCGCCAGTTGGCCGTGCAGTCCGACCACCAGCGCATCGTCTTCTCCATCTGGGCCGCCCGCGCCCGCGCCTCCTCCAGCTCCCGCAGCCGCAGCTCTTCCCGCCCTTCCCAGTCCCCTTCCAGCAGTGCCGGTGGGGGCCCTGGGGAGGGAGTCCCGCTGGGGGGGGACGGGGAGGGCTCGGGGGCCAGCAGGGCCAGCAGTGAGCCCCCCGGCAGCGGCGGGGAGCCGGCCAGGCGTGAGGCCCCGCTTTGGCTCATGGTGGGGCTTTCCTAGGGCATGGCCATCACCATCAGCAGCGTCTGCGCCCAGGGACCTGTGGGAGACAGGGGGGATCAGGGGGACTGAGGGGCTGCAGTAGGTAGCTGGAGGGAAGTGGGGGCAGGGCACAGTCCCTGGGTTTGGGGGATGGCGCTCTGAGTGACGAGATCCCCGGCGTGGACCTTGGTGAGATCAATGTCCCCAGCTGGGTCCCTGGTAATGACCCCACCCAGGTCCCCGGTGATGTCCCCAGCAAGCAGCCAAGTGATGGCCCCAGCCAGGTCCCCAGTGAGGTCCCCAGTGAGCACTGCAGCCCACTGCAGCCACTGGCACCTAGTGCCAACTTGGCACCACAGCCGGCACAGCCAGGCACATGGCACCTCTGCCAGCACACCGGAGGGGAGACATCTACGTGTTATTTGGGTGATGTCATCTGCATGAGGTCATCAGATGACATCATCTGCAAGCCTCCAAGACCGTCCCTGGTGCTGGGGCGGGGGGACTCAGCTGCACCCCAACAGCTCCAGCAGGGCTTACAGCCTGGATCCAGGGCCAGCGAGGCAGGAACAACTCCGGAAGGACAGCCTGAGCTGGCGTGACAGCAGGACGTGTGTGCCGAGGCCACTGAATGTGCTCGCCAGTGATGCCTCAACAAAGGGCCGGAGCGTCTCCATCCCGGCACAGACCTCACATCCCGGCAAGGACCTCACATCCCGGCGCGGCCAGGCAGGCAAACCGCCCCAGGAAACCTCAATGGGAGGCTGCCGCGCGCCGTAATGGGATAAGTACAGGGTCCAGCCGCGGCTGCCCGCAGCTCCGGCAGGTTTTTGGGACGGTGCAGCCCAGACCTGCCACCAAATCCGGTCGGGCTGGGAGAGCCGGTGCAGGAGCAGCGGGAGCAGAAGCTGATGACAGTTCTGGGCTTTGCACCGAAGAAAAAAATTAATTTCTCTAATGATATTTGCTGAAATGGTGAAGTTTTGCTAAAAGTCAGAGGCAAGCCCAGGCCTGTGCTCTCTGGGCTGCTCCCAGAGGAATCCTGGGCACTGGCAGGACCCGGCACCAGCAGCGCCCACGGGAGCACAGACGGAGCACAGGAACCCACGCAACACCCACGGGAGTACATGTGGAGCACCGGCAACCATGCAGCGCCCACGGGGGAGCACGCGTGGATCCCGGGCAACCCTGCAACACCCACGAGGAGCACGCATGGACCCCGGGCACCCCTAAAACACCCACTGGGAGCACGCGTGAATCACAGACACTCATGAAACACCCACGGGGAGCACGCGTGGATCACGGAAACCCCTGGAGCACCCGCGGGGAGTGTGCACGGATCCAGATTCGTGGTTCCTGGAACAGCCACGGTAACCACGCGTGGATCACCGGCACGCGCGGATCGCAGACACCTCCCCCACCCCCGCATCCTCCCCGCGGGGTCCCGGCGGGGGCGGGACCGCCCGCCCCCCGCACCTCCCCACTGGCCGCGGGCTGTGTCACTCATCCGCCGCGGCCCGGGCGGCGGGAGCCGCCGCATTCCTCCGGTACTCGGGAATTCCTCCCGGTCCGGCTCGGGACGGCCGGGACCGCCCGGCATCGCTCGGCCCGGCCCCGCCCGGCTCGGTGCGGCCCCGCCCGGCCCCGGCGCTGCCCGGCCCGGCCCCTCCCCGCCAAAGTTTCCCGCAAGTTTCCCGGTGCCGCCGGTGCTGCCGCCCGCCCGCCCGCCCGGTGCCGCCCGGCCTGGCCCGGTCCGGTCCGGTCCCTCACCCACCGGTGTCGGCCCCGCGGCGGTGCGGGCGGTGCGGGCGGTGCGGGCGGCCCGCGCGGGCCGGGGCGCTGCGGCTGAGTCTCCTCCTCCTCCTCCCCCTCCTCCTCCTCCTCCCGGCGCCGCTCCCGCCCCCCGCCCGCGCCCGGGGGCCGGTCCCGGGCCGCGCTGCGTGTCCTGCCCCGTGGCACTGGCGGGGGGGCTGCGCTCGGGGGGCCGCACGCGTGTCTGCGGTGGGCGCTCGCACACGCGTGCAGCTGGTTGTTTGCCCGCGGGGGCCTTGCCCGTGTGTGTTTCTGGGCTGCACCAGACGGTGGGTGCCTGGGTGTGGACGCGGCGGGGGACAAGACATAGCCACTCGAGTGTCCCCACGGGTGAGCGGGTCCCCGGTGGCCACTCATGACTGCCCACCCACCCTCACACGCAGCGGTGCTGGCTCCCTCCTGCTCCACAAGCAGAAAGCCCCAAAACACCATTTCCCCCCCGCATTCCTCTCTTTGCTAGATGGTTTTCCGCAAATTGGGAAATACTAGCGGCCAAGAGGATTTGTGTCCCACGGGACGTGGAATTGATGCCGTGGGGCGCCAACACCTTTTTCTACCCAAGGATCAAGTAGAGCAGGGGAAACCAAATCAAATGAAAGGAAAAATTTAAATGCCTGTGCGTGTTCTTTCCAAGCCTGGAATTTTTCTGCTGGAAACAATCCCAAAAAGCTGGAGGCGGGGGATGCTTTGCTCTCCCACGCCCCTATCCCAGCGTTTTGTGCCAGGGGAAACCGGCGCCTTCACTTGCAGACGGTGAAGCGATTTTGCAGGCGGTTTGGCCAGAGCTGCGGGTGCGTGGCTGGGGCTTTAATCCGCTCCCAGCACTAAAACCGGCGAAGTTTTTTCCAACTGTCTTTGCTGTTTGCTCGGACGTTCGTGTCTTGGTGACACCAGCAGGCTCAGGGATGCATTGCAGCATCCTGGGATTTCTGGAGTTTACCCTTGCAAAAATCCAACCTCCTTGGCATGGGCCGTGTCACTTAAGGATGTGGCCAGTGGCCCACCTCTGTGGCCCGTGGACCATTCTCCTGACACCCTTCTCCTCCAGCTCTGGGTTTCCAGCCTGACCCAGGGTGCTTGGCCGTGCCCAGCAACCTCCCTTTAATCTGTCCCCAGAGGGCTCCCATCTTTGGGATGGGTCACATAGTTGCCCCCATCATGAACTGAGACCTAGAGACTTGTTGCATGAGTGGCTGCAGGCGCTGGGCAAGCACAGGGTGGTAGTGCTGCCCCATGATGGGCACTGGTGTGGCGGAGTTGTCTCTACTCCCTGCACTTCTGCATATCCCTACAGTTGGACCCAGCATCCCCATGAGCACAAGAAGAAGCCTTTTGGGACAAACCTAACCATTTTAGGGGAAAAAAAAAAGACCTTTATTCCTTCAGCTGGGCCAGCTGGCATCACTGGGGAGCTGTGCTGTGGTGTCTGGTGGTGGCATGGAGGACTCTGGCTCTGCAGTAGCATCAAATGTGGTATCACAGAATCACAGGCTATTTTGAGTTGGAAGGGGTCCATAAGGATCATCGGGTCCAACTCCCTGCTCCTTGCAGGACAATCTGAAACCAAACCATGTGACTAAGAGCATCGTCCAGGTGATCCTTAACTCTGGCAGGTTTGATGCCACTTCCCTGGGGAGCCTGGGAGCCTGTTCCTGTGCCTGACCGCCTTCTCCGTGAAGAGCCTTTTCCTAATGCCCAAACTAAAATTCCCCTGAAGCAGCTTCCTTCCACCTCCTGGGTCCTCTGGGGACTGCGGCTGCCCCCACCCCCCGCCCACGGTCCCTCTGTCGGTGACCAGCACTGACCGCTGCTTCTCATTAGAAGAGCAATTTAATTGCCGATGAGGGTCTCCTCCACTGCTGGGGGAGCCGGGTGGCTCTGGCCGGGGTCCCGCCGCCCCCCGCTGCCACCCCGACCCCCCTGGGCCGGCAGAGCCGCGGACCGGCGGCCACGCTCGGCCGTGTCGTTGGTGCAGGTCCCACTAGATGGCACGAGGATCGCGGGAATGGTCCCCGCTCGGGAATGTGCTCGCGCAGGGCCGGTCGGTGGCGATGCGGGACTGCGGCGGTGCCGGGGAGCGCTGCCCAAGAGACCCCTGACGGACGGAGGGGTCCCTCCGACCCCCTTTGGGAAGCTGCGCATCTCACAAGGGACAGCCAAAAACGGGGCCTCTCCAGTCACATCTCTCCGATCCGTTTGGTGCCAGTGGGCTGGCAAGTGTGGCTGTAAGGCTGTGACACCTCCTTGCGACCCTGGGTTTTCACCCACGACAGCTCCTCACCAAAAGCCCTCCCACTTGCCCCAAATCCAGTGCAGGGATGGAGGGCACCTGCAGCTCTGGGGTGGTGGGAAAATGGGTAAGCAGGGCTTTGTCTTGGCATTGGGGGACGTGCCAGCCTGGAGGAAACTGTGGGAAGTGAGTAAGAGAACCGATAACTCGGCTTTCCCCTCGCTCTCACTGAGGAAGGCAGACGCTGAGCAGAGCTCCTCAAGGTGACCAGACACTCAGTCGGAGTTTAAGCAACGCAGCCGATGGAAAATAAATAGCCAGGACAAACTGCAGGGACTAAATCCATCCGTTGGGGGCGGCGAGTCACCCCTGAGCCCCTGGTGCGTCCCCACACACCGGGCTTCACCTGGAACTGCACCCGGGGTTTTTTCCTCTCCTGATGCCTCAGATTTTGAGGCTGGGCGTCCTGCTGTGCCTGGCAGGATGCAGAGCAGCATCACAGCACGGGAAATCCGCCGCCTGTGGTCACAGCACGGCCCCCATGGGCTGTAGCTTGGAGGGTGTGCCAGCGAGGTGCCATTTGCTGGTGCTGCCCTTTCCGGTGGCAGGGGACTGGAGACCACCGGGAGCCTCACGCGGTGACACACTGCCCGTCTCTGCCGAGTGACGTGTCCCTTTCTGGCTCCTTCCCGCTTCTGGGCAGTAAAGGAACCCGCTGGCTATTGTTCTTTGTTCCATGCACAAAGAGCAGCCAGCGCTGCCGCGTTCCCATTACTCCCGCCGGCGGCCCGGACAAAGCCCGTCCCGCCGGGGCTGTGTGCCCCCTCCTCCCAGCCCGTCGGGCACCGCGGTGCCCCCGGCTCACATCTCGCGGCGTGGCGATGAGCTGTGCATGGCTCACCGCTCCGCCGGGTGACTTCAGCTATTCAGTAAGAAGCCTGGGGGGTTTGGTGGGGTGCCAAGAGCCCCAGCTTTCCCCCCCGTGAGCCCCCACCGTGGGAGAGTCGCATCCCAGCACTTTCCGTGCCCCCTTTCTCCCCACCTCGAGATTTTGGGGTTTGCGGTGTGAGTCCCGCCGGCTGCCGGTGCCTGAGCACGCACCAGTGCCGGTGCATGAACACATGCACCTTGTTCCGGTATCCGGTGGAGCTTGGAAAACAACCAGTTGGTGGTTGCCTCCTGGCAGCGGGAACACAGCACCCGCGGGGCAGGGTGGTCCCCGGGGAGCTGAACCTGTTGGGGACTGGTGGGACACGCTGGTCCCCGGGTAGCTGAGCCCATTGCTGGTGACTTTTCCCACCCTGCCACACTCCCCGATGTCCCCTGGAACCACAGGTTGGGAGCAAACCTCCCACCACTCCAGTACCACGGTGCCAGGGCTGGCCTAACTCAGCTCCCGGCAGCAGGGGCAGGAGGGGGAGCCAGTCCCTGTAACCTTCCCAAGGAGAAATGATGCCATTCAACTTCCTGGGCGCCTTACCTGGCAGGAGGCCAGGGCTCGGCTGCTGGAGGTGCTGTGCCGTCCTTTTTTTCCCCAGGAAAGGTGACTTGGATGCACCTCGGTGCCTTCAGGCTCCAGAACCAGCCCTGGCCCCAGGGACAAACTTGTGGAATTATTGCAAATCCTCCGAATTTTGGGGAAACAAGCAGCCAGGGAAGACACTAAATTTATTTAGAAATGGAAGTTTCCAGGCAGACCTGGGCACCATTTTGGGATCTGCCTTTGGGACTTTGCTGCCAGGGAGCTGATGAGCCTGGTTCCTGCATCTCATGGGAGCATCCTCACCTGGTGCTTGTGCAGATACCCCCCCCGGGGACCAATTTTCCCCCAGATTCCCCTGACATCACTGGGAGTTTATTTGCAAAGCTGAGCCTAAACAAATAATCCAGGGTATTTATTGCTGTGCCTATGGTTGGGTTTTACAGCCCTGGCACCTGCTGAGTCGCTGTTATTGTTGACAGAGGAAACCCCGATGTGGGGTGGGGGGGACACCCACCCCCTTATCCAACGTAGTTCCAAGAGCACTGTGGGGCTCCCAAGGGGCTCTGAGGGGGGTCTGGGCACGCTGGGCTGGGGTTGACACCTCTTGGCAGTGGAGCTGGCACAGCCCTCGGCTGCAGACAGTGCTGGGGCACCCCTGCCCACACTTGTCTCCCCTCGTCTGGCAGCAGACTGGTGGGACGTGCCCTCTCCTGCCGGAGTCTGCCCATCCCACCACTCTGCCAGCACATTCCCGCCTGCCTGCCGCCAGCACCGGGGCCTTGAGGAGCTTTTAGGAAGATTCAGGGGGGTTTTGGGAGGTTTTGGAAGCGTTAAGGTTCTTTCGGAGCTTTTAGGGCTCTTGGAAAATAGAAGGCGTTTTAGGAACTTTGGGGCTTTTTGGGAACTTTCTCGAGTTTCAGGAACTTTTAAGGGGTTTAGGAACTCCTAGGGCTTTTAGGCACTTTAAGCATATTTAGGAGCTTTTAGGGATTTAGGGACTATTGGGGCTTTTATGAATTTTCAGGACTTTTAGGAACTTCAAGGGATTTTGGGATCTTTTAGGGGTTTTAGGAACTTTTAAGGCTTTTAGGAGTTTTTAAGGGGTTTTGGTGCTTTTAGGAACTTTAAGCATATTTAGGAGCTTTAAGGGGTTTAGGAGCTTTTAGGGGTCTTAGGAAGTTTTAGGGTTTTTAGGAATTCCCCACCTTGAGCAATGAAGGCTTATCAGGCTGAGGGAGTGCCACCACTGGCCTGTGCCCAAGGGCAAATGTCCCTTGCAAGGGAAAACACAAGGATTTCCTCCCTCTCCGTGCTCAGCCAGTGTCTCTGAAGGCACAGCATGGACTGTCGACTTACAGATAATCCCAACAACATCAACAAGTGCAGGCGTTGACCTAAAAATAACTCCTGATAACGTCAAGTGCGGACAAAAGGCTCTTTGTTCCACAAACAGCAGAAAAAAGTCCTTTTCTCCAGGGTACGAGGGGTCTGCACCTAATTCCCCTCTCCAGGAGAGCCTAATCCTGAGGGAGCCACTGCTGGGTTTAGCAGCGTTATTCCCGGGAGGTGGATTTATGGCATTTCCCGAAGGAGCTGGTCGGGATGACCCGCAGTGGGAGGTTTGGCTCACAGTGATGGTCCCGCCTGCCATGAGCGTGTTTTTCAGAGCCGGCCCAGCTCCCCGAGGCGTGGGGACGGCCGGGCTTCAAAGGCAGCTGTGTTAGCCATGGTCGGCCTCTTTAGCCACGGTCCGGCCACGTGAGCTGCTTCCCATGGGAGCCTCGTCCCCAGGGAGCCAGGGAAATTCAGGGCTTGGAGCTGGAAATTAAACCGAGCTGGGGGCGATGCAAGAGTGCAGGATGCCCCCTGATCCAAGGATCCCAGCGCAGCCATGGCACCTCAGGTGACACAGTCCCTGTGTTGTGATGGATCAAGGTCCATCACCTTTCCTGCCGGAGAGGGAAGTAATTTCCACCCTTCCCCCTGCAGAAAGAAAAGTCTCATTCACGCCGTTGAAAAAAATATCTGCAAGAGCAACTATTTACACAGGGCACTTCCCGGAGCCCTCCCCGCCACCCTCCTCCCTCCGCTCCCTGCGTCTCGGCTTTCTCCGGCCCGGCTGCTTCCCAGAGCACACAAAGGGCTGGATGCAGGCGCTGCTTAGCAGCAGCTTTGCTCTTTCCAACAGCACCCATTGCTGCCTCGACACTTCCAACCTCAGCTCCCACCGAGACCTCATGGCCAGGCCCAGGGTGCCCATCTCCAGCCTTGGGATGTGTGGCAGGAGGCCTGTGGTCGCATCCAGGCTCTACACTCCACATCCCAGCCCACCTGCTTTATGGGGTTCCATGGGGGAACCCTCCCCTGCACCCCCCACCTGGGGCCTGGGCTCCTTGCCCGGTTTCTTGCCTCCCTCGCTCCCTGCGGGGAGCGGGACAGGGGTCACGGGGACACTGTGTCCCGGCTGCTTTCCCATTAATTGTTATTTTTTAATCCCATTGGCAGCCAGGCGTGCAGCCGCCTGGCTCCGGCTCCTCCAGCTCCGGCCTGCCGCTGGATGCTCGCCAGCCCGCAGCTGAAGGGCGGCGGGACGCGGCACCCCCGGCTCTGCCCGGCCGAGGTCCCCCAGCCCATCCTGGTGCCGGTGCCCGCCGGGAGGGGTGAAACAGCTTGGTTCTCCCAGCCCGGTGCTCCCAGGCTGAGCCAAGCCGAGCCGAGCAGGTGCTGTGATCAAGGGCGGTGGTCCCACAGCTCCCACAGCGACCTAGGAGGGTCTTGGCCGTGCTGGGCTGCGAGGTGCTGAGCTGAGCCGAGCCGAGCAGAACCAAGCCGGGCTGAGCCGAACCGGGCAGGTGCCGTGACCGAGGGCGGTGACCCGCGGCCCCCGCAGAGATCCCGGGGGGGTCTCGGAGGGGTCGGTGCGAAGCCACCGGTCCCGGTCCCGCCCCGCTGAGTCACCGCCCGTCGGGGGGGAACGGGGCGGGGCCGCTGGTACGGGGGCACCGCGCTGAGCCGAGTGGGCTGCGAGGTGCCGAGTGGTGCTGAGCCGAGCCGAGCCGTGCCAGCAGAGCCGAGCGGTGCCGTGCGGAGCCAAACCGGGCTGTGAGGAGCCGGGCGGTGCCGGGCGGTGCCGAGCCGAGCCCGCCTCGAACGCAGGTATGGGGGCAGCGGGGAGCGGCTGAGCCGGGGGAAGATCGAGGCGTTCCCGGTGTTCGCCGGGGGTCTCAGAGGTCGCGGTGAGGGGCGCTGGCCGGGCACGGCCGGGAGGGCACTGAAAGCGGAGGGTACGGTGCGGTGCTCCGGGCGCGGGCAGAGCGGCGGGAGGCACCCGCGGGGCGGGGGGTGAGCGGGGTGGGCGTCAGCCCTGAGCAGGGCTAGGGGGGAACGGGGGCTCCGCGCTGCTGGTGGCACTGGGGTGCTCGGGCAGGGAGCAGCCTGGGTGGATGGAGCGGAGTGACCTCCATGGGGATGCGGGGGCGCAGCGGTGGCCGTGCTGCCTCCGACTGGGCACGGCCCGGGGTCTCTGCTCGTGGCCAAGGTGCTGCCAGTTGTCTGTGAAACCAACCTCCATCCCTGCTACGTGGGGCTCGCACTCGTCTGCCTCGTAGCCAGGCTGGATTCCGGGGCCGTGGAGCCACAAAGCCCCCTGAGCTGTCCGGGACAGGCTGTTCCTGGCTGCTGCCGGCGGCAGAACTGAGCCCCACGAAGCCCCGGCGTGTGGCCGTTGCTTCCCACCCTATGGGAACCACTACCACACCCCATTCTTTCCCCTCCTCCCTCCTGGCGGAGGGTGCAGCATCCCATAGGACCGCTGGCGTGCCTCGACAGGGTGAGCTCCCTTCCCTAAAATGCCTGTTGGGGGGATTCCTCCTGCAGCATCCCAGCTCGCTGTTGCCGGTCCCGGCATGCTGCTGTGGGATAAGAGATAAGGGATGCTTGGGGTGATCCTTGCCCACTGCCTGAGCTGCCCCTCCAGAGGGACCAGCAAAACCCAGCGAGGCCAGCTGGAGAATTGAAATGAAGTCTCCTGGAATAACCTCCTGGCAGCAAGTCCGAATGGCTGTTGAGGAGGGAAGGCAGCCAAAGCTCGTTTCATGGTCTGAGGGCTGCAGTAACCCCCCTCCAAGCTCCACCGCCAGCAGGGAGCCAGGAGTGCTTTGGAGATGGGAGGGCAAATCCTTTGAGCTTGAGACTGCAGCCAGAATGGGGTTTGCCGTGCCCCTTGCTGGGTTCGCAGCTCCCATGTGAATTAAGCCAAGGACTAAAAATGCTGCATACTTGGTTCCAGTCCAGCTTTTAATCCCACGGCCTGGGGGCTGCTATTCCCGGAGCAACAGGTTTACAAGCAACTGCATGTTGCCTGAATGGAGATCCCTGGGAATAGCCATTCCTGCACCTTGTGGTGGCACCCGTGGGTGTCGCAGGGATGGTGTTGTGGGGTTTTCAGGCAGCAGGCTGGGTGACTCCTGGCGTGCCACTGTCTGCATGGGACCAGCTGGGTGCAGCCTGTCAATGCCTGGCTTTTAGGAGGGCTCCAACTCACCAGCTCCTTTCCCATCAGCTCACCCGACAGCTGGGGTTTGGCAGGAATCCCGGGGGGCCCTCGGTCTCTTACCTGACTCCTTGGGTGCTGCAAACTTTGCCCTCACCAAGCTCCAGGATAGCTACTTTCTGTGCCAAATACCTGGGAGCTTGATATGGGGTGGTCCTGAGCTGCTCTGCCCTGCCCTGCACCTCCTTTTCCCTGGCACCTGCGGCACAGGCAGGCAATGGGGACCCCGCTCATGTGAAGGGGGCCAAGAGCTGGGAGGGGATGGGGTGTTTTGGAAGCCATTTCAAACCCAGGGGGCTGGTTTGGGTGAAGGGAAGGTGGAGCCTATGTGCAGGAGGAGACCAGGGGTTGCTCCAGAAGAAGGCTGAGTGATGGTATGGTGCCAGCAGGACAGCTGGCTGTATCCCCTGTGGCCAGCGAGGTGTCGTGGGGTGTTGGGGCAGGACACCCTGCACAGCTTCAGCCCCGTGTCACAGCAGCCCTCAGACCACCACATGTGTACCTGGTCCTTCACAGAGCGTGTGTCACTGCTGCTGAAGCCGCAGGCTTTGCACACCACTGAGCTGGGTGCCGTGTTACCCTGTCATGGGAGGAAGCACTGGGTTAGTTCGCTGCAAAATTTGTGTTTGTGGTGACTTTTAGGAAATGGAAACCTTTGAAAAATTTTGAATGTTAAGACCCAGCTTTAAGCAAATGCTCCTTCTCAAGAGCCCCAGGCACTGGCAGGCGGCTGTGCCAGCCTCCCATCAGTTTTCCCCATGTCTGTGTGGGAAGGGCCAGCTGCCAACGGCTGGCAAAGGACAGATCTGGCAGGGAGCTCTGCTGCTCCCATGGGAATCTTTATCAGGTCTGGTTTCATCCTGTTGGCAAGACTCATCTTGAAGGTGCTGGGTGTTCTGTGTAACACCGCAGGGAAAAGCTGAACTGCTGCACCCCATCCCACGGCACGGGCTGGCACTGCCGCAGCTGCCCCTCGGCTCCTCGGGCATCAACAGCCACGCCGGGTCAGCCCCTGCCACCCACCGGTGACGGGAATCACATGCCAATGCCATGAATAACGGGGGATGGCCCCTGCGGACACGCACCACTGGCCAAGGACAAGGGCACTTTGTGAAGCACCCAGATGACCGACAATGAGGCATCCCCTTTGCAGAGGGACCCCGACGGGGTCCCCCCCTCCTCAGACAGGTCCAGCCCTAGGGTACATTGTCTGTGGTGGGCTGGTTGTGCAAAGCTGTTCTGCATCTCCCTGAGCCTGTCCTGGCCTGCCTCTTTGTGCCACAGTTTACTCATCGTGTTCCCGAGTCACCGCTGGGTAATAGGCTGAGGTGACGAACTGCAGGCTCATCTCGAGGAACAGAGCGTCACTTTCCTGACGGACCTGGAAGGAAAACAGATAAAAGCCCTGGATCTCCCCATTTCCGGTGTTTGTTTGAGAAGTCAGAGCATCTTCCCTTCTCCTTGGAAAAAACGTCATATCCAAAGCCACGTGCCACCCCTGAAAGCTTAAATACCTACTGCCAAGTCATCCAGAGAGCAGTAAGGCAGTAGTAAACACCAGGGGGGTTTGGTGGCTTTTAGTATTTTCTTCCCCTCTATTTACCTACAGGTTTAGAGGCCTCAATATAATTTCTTGGCTTTTCTTTCCAAGACTAGTACTTTTAATGGTGATGGGAGGATACAAGCTGGTGCCCAGGGCTGAGCCTCCCTCTGTGGTGGCAGTGAGGAAGCCTGTTCCAAGCTGGCTACATCATCTGGCATTTGTACATCATCCAACTGATTCTGGGGCCAAACCAGGAATTTTGCCCACTGCCACATGGGAATGGGAAGGTGACGAGGCAGGATTCACCCCTGACGTGATCCCTTGGTGCACCTTTGCTACTGCTTATCACCAGCATGGATGGAAGCCGTGTTTTCCCGCTGCAAAACCATTTTCGGGGGATTTTCTCTCGCTATTGTTCAGCTCAGGAAACAGCATTTGGCGTCAGGTCGAGCAGGACCATATAGGGCTCCAAGGGGAAATACCAGCTCTCCCACCCACTTTCCCACAGGGATTTCTGGTCCCAGCTGAGTAACGGTTGAAAGGGGCTGATCCTCTCCTCCCGCCATCCCAAAACAGTCTCAAAGATGCCAGCATGGTGGGGTGGGCTGCAGCCTCCCTGGAATTCAGCATTCCCCAGGGGATGCTTTCCTGGCATGCTGGCTCGCTGACAGCACAACACAGTTGGCATTCATGTGCTGCTCTGTTGCTTTTTAGTGATCCAGGTGTTTTCCGTCGCCAGTGGCATTTTGCCACCCCTGATCCGTGCTTTTTGGATATATGTGCGTGACTCCCAAGTGTGTGGCAAAGCACTGGGATGACAGCTCCTTCCAAATCCATTTACTGCTGCCAGGTCGTGTCTGTGCCATGCCCTCCAAGCCCACTCCAGGGAACCTCATTAGCATCACTCAGTTGCAGCCATGGCAGCAGGTTAATTAACAACCCGAAGCCCCCGTCTGCTGGTGATGAACTGCTGCAAAAAGCAGATGGGGAGGGACGGGGAGTGGGCTGTACACTGGCACAGGGTATGCCCTGGATCTGTGCTGGCTGGAGAAACTTCCAGACAAAGCCTGTGCTGGTGGGGGAGAAACCTGCCAACGAGTTTTCACACAAGTGATTTTCTCCCAGTCCTCCCATCTGACGACCCCTGGGCACCTGGGAGAGCTCAGGAGCCTTTGCAGGTGATGCTGGTTGGGGCTCCAGCACCCACTCAAACAAAAGAGGGCTCCACCACTTGATGGGTCCTGAGAGGATGTTTGAGAGGGGTTACAGGAGTGGGGTGCAGCGGTGACAGACAGAATGTCAGCTGCACTTTGGGCACTGGCAAGTGTTTGGCTGGGCCAGCTGGTCCGGAAGCCCCCCACTGATGCTGTCCCACCCTGAGGGGCAGGGTCCATCCCATTGTTGAGGTGACAGCAGGGCGAGGACGAGGTGACACCACTTGGTACATCCCAGCAGCGCTGGAGATGGAGTCTGTGGCCTGGGGCAGGCGAAAAGTGCGATGAGAAAGGCTGTGGGTGCGAGGACTGTAGCTGGGTGAGTGCAGGGGTGTGGCAGCACCCAAGGGTGCTCAGTGCTGGCCTGGGTGGAGGTCACATAAGGACAAAGAAAAGGGTGGTGGGGCAGAGTGCTGGGTGAAGGGATGGGCAAAGGGGCTGCAGAGGATGTGGCCCAGGTGGTCATGAGGGGCAGAAGGAATTTGGGCAGCCATGGTTGCTGTGTTGGCATCACCAGGATGTGCCTGGGAGAGCCTGGTTCTGCCAGGCTGAAATGATGGATCGGTCTGCAACGTGTCTGGCTCCTCAGTTAATCTGCAGGAGCTGAAAGCACATGAGAAAATAACTTTAGGGCTGGCAAACTAGGAAGCCACAGTTTCCTTCTGTTCCTATCGCTCGTGATAAGAAGCCAGCGCCTGAACTGAGATGTGGAGCAGTGAGGGGAAGAGGGAACCCCTCCCATGCGGAATCGTTGGCCTGTGCTGGGGTGGTGGGGCACCCTCTCTGTGCCAAGAGCTTGGGAGCTTCCTGCCGTCCTTCCAGCCCACAGCCAGGTGGGGTGCCTGGTGCTCCTGGCTCCTCCTGGTGGCAGAGGCAGCACGGAGCTGGCCGTGGGACCTGCTGGTGTCCCACCTGCACAGCCTTTGCTCTCCATGGGATGGGGATACCCAAATACTCATGGGGCCCCTCTCTTTTGTACCCTTCCAGGCTCTGCTGTCACCTTGAAGGCCAAGCCAAAGCAGAAAGCTGCCCGGGATGAAGGTCCTCCTTTTGCTCCTTCTCTCCCCTCTCCAAGGTAGGCTGCTCCAACTGTGTCCTGCCTTGGGATGGTGAGCTGGGTTTGGGCTGCTGGAAGTAACTGGCAGCCCCAAAAAAACAGCTGAGGGGCATCGAGGGGCGTTTGCAGCTGTGGCTTCCACAGAGGTAAAACATGGGCTGATGAGCCTCTGATGGGTCTCTTGGGCAGGAAAGGAGATGGTCTCCATCCTTCCCTTCTGGGGATGGAGAGGTCCTCTGTCAGTCTCTGTCAGAGTGAGTGGTGGCACATGGGGAAGGGTACCCCTGAAAGACAGGAGGTCCTGTTGCCCACGGGGCCCTGGCAGATCCTCACAGCGTGGCTGTGACATCGGGGAGGTGGCTGATGTCGTGCAGCCACTCCGGGACAGGCTTGGGATGACTGGGGTGGAGAACCTGGAGTGCCACATGTTGACAGCTGATGTGGGGTTGCAGTGTTTGCTGGAGGGTGGCTGAAGCAAAGTCTCTGTGTGCCTGTGCAACACAGGGATGGGAGCCAGTGGCCACAAGGAAGAGGATTTCCACTTCTGCGGGGACCGAAACCAGACCCAGAGCAGCTCCATCATTTACGAGCATGGCCCTGCCACCATCTCCATTGAGAACACCGCCCAGGCACTGACAATAAGGAGGCCCTTTTTGCCAAACAGGAGAAACTCTTACTACAAGTACAGCTTGCCCCCCACCTTGGGCAGGTACCGCTTCTGTGTCTCCTGGTTCCAGGCCAACAGGACCCTGCGCTTGGTGTATGGGAAGCAGAGCATCCTCCTGGGTGGGGACCCATCCAGCAGCATCACCAAGGGACAGGAGAGTCAGAAGACTGAGAGAACCAGCATGGTCATCTTCAATGTGTCCTACATCTCAAAGGATGGGAAGAACACCTCCCTCGATGCTAAGGCTGAATACTTCTTCCCTGGTAAGGGCAATTCAACGTTATTTTAAGGAGATGAAAGGGTTTTTTCATCCCCAGCCCATTCTGTAGCTCATCAGCAGAACACTGCTGGTGTCCCAGCGTATGGTTTAGCCTGGTGATGTGAAGACAGCTGAAGGGTGATGGAAGGGGATGTAGGTTTGCTCGAAGCAGCCCAAAGATAGGCCTGGTTCCTGGGATCCCTAAAGATGGAGGTGGAGATTTTCAAAAGTGCTTTGCTCCCTAAAATCCTGAGAAACTGTGGGCTTTGCAGTGGCCCCTCAGGGTTCTGTCTCCACCACCCTAGTCCCAGTGGACTTGGTGGAAGCCAAACTGTAGGTGGCAGGAAAGTTCTCTGGGTTTGGGTCACCATCAGCTTCCCCAGCCTGGGGCTGGCTTGAAGCCGTGCCTGCTTTCTGCTGCCCCCAGGGCTGTGCCCGGTCGGTTTGGGGCACGAGGAAGCCAGTCCTGGCGATGCATTTCACGGCATTTGCTTTCCATCAGCCTCTCCAGAGAGCATGCCTGTCTGGGAGCAAGATGTGGAGGAGCAGCTCAGTGCCCTGGACAGCCTCATTGCCCAGCCCCCGGCACCAGCCCCGGGAGCCACGGAGCAGCAGACGCTCCGGCGGTGAGTTCCCGGCTTGCATCATTCCTGCCACTGCCAGTGCACGTCCACTGCGCCCTGCTCACTGCACCCCTTCCCTGACAGCAAACTCGGGGAGCTGGAGAAGACCCTGGCCAAGGTGGAGCTCGAAGGGCAGAACCAGACCTTCGGGAAGGCCACGGTGCATGTGACTGTCCTGAGGGTCCAGCCCACTCGGGATCCTCAGCACCTGGCCTTTGCTTCCCAGAGAGAGGTGGGTCCTGGAAAGCTTGCCCTGGTGCTCTTGGCCTGTCGCTTCACCTCCCAAACTCCCTCCTGACGAGCCTTTCCTTGCAGGAGGGCGGAGAGGTCCACGGGTTCACGGTGGACCTGCCAAGCAGCCTGTTCATGGTGGTGAAGGACAGGGAGGAGGTGGCGGAGCACAGGGTGCTCCTCATGGACATCGACAACCAAACCATGTTCCAGGTAACGCCCACACACATGGCGTGGTGGAGTGTCTGGTGCTACAGGGAAGCTTGATGTGGAAGGAGTCCTGGGACCTCCTTCTTGGGGACTTTCACATCCAGCAGCTTTCCCTTCCTCCACTGCCACTGCCTCCTCTTTTTCTCCAACAGGATGAAAACAGCAGCCACGTCCTGGGTGACAAGGTGGTCAGCATCTCCCTGGTGGACACAGTGGTAGCCAACCTCTCTGACCCAGTGGTCCTCACTTTCTTCCACGAGCAGCTGCCGGTAGGTGGGGGCACAGCCTCGTTGAACCTGATCCCTCCAGGAGTGGAGGGGCAAGGAGGGCTCAGGCCCTGCCAGCCTAGAGAGTGGTCACAATCCAGCAGGTCCATGCCCTTGGCCTGCCTGTGCAGGGTCTGCTGTGTCTTTTAGGGCTTCACTGTGTGCACTGGGGGTGGCACTGCCTCCACCTGCCCAGGAGATGCTGCATGGCAGATGTGCCACCTCCAGCACAGTGTCCAAGGCTGGGAAACACTCTCAGTTAACAATCCTTTCGCTCATTCATGGCCCTGTGAGGTGCCTGACTCAAAGCTGAACCCCTTGTTTGGAAAAGGGGACCTGGAAGGAGGTATCTGCTCCATCATCTCTCTGGAGCCTTCTTGTTTCATAGTGGTTGGTTTGTCTCCTGAGATCATCTTGCCTCCTGCCCCATGGTCTCCCCTGTCAGATGTGCTGGGTGGGCAACAAACCCACAGCTGCATCCTGACCAGGGCTCATGGTTTTGTCATTGCAGAGGAATGTGACCCCACTGTGTGTCTTCTGGCAGGAGGACATCACTGGTGAGTGCCCCTGCCCTTGGGTGTGAAGCCAGGTGCTGCCTTTGCCCCTTTTGCAAGGTACCACAGCCCTGCTGGTAGGAGTGAAGGTTGCTCTGCACCTCCCTTCCTTGCTGCAACTCCATAAACCATTCCCACAGGGTTGATGTCAGGTTTTTCCCTCCATAGCTAACCTAAGAGCTTTCCCCTTCCCTAGGAATGGGTTCTGGTGCTGAGTGGGCCATCTGAATATGTGCGCATGGCCTGGGCCAAGCTGGGACCCCTCACTCTTGTCCTGCCTCTTTCCTTGCCCTAAAGATCCATGAACCCGAGGCAGATGTTCCTGCTGCTCACCAGACACTCTCCCTTTCTCTTGCACAGCCAGTTCTGGGAGCTGGGACAGCTATGGCTGTGCCACAGTGACAGGGAGCAGCCAGACCGAGTGCAGGTGCAACCACCTCACCTACTTTGCCGTGCTGATGGTGGGTAGCACCTTCCCACAGCTCTCCACATTGTTCCCCCTGGCTGTTCTTCCTCACCATCTCTCATTCCTCCTTCTCCTCAGGTATCCTCCCCAGAGATCACCCATGTGCACAGGCATTACCTGAGCATCATAACCTACATCGGCTGCCTGATCTCAGCTTTGGCCTCCATTTGCACCATCGTCTTCCTCTACTTCAGGTACAGTCTGATGGTTCACCCCACGCTCCCTGTCTGTGTCCTGTCCCTTGCCATGAACCCCTGGCAGGGCACAAGCTCTCCAAGTGCAGTTGGTGGCCTGGCTAGAAGCATGATGAAGGAGCCAGGCTTGAAGAAAGCAAAGTTCTCCTCTCCAGAAACCACCCCCTTGGTCAGGCCTCCTGCAGGGTGCTCGGGAACACCTCTCTTTTCAGTGATTTTGGAAAATCTGCTTGGTTGTTGTTATGGATCCAGCAAGCAGAAGCCTGCAAAGATCTTTTCAAGGGCCCATGTGAAGCTGTGGGGCGCTGTGGGGCACCAAGGACGTGGTGGTGAGGTCTGCTCCCTTCCGTTCTCCAGAAGCAAACAGCGAGACCAGATCACGAGCATGCACATCCACATGAACCTGCTGGGTGCCATCTTCCTGCTGGATATGACCTTCCTCATCTCCGAGCACTTGGCCTCCAGCGGCAGCGAGGCGATCTGCAGAGCTGGGGGGCTCTTTCTGCACTTCTCCCTTCTGAGCTGCCTCACCTGGATGGGCATCGAGGGCTACAACCTCTACCGGCTCGTGATCGAAGTCTTCAACGCCTACCATGACCACTTCCTCCTCAAGCTCTGCCTGGTGGGCTGGGGTGAGCACTGGGGAGGCAGAGACACCCCGAGGGCACAGGGTGGAGGGGCACTGGGGTATGGGATGCCTGGATGGGGATGGAGACGGAGCTGTGCGGGAGCAGATGTCTGAAAGCAGAGGGGTGGAGAAGGAGACTCAATGGCTGAGAGCAGAAACTGGTGCAAGAGCAAGGGTGGGTCACCCTAGGGGTCACCCAGCAAGGGAGACATGTGAGAGCCACCACTTGGGGTCTTTAAATAGTAGTGGGATCCTCTCTTTCTGAAAGAAACATCCGTGACAGCCCAGAGAGACGGGCTGGATGCAGGAAGCACCCACACATCTCTGCCATGCTTTGGGCAGGAAGCTGTGGTAGGAAGACTTCATGACCTTTTGTGGGCTTAAGTTCCATGTCCCTGGTGGACCCCTGGTTGGGGTCAGCACAGCACAGCCCACTCCCAGGCCAGGGCTTAAGCCAGGCATCTTTGTTGCCTGCTCTGATCTCAGTGCCCTGTTGGAGGAGAGGATGTTGGTTTGTACTCCACACAGGGAGAAAGGGGAAGCAAGTCCTCCCAGAAGGTCCAAAAGCCAGGGACTAGGGCAGCCACTTCACTCTGCTCTTGCCACGCAGGATTCCCCTTCCTCTGTGTGATGCTGATCTTCCTGGCCAACTGGACCAACTACGGCCCCTTCTCCGTCCCCGTCTATGAGTCCGTCAGTGGCAAATCCACCAACGCAACCATGTAAGTGGTGGAAATGGGTGGCCTGGTTTCTGGTCAGAGGTAAAGTCAGCTGGTTGAACCTTCACTGTGTCCTGCAGACTCTCCTTGGCCCCCCTGTGGCCTTTCTGGGGCTTTGTGCCAGGGTGTGCCCCCCACCCTGGGCACTGGGTTGGCACCACATTTTCATGCTCCCTCCAGCCCCTCCCAGCTCATGTCCCTGTGTGGTGACACAGCGTAACCCTCTGCCCTTTCTCCTCCCTCCAGCTGCTGGATCACGAGCCCCCTGATCCATAACATCGTGAACCTGGGTTTCTTCAGCCTGGTGTTCCTCTTCAACTCGGTCATGCTGGGGGCCATGGTCCGGGAGATCCTCCGGCAGAACAAGAAAGGCCACAAGCTCAAGCATGTCCTGGCCCTCTTGGGGCTGAGCATCCTGCTGGGCATTCCCTGGGCACTGATCTTCTTCTCCTTCACCTCTGGTGTCTTCTGCCTTGTCTCCCTCTACATCTTCACCATCATCAACTCCCTCCAAGGTGAGCCTGGGGACACTGGGGCTTTCATGGGGTGTGAGAGGAGCCCTGGCAGGCTGGCTGGCTCGCTCTCAGCTGCTGTTGGTGCCTCGTGGGGGCTCACCCACCCTTCCTCTCCCCTCTCACAGGCTTCCTCATCTTCCTCTGGTACTGGACCATGGTGCTGCAGGCGAGGAAGTCCCCTGACTCGCAGTGCAGCTCAGACAGCGTCAAGCTGCAGCCCAACAGCAGCCACATCGGCTGAGCCCTGTGGTGGCCGTGCCGTGCACGGGCTCCCTGTGCTGAGGACGGCCACAGGAAGGACTGACTCCATCTGCTTTGCTACTGCACCCGCCCCATAGGGCTGTGAGGAGCCCAGGGACCTGCAGAGGGACCTCACCTCTGCCAGCCCCCTCCCCAGTTTTCCCACCCACCACATCCTGACTGGCTTGGCACCTTTGGGGCAGAAAGGAGGGAGGGAATATTCGCCTGGGCAGTGGGGGCTGCAAAACGTGGAAGGGGCAGGGTCCCCAGTGCCTCCAGGCATCCTCTGCCATGCCCTGAGAGCAGGGATAATGGCTGGGAAAGGCCCCGTCTTCAGCCCTTGCTGGTGGTCAGCATGAGGGTCCTTCCCCAGGGAAGACAGAATGACTCTGCCCCCGCCACACCCTCTGGCAGCTGGAATAATCTATTTTTGTTATTTTGTTGGATGTCTATTTTTGGATGGTGTAGGAGTTCAGTGAGCATGCCTGCACACCAGACTCGTGCCCATTAAAGTTGTTCCTCTCAGAGTGTGGCTTGCTGGGATCTCTGCTGGGTGCATTGCTGGGCTCTCCAATGGGATCTGTCCCTCAGCTGGGGTTGTCCCATCCCCAAGCAGGACTCAGCATTCCAGCCTGTAGGATCCTTCTGAGCTGGGACAGGTGATTTTGCTCCTGGCAGAGCTCTGCCTGCCTGGTACCATAGGGGTTGGGGTGATGGAGGGAGATGCCAATGGCTTGGGAATCGAGGGACCATCACTACCCAGCGGAAAGGGAAGCTGGTGGAGGACAGAGATCCAAAGAGGGAGACTTCACAGGAAGGGAGTTGCCTCCCTCAGTGGCTGTGGGGCCAGGCAGAACCTGGCTGTACCACTTGCAAGTGCAGCACCACATCCCCTGTTCCACCATTTGCCCTTCCAGAGGGTGCTCTGGCTGCAGCTCATCCCCCTCCACCCAGCTTCCAGGACCCACCTGGGGTGGGGACACCTTCCCAGGAAGGGGATGCTTCATCCCAGCAGCTTGTGGTGATGCCCAGTTTAGGAGGGGGATGCTCCAGCATGTCACTGTGCTGGTGAGGGCCATCGACCCCTTGGCAGGACTGGGGAGAGAAAGGGAAAGCAAAAAACCCCACGTCAGTGAGCAGAAGGAGCCAAGAGGGAAACGCTGCAGCTCTGACAGTTGTCACTGTTGCTGTGAGCCAGGGCAGGAGGTCCCTTGCCAGCCCACAGGAAGGCGTGAGGGGTTCTCAGAAAGGAAATGAAGACACGTCCCGTTGCCTCAGGAGTGGCCACAAGCCCTGGGGAGGAGCTGAGCTGCTGGGACGAGGGGACCTGAGTGAGGTGGGACAGCCAGGGGTGGTCAGGAGACCCCACAAAGCAGCATGAACCTGTTCCTGGGCACCATCCTGCTGTTCCTGATGCTGCCTGGTGAGTGGTGGGTGAGGGGGGGATAGACATCCTCGATGTGGGAGTGCTATGGGCTTGAGGGGAAGGTTTCCCATGGGAAAGTGTTCACCCAAAGGCTATGATGGGGTGTTTCACCCTGAAAAGTGGACAGGCCAGAGGGAGCATCCATGCTGAGATGTGCAGAACTGGCAGAGGCAAGTGGACTTGGGGGGGGTTTACTACTGGGGCATTTTTTAATAATCTGGAACCAGAAGCTCAAGGTCTCCTCTGCAGAGCCTCCCGGGGGGGCTGGACACAGTGCCTTTGTCCTCACCAGCCCTGATGGCTGTCCGGGTGTTTTTGAAGCCCGTGTAACTGCAGAACTGTTCCTCTCAAACCTGGTAGCTGCCAGATTCTCCTGCCTCCCCTCCCCTCGTGGGCAAGGGGAGGACTGACCCTAGATTTTGGGCTTTTCCCTCCATTTCTTAACGGACTGTTCTTCCAGATGTTGCCGGGGGAAAGGAGCGCTGTTCTGGTGAGTGGTGGCCCCCCCTCCCTACCCTCGGCCCACCCAACGCCGTGGTGCCTGGTGCTCACCCTGCTGCCACCCTCCCCAGCTCTGGGTCGGGGTGACGATTCCCTCTCGTGCTGCAACGTGACGGTGGAGCCGGGGAAATGGCACAGCGGGTTTAGCATCCTCGGGCTGCCGCGGCGCTGCCCGGAGCTGGGGCGCTCTCACAGCTCCGCCTGTGCCTGCCTGCGGGATCGCTGGTTCAGGTAGCAGCAGGGCGGGCCGTGGCAGGGTCTTGGGGGCTCAGCTCCTTGCATCCACCAGTCCCACAGCCCCCCTCCCGTCCCGCAGGGAGGTGCAGGGGCTGCACAGTCAGCCGGTCGGGCTCAAGAAGCTGTTCCTCAATGTCAGCAGGGCTGTCGCCCGTGATGTTCTCATCACCTTTTCCCCCACGGAGGTGAGATGTGCCCTTCCCTCTCCCTCGCTTGGAAGGTCCCACGCTTTCCAGGTGTCCCTCTTCCAAGCCCTTGCCCTGGGGTGTGGTGTGCCCTGCTGTGCTCTTCCTCCGCCCTGTTCCGGGGTTGCATCATGGACCCACGTCAATTTTAACATCCCTTGGCGAGGAGTCACGAGAAATGGTGCCTGGGAGGAAAGAGCCCTCCCTGAGAGCCGTCCCAGCAGACAGGGGTGGTCAGGGGGAGAGCAAGGTAGGAAAGGAGGAGGAATGTGTGTGACCTTGGGCCTCCTGCCCACCCACAGGCTCTCCCAGCTCTGGATGTCCCACTCATGGGTGATCATGGGTTGAGGACCTTGTGGGTCCCATTCCCACCTCTGCCTCTGTAGCTACTGGGGATGAGTTTCTCTCCTTCTGCCCTCAGGGCTTCTCCTGATGTTGCTGAGCAAACCCACCCAGGCAGGGCTGAATTTGGCTGAATTTGGAGCAAGGTTGGTGGGTCCCAAGCAGAGGAGTGATCTGCCAGCAACAGCCTCTCCCTGTCCTCCTCCACCGCAGGGTCCCAGCATGCTGAATACCACAGAGAAGGGGAAGGCAGGAAAAATCCATCTCCCTAGGGAGATATTTCGGTCTCTGAGTAGCCAGGTAGTGCACGTGGTGGTGACAGTCCTCAACATCCAGCAGCTTGGCATGTTCAAGGTATGAGCTGGCATTGCTGGCATCCTTCGTGCTGCCACGGGCACTCACTACACACCAGCTGGGCTCAGGTAACGTTCCCCCCATGCAGGAAGTCAACCAGGCAGGACAGGTCCTGGACAACACCGTGGTGGGCATCACAGTGGGAAACACCAGCATCTCCGGGCTGCGGGACCCCGTGCAGCTCACCTTCACCCACAGCCAGCTGCACCCTGTAAGCCAGCCCTGCCCGCCCTCCATCCCTTCTCCAGTGCCCCTCACTGTGGCACCAGCTGATGCCGCTGTCCCTCTTGGCAGGGTGTCACCCCACAGTGTGTCTTCTGGGATCCCAGCAAAGGTGCAGTCCTCGGCGGGGCCGGGCACAGGGGCTGTGCCTGGAGCTCTCCGTGGTCACTCCTTGCCCCTTGCAGGGCAGGCAGGAGGCTGGTGCAGCAGTGGATGTGTCACACAGCCCGGGGACAAGAAGACAGTCTGCTCCTGTGACCATCTCACCTTCTTCACCCTCCTCCTGGTGATGATCCCGCTCCCCACAACTCCTGCTCATACCCTGACAGTGCTGCCTGCCCATTTTGGTGGCCCCTCTGGTGTCATGAGCAGCCATACAAGGATAGTTATAGCTTTTTCCAGGCAAGCCCAGGTCCCAAACACAAGCCCAGGCCCAGCTCAGCAGGGCAGCAAAGCAGGGCAGCCTGGAAAAGGCTCCAGCCTAATGCAAGCTCTGGAGTAGCAAGGCCTGATGTCACATATCTTGGTGAAGTCTCTCAGGAGGGTGGTCAAGGTGGTCCATTTCTCCCACTCCTCACCCCACCTTGGGGAACATCTCCTCTGAGCCACCACTGCCTTGTTCCCCCCAGAGACCTTTTGCTGGCCCACCATGTTTATCAGCCCTGTGGCTCTGGTAGCTGCAGATGGGTTTTCTAGGCTGGTCTGGGGCCTGTCTAACCCAACACATGCATGTTTGGCAGAACCCAGCTCTGGATGGCTCCACAGCACAAGCCTTGATGTCTGTTGCCACCGCTGGCTGTGGGGTAGCCATGGCTTTTTCCATCTTCACCATCGCCTTCTGCATCTTCATAAGGTAGGATGTGCCAGCAGCTCCACGGGGACTTGTCAAGCCAGGAGAGATGTGGGGCCATTCCGGTGCCTCTGCATGGACCTGCTGTGGTGCAGCACCCGTGACCTCTGCTTTTCCTGGTCCCTCTGGGAACGCTCAGGTGCAGGTTCAGGTTTGACGAGACCCGCCGCACCAACCTGGGGCTGCACATGAACCTCGTGGGCAGCCTGTTCCTCCTCAACCTGGCCTTCCTGCTCAACAGTGGGCTCTCTGGGAGGACCAAGGCAGTGACCTGTAAGGTCCTGGGGGGGCTCACCCACTACTGCCTGCTCTGCTGCTTCACCTGGACGGCGCTGGAGGGCTGTCAGCTCTACCTCCTCTTCGTCAAGGTCCTTGGTGTCTACATCCACCACTACCTGGTGAAGCTGTGCCTGCTTGGCTGGGGTGAGCACCACCAGCCTGGGGGAGAGAGGGGGGCAGTAGGAGGTTTAGATTGGATATTAAGGAAAATTTCTGCACTGAAAGGGTAGTCAGGTACTGGAACAGGCTGCCCTGGGCAATGGTGGAGTCACCATCCCTGGAAGTGTTCAAAAGATGTGTGGATGTGGCACCTGGGGACATGCTTTGGTGGTGAATGTGCTAGAATAATGGTTGCCCTCAATGATCTTAGAGGTTCTTTCCAACCTAAACAATTCTGTGATTCCGTGTGTCTCCCTTCTTCCAGGCTTGCCCGTTCTCGTGGTGGGAGTGGCAGGAGTCGTCGGCTCCTACGGAGAGTACAGCATCCACACCACGGACCACCAGGTCATAGCCCACCTGTGCGTGCACCACTGCCCACAGGGCTTGGGTGGCCCTTTGGCATGAGGAGTGGTAGCCCAGTCCTTCTGGGAGTGCAGCAGTCAGGGATTGCACCCATCCAGCTCGGCTTTACGCCATGCTTCTGCTTCCTCAATTGTGATTACGACACATCAGCCACCCCCCCCACCACCACCTCTCATGCTGAGCTTCCTTGGTCATGCCTGCAGCCCTCCAGGTCATGGAGGGATGTCCAAGGTCCACCTGGAGCTTCCCCAGGATCCCTCCCAGCTGAGCAACACGAGAGCAGTGGATATGCACCACTGGCCCCTTGCTTCATCCTGGCCTTAGAAAATCCCCCCCAGCACAAGGGTGTCCCTGCATCCCTGAAACATCTCCCTGTGGAGGCTCCCAGGAGTGCTTCTGGGGCTTGCAGGGCCACTGGAGGTTCTCTCTTTTCAGGTGCTGGATCACTTCCAAACATCTCCTGCTCCACTACATCACCAACTGCGGCTACTTCAGCCTCATCTTCCTCTTCAACATGGCTCTCTTTGGGGTGGTGACCCAGAAGAGCTGCAGCTTGCAGGGCACAGGGGTGGTGCAGGGAGGCCACAAGCCCTGGAAGGTGGCCCTAGTGGCAGCAGGGCTCTTCTGCCTGCTGGGAGCCACCTGGGCCCTGGCATTCCTCACCCACGGCACCTCCTCTGCGCCCGTGCTCTACCTCTTCACCATCCTCAACTCTCTCCAAGGTCAGTGCTGCCTCTGAGCAGTGAGGATAGTTTTCCTCCAAGGAAGTCATTCCTCAGCAGAGAATTAGGGACATTTGGCATGTCCCAGCCAAATGGTGCACCTGGAGTATGGGGTGAGGGGGAGCAGGAGTGAGCTGGGGTAATCCCCTGGAAGCAGCAGGGAAGTGCTGTCAGCATCCTGGCAAGGTCCTTCTCACCGTCTCCTGCTGTTGCTGAGTATTTGTATTCCTTTCCATGCAGGAATCTTCATATTCATCTGGCTGGTCATCCTCTACTACCCAAAGACGAAGGAGACCACTGGCTCCCTGTCCCACATCATCAGACATGACAAAAACACCACAGTCTCCCAGGAGTAGCTCCTGGCTGGACCTCTCTTCCTGCCTGTGTGTGCATCTGCTGAGAGCAATCTTTGATCCCAGTAGATGCAGCTTCCCCACGGAGGGAGGGATCAGTTTGCCACACCTGAGTTTACCCTTCAGTGGGCATGATCCACCTCAGCAGGGCTCTTTGCTTTGGCCCTGCCATTCCTTGGGCAAGGAGCTCCAGAGATGACCCTTCTGCTGAAGTCCCTCCAGGCTGAAGTTCCATGGTCTTGAAATGCCCCGATCTCATCCCCCAAAGGGCTGTTGAAGGGATGAGGGGGAGCCCATGAACCTCCCACCTTCAGCTGTGATGGACCATCCCCTCTCTTCACTAGAGATGGCCTTTGGTACTGAACCAGTCCAGCAATGGGTTTCCTGCCGTTGGAGGGAGAGGAATGACTCGCTCCAGACATGGGAGGTTCAGGTCTGGGAACCAGCAAAAAAAAAAAAAAGAGAAATCCCATGAGGTTCTTTGCAATACATCTCCTGCTCTCTGGCAGGGATCTGCTGGATGTCTTTCCTGCAAAACACCCACTGGGGCCAGCAATGATTTGTGCACGGATACTGTGCAGCAGCTGGAAGCTCACACACAGCCACCTCGCAGGGCCACTGCTTGTCTTCTCCTGATCCATGTTGCAGTATTAAATCCCTGCCAGCTCTCTGAGCACTGTGGATTTAGTCTTTGATACTTACAATATTGTTTGTTATTTGCTTTATATTGGAGATGTATCAAATGGCAGAAACCTTGCTGGCAATTTGTCATGGATGAAGGGAGAAATCAGTGTGGATAAATACACACACACACACGGATGTGCATGCACAGAGCAACCCCTTCTCTGCTAACACCACATCTGTGTCCCACAGAACCACACAAAGACCAGCTTTGGTGGGCAAGTATCTGGTGCTGGGACACCTCCATCACCCCATGCACCAGGGTGTCTCTCTGGGGAAGAGGAACACGGGAAGAACCCTCCCAGCCCTGGGTGCATGCTTTGAGTTTAGAGAGTGTGACCCTGGCAGGGATGAGTAGGTTCTAGGGATGCTAGAGGGAGCAGAAACACTCTGATGAGCCTCAACCTTCAAGCACTGTTTGAGTCCAACCACCACTTTCTTCCCCCAAACCCCATAAAGACACAGGCAAGAGGCTCTCTGCTGCTGTCACGTTTATTTGGAAACAGCCGTTTCCTAACCCATTCTCCGCCCCACACTGACGGCTGCCCCCGCCACGGTGAGCACACCAAGCACACACAGCAGGACGAGGGCCCCGGGGAGCCACGGGTTGGGTCCTGCCAAAGAGGAGAGAGACTCGTGACATATCTGGGTCCCCTGAGCCAGCTCTGAGCCCCAGCGCAGCATCTCCCAGCTGGGGACAGATCTGGGGGGGAGGTCACCTCCTGTGAAAGGGCAGGAGCCACTGGAGCTGGGGGTACTTGGGAACCCTGGGGGCACTAGATAGGACTCAGTCACCTCAAATGGCCTCCACCCACCCCTGCTGCCCAAGGGTTCCATCTAGTTCAGTATTTATGCCTGGTCTGAGCTACGCTGTAGGTGTGCTTGCCCTCAACCTGGTCCTGGACCACTGCTTGGATCTCCTGGATTGACCTCAGTGCTCAGGAGGAGCCTGCCTTGCTGGGCTGATGATGCAGAGCCTTCCCTGGCTGGGGTGCTGCACCACCAGCCTTCTGGCTTTGGGTCCCTTCCTGCCCAGCTCCCCTGCTCATCCCAACCTGTGCTGGTTTGGCTTTGGACTTTGCCATGAGTGGCCATGACACCTGAAAGACTCCATGCCTCTGTGCAGGGCACTGATTTTAGCAGCCCTTTTTAACAACCTGGCACTGCCTAGACAGCTGCAAGGGTCTGGGAGCTGCTCCTGTCCTTCCCAGAAGGACCTAAGTACCTGCCAGGTCCTGTTGGTCAGTGCTGGAATGATGGGTCTCTGCTTCCAAGGAAGGAGCAGCCAGCAGGTGGATGGGCCCATAGGAGACAATCTTATTGTAGTCATCCACCAGTGCCCGCTTGTTCTTCCAGTGCCTTGGGCATTGCTGTCAACAGAGCCAAGGGAAGGGTGATGGAACCAGAGGACAGGGGGAAAGTCTGATCAAAGGGCCAGAGGTCTCCTGCTGGCAGAGGCCCCGTTGGAGCTGCAGCCTGGGAGCAGTCAGGACCCCAGAGCATGAGAGGCACCAGGTCCTAAAGGATCTTAGCTCGTTCCTCCCCAAATCCTGGCATCAACTTCTCCCCCTGCAAATACCCAACAGCCAGAGGGAAGAGGGAAAGGGGCTCTCCTTTGGGTTCAAGCCCTTGTACCTTTAGTTCAGGGTGCTGGGGTGAGCTCCTGGTGTTTATTGTGTGAAGCACCCAGAACCAGAGCAGAGCCCCTTCTGCAAGGAGCTTGTCTTCTCCAGCATCATGCCTGGCCAGGGGATGGTGCAAAACAGCGAGGGCTCACCTTGGCACAGGGCTCTGGACTGCTGGGGAGGCAGAGCCGGACACGGCAGTGCAGGAACACCTCGGGGTAACCAACAAACTGGAACATCTGGAAGCTGAACTTGGCGGTGCTGCTCTCTCCAATGGCGTTCAGATAGGTCACTGTCTCGTCATGGGGACACCTGGGACATGACAGCTGGGTCAGTGAGTGCCAAATGAGGGGGAGCATCCCAGCCTGGAATGCAGGCTTTGACTCCCTAGCTGGCCAGGAGCAGCACTAGAAGGAAGGCAGCACTGCTGGCAGCAGAGCAGGGTCAGGAGAGGGGCTCAGTTCAGAGCTTTTCAGGGGCTCATCTGTGGGGCTGTTCTGCCAGTTTGATGATGGTGTCCACCACAGGTTCCACCTATGAGCAACAGTGTTGTCATTGCTCATTGCTCCCGTCCTCAGCAGCCAGGAAAGGGATGTGACTGTGCTCGTGGTGCAAGGAGACCGGGTGTGCTGGGGGCCCTCCACTCACCCCTGCTCAATGAGCTTGTGCCGCACGCTCTGGAAGGGATCCGTGCTTGGGGTGGCCCAGCAGTCCAAAACACTCAGCAGGAAGTACTTGAGCTGCTGCTGTCCTTCTATCTCCAGCAGGACATAGAGTGTGTCTGTGAGGGGGATGGCCACGGTCGGCAGGTGATAAGGCTGGAGGTAGGAGGGGGACTTGTACAGTCTCATGCTGACGTTGAAGTGTCCTTCTCTGACCACGGACTGCACCAGCCTGGGAGCAGCGACGAAGAGAAGAGAGGAGAGCAGAGGATGAGGGCTCCCTAACCTGCACCTCCACAGGAGCCTGGTGAGGGCCTCTTCTAGTCCCCACCCTTCACGTTTTGGATAGTTGGTTTCAAGCAGTGAGGGCAGGAGAAAGGCAGACTGTGTGTGCCCCACTTTGGCTCCATCCCAGGCCCAAACCTTGTGTTGAAAAAACACATTGGGAAGAAAAAGGGAGGCCAAGATGCCAGGCTAAGGTGCCTGGCATTGCTCTCAGGGCTCCCTAGGGGCTCCCAAGGGCCTTTGCAGATCCCCTCATTGAAGGCATCTACTTTTCTGCGAGCTCCAAGACACCATGTCAGCAGCAGGGAGAAACAGCACCACTCACCTGTCAACAGCAGTGAGAGCGAAGGGCAGCCTCACCACCTGCTCATAGGCATAGATGCAGGAGAAATGCACTTCCAGCTGAAAACTCCGGGAGATCATGGCCCCTTGGGCTTCCTGCTCTGACTCAATGACGTTGGAGTAGGAGACATGGGAGCTGTTTTTCTGCAATGGCACAGAAAATCGAGTGTCCAGATTATGACTAAATCCGTACAGAGAGATGCAAGCTCCAGCTCAGAAGGTGAAACTCAGCTGCAGCTGCTCCAGGCCTGGATATCTGCTGGGGTTTTAGCTCAAGCTTTGTGTTTGGGGGCTACTGGGAGCCACCACCAGAGCAGGCAGGAGTCAACATAATGAGTGTGGGTGAGGGCTCTTCTGCAAAATGCAGAGCTGGAGCACCAGTTCCTCTGCACCCTTCCTGATCCATGAAGCAAGTGAGGGATCAAGGGGCCAGGGCTGCAGGGCTCAGAGGATGTGGCCAGAAAGCTGAGGGCTGTTATCAGCTAGTAAAGCACAAACTGAGACTTCCATGCTCTGCTAAATCAGGCAAAATGTGCTGCCAGCAGCAGTTTGGCAGAGGCAGCAGAGGCTTCTGACATGCCCAGGGAAGCTTTTCAAAGGGAATGAGAACTTTACAACACCCAGATATAAAAGGAAAAACCTTTGAGGCTTTCTCTTTGCTGTCCCCACTCAGCACGTCTTGCTCCTCTCACGGCTTTGGAGCTATGCAGAAAGGCTCTGCTGGATCCTTACCTCGATTATTGACCCACAGGCAGTGTGGTTTTCACCAGTGAGGGTGGCTGAAAAAAACAGCTCACCCTCTTCTTCCTTTTCTGAGACCTTGCACGCCTGGTTCTTCAAGTGGACAAGCTCCCGTGGGATTTTCAAGAGTTCAAACACCTCCTTCCTCACCATCATCTTCATATGCTCCTCCTCACAGGCCAACTTCAGTACCACATCTGGGGGAAAAAGCCATCTGCAATAGCAATAAGGAAGAGGCCTGAAGGAGCCCTACATCAGCTGGGGGATGGCACAGTCCCACTGAGCTCAGCAGACCCTCATCCCAGGCTTGGTGGAGGCTGCTGGTAGGGCTCTTCAGAGACACTGGGCAGAAGACAGGCCTTTGGGAACATGCAGAAGTTAATGTGGGTCTGGTATTTTCTAAGAGCTGCTCAAGTCCATGGCTGCCACTGCTCCGAACAGACACAGTCCTTAAGCTCAAGACATAAAGGCAGATGTTGTGGGTCTGGCCCCTTCCAAGGGCTGTCCACAGAATCCCCACAGTCTGCCAAGGGCACCAGGCAGGGACAGCAACCCTCTCCTTCAGAGGAAGAAGACACAGCTTTTGGCTAGTGCGTGGAAGGGGCTTCACTGTAGCTGTGCCAGAATGTGTGTGGTTGTTCTGAGATGGAGAGGCAGCTGTGCCCTGCAGCATGTCCTGCTGTCCTGGCACAGCTACACCACGGCACAGCCAGGGAATTAAGGAATTAAAGCTTTTGGGGAAGAAGAAAATGCCCTGTGACTTGGCTTTGTACCAACACGTAGTCGAGGACATGGCTATGGTGGTGGGGAATGCACCTGGACCAGGAGGTGGGATGCTCTCCTGGAATGGAGAGCAGTGGTAACACCAGTGCACTGTGCCCATCACCCTTCCCTCTGGTGCCCCTGGACAGACTGGTGAGTGCTCACCAGCATTCCCAGCCCTACCTTGGCAGAATTCCCCTTTGAAGCCTGGTTTGCAGCTGCAAACTGGTCTGTCCCCCATCACCTGGCAGTGCCCCTGGTGCTGGCACGGGTTTGACAGGCAGACATCTGGGCTCCTCTTGAGATGGAGGGCAACCCGTGGCCTCAGGCCATGTGTGCTCACCAGCTCACCTGCAGCAAAGGAAAGGCAAGTGAGCTGAAATGCAGCAAGAACATCTCCCTGATGAGAGATGTGAGCGTGAACTCGTCCCACTGCAGGAAGACCTGCACAGCTCTCAGAGGCTGAGTATTTTTCCATATTACCCATCCATGACCCAGCAGGGACAGAGTACAGGGAATCTCACCCTTATTGCCTTCACAGCCAGCCAGGCAGAGCCAAGAGAACAGCAACAAACATCTCACAGTCCTCTCCTGGAAAAACAAGCAGGCTCTGGAGAACTCGGGTTTGTACCCTGCTCGTTGGAGATGTTTGCAGTCATTCAGAAAGAGTGAACCCTCAAGCATGGATGCAATAATATCTGTACTGTATTTCTTAGGCTTGATGGCACAAAGTAGTTTCCTACCCCCTCAGGCTAGCACAAGGGTCAAATACTGTTCTGAATTTAGGTAGCAATTCCAGAAAGAGGAGGTGGAAAAGCAGCCCTTGGACCTGCAGGGATGTGGTGACAGCGATAAAGCCACATTTCAGCGAGAACTGGCACTGAGTAAAACTACAGAGCTGAGGCATCAATCTGGGCTCCCCAAAGAGGAAAGAAGTTTCCCTCTTCCCACCACAGCTCTTTTGAAAAGTTAGGATTTTCAAAAGGATCCTCACTTTTCCAGTAAACCATATCCATCATAGGGAGTCAACAGGATTAAAAAAAAAAATCAAAGCCTTGAACACAACTAAAATTAGTGACAAAAAGACACAGATTAAGTCATCTCCCCTCTCGGTACAGATAATGGGAAACTAATGGCACAGTCCTGGAATGGCCCTGGACATCGGATACTCCTTATCAGAGAAGTGGATGTGAGTCAGCCAGGGCTGATGGCTGGGCAGTGCTCTGTCTGAGAGCAGGGCAAAGCCAATGCCAAAAGCCCCACTCTGGTCCAGCAGCACACACCCCCCTCCACCCCTTCACCGACCCCGAGCGGCTGTGACTGCCAGACAGCTGAGCAAGGAGGATTTATTCCCTGCTCCAGTCC
Source organism: Myiozetetes cayanensis (assembly GCF_022539395.1). NCBI lineage: Eukaryota > Metazoa > Chordata > Aves > Passeriformes > Tyrannidae > Myiozetetes > Myiozetetes cayanensis. The sequence continues at coordinate 16,014,493 of NW_026087270.1, read as the reverse complement.
TGAGAGATCCCACACCTCGATTTCATCCCACTTACCATCTCCAGGCCACGCTCTGCTCCTCCACCCACCGCTGCCCCGAGGCCACTCCGTGCTCCCTGCTTTATATTGCCCTCTGGCAGCTCATCCCTCTCCCCCACGCAAACACCACGCTGCCTCTGCGATTGCACAAGAGCCAGCTGAGCATCCTTCAGGGCCGGGGAGGAGAGGGCTCTCTGGAAGTCCATCCTCTGGCATGGATGGCCCTTCCAGTGAGCCACCGGCCTGCGAACGCTGACTCATTTCACAGCCCTGATGGGATCACAAACAGGGGGAGTATCTGCAAAACCCCCAGGGATCTCGGGGTTGGTGCATCCAGCTGGTTTTTGGGCATCTGTTTTTGACGCAGCAGTAGCAACAGATACCACATGTGAAGGCCAGATAACTCTGGATACTGAGTACAGGCAGTTTTGCAACCACAACATACATTTCTCTCAGCTGTGTTTTTATTGACTTCTGGCATCAAAGAGCTGCTGAGAAGTACTGGTGAGAGATGGAGGGATGAGGGCTTGGTCCCACCTCAGTTTGAATTACAGAATATCCTGATTTGGAAGGGACCCACAAAGATCATCGAGTTCAACTCCTGGCCCTGCACAGGACAGCCCCAAGAATCCCACCATGTGCCTGAGAGCATTGTCCAAACACTCCTTGGACTCTGTCAGGCTTGGTGTTGTTACCACTTCTCTGGGGATCCTGTTCCAGTGCTCGACCACTGTCTGGATGAAGCACCTTTTCCTAATATCCAACCTAATCTTCCCCTTGCCCCCCTCAACACAGCTTCATGCCATTTGGGCAACAGCAATCATTTGCAAACAGCAGTAATCACTCAAGATGGTGCTTCTTTATATATATATATTGACTGTACTCTTTGCATCCTCAGAGCTTTAATTGCTACAGTTACCATAACATAGCAGCTAATGTGAATATTGATCCCTCCTTCACTCCATCCATCCATGTTTTTTCCTAACCACAACAAAAAAAAACAGAAAAAAAAAAGTGTTTAGCACCTGACCCTGCTTACAGCTTAATGGACTGCCAATTAAGAAGAAAAAATAAAAGAAAAAAGAAAAAAAAAGAAAAGAAAAAAAGAAAAAGGAGAGGAAAAGGAGGAGGAAGAGGAAAAGAAAACTAAGAAAAATAATAAGAAAAAGATGAATAAAAAATAAAAAGAAAAAAAAAAAGTCGTCCTGCCATCCCTTGGTGCCTGCTTTTGGGTGAGTGCCTCAGCAACAGAGGAGAAGGATGGCGGGGCGGGGACGTGGGGGGAACTTTTATTTCGAGAGAGCCAAAGTCGTGAGTTTTTTCAGAGCAGGTCTCGGAGGGGCGCTGGCTCAGCCGAGCTGTCGGGCAGGGTCACCCCCTCGCTGTGCCCCATCGCTGTCCCCTCTCCCAACGGCCCCGGGGCAGCCGTTGTGGGCGCGGGGGCGGCCGGGCCGGGGCAGGCGCAGGGCGGCGGAGCGGGGGCCGGGGCAGCCCGGGGGGAGCTGCCCAAGGAGCCCCCGGGACCTGCGTCTGTGTCCTGCCCGGCGTGGCGGGAGAGGTGTGGCGGGGGCCCTGAGGGGAGGCCGGGGGGTGGCAGGGCCGGGGGAGCCGCAGGCCCCGCCGTGTCCCCGTTGCCATGGCGACGCCGCGCCGGGCCCGGGCAGGCGGCGGCCGCGGCAGCGCTGCCCTTGGGAGCCGCGGGGTGAGGGGGCGGCCGGGCGGTGCCTTCCCCCCTCGCTGTGTGCCCCGCTCGGGGTCAGCCCGACCGCGGGGACGGCCAAACAAACAGCCCCGCCGCCGCCGCCGGGGCGCGATACCGAACAGCCGCTGCCCTTGGAGGCTGCCGGCTCCGCGCACCGTCCCCCTCGCCCCAAGGCCTTCGGGCGGCCGCAGGGACGGGCACGGCCCTCGGCCCGTGCACAGCGGGTTGGTGGAGCTGCTGCCCCGCCAGCAGCACCCCGGGCAGAGTGGAAGGCACCGGGGACACAGGCTGAACGTGGGGATGTGCTGTGCCCTACTGAGCCAGGCTCTGCCTGCTCTGCCGTCTCCCCCACGCTTGGGGTGTCCAGGAACACAGAGCCACCAAGCCTAGTCCAAACTCACTTTCAGTGCTCACCCTTTATTGTCACGCTTCTAGCTGCTTCAGCCGTGCTCACATAACAAACCACTGTGGCCACAATGCGAGTGTTGCTGTGTTGCTGTCTAGCTGGGTCCCACTCTGAATTCACCCTGCTGTGTGTATTTCTGTAGTGCCAGGCAGAATGGAGGTCCTGGAGGAGAATGAGGAAGTGGAGCAAACAGCAGAAGACCTGAACTCTTTGAACATCAGTGACAGCCTCCAGGACGAGGAGACAAAGGTGCCTGAGGAGGAAGACAGTGTCTCAAGTGATGTACCGTAAGTCATGTGTGTCTGGTTCTTACTGGGATGAGCCCTTTCAGGGCCCATGGGGAGATTGCACATGTGTGGATGGCATGTGGTGTCTCCTTGCACAGGGAGTGGACTAAGTGTGCCTGGTGTGTTTGTCCAAGAGTGTGTACGTGCAAGACAAGACAACTCACTTGATTGTAACTCCATTCACCACTGTGCAAAGATTCTCTGAGCCTCTCATGCTGTTTAAAGATCCCCTGAGTCTCTGTGCATACATCAGCTTGCCATGTTTTGATAGCAGGTCATCCTGCCTGTATTCTCCTGCCTTATTACCTGTGTCTCTCTTCCTCCTCCTGCCACGGAAGTGGTTTTGACTGGAGCTCCATTGACACGTCCCACTTACCACCTTCGTACAAGACGAATTCCCGGCAGGAGAAGAAGCTGCTGCACATCGCTGACCATTTCCTCCAGCAGTACACTCACGTCTGCCCTGACCGCAAGCCGCTCTTCCTCCACCCGGTCAACGAGTGTGGCGTGGAGGTATGGGGTGGTGTGGGGCTGGGCCACAGTGCAGGGAGCACTCACCTTCCCTAGAGCCAAATGCTGGGGAAGGACAGCAGCCCTGCTTGCCCTCCCTTCCCTCCTGGCCAAAGGGAATGGGAATCCTCTTGCTGAACCCACAGCCCCTGAGCAGGCACACAGAACCCCACACTGCAACACCCCAGCTGTCCAAATTCACAAGCACGTTGCACCTTATGGTGGTGGTGCTATGTGGGCTGCAGGCAGCTCACAGCCCTGCAGCGTGGTGCTTAGGAAACGGCAAAGACCACAGAAACAAAGAGGAAAATAAAAGAAACGTGTGAAATAGATAAGGTCCAGGCTCAGTCACAGATAAGGAATATGGATCTAATGTTAGGTCATACTCTGAACTTTGCAGAAGTTACAGGGAAGGAAGTAAACGTGGAAGTTTGTGGTCTGTGGTTTTTTTCCCTGGGCCCAAGCTGCACAAGTGTTGTCTAGTTCTGGACCTGATGTTCCCCAAGATACCTGGAATTACTGCTTTGTACAGGCTTTCCCCAAAATTTATTATATCATTATCATGCAAGGGAGAACATGCTGGAGGATGTAAAAGCTGGGAAGGGCAGTAGTTATTTGTCTTGCTTGAAAATGTCTGAGATGAGCTTAAAGTTTCAGCCACAGTCAAACAGAGAGCTTCCCAACCCCATGTAATTTCCATCTTGGAACAGGTGAGGAGGGATACTGGTGCTGTTGATATGCTCTAGGGAGGTCCTGAATGAGATCTGCAACATCCAGGGGTGGTCTGAGGATGGCTTTGGACAGGAAACTCTACCAGGCATCAGTTGGCTAAACAAAGTCTTCTTGTTGCCCTACAGAAGTTTGTTAGCACAACGCTGAGGCCAACCCTGCTGCCTTATCCAGAGCTCTACCACTGGTCAGGCTGTGCCAGCTTTGTCTCTAATTACCTCACCATGGAGCCCCTCAAGTGTCCTATATCACTGGTAAGGAAGGAGCTGCAGCCCCTTCAGAAACATAAGAGAGGTGACAGAAGGGCCTCTCAGCAGAACACAATGGGAAGCCCCAGTGGCTGGAATTTGACCCTTCCGTCATTCCCTCATTATTTAGGCAACCCCCTGATTTTCCCAGCCCCTGTGCGCTCTGTTGCATCCACAATCCCGGTGGGTGTTCAGTGTTGTACCTTTCAAGTAATCCAGCACCGTTTCCACAAGACCAGGCCTGACCCTGCTTTCAGCCAGCCCAGATGACCAGCTGGTCCCCTGTGGGTGGCCATGGCAAACTTCCCCTCCGGAGACCAAGGCACCTTGGAACAGAGGAGCATGTAAAGCCTATGGGATGATGCTTGACTCAGTGGCCAGTTCTTAGGGGCTTCAGACCTTTCTATTCCCAATCTTGGGGGTATTTTGGGATGGCTAAAGGGAGATTTCTAGGTTAGGAAAGATGATGCCAGAGCTGGGGCAAGTTCTTGGCCGTCAGCTAAGACAAAAGGAACACACTTCTTGCTAGCAATGACAACGGAGTGACCCAAACAGTCTACACTGGCCACATGTTGGCCAAGTGTGTCACAAGAGTCCCAGGGTCTCAAGAGGAACTCTGGCACTTTGTGACCACAGAGAAGGTATCTCCATTTAGCAGATGGAGACTGCCTTAGTCACCTAAGGTGATGCCTGAGATATGGGTGGAGATGGATATGGAAATGCTGCAGACAGAGCAGCTGGAGATGGAGGGAAGCGCCGCTCCAGAGTTGTGTTTAGCATTAGGTTTTCAGCAGTTTGATGAGCTTGCCTTGCTCATTTCTACCTGTGGTTAAATTTGTCACCAGATTTGAGGTCAGAATTTCCCCACATCACTTTAGAGGGGACTTTTAGAGTCTGTGGCTCATATAGGAATGTTATATCCAAATTCCCTAGGGGTGCAGAGCCCAGTGATGTGGGCAATGCCCTCTCTCCCCTGCTCTCTGCCTGGTGCATGTTTCAGCTCCACAAGACAAGCACTGTGAACATGGATCTCTCTCTTTCAAGCCCAGTTCACTCTATTCCCCAACCACCATCCTGAAGTACCAGCGGGGGAACTGCTTTGACTTCACTGTGCTGCTGTGCTCCTTGCTGATCGGGGCCGGCTACGACGCCTACTGCGTGCATGGGTACGCCACCCAGGAGATATGTGCCCTGGACCAGACTCAGGACCTGTGCCCGCTGCTCAAGAAGCCACAGGAGGTGAGACCTGCAGCGAGCAGGCAGGGAGGAGCCCAGCATGCATGCTCAGCCTGTTCATGGCCAGTGAGCTCCTGAGCTGAGATAGGGGGGGAATAGCTTCAGGTCCGCACTGGCTTTCAGTCTGTGCCGGCAACCTCACCAAGGAATCTTCTGAGTGATTTTCCACAGCTCCTTGAGAGGCCCTCCAGTTTGCAGTACTGCAAACTGCCGAGTTTTGGGAAGTGGGAGATACCTGTAAGCCATACATTTTCTCCCTTCTCTTGATCTCTGTCAGGTACCAGTGATGAAGAAGTCCAGAAAGTATAGAGTTAAGATCCTTGCAGAGCCACAGAGCAAGTTTGAGCTTCAGCAGAAGGCCAAGAAGAAGGAAGAAGCTGATGATGTTCAAAAGAAGGAAGAAGAAGAGGAAGTGGTCACGGTAAGTTATAGCAAGGTCCACCTCACTGTAAGCTCGAGGAGGAAGAGCTGAGACATAGGTCAAAGGCCAAAGAGAGGAGTTCACCAGTCCCCTCCATGAAGTATGACACAACCCTGATCATGGCCATGAGCACTCGGCCTCTGGGAGCACTGTGTGTGCTGGCACAGGAATATGTGCCAGGTATGTACTGCTTCACTCTCAGGAAGAACATTAAGGGCCTGGAGTGCTTTGAAAGTGGGCAGAGGAAAGCATAAGATGGCCATTGGGTTGGATTAAATTGGTAATAAAGTGGCGATAATTATTGTTCTGTCCTCTGTGCTACAGGAGGTACAGGAAAAGCCCAAGCGAGACCCTCTGCATGGCTTACGGGTGCACGCGTGGGTTTTGGTCCTGTCTGGGAAGAGGAAGGTCCCTGAGACCTTCTTCATCAATCCATTCACGGGAAACAGCCACAGCACCACAGATGAGTGCTTCCTTGGGATTGAGAGCATCTGGAACCACAGGAACTACTGGGTGAACATGCAGGATTGCCGGAAGGGCTGCAAGGTAAGGAGCCCTTTAGCACCTTGGGCATGCAAGGGACAGCTGGGCTGACATGAATCCTGGGCAAGTCCAAGATCAGTAGTGGTCCAGTTTCCACTTATTCATTCCTTGTGTTGGCTCTGGTCATGTTGCTCTGATTCAATAGACCCTGGAACTACTCCAGGACATCCCAGACTCTGAGCTAGAAAATACAGATCACACCTATTAAACCCTTACAGTGCTAGAATTTCAGCTTTTTTAAGGCTGGCTAGACACTCATTCTCTCAAATAAGAGCTTTTGAGGCAGAGGGTGTTTCAAACCTGTCAGGCATGGCTCAAGGCAGGAAGGACCTTGATGAGGCTCTTTCCACACCTCAGGTACTCCCCAGCTGACACAGAATCTGGGAGGTGAGGGTCTGAGTCAGAGTAACTTGCCCTCTGGGCCAAGCATGGCCCTAGGAAGGAGGTAGAAGCATTTCCAGCAACTTGCTCTCATCTGTGGCAGAGGCACCAGGAGGAAAAGGATCTGCAGCCTCCAGGCACAGGGAGAGTCTTTGGGGTCCCACCAGCCAGCCAAGAGTCTGATAAGCTCACGTCCCTGAGATTTAAGTCTCTAGTATCTTTAAACTCTCTGACACCCAGCCATACCAATGAGCACCCCAGACATATCAATGCAGCATTCAGTTTAGTTTCAGGCCCTTGAGACTGCCCTGGAGTTAAAAGAGATTTTTTTCTGTATGGCCAAGGATCTCAGCTTTGACTTGAGTGATGCCATCCGCTGGGAAATTATGCTTCCAGAGAGCAACAAGCAGCTCACAGAGTCATCTGAGAGAGACATGGATGACATGGTGAGTGACCCAAACGGTGGCTCTCGTGCAGTGGGGATGCTGTATCCAGTCTGTGTGTCCATAGGCCTGTGTGTGTCTGCCTGCCTGCTGCCCTCTCCAGGTCAGATCACTGCTACTCCGGTCAGGTTTGGGTTGGCACTTCAGATCACTTCTCAGCCTTGAAGAGTTCTGATGTTCTCTGAAGCAGGGCCTCAGGTGGTACTTCTGGTGTGCTAAGCGGCAGGGGAGCTCTGTATGTCTCCAGTGCATGGACCTTTGGGATGAAGTAATTAAAAAAAAAATAAAAATTCCAGACTGAAATTTTTATGGACACTCTTTCTGTGCTGGTCAGCACCCTGCCCTCCTGGCTGCCAGGTGGAGCTGCCAGCCAAATACAGAAATAATGTATGTCCTCTAATATACTGTAATATACTGTAAGCAAAAAATGGTATGTTGTCCTGTTGGAAGAAGACAGCATGATAAAGCAGGACGGAGGAATGCCAATAACAATTTCCTCCTGCTATCTACTCTTCTCCTGTGCTCATATGAGCACAGCCTGTGCTCATAACTGGGGAGCAAAACATCCTTCATGGTCTTAATAAAATAAACTGGTCATTATGGCAATTGTGACATATATCCCATGTCCAGCACGAGCATTAGCCAGGAAAAGATAATCTCATTAGGGTCGAGTAGGGATGCGCTCTCATAAATGCCACTGTGTTCCTCAGGACCAGCTCAGCCTCACACGTGCTGAGCTCTGATCACTGTGCTGCACTCTCCAGAGCCAAAATGCCTCCTGGCACAGTTAAGAGAAGCTGCCAAAACCACAAATCTCTGCTTCTGTTTCAGAAGGAAAATGAGAGAGACGTGAGTTTTGAGATGCCGCTATCGTGGGTGGCCCGAATTAATGTGTCTTGCAGAGGTATGTATTCTTTCTGTGCCTTTTCTTGCCCCTCAGCTAACCTTTCAGTGGATTTGGCACGTTGGTTTATCTCACTCGAGAGTTCTCCCTTCAGGATAGTCGAGGGGTAGCAGTGAAGTGCAGGAGATGAAGGCAACAACAGCTATTGGTTTGAATGCCTGCCCTCAATGCTGCACTGTCTCACCTGGGAACCCTCCCACAGACACACCCCCACACTGTGTTTTCCTGCCAGCTGGGAATTTTGGCTGGGATGGTCTTTCTGTTCCCCCTGTGCCCCCCTGCATTATCAAATACCTGCTTTGGGAGAGAAAGTAACTATTATACCATTATAACATTAAAGCACAAGAGACAGGGTTTGAACAGCTTTACTGGCAGCAGAAGGCAATCAGTAAATACATGGTGTCCCTTAGACCATGGTTTTCTCCCTCTTAAATTCTTCTCTCTTGGGCTGAGTAGAAGGGAGTCAATTTTCCTGACATCTCTCTTGCACACTGCAGAATTTGAGAATCAGTATTCCCAAGGGAAGAAGGTGATCCCATACAAGCAAGCAAAGCTGGAGAAGTGGGCCCCATACGTGAATGGAGATGGGCTGGTGGAACGACTCACCATCTACGGAGACTCGGACTGTAAGAGGGATGAGTGAACACACCCAGTGCATTGAGCAAACACAGCCTTGGGCATGCTGATGGAAAGGGGGAGGTGGCCCCTTTTCTGCCAGAGTCTCTCTTGTGTTTTCTCATCCTCCTCTCACATTTGTGGGGGACTTATCTACCATATCCTCAAACTCTTCATCACGCTCACTGTCGGTCAAGCCCCAGAACTTTCCAGCGTTGATAAAGGTTTCCATGAGAGTTTGAATCTGTTCTACACCCCAATGAAGCTGTTCAGTGTCACAGGTCAGCTGCTTGGATTTTCAGTCATCAGAGAAATGGAAGGCTGGTTTGATTCAATCCAACAGTATCACTATCCCTATTGATGTCAACAGGAGCTATAGAAAAGGGCAGCTACAGCCTGAGGATATCTCTGTGCTTGAAAACATTATTCTTCAGCAGCTGGTCCAAGAAACCATGCAGATTTCTGGGTGGACATACAGTGTCCTGCCCTCAGCCCTCTTGGGTAGTGTGATGCTCCAGCCTCATTTCCTTTTGCTCCTGACACTATTATTAAGTATTTGGGATGGAATTTTTCTTGCCTAACCATAGCCATTTGCCATGTCAAGTTCTACCCCTGAGCTGATTCATTTAGTTCTGGCTGATGGAGAGGAATAAACCCTCTTTAAGGCATAATTCAAATGTAGATTAGGATTCATGTACAAAATACTCCTGTGCACAGGGCCAGTTCCAGTGACCATGCTATGTCCACTGTGGCTGCATTAGGAGCACAGGGTACTTGCACAGACACTGAGAGCTCACCTGATGAATTTTACCATGTCCAACAGGGTGAGGTAAGGTTGCAAAATGACTTGTCTCCTGCCAGGTACTGAAGTAGTGGAGGTGACAGAGTGGTTCAAAAATCGAGAAGACATGTTGGATATGAGAGAAACGAATAAACAAACACAGCTGACCACAGACTATTTCAAGCCAGGACATCCCCTCCTTCTTAAAGGTATTCCAGCTCATCTGAGCAGTCACTGCAGCTCATGGGACTTTATATGAATCTCTTCTAGGAGTGGCAAAAGCCCAAAGTTGAAGAGAGGGTCCAGGGGAGTGGGGATGACCAGGGAATTTGTAGGTTAAATTGCCTAGATAAATAACATGGTCTCCAGTGGAGAGTAGAGAACTGGGTTGTTGCTTCCAGTCCTGGGCATTGCTCCCCCAGCTCTGTGCTTTTCTAGGTATTAGAAAAATACATACAGGGGTGATACAATGTACTTTTACCAGTAGAGGTGATAGAAGTAGAAACTTTCTCAGAATTATGTTTGGTCTCTCGGTGTTGAGCAGCTGGTGGAAAGTTCTGCAGCAGAGCTTTTGCTAAAGCAGCATTTCACCCAAAGTGGCCGTGCCCATTCCTGGTTTGGGAAGAGCAGGGTTCAGGCTCCCCTCGCTACTTCCTTACTGTGTAAGGGAGGCAGCGGCCCTGAAAAGCTGTCCTGCAATCCTTAGGCCATAGCAATGACGAGATAACATTCCCTTCTTACACTCTTACATGTATTTATTTGATTTACTGGCTGGGGTGCTAACTCTGAAAATGTAATTGTATGCCCTCAGCTCACACCTACACGTCGCTGGAACCAGAGACTGGACACACGATGGAGTTTTACCACAAGGCACGAGCCGATGACCTCCGGAAACGCGTTGAAAGCACTACTGAGATGACCGAGTACTTCGTGGGCCGGGATGACTTCCTGCACATCCGGCACGTGGAGTTTGGCGAAAGGGAGAACGGAATGGGCATGGCTGGCACCAGACCTGATCTTCACCTCCGGCCCATAGTGGTACGGGCAAGGAATAATATGTCACAGAATAATGTGTCACTGTGATATTTATACTGTGCAGAACACGCTGCCTGGGGCTTTAGTTCATTCTCAGTGGGCATGGCTGAGGCAGAACTCCAGATGAGGCATCCAAGCCTTGTCCAGCTGCTGTGTCTCACAGTTGCTTGTCTGACAGAGAACTACAGTGTGACCAGTTGTCACGAACTGCTAGAATGAAACTAAGCCTTGGAAAGTGTGTGTCAGAGGAAGGAAAAAAAAAACCTTGACTATGACTTTGGAACAAAATTTTCATAAGATTCAAAATTGGTAAAATGATTTTGTGTGCTGAGCCCAGGCTAATACTGTTTTAGGTTCCTGATGAAGTGTCCCATCACTGATTTGTTACCAGCAGGTAATTTACCTCTTCCTCTTGTCAGGTCTGATTTGCAGAACAGAAGGAGGAGGAAATCTGACATCTGTCAGTATGTATGACTCAGATAGCTCAGCTGCCAAGACAGAGCTATGCAGTGGCCTGTCTTTGCATCAGCACCCAACATACTACTTTTTCCATCCCTGTGTTGGGAAATGTGGGAAACTTTGCTGTGCACCAAAATACCTTGCTACCTGCAGTTCCCTCAGGCAGGGATGCATCCCAAGCTAACTTGGAGCTTAGAAAGCATACTCAGCTCCACAGATAGGACACTTCTGTATTGCCTTAAAGAGCTTTGTGGTTGGTTTTTTTCCAGACATAGACAAGAACAGTAGGACCACTGGCCAAGAGATGTCATTGTAGTCCAGTCAAAAAAGCACAATTTTTACCTTTGTTTTTTACTGAATTCTGTAAATCTTGCCAGCTTTGTGTTGTCTAAGCTGCTTCCATATCTTTTTTCACCCTCCGTTAGCAAATCAAGGAGTGTTTCCACAGAAATCCAGAAAAGCCTGCTGACGAAGATGTAGAGGAGCGTATCTTTATGATCAAAGATGACAGCATCCAGCTGACTTATCACCTCGAGGATCATGACACCATTGCCTCGAAGGTGGCTTTCTTCAGAGCAATACAGAGGGATAGGAAAGGAGAGGAAATCTTCCTGACCCGAGACACGTGTGTCAAATACCAGGTATGAAGAAAAACCACATTTATCCTGAAATCTTTTTAGATCACAAGACACAAAGGGAAGGTGAAATGTCAGTGGAAGAACTACAAGCATGACATATTCCATGCTGCCCCTCTGCTCTACCTGCACAGCTCCCTCACAGCCCCTGTCCACAACACGGACAGCCCTGGAGATGCCCTGCCATGCTGGGAGTGACTGGGCATGCAGGACGTAGTAGTGTGAAAGGCTTCCTCTAGCCATGCCTGAGGTCATCTTCCCAGACTTGGGCATCAGGCAGATCCCACAGCCCCTGGGATCTTGCAAGATGCAGGTTCAGCAGCTGTTGGGCTCAATTCTGTGGATTCATGGCAGGGTAGCTGAAATTTCCTCTGCTGTTCCCTCTTCAAGAAGAGATAGAGCAGAGCAGCAGAGACAGACACCCCGTGTTTTAGCTCCATTTCTGCCATGCACTTCTCGGGCCCCATCATTTCTTAAATCTCCAGTGTTTACCCTGCAGACACAGAGCAAGATACTGAGCCTTAATACATTGCTGATAGATAGATAGATAGATAGATAGATAGACAGATAGATAGATAGATAGCCTTAAATAAAAGATTTTCTAAAAAGAGTGAAGTGCTGCCAGTAAGCCAAATTACCTCATTAGAGCCCAGGGTTCAGTCACTCCATTAACATCACTGATGTGAGTCTGTAACTGGGGGCAGAAATCTGCCAGTAAATTCTGCAGTGATGCTACAGAATTACACTTAAGGAAAACAAAGAGAGGTTGCAAATACAGAAACTAAAAAAAACCCAGCTTGCATAACATTAAAAAAATCCTATTTCCCACTGGGGAGAATACGCAGAAAACAATTGCTGGAGTCCCATTGTTCCATCTGTAACCCTGCAATATGGTTCCAATCATATACCAGCAGCATCAGCAAAGTGCAAGACTTGCCATCTGTCTCACATTGCTGATGGATTCCCAATCAAAATGAAATCTAATAAACCCATGCTGACCATGGGTTCGATGTTTCAGTGCTGGAAATCAGAGTCGCCTTGTGGACTGTGGCAGGATTGTGCCAGTTTCTGTCAGCAGAGTACCTGATCCCATGCATCCAGGCAGTGCTGCTGTTTTTCACTGACTTATCTGCTTCCAGCCATGGTCCTCTGAGAAACACAAGAACGTGCTCCACCTGTACAAGTTGCTGTGGGAGCTGAGAAAGGACCAGAAGGAGCTGAAGCACCAAGTCCGGGAATCTGAAGCAGAGGTAACAGGGGAGGCGGCCACACCGTCAGAGTTGATCAGGCGTGGAAACAGTTTCAGCTGACTGGTTGCCAAAGCATCCTCAGCATAAACTGTCGTAAAAATAAGACTCTGGTGTCACAAAGTTGGTCTCCATGCTGAATGATCATGCTTGCTCCCCAGCCACTGCTTGGTGAAGATGTAGCTTTAGTATATTTATGGAGAGTCACAGCTCCTGCTCTTACTCTTCATTCCCTGTGAGGAAGAGAGTTTCAGGGAGCAAATGGCAATATATGAATGGGGGCACCTGGAAACATACCTGCAATTTGCCTGGGAATGAGAGCAAAATGAAAGGATATTGTATGCAATGCTGTACCTAGTTGATAGGCATTTCCAGGATGTCCTATCCAAAATATTGAAGGGACTTGTGAGAAACTTTAGGGAAATACTTTATAAAATACGTTGCTTCTACTGTTAATCACACTGTGACCGGTGTAACAAATCCATGTTCTTTTTAATTACTTCATGATAAATACAGCCATTCTAGCAGATGGAGCCACAGCTATTGGATTGGGTTTTAATGTTTTTATAGGGAAGAGAAACCCCTGAAGGAGATGCAGAGAGAATGTTCGACTACATTAGCCCAGGTTATTAGCAATAATTAAGAAAAACATTGCAAAAGTTCCATTTTTCCCCAGAAATTTGAAGGTAGTTCACTGTGACCTCATGAACTACCTTGCCAAATTTCTCAATCTGAATATATCAACAGATGAAATATTCACACTGCTTGTGCTGCATATCCTGCATAAGACAAAGCACAAGCCAAAGCTTTTGGTGCAGTTTCAAAAGTAGTGCCAAGACTGTGACTCCAGAAAAGCTTTCTTATCAATTATTACAAATAGCTGGGTTCAAAAATTTCATATTGAGTAACAATCTAAAATTAAGACTACTATCAGCTTGATTGACCCATGGGATATGAACATATTTGCATAGATACATATTTACCCTTATTCTACAAGTCTTGTATGCAGCATCTGCTCTGGTAGCAGGTAAAGTACATAAAGTACATGAAGTACAGTCATTTTGTGGGAAAGCTGACTTTCTTCTGATTTCTTGGAAGGTGCTAAATGTCTTGAAGGTTCGTGAGGATGAAGAGGCCAATATTAAATTGACAGTTTCAATGTACAACGCTGCAAAGAGAGAAGGTCAGCACGAAGCCATGGTAGGTTCATGCCACCGTTTAACACATCTACCCAAAGAAATCCAGAGTAAGCTTTTTCCCCTCTGAGGAATTGCCTCTAGAGGGCTTTTAGGATCATTAAAATATACTGGGACAAATCTCAGTATGGTGTAAGTCAGCACAGCTTCAAATGACTTCCTAGGGTAATATAACATGGTCATGCTATGGTTACCTTGTGACTTTCTAGATAAACTCCAATCACTGAGAAAGATTACTGGTTTATTTTGTTTAGTTAATAAAGAAAATAGTTGATAATAAGGATTATGGGGGAAATATTTTAAGAGGGCCATGCCTGTATATGTATATAATTTATTTTTTTGTCATTACCATGTGAGATCAAAGAACAAAATAGCTCTGCAGTGAAATTTAGTCCTTATCTCAATCAGAGCCAGTTTGATTCTCCAGGGCTTCTTGACTCTAGTGAGGCAACACATTGGGGTTTTGTTGCCTCTTGCTGTTCCACGTGTTTTGTTTTCCCTTGTTTTCTTGTTCTCACAAGACCTCATCTCAAACTTTTTGCTGCTCCCTGAAAATAAATCAGCTCCAATTTATGGTTTCTTTCATCTCAGCTCCCTGAACTTTGAGCTGTGCTTTTGTGAGCCTTTGCTCCTCACTCTCCTCTCTATTGCCCTGACTTCTGGTTGCTTGTTCCCTCACAGGCGCTGCAAAAGCGGCAGAAGAGCTCCCAGAGCTCTCTTCTTTCGGAGAACAGGAACTGGGAGGAGGATGGAATCCGTGCCCATCACGCTGCAACCAACTCCAGTATGGTCAGACTCAAGAGACACGGCAGGTATCGGGAGTGATGCCTGAGCAGTGCACAGGGCAGGTCTACAAGGCAGCCCCCTGGCAACTTGGCACTGAAGCTGTTCTGCGAAATAGTTGATTCCCACTGCAGTTCTCCTCTGATATCCCCCTTGTTGTTGTAGGGAAAAGCAGCTGGCACAACAGAAATCCCATTCTCTTCAAGAGGCGCTGCTCAGGAATCCCCGCCTGGCTGGGCACGACTGACTTCTCCCTTCCTTCCTTCTCTCTAGTTGCCTGCAGTTCTCTCGTTATCATCAGATGCATTAGGAGATTTTAATGAACTTGCAGCATTCTGTGTCTTTTTCTTTTCTCTCTTTTGTTCTAAGGCCCATCTGCAGGTACATCTGTTCCCTCGTGAAATCCCATCATGTGGGAGACTCAAGTCTGACACTGTCTCTCAGGGGCTTTTCTTCCCCAAACCTGATCCATAGCTGCTGACATCAGGAGCAGGACTATTTGGGAATACCAGTTCTTTTCCAACATGATAATATTTTAACAAATTCAAATTTAGTTTTGTACAAACCAAGATTTTGAACTGGTGAGTTCACCACAAACATAAAATTTCTTTGACCTCATTTAGAGCTCTCCAATGACAAAACCCACACATAGCACTGTGGTTATGAATTAATACTTGTTAATTCATTACCAGAAAAGACACCAGAATAAATTAATTTAAAAGTACTTTTACAGTCATTAAGGACACAGCAGCTGCCAAAACACCAGCAAATGCATATTATAAAATCATAGAATTGGAAAGGATCTCTAGTCCCTCCCCGCTTGCCATGGGATTTCCCTGTATTCCTCCCAGGCCACCTGTCCTCCTTTCCACTTCCTGAAAGCTGCTTTTTTAGCTCTGAGTTTGATCAGCAGCTCCTTAGGTATCCACGGAGGCCTCCTGGCATTTTTGCCCGCTTTCCTCCTTGTCGGGATGTATCACTCCTGAGCTCGGAGGGGGTGATCCTTGGGAATTCAGCCAGCGTTCTTGGGTCGCTATCAAGGAGTAGCGCCAAAATAATTTGATTTTCTCTGTCGATGGGAGTAATCGGCTTCAGAGACGGTGTGAAACACGCTCAAGCGGCACGGCACGACCGCACCTCAGCCGGGCGGCGGGAGGCGCAGAAGCCTCACGGGAGCCCCGCTCCCCCCCACGGCTGTGCCCGTGGCACCCGGGAACCAACTCCCGGGACACACTAAGAGGGCCCGGGAAGGACCTCGGCCGCCCCCACGAAAGCTCCGAGGCCGCCGCAGGCTCCGATCCCGCGGAGGAGCCGCCGAGGAAGCTCCGCGACCCCGCCCGGCCCCGGCCCGGCCCCCGCCCCTCAGGGCGGCCCCGCAAGATGGCGGCGCCCATCCAGCACGCCGCCTCCTCATTGGCCGCCCCCGAACGGCTTCCCGCAAGAAGCCGCGTTGCGAGTGGGCGCCGCGGCACCGTCGCTATGGCAACCGCCCTGCCCTCGCTGCCTATTGGCCGAGCGGCGCGCGCAACCCGGGCAACCGCCCGGCGCGGCGCGGGGTTGTTGTGAGGGGCCGGTTGGAGGCGGGGGGTCCCGGTCCCGGTCCCGGTGCGGGTCACGGTGCCGGTCACGGTGCCGGTGCCGCCGGGCCCCGCCGCCACCAGCGTCCACGCGATTCCCCACGGCGGCCCGAGGAGCGCTCCCGCCCCCGTGATGTTCATCAGCGGTGAGGCCTCGCCCTCCGCCGCGCCGCCGCTCGGGAGGGTCTCGCCGTGACCGCACCTGTGTGTGTGCCCGCCGGGGCAGCCCCGGTGCACGGCCCGGCCGGACGACCCCCCCAGCAGAGCGGAGCCTCACCGGGAGGAGGAGGAGGAGGAGGGCGCCGCAGCCGTGCCCGCCCCAGAGGCGCCGCTCTGAGCCATGGCCGTGGCCGTGACCACGAAGACGGCGTGGAAGCTGCGTGAGTGCGGGGAGGGGGTGGTAGGAGCCAGCTCATCCCTGCTCTGGGTGTGGGGTGAACGTTGCCGACTGGAATTTTTAACTCCTGGAAGTCCCACTTGAAAACACAGCGGCACGGGAGATAGCGCAGCCTTGTCACCGAAGGGGCACGGCCTGTGCCTTTTTCTGATGAGTTGCTGCAGCAATAGCCCAAATGCCTGGCTGGCCCCGCGGGACTCCGAGGTGGTACAAGAACAACGGAGGCAGTGAGGGATGGGGCACCTCGAGGGCAGCCCTGGCTGTACAGACAGACTGGGGGATGAGAGGCTGGAGAACAGCCCCGCAGAAAGGGACCTGAGAGTCCTGGTCGATGGCAAGTTGGAAATGAGCCACCAGTGTGCCCTGGTAGCCCCCAAGGGTTGGATATGAGCCACCAGTGTGCCCTGGGGTGCATCAGGCCCAGCATCACCAGCAGGTCAAGGGAGAGGATTGTCCCACTCTGCTCTGTGCTGGTGCAGCCTCACCTTGACTCCCCGGGACACATTTGGGCACCACAGTATGAGAAGGATATAAAGCTTTTAGGGAGCATCCAAAGATGGGGAAGGGTCTAGAGGGGAAGCCATACGAGGAGTGGCTGAGATCTCTAGGCCTGTTCAGCCTGGAGGAGGCAGAGGGCAGAGCTCACCGTGGGCTGCTGCTTCTTCTCAAGGAGCAGCAAAGGGGCAGCTCCCATCTCTGCTCTCTGTGACCAGTGACAGGATCCCAGGGAACAGCTGGAGCTGTGCCAGCAGAGGTTTAGGTTGGATATCGGGAAAAGGTTCTTCACCCAGAGGGTGGTGGGGCACTGAACAGGCTCCCCAGGGAAATCACAGCAGCAACCCTGACAGAGCTCAAAGAACGTTTGGACAATGCTCTTGGGCACAGGGTGGGATTGTTGGGGCTGTCCTGTGCACAGCCAGGAGCTGGACTCAATGATCCTTGTGAGTGCCTTCCAGCTTAGGGTATTCTGTGATTCAATGGAAAACCCCCTTCAGAGCCCAGGTTGTGGCAGGGAGTCCCCTCAGTGTCAGAGAGGAAGCCCCAAACTTAGCCTATTTGGGGTTGTCCTTCATTGCTGCTCACTGGTTACAGAAGGTTCGGTGAGCTTTTCACTGCAGGAGGAACGAGGTTTATCTTTGCAGGGCCTGTGTGTCTCTCTTGAAATTGCTTTGCAAGAGACAGTAAGAATCTGCTGCTTTTATGTCCATTCTTCCTCTAAAGGAGCAGTAGACAGTCACTGACTACCAATTTCTGTCTGCTTCGCTGACCACTGGTGAGTTATTTCACAGGAGCTTTCGAGGAATGCTTAGAAGCAATGGAGTGCGGTCATTTGCTTTAGAGCTTTGATGTGGGGCCTAGAAATTGGCCAGCAGAAATACAGTATCCTTGACTGGTAACACATGAAGGGATCTGAGATAATTGACTTAGCAATTTTGTATCTTTTTGAGCAGAAAGCCAGTTTACTTTGTTATCTTCCCAAGCCTGAAACTCCAGTCCTAGGAAAAGCTGGAAATCGATCGTTCTCCATTCCCTAAGTGGGCAGAAGTTCTTGATCTTCATTTTTGCCGGGCTGTGCCCCATCTTAGCATCCTCCTGAGAGCAAGAAGCACTCTGAGTGTTAGGAATGTTTCAGCAATGCTAATTAGGAGTTCAGTGTTGCTGGGCTGGTGTGTGAGAGATGGCGACGAGAGATGAAACAAAAAAGTTTGTGGGTTTAAGGAGGTTTATGAGGGAGAGGATGGACCTTTCTGGCCAAGGCAGACTCCTGATTATCACCTGGCTTTTATGATCAAAGGGTTGGATGTTTCCCCAAAGCTTATAAAGTTACAATATAATATTAAGAATGAAATCAAGAGGAAGGAAAAAGCGGAGCTGCTGACACACTCATTTCAGCAGTAATGCTCTGCAGCTGTCCTTTCAATTTTAACTAGTGAGTTGTCTATTAATGCTAATTGTACTGTTGGTTACCTTCTAGTCCATGTTTTAAGAACACTTTGTTTTACCATTGTCATGTGGAAGTTTGGTCTTTCAACACAATACAAGCGTGTTTTCAGATTTGTCCTTCACGTGTAATTTGTGGTCTGGTTACCTTTGTAATTTGAAAGGTGTTTCTCCAGCCCAGGTGAAAGTTACGCAGTTTGGCTTTCAAAAAAGCACTCTGAGAGTTTGAAATGAAAGTACCTGTAATTATTATTGCAGCTGTCTGATATCCTTTTGGATTAGTATTGCATGTAAAATGTTGGAATTGCTCCTCCCATCCAAACAGTCTGAATGAAAGCTGAATCGATGCTACTCACCCTTTTTATGGACAGGTTTCATGACTATCAGGCATGCAAATGCATCTGCCAAAAGCCCCTGCCAAGAGTTTGAGTGGAGTTAAAAATCCACCATGCAAATGAGATATCTGAGCAAAGATGCTCCTTTGGCTTCTCTTTTGCCCCAAATTGGTTTCTTTATGATGAGGTTTCTGCAGTGTCAGAGCTTCCCCTTAGCCCCCAGTTTTTTAAGAGTCTTGTAGCATTAATGGAGTTTGTTCTTTTCTGCCCTTTTGGGTAGACACTCACCCTCCTTTGTCACAGTTTCATGCTCTGCAGTGCTCGGTTTTGCCTGTGTTAGTGGGAATGTTGCAAAGCCTCTGCCAAAGCTCAGGGAAAGGAGCTCCACCTCTCCCCTCTGCTGAGTCCGACTTTTTCTCTGGGTAGGGTAGCAAACTGTACCACTGCTCATCTGTCAGTTCCTCTCAGGTTAGACTCTCTGCTGCTGCTGCTTTCTAGAACAGGATTAGAGAGCCTTCCACTAGGTGACTCTGGCTGCTGTGCACTACTGCAGGTAAGGCGCCTTCTGTGTTCAGGTTGCTTCACTTGAGCAAACCTTTAAAAGCTCCTGAGCTGCTGCAAGTGAGAGAAGATGCTTTTTGCAAGCCATGTGAGCACTGGAGTCGTGAAGCTTTGGTCAGCTAATGTCATAAGTGCAGAGGGCAGAACTGAGAGAGAATGTTTCAAGCAAGATAATAGTGTGACTTCTTATCTGAGCAGTTGGCTGCTGCAGCTTGTCCATAGAAAACTATGTGAAGTTTCTGGAGGAAGAATATTTTTTAGTGCTTTTGGAGGAATGGGATGAAAATTGTTATACTGGTCTGTCATAACTGTTGGCTTTGTTTTGTGCAGAAGAGATCGTGGCCCACAGCAGCAATGTGTCCTCAGTAGTCCTGGGAAAAGGTTCAGGCCGGATGCTGGCCACTGGAGGAGATGACTGTCGGGTCAACATATGGTCAGTTAGCAAGCCCAATTGCATCATGGTAAGAGCAGGCCTGTTTTCAGCTTTTTGAGGTTTGGAGGGTGGGGAATGAGGGGAAAGATTGTTGTGCTGTAGCCTGTGGAACAGGTGAATAGTTTACCAACACAAAGCTGGGTGACCAGATTCTAGCTAAAGAAAAGGACAGGATTGGGTGCCTAGTGAGGCCCTTGCTCCAAACAGATTTGGGGTGGCTGGATGCTTGAGCTGGGCCAGTGCATGCTCAGATAATGAACACTTTGCTTCATATGTTACCAGGCTACAGATAATTAAAGGGAGAGTTTTGTACAAGATCAGCTAGTTTTGTAGTGCAGGCTGCAGGGGCCAGTTTTGTACCCTGGAGTTTGCAGTCACAGCAGGAGACGTCCCCAGCAGGATGCATTCCCACCTGTCCCATGGTCCCTGACTGCCACCTTTAGCACGTGTCCCTTGTCATTTGTTTGATTAACAGCACAATAATGTTGAGGTACTGAAGGCATTGCTCTAGCCAGTGTGAACCTTGTGAGGGAGAACTCAGGAAAGTAGGATCAAAAAGGCTAAAAGGAGAATGTGTCTGCTTTATTTTTTCATTCTCTATGTTTTGTCCTCTGAAAGTCATCTTTAGTGAGTGTGATTATTATGATTCCTGATGTTTTCATGCTGGGAAAGAGGGAGAAGTTACACTGCAAGGAACATTGCAACTCAGGTTAAGTTTGAGCTGTGATTCTCACTAAGCAGAGGCAGTTGCCTGTAGAGTATGTAGAGGATTTCAATTGCACATGGAATCCTAAGACAGCCCCAGCAGAACAGGCAGCTTCCAGCTGGCATTCCCAGCCTCTGTGTGTGTGTGGGAGGCACAGAGCTGGCCAAGCTATTTAAAAAGACATGTTTGAGGATGGAGTAAAGCAGAGAATATTGCTTAATTGGCAAGCAAAAAGTCTGAAATGGTGGTATTGGTTTTCTTAAGTTAGTTTTAAATATTCTTGTGTTTTACTTAAATACAGGCCTTTTCAAAATAGTGATGTAATTTGTAAGCTTTCAGGTGCTCAGGGATGAAAGGAAGTGCATACGTGTGAATTACTGCCTTATGCCTCAAGTCAGTACTTCAGTACTGGGACCATGTTATCACTGTGACACTCATTGCTGGCAGCAATGTATGACTCCTTCCTTATGTGAAGGCTCTGAAGTAGCCCTGCTTTTGCTCATGCTTTGATTTTGTAACCAGTTCATGACACTTACATGACCCATTTAGAGAAAACATGGTGCCATTGTGCTTGCACAGCACGGTTTTTGTGATGTGAGAATGTGTCAGCCTTGTCTGGGCGTCCACACCTAATGTTTAACTACCTGTGTCTCTGTTGATGCATCCTTTCAAAATTAGTCAGTATGCTCCAGAGAGTGGGATAACGTGGAAGATGGGTGTGCCATGCAGGGATGGGCTTTTGGGGTGCTCTGCCATACTGGTGGCTGCTGAGGAGAAAGGACCAGGGCCCAGCTCATGGCTAGAGAGTTACCCCTCGAGAATGGACAATGCCATGGTTCATACAGGGCTGTGTCAGCAGCTGTTGACTGTGACTAATGGTTTTCCCTGCAGAGCTTGACAGGCCACACAACCCCCATTGAGAGCCTACAGGTCAATCCCAATGAGAAGCTCATTGTTGCAGGGTCCCGGTCAGGCTCCATTCGAGTTTGGGACCTGGAAGCTGCCAAAGGTACGTGTCCAGGAGTTTCCACTTCTGTTAGTGCACACTTTTTGGAGAACCCTTATGCTTAATATCTGTGCTGACCCAGAAGGTTCCTGACTGAAGAAGGAGCAGGAGCCTGGCATTGCTTTCATGTTCATTTGCAACCCTCTCAGAGGGCTACAGAGCTGTGTATTCATGCTCAAGCAGAAATGTGAACATGTACTGGGGACACTGATCTGAGGAAATAGTTTCTATGGTTTTGACCTGAGTGTATTGAAATCTATCTTCCACATCCCTTTCCGTGCATGTATAGATAACTAGGCATATAGAATTTGTATTCAGAGTCTCAACTTAAAATAAACCTTAATAAAAGGATCCAAAACCAGATTGGAAGTTTTAAGTGTATTAAGTTCTGCTTAAGGATTCTCCTGCTCACTGACCTCTTGTTCTTGTCCTTAGGTTCTAGCTTTTCTTTTCTCCTCAAGCAATTTTTCTCCTCTCCTGCCCTTGCATGAAATAGACAAAGACCTAATTTTTAATAAACTGTAAAAGCTATGAACTCATTGAGCTCTGATCCTTTAAAAGCCGACTGTTGGGTCATATTTTATTTATTGCATTTTCCTCAAATCCGAGAGTGAATTTGCAAAGCTGTCATAAATCACTTGAGTGCATTCCAGCAGGAATACCAGAAAATGACTGAGCATTTCTTATAGGTTGCTACTTGCTCATAGAGGGAATGTGCAATGAAAATAGGCTTACACTGGCTGAGCTAAGAAGGAAAACCACAGATGGCATCAATAATGAAAAGCACTTTTGTCATTCAGACAGTTAGAATCAGTTCAGTTATGGAATAGTTTGGCACTGCCAGTGGAGAGTAGCTGATTTGGCTGAATTTATTAGGAGACCTATGAGCCAGTGTCTGTGCAAATGACCACTCCAACTCTGACTCAAGAGCTAATTTCTGCCAAGGGAATCACCAGATGATGGAGAGGGGTTGCCCTTGTTATTATCTGAGCAATTTTTCTTCCTCACAGTTGAGTTCTACATTCATCTCTCCTTGCAGAGATAATTCCAGTTCTACTGGTCTCTTCTGGTTTCCAGAATTACAAGGGCTGTTACTTGATGACTTCCTGAAGCACTTATCATTTCTTTGTCTCCTGCTTTCTAAGTGACCCTTCCTGGTCTTTTGGATCCTTCTTGCAAGGGACAATTGAAGGAGTCCAGGGAGTCTGAACCTATGAGGTGGTGCCTGGATGGGGTGCAGAGTCCCAGGAAAGGGTCTGTCTAATAGCACTGCAAAGTGAATGCTGCAGGCCGTCAAATGTCCCTTTCACTTCCAGGCTAAAACTGTTCCTTCCCCAGCCCATTTTACTGTCTGTGTATCAAGTGGAAAGATGCCACAGCAGCCTGCCAGCTGCCTCTTTTTCAGAATGGAGACCTTTGGAGTTCCATCCATAGTTTCCATTTGTAAGGACAGGACTTTCATTAGGATCACTGAACATGGGCCCTCTGTTTCTGTTTCTTTGCATTGCAAGGCTAAAGTCAGAAGCATTTCCATAAAATAATGTCTATGGAGGAATAAACAGTATATAGCATGTCTAAGGTATGTTGTATTCACATGTGGTTAATGGTGAGGATAGAATGACTACACTTCTGAATGCTGTCTGGGGGAAATGAGCTACTAAATATTTGCTCCCTATTCCTTCTCCCTACTCTGCCTCTCCTTTTCCCAGTTCTTCGTACCTTACCGGGTCACAAAGCGAATATCTGCAGCCTTCATTTCCATCCTTTTGGAAGCTTTGTGGCATCTGGCTCTTTGGATACCAATATTAAGGTAAAACTCAGCTTCCACTAGAGATTTTCCTCTTTACTTGCAGCATCTTTGTTTTGAACAGTGCCAGAAGTGTTGGTAGATGCTGCACATCGTCATTTCCGTGTGTGGGCAGGTGTGTTTGCGAGTGCTTGTGAAATCCCTGCGTGTGTTTTCACAGCAGTAGCTCCTGAGTGTGACTCCTCTGGTGTGGAATGTGGCTCTGAGTAAGGTGCCAGCCAAGACCTGGTGTCAGCAAGCACAGATGTCCTGGTTGCTGTCGGTTGTATCTGTTTCATCAGGCTGGTATTTGACTGTCAGAATTGAGCTGCTGTAGCGTGAAATGCTTTAGAAGAGGGATTCTTGCTCGGGGATTTAGGTTAGAAAACATCCCTGAGGCAAAGAGGGGTTCAGCAGCCCCTTCATTCTGCAGTGTCTGTTAGCTTGGTGACAGGGAGAGCTCTTGTTCTGGCAGGACCCTTGGGATCCCTGCATGCTGCTTCAAACATATCATTTATTTCCTTTTCTTCCCTGTAGCTCTGGGATGTAAGAAGAAAAGGCTGTATCTTCACATTCAAGGTAAAATGCTTCATTATTTTCAGGCAAGGAGGGGAGAAAGCTTTCTGTTGAGGACTTGTGAGCAAACCTTAAAGTGATTATGTACAATTAACTTCCTAGTTTTCCTGCATGAGAATGAGATCTGCATGATTTGTGAAGTGGCCTGGCAAAGCTCAGCAGGTCTCTGTGAGCTGTATGGGAATAGGAAATGGATATTATGGAATATCAATGGATATTATGTGCTACAGAGTGCATGGCTTCAGTGGGGGATGGAGAGCATCCATGAGGGTTTCTTTTTACAGTGGCTGGTCTTACCATGCAAGTCCCCACTGCACTGACATGGTTCTATTCTCGAGGCCTTTCTCTACCCAAAGAACTTGCTGTATATCAATTCATTTAGAAACCAGAGACTTAGTGTCACAGCACTTCTGTCTGACCCTGTGTAATTTAAAATTGATTCTTATTAATGAAACTAGGTCTGTGTTTACCATGCTTAAACAGATGGCAGAAATGTCTAGATGAGAGAGATCACACTCATTTAGTGTGGATGGGTGTAGTGTCTTGGGTGTAGTGTCTTGAGTCTAGTGTTTAGTGCTCTGCAAGCTGTGGACTATGTAAAACACTTAATTGATTTTGTTTTATTATATTGCATAGGATTGAAGGACAAAAGCCAGAATGCTGTTTGTTTTTCTCGTTCCAGGGTCACACAGAAGCAGTTCGGTGTCTTCGCTTTAGCCCTGATGGGAAGTGGGTGGCCTCTGCTGCTGATGATCACACTGTAAAGGTAATTTATTGTGACACCCTCCTTATGTGCTCGTGGCATGTGGGAATGCTGGGATCATCTTTTTACCAGGCATTACCAGCACTCACCCATAAAAGCCTTTAGTTCATTAGGCAGCTGGCTGAGCCCTGTGGCTTTGCAAGGACTGTCTATGGCGATCCTGTCCAGTGGCCCCCAGGAAATTGCTGCATGTGTTGAAATGCACTTACCCAACAGACATGTTGGCACTGAGAGCATGAAATTTCAAGTTTTGGTGGTGGTAGAGTTGTGATGCCTGAACGCTGGCCTTGGTTCTCTCAGTAAACCTTGCAGGATGAGTCGTCTACAGCATGTTTGCTTCATCACACCAACTTCTGGCTCTGCTCAGTCAATTCAGTAGGGGTGTGTTATCATACACATTGCACGTGATTATCAGTGTGAAAATTGCTGCCAGGGCTGAGCAGAGCAAGAGAAGGAGTTCAGGAAAGTACCAGCTGAAGCAGTGTTGTCTCACTGTTGTCTCACATGGGGTATGAGGGAATGGAGATGGAGGACTGATTTTATTTTTAGTTTCATGTGAAATGAACTGATCAGTCATTTCACTGGATTTTTAAGTGGGGACTAGAGCACAGGAAGAAGGAATTAATAAGGGAGTCAGAGCTTTTGGATTTTTGTTTACCTTTGAGGTATAGTTTGTGGGGACAGGTGGAACTGCTGTATTTTATCTCAGTCTCTAAGTATAAACCAGAAACTTCTAGGGGACAAATTACATGGAAAATTAAAAAGTGAATGTCAAAAACATTGTCAAAACAACCCAAAAATGTGGCCTTAAATGACTGGGATGGTACTTTTTCCCTGACCATGGCTTTCTTTGACAGACTTGAGTTTGTTCTTGGAGGGGGGAAGAATTAGAAAGTTACCAGTACAAAGAAATGCCAAGTGTGTTGGAAATCTCTAACATTAAATCTCAAGTGTCCCTCTGTTCTTTCCTCCTTTCAGCTGTGGGATCTGACTGCTGGGAAGTTAATGTTCGAGTTTACAGGACATACCGGCCCAGTAAACGTTGTTGAATTCCATCCCAATGAATACCTTTTGGCTTCTGGCAGCTCTGACAGGTACATAAGGGGAGGGAGAAAGAAGGGAAATGTATATGTCTGTTCTCTTTCCTGATGCCCTTCCTTGCAGGAACATGGGAAGTAGGAATGTCACACAACTCTAGCCAGCAGGACACCCTATCTGTGCTGGGCACAACATGGGGATCTTGGCTTCTCATCTTAAATTGATGGCAGCTTCTGCCACACCAGGAACCACTGCGTAGCCTCAAGCATCTCACTAATCCAGCTGACATCCTGTGTGAACAGCAGGCAGCCCTGCTCAGCTGACAGGGTGTTTTCTTAGTTCTGGGTCAGCTCTAAATGCCCATCCCTGTCTAGAGTCTCTAAGCATCTGTCTGGATTCATGGATCTTAGCTAGACTTGCCTGTGTAGGGTCACCATTCGTGCACAACACTGGCAGTCATTCTAGCTATCAGTGTTTTGTTAAATCCTGGATCCTACAGTGATTTCTTTATTATGAGCAACTTTATTCTGTTGTGTGTACAGGACTGTTCGGTTCTGGGACTTGGAGAAGTTTCAAGTTGTGAGCTGTATCGAAGAGGAGGCTACTCCTGTCAGGTACATTCAATTCCTACTCAAGTGTGCTAGGCAGTGACTAAAGTGGGGGTGAAGAGAGAAGGGGTTTCCTCAGAGAGAGGAAACTTACTGGGGAGAAGTTTGGGCTGCTTGAGTTGTTGCACAGGCCCACCAGGCTTCCCAGGTGAACACCAGATCGGAAGGTTTGTTGTTACAAATGGAGTGGGAATTGTTCAGTGCAGTCAGGGGCCCACAGGGACTGAACAAGGTGGGAATGCTGTGCCTGATTCTTCACCCACCTTCCTCCCAGGTGCGTGCTCTTCAACCCAGATGGCTGCTGCTTGTACAGTGGCTTCCAGGACTCTCTGCGTGTGTACGGCTGGGAGCCAGAGCGCTGTTTTGATGTGGTCTTGGTGAACTGGGGAAAAGTAGCTGACTTATCTATCAGCAACAACCAGCTGGTAAGCCACTGCTCCTGAGACTGGGGGAGGCAGCTGGGAGATATGAGATAAAATCCTCCTGCCTTCTTGCAGACCTTCTGACCTTTAAGCTTGGATCAGACTGTAAGTGGCCAGGGCTTGCAACGTGCCCAGCCCTTAGACAAAGATTGCGGGCTTTTGCTTTCAGCAGCCTTGGCTCCACTTTGTCTCTCTTTGTCTTCTGGAGGAAAGAACTGGGGCTTGGTTTGACCAGTATTTAGAAGCTATGCTTGGCAGAAGTTTGATCCAAACCTTTCATAAGTCATTGGCAACTCCAAGTTGAAAAAGCCAAAGCACTGAACTGAGCAATCCTCAAGCGCGGTTGCTCACGGTCACTCCATCCTGCCTGTTCTCAAAAAGTCTGGTGTGCACCCTGCTCCCTGATGAATTACCTCCATCTCTTGCCTCTGCAGATAGGAGTTTCCTTTGCACAAAGCACAGTCTCTTCCTTTGTTGTGGATCTCAGCAGAGTCCCGAAGTCAGATTCTATTCCCCATGGGCTGATCAGGGACGACCAGCCTCTTGTGCCACCGACCCCCACAGGGTCCTCCCTTCGCCGCATCTACGACAGGCCCTCAACGAGCTGCGCCAAGCCACAGAGGTGAGGGGGCTGCTGGCTTGTTGAACTGGGAGGTTCTAAGGAAATGTTTCAGGAACTCAGTGCTCTCTGTCTCTCTGACAGTATGGCTTCCCCTGACATCACCTCTTTTTCCGCAGCAGAGTAAAGCACAACTCGGAGAGTGAGAGGCACAGTCCAAGCAGTGAAGATGACAGGGATGAGAAGGAATCCAAGGCTGAGATCAAGAACCAGGAGGATTACAAAGAGATCTTCCAGCCCAAGAATGCAATCTGTTAGTACCAAGGGTTATTGTGCTTTTGAGTTGTGTTTGGATTTGAGGTGAAGACACTAAACTGGTTCAGTAGATCTGAACTTTGGCTCACTATAACAGAGACTTCACCTGTGACTGGAGAATTTAGAAAACTTTATTATTCTTTAATATTCTTTAATGTTCTCTTTGCACACTGAACCACAGATCATGTTGGTGAATGACTGGAAGGTGGTACCTTTACTAGGGTGCAGTGATGTCTGGTTAAAGCCTGGCTCAGAATCCAGAGCTCCCTTGTAAACGTGTTGCCTTCCTGTCCTGATTAGAGTGTTACAGGAATTTTGTTAGCTTGAAATTTCATTATGTATAAGATCAGCAGCCTTCATTAAAGAAGGAAAGGCAGAAGATTTTGTTAAAGCAGACATTGATGTTTAGGAGACATTGTGCAATGCCCTTTCTAAGGAAGTCATAGCTATTGTTTTTATTTACTTACATAAGTCAATTTAACAGGAGCTGATTTTTTTCTAATATCATTTGTTGTAACAGCGCCCTGTCTCATGTTTCACACCTCTACAGCAGCAATGAACCACTTTGTCAGTTTTGTCCCTCCATCCATGAAGGCTGAAAGCCTTTGGCTAAACTCAGCAATATCGTCAAGGTCCAAAAGAGATAACTCTGCTTGTTGTATCACTGATTACCCCCATGTGTGGAGTTGTTGGAGATCTCTCGGCTCCAAGGTTAACTTAATCACTGATCTGTAGCCTTGGATGCTCCTTCATTTGTCTGTCTTTTTAATCTTATTCTGTAGGCCGAACTCCTCCTAGAAATGAGCCCTTTCCAGCCCCTCCTGAGGATGGTGAGTATGGAAATGACCCCTTGGTGGGAATGGGGTTAATGGCCCCCGAGAGAGGGAGAGCTGCATGTCTGCTTGTAGTGAGAAATGGCTCCTTGTAGTCTAGCTATGCAGAACCTTTGCTCTCAGCCCTTGAGAGGAACACTCAGTGTCTGTTTCCCACTCCTTTTCATCTTGGTAGAGCCTGTAGCTGCAAAGGAAGCAGTGAAGCCCAGCCAAGCTGCGGATGTCCAGACCTCGTTGCCAAAGCAAGAGCTTGTAAGTACTGTGTGATCTGTTTGTGCTCCCTCTGTGAACGATGTGAGAGTGCTCGAGACTTTATGATTTCTGCTCAGGCTGATTTGTTACTGAAGGGCAGTAAAGTGCAGCTCCAGGCTTTGTCCTGCCGAGTGTCATCCCTGAGCAGTGGAATCAAGGCCAGGCCTCTGACAGGGGATGGGTCTGTTGTTTTTGCTCACTGTTTGCTCTTGCAGTGATGTTTCTCCTTGTGTCTCAAACTGGGGCACTCTGAAGAGAACCAAGCACCAGGTTTCTGCAAGTGCTTGAACTGAGGCTGGTTTTTTGCCAAAATTGTGAGCAGCTGATGGGCCAGTATCCATTATACTGGCTTCTTTAGAATTCTCTCTTAGCCTTCAGGCTGGCCACAGCCCATTGCCCTAATTTCAGATCCTCATAACAGTAACAGCACTTGGCACTTATTTTGGGGCATCACCATGTGTTCTTTACAAACCTTAATTACATCTTGGTGCGTACCTGAGAGGCTCTTTATTGCCTCTTAAACTATGCTAGCAGACAGGAGACTGCTTCTGCCTTAGGACCCTGCTGGGAGAGGAAAGCAGGTCAGAAATGAAGGTCATCAGAGTAGGGCCAGACTGTTGCTGCTAGAGCTTTCATCCCAATTTCTCCTGCAGCCCGATCCAGTCCAGAGGCCACCGATAGCCTCCTCAACTTCTTTGACCAGAACAGAGCCGTCAGTGATTCCTGCAGCCAGGAATGAGCCCATTGGCCTGAAGGCCTCTGACTTTCTGCCGGTAAGTGTCTCTGGATGATGGTTTCCAGCCGGTCTGTCTTGGGTGGCATCAGAAAGGGAGGTTTCTCTGAGGTGCCCCCATTGTGATTGGCAGCAGGGTGGGGTGAACACAGCAGTGTTGAGTCCTGCTCACAAACAGCATGTTAGCAAAGCAGAAAGGAAGGGGTGAGACAGTCACTGAACAACTCCATGTACCAGACAGTGATTCATTTAGAAAGCTGGTGTCTGCCATTACATGGACATAATAACCTCACAGGAATCTCTGCCTCTTGCATCCTGGAGGCCTCTTGGTCTTTCCTGGGAAGGGTATTCCCTTGTCCTAAAAAAGGAGAAAGACCAGAGCATCCTGATGATCCCAAACTCTAAATGTGAGCAAAGGCAGTAGTGGTTCCAGCATGGTATGGGCAGGAGTCAAATTGAGAGTCTAATAAATTGTCTAAGATTTATGCTTTGTAATAAAATCTGCTGATTCCAGAATAATGTTTCACATTAAAAAATAGGGTTTACGTGAAAGAATTTCTTCATCAAAAATGCTGGGTTTTCTTACTTTAAATTCACATCTTTTTGGAGAGTTTTTCTAAAGCTTCAAATGTGTTTGTAATTGATGTAGTAGAAACAGCAGAAGAGAAGTAACTGAGGTCAGAACAAATTGGGCATTTCCATTTCAAAGGCCAGAGAAAGCTCCCACCCTTCTGTGCCACGCTGCTCTGTTATTGGTGTCTGTACTTCCAGGCTGTGAAAAACCAAAGCCAGACCGAGCTTGTGGATGAGGAAGCCATGTCCCAGATCAGGAAGGGCCACGAGACCATGTGTGTGGTGCTCACCAGCCGCCACAAGAACCTGGACACCGTGCGGGCTGTATGGAGCACCAGCGACATCAAGGCAAGGATCTGGACATACCTTAAGGGGGGCAACTGAGCAGCTCTGTTTGCTTGTCTGGGGTTGATTCTGCCTCACAAAATACACAGGGTCTCACAACTCTTGTCCCCAGGGGTGCACCACAGAGCACCTCTGTGTCCCACCTGAGGCTGGATAGTCACAAAGAAAGGTGGAGAAAACTTTTCCACTGAGAGAGTTTCCTTCCCAACTACCAACTTCACATTTCCTCTACCTTGTTTTGGAAAGGCAGCACTTGATACTGATTTGCATTAGCCCAACCAGCTTGAGCTTTGCAATAGAAGACTTTTTCTTCTCCTTCTCCCTCAGAACTCTCTGGACTCTGCAGTGGCGATCAATGACTTGTCTGTTGTTGTGGACCTCTTGAATATTGTCAACCAAAAAGCGTGAGTCCTGGGTGAGGGCAGCCCCTGGGATAGCTGAGAGCCATCTGGCTGGGAGTTGGGAGCACTGCCTTGGACCTGCCTCACGTCCAGTGGGCTGTGGCAGCATGAAACGCGTGTGCTCGTAGTCACATCAAGCCTGCAGTGCCAGTACCTGCTGGGGCCAAGGAAAATCAGAGTCTTGGGTCTTCATGAAGTGATTCTGCTGAGAGTCAATGAAATATGTCAGAACCTGCCGCTTTCTCTCACGAGGGGGAGTCAGTGAACTTGTTCAGTGAACTTGAGTGTTGCTGCCTGGGCATTTTGCTATAAAGTGTTATTTGTGTTGACTCCTTTGTAAAGCTTCAGTCTCCAGCCTCAGGATGTGTCCTTTTCTTTTCAGGTCTCTCTGGAAGCTGGATTTGTGTACTATAGTCCTGCCGCAGATAGAAAAACTACTCCAAAGTAAATATGAAAGGTGAGGCCCCAAGAACATGGTGTGCTTGGGGGACAGGGTGTAGATGGTGATAAGGGAGCTCCACTGGGCATTTTGTACCTGAAAGAAAATCCTGAGAAATCACAACAGATAGAGTACAATGCTGGTGTGATGCCTGGAAAATAGCGATGGAGTTGCCAGGTGTGTGTGGGAAAAGATATGGAAAGTATGCATGGGCAGGAAGAATGGGATAGTAGGATTTGGTGTAGGTGTGTTGGATTGGAGACAGCTCTGGCAGCCAGGAGGGATCACATCAATGTGAAACAAATGGGCTTTGCTCAGTGATGGGAGTGAAGCTGTCAGCTTGGGACAAGGGGAATGAAGTGCTGCAACAGCCCTGGAGACTCGTTGTTAGGGGGCAAAAAAATTCAGCCTCTTTCTTAAGATGAAGTTTCTGCTCTTCCTTTCTTCTGGGAGAGAGGCTCCTGCCAGAGTCCCTTGGCAGGACATCTTTGCCCTTCAGCAAAGAGGTCCCACTTGGCAGGGTGTGTGCCAGGACCTTTGGAACAGGCTTGCTTTGTCAAAGCCTTGGAACCAAGATGTATTGATACTTGGCCACTGCTCTTCTTCCCTGGTTACAGGTGGTGGAAGGGGGGTGGTTTGAGGGCTGTGTAGGGGGAGGACAGGAAGAAATTCAAAGGGGACTCAATGCTCTGTTTTTCAGTTACGTGCAGACTGGCTGCACATCCCTGAAACTCATTCTCCAGAGGTTCCTGCCACTCATCACAGACATCCTTGCTGCACCACCTTCTGTTGGAGTGGACATCAGCAGAGAGGAAAGGTGAGGCACACCCTGTTGGAGGCTTGCTCCCTGTTGGAACCAGCCTTTCTTTTGGGTGAGCTTTTTCCTCACCATGGAGGCTCTGATACTAGACTGGGCATGCCTTCCCTTTGTCTGCAAACACCAAATCCTCCTGCTCTGAGAAAAAGGCCAAGAGACTGCTTTTCCCTCCGTCACTGTACATTGAGTCACACCTAAACAAAGTGTTGGGAGTAAAACCACCCTGTGGCTTCACCCTCTGCTTCACATGAGTTGGCAGCCAGGCCCTGGATTTTCAGTTCATTCACAGGATAGGTCTGTTTTGAGAATTGACCTTCAGAAATCAGCACCTCCTTCCTCCCTGGTCTGTACTGCCAAAGGGGAAAGGGGAGTGAAAGAGCCCTTATGTGGATGCCATTCCCCTGTCTCATCAGGACATGGGCTGAATGCCTGGTGTTTGTCTGCAGAGCTCTGCTCAGATTTCAGCCTCTTCCAGGCCATTTGCAGGGCTTTTCTCTCCTGCTTGAATTGCCTTTCTGGCACTGCAGGAACAGCCACATCTCTTGGGCAGCTGAGGATTTATGCTGTGTCTGCTGTTGTTGTTTTTGCAGGCTCCACAAATGCAAGCTGTGCTACAAGCAGCTGAAAAACATCAGCAATGTCGTCAAGAACAAGTCTGGGCTCAGTGGCCGCCATGGAAGTGCCTTTCGGGAACTGCTTCTCCTCATGGCTGTCCTGGAGTAACAGCCACCACTTCCTCACGTGCAAATACAGGTGGCCAAGCTTCCCTCTGCTCGTGGTCTGGCTGGATTTCAGGTCTCTCCATGTGTCCATCTTTTCCCCCTGCCCCCCTCCAGAATGGTAGGGAAGTGGAATCTGGCTGGCTGGTCGCTCACCCAGCCCCGGTGCCTTACGGGCTGGATGGAGGACCTGAGTGGAGAGACGTGTGCTGTGTGAGGGGCCCTGGCGGGTTGAGGGCCCCGCAAAGACCTGTAGGGAAGCTGCTTCATTTCAGCTCTTCATCTCAGCATCAAGCTCTGGGCTGCTCTGTGTGCTGGCCTTTCCCTGGCAGGACGGCTCCGAGCCTGCTGTCGCCCCTCCCTCCCGCCTGTGCTGTCCGTTCTTGTCGCTTGGCCCCGTGCGCCGGGGCTGGCTGGCCCCGCTCTTGCTGTGCAGCGTGCTGAGGACTGCAGAGACCGCCCCACAAACGCCTGCTGTGGGGTGGAGTGCCCTTTCCATACCGAAGGAACATCAGCGGCCATGAGGGATCAGCTCCTTTGGCTTCGTCCAACATGGGCAAGGACACCGTGCCACCGTGCTGGTGCAGTCTCAAGGACCTGAACCAAGAGGAGGTTGTCTCATGGCTTCTCAAACATCCCTGCTGGCACCCAGGGATGCAGGAGATGAATATTTTCAGACTGTGCTGCGATCTGAGGTCTGCCTGGACCCGTGAGAATATATGACTTAAGCAGGACTTGTCGTACGTGTTTGCCTTTGGGGGTGAGGATTTGGGAGGGTGGAGAAACAGAGGGACATGGACTGATTAATGTCTTTCTACATCTACTGGACCACTCTTAGAGGTTCATTTTTGTGGTTTTTTTTCCCCCAATAAATGTCTGTCAGAACCTTTCTGTCCCTCTTTCTTCTTTCCTCTGGGGAAAGAGGTTCCTGTTGGTGCTTCCCCTGCTCTTCCCAGCCTGTCTCCCTTTTTATACGCTGGAGCCTGTTCTCCAGGAATCTGTAACTTAAATGAATTTTATTAAAATATTTGTAATTTTTTTTTTTTAAAGTCGTGTTAAATGCCTGAATCTCTTGTTTACCTTGGCACAGCTCCTGACTGGGAGCACCCAGGAAAAGCAGGGCTCTGTTCCCTGTGTGTCCCAAGGGAATGCTGACCATTCTCGCCCTTCCTGCTGGGAGGCTGCGGTGAGCAACGGGAGAGCCAGCACTTCTCCAGGTGGCTTGTGGAAATCCTGGGGGCGGTTTCGCTCTGCTGGGTTGTTCCCAGCCCAAGGAGCAGCGTCATCATCATCTGGGGTTCGTCTTTCTCCCTGGCCCCAAGCAGATCTTCCCTGCTGAGCTTCCAGCA
This sequence comes from Myiozetetes cayanensis, assembly GCF_022539395.1. NCBI lineage: Eukaryota > Metazoa > Chordata > Aves > Passeriformes > Tyrannidae > Myiozetetes > Myiozetetes cayanensis. Next base: position 15,980,430 of record NW_026087270.1, on the reverse strand, counting down.
GATCTCGGCTGGGAGAAGCATGAGGTGGAGCAGGATGTGGCAGCATTGGGGCTGACTTAGGGTTTAACCACTCACTCTCCTGCTAATCATGGGAACCCAGTGGCTGCAATCAGGGGGGGTCTGCACAGCCAGGCTGGCCCAGAGGAATGCAATGGGCTTTTCCACCCTAGGGGAGATGCTGGGAGCAAAGGAAGGAGCACCCAACCACATGCCAAGCAGTGTTCAAGAACAGCAGCACAGGAGGACTGGCTTTAACAGTTTATTTAAAATAAGTTTTGTTACAAAACAGGATTTTTAATTATTAAAATACATAGAAACATCTAATCATACAAAAGGCTAAATTTATTTTTCCCTTTTTTGTTTTTAAATAGAATATGCTGTGGAAGCGTGAGAGGAGAGGGCTGTGGTGGAAGCAGCCATCAGTGCATCCAGCAGGAGGAAACGTACCCACAGGTGGGTGCTCAGGACCATGGGCAGTGCCATCCCCTCCCATGCCCCTGCCAGCCACCATCCTCACACATAAGCCAACAGGCTTTTTGGGCTGGAGATTTGGGGTATTTTTGTTTGTTTTCCATTAGTTTTCCATTCCAAGTCCATGTAAACAGGCATAAATATTTCAAACACTTTTTCATCTCGACCACACTGTGATCTCTCTCGACAAGACAATAACTTTACAATAGCTTCATTCGAGACTGCGCAATCCCCCCTGGTGCCGTGGGACAGAGGCAGTCTGTGACCGCTCCGTGCCTGTGCTGGGGCAGGGCCTGGCAGCACTGGCACCACGAGGAACAGCAGCTCGGCTCATGCACAGCACCAGGGGCCTTCATGCAACAACAGGGCTTGAGAAACCGACGGGGAAAGGAGCTGCTGGAATTTTTTTTATGACTTATGCGGAGGAAATGCTGCTCTGAAAGACATCAGGCAGTTGCCCAGATGCAGTCTTGGGGGGAGCCAGAGCCAGGCTGGCCCTGTGGGGTTAGGAGAGGCATGGCCAGGGGCTGGCTTGGCCCTGAGCACCCCTTCCAGCTCCAAGAACCCCCTGCAGCCCAGTTTCATCGTAAAAACAAAGCTGGAGAGATGGAGGGAACACCCAGGAGCTCCCTGCTCTGGCTAAAAACAACTGTCACACAGCTGAGCATCTGAGGGGGCAGATTCCTGCCCAGCACCACTGTCCCCCTCCCTGAGAGAGGCGTCTGGCTGCTGGGAGACCCTGGTCCCATGCTGCTCATTGTGAGAGGTGCCATCACCCTCTGGTCACGGGTTCTGGTGGCCAAGGGAACAGCACCGAAGCCTTCGTGTCTTCCAGCAGCCATCTCCATGTTCCTGTGAGGGGCTGGGTCCTGGAGCAGGTTTGGTGCCCAAGCTGGGAGCTGGCACTCATCACAGTGGGACTGACCTCAGCTTCCCTGGGAGGAGACACATGTGGGTCACAGTAGGCGGGGACACAGCCACCAGTGTCAGTGACACACCACCCAGTCCCATCTGGTAGCATTGTAGCGAGAGCTGGTACCACAAGCATCCCCAGGAGCATCCCTGCACAGCCCAGCAGCCCTGCCCTGCCCTGCCTGGGAAGCGAGGTGAAGCAGAACCCTCCACCAGCACCCACCACAGGCACTCACCTGGCAGCCATGGCTGCCCCTAAGTCAGGCTGAAATCGAAGGGGAGAGAAGTTCAGCCTGGTGGCATTGCCCTCCCCACACCCCCTGAGCCGCCAGCAGCAGCTTCACACGAGGGTGCTCTGGGGGAAGTGCTAACCATGGCTAATTAGCAATTACTTAATGAGCTGATTATGAATCTGCTCACTCCCCCACGCAGGCTTTGCCACGGGCTTGTGGTGGGAGCCTCCTTGGATGGAGGGACCCCATACAGGCTCCCGAGATGCCCCACCACCCACCTGAAGTGTGGAGCTTCCTGCGGATGGAGGCGGAGCGACTGGAGAGCTGCCCTGGGCTGTGGGATGTGTGGCCCCGGCCAGGTGTTGCTGCAGAACCCGGTGAGTCACCCTGGGAGGAGATGGGGCACAGCCCCAGGGTCAGCCCATGCCAGTCCTCAAAGGGAAGGAATGGGGATGGGCTCATGGGCAGATCATGCCCGCCTGGGTAGCGGTGTCCAAATGTGCTCTGGCGGTACCATGGGCTGCTGCAAAACATGGCTTGGAACAGCCAAAGTAGAGCATCAGCTGGACACCTCTGCTTGGGCACCACCCACATCCCACTAGGTGATGGTCCCCAGTGGAGGTGGCTCCAGGGGAACATCCAACAGCCCGAGGGAAAATGTGTGGGGGCAAAACAGGGGAACTCCTGGAGTGAGGAAAGGCACCAGCAGCTCCTTGGTTACCTCCAGGTGCTCCTGGCTGGGCCAGGAGGCCAGCTCAGCCTTGCGGGAGACAGGACCCAGCTCCACGGAGCGAACCCTCTCGGCAAACTTCAGGGAGCAGAGCGTCTCGCTGGTGTTTTTCTCAGCGGGGGAGACCTGCAGTCAGGGAGGAGCAGGCAGAAAAGTCACCCTGGCAGCTGCCTGTGCACCCCAGAGGCTCCCCCCCGGCAAACCTGCCGATGGCAGCCGGTGAGATGCTATTATTAACCCGCCCCTCCCGGGATGGCTCTGTCCATCCGCGCCTGGGCCAGCTGGATCCCCTGTCACCAACAGCCACAGCGGGAGGGACAGCCGGGAATAGCTGTGGCAGGTGGCAGGGGCTTGGGCAGCCCCTGTGGGGGTTCGCTGTGGGCACAGGCAGGCGGGGCTGGGGGGTCACAAAAACAGGGGTGGAGGAGCTGCCAGAGCTTAAAATCCTCCCAGAAAAAGAGGGGATGTGGAGATGACAATATGCAAGGAGACTGTGCCCACAGGGATGGCCTCCATGTGCAGTCAGGGAGGGAAGGATCATGGACCTCCAAGTTCATTCCCATCCCTCCCCTCTGGGGTGCAGAGATGGGGACAGAGCTGCCTCTGGCACTGCAGTTGCAGACCGCATGTCCCCATGGGCAAGACCTGTCCCCTGGTTCCAGCCCAGCTCCTGCCTCCAGCAACCCTCCCACCTGCCCCAGCACTGCAGCAAGAAGGGACCACATTCATCCCAAACCCCACAGTGACGGGCCGTGGGAACGCTGGCAGGCCCTGGGTGCCCAGCCCCCTACCTGCACCATCATGAGGGTCTTGCTGTCGCCGCTGAGCGAGTCCTGCAGCAGGTAGGTCAGCTTGGAGTTGCGGAAGGGCACGTGGCCCTGCCGGGAGCGCAGGGCGTAGATGACGTCGCCCAGCGCCGAGAGGGACTTGTTGATGTGCTGCGCCTCGCGGAGCCGGCTGCCCTCCGCGCCCGACCGCCCCACCCGCTCCGAGCCCGCCAGGTCCACCAGGTTCAGCTTCCCTGAGGACACACAGCCAAACACCCCAGGCTGGCATCAGCGCCCGGCCACTGCACACATCCATGGGATGCTGCGGCCCCAGGCGCCCTGGGGAGGGGCTTGCCTCGTGGCACCCACCTGTGGTGCGGAGCCCTGTGCTGCGGTCGAGGCCACGGACGGTGATGATGAGGAGGGCGTGGGAGCGAGAGCTGTGCTCGTTCAGGTTGGTGCACTCTGTCACCCGTTTGACGTGGCCAAACTCGAAGACCTGGGGGAGTCCAAGGAGTTGGGGTGTGAGGCCAGTTCGGCCCAATCCCACGACAAACCCCCTGTGATCCAGGGACGCCCAGAGATGCAACCTGAGCAGTAGCCCCCCAGTGGACTGCCTGGTCCATCAGGGTGATGACCGCTGTCACATCTCAGCCTGGGGGATGCACCAAAGGCAGGGGGTGACAGGCAGGGCACTGTGGTGACAGCCGCATCCCACTAATCCCTCAGGAACCCTGGGCCCCACGCTTTTATTTTTAACCCCCTGTGGCTCACCCCATGGGACAGTGACCTTCACATCACACCCAGGGACCTATTTTGGTCTCCATTGCTCCCTACGGCTTCAGAAATGTTCCCAAATCCAGGGGTCACAGCCAAAGACCCCTCCCCGCGTTCACTGCACCCCTGGTGCCACCCTCCTGTGCCCGCCACCCCCCATCTCCCTGCACCTTGTTGATGTCCTCCACGCTCTGCACCCTGAATTCGGTGAGCCCGGGCACATAGAGCTGCCCGCTGCCATCGGGGCACAGCTTGATCTCCAGCTTCTCCTGCGGCTCCTTCCCCAGCAAGTCCCTGGGAAAAGGGGCACCCGTTACCATCCCTATCCCAGCGGGGTGCTGGCATCCCTTCCACAGCTCAGGGCTGTGTGCCAACACTGCCAGAGCAGCCGTCTCCTCCCGGGAAAGCTGCACATCCTATTTATAGACCTCAGCTCTCTTGGCTCTCATGTGCCTGCTCTCACCCAACTCTGTTCCCCATTATTCTAATGGATGTGCTCCCAGGATCCCCCTGGCCCCTCCAGCCTGAGGCTGGACAAGGGAAGAAAATATTTCTCATGTTCTCAGCTCTCAGTTACAAAGTCCTAAATTTAGCATCCGTGGGCAGGGGTGGAGAAGGGGATGCCCCAGCAGCTGCATCAGGGCCAGGGAGTGGGAGTGATGGCAGGGCAGGGAGCCTGTGTAAGTCATGGAGCTCGTGGGAAGGGCAGTGTGCACCAAAATAAATTAAAAATAAATCCTTGTGTGGACAAACGCATCACCCAAGGCCCTGGCACAAGCTGTGAGGCCAAGGCAGGGCTGGTGGGATGTGGGGGGGAGAGCAGCGTGGGGTGACACCCAAAAAACTTCTCCCCTCTCCCCGTACCTGAGTGACTCGTTGTAGATCTCAGCGGCGCTGACGGTGATGGCGTAGTCCCAGTCGGCTGCTTTGCCCCGCACCTCGGAGAAGAGGAGCTGCAGGGCCCGCTGGTTGATCCCTGGATTTGCTGCCGTTCCCTGATGGATTGGAGCGAGAAACAGGGGGAAAAACACCCTCTTGCATTTTATTCCATATTTTTTTGTGAGCAGAAGCAAAGCCCAGGGGGGTGTTGTGGAGCAGCAGTCACCGCCACTGGTGCCCGCCGGGTCTGAGCTGGCCACCAGCCTGCTTAATGGAGGGTGCTGAGATGGGGCACCATGGAGTGGGGAGCTGAGGAAGAAGATCAAAGCAAAGCCAGGCAAACTCACCTCCATCGTGTAGGTTTTTCCTGCCCCTGTCTGCCCATAGGCGAAGATGCAAACATTGTAGCCATCAATGCAGGAGGTGACCAGGGCTTGAACCTCCTGAAACACCTGGGAGTGACAGGGGAGGGTCAGGAGAAGGTGGCTGCATCCCTGCCTCACACCAGCAGTGTGAACAGCAGCACCCACCTCCTCCTGGGACGCTTGTGGGGGGAAGACTTTATCCAGCTCGAAGGACACCTGCTTCCCCTTGTGCAGGAGGTGCAGGACAGCGTCATCATCGGTGTCAAAAGTCACTGCATTGGCCGCCTCCGGGCCCTCACCATCCTCCTTTGTGATGGGGCGGACTCTCCCGAAAACACGGATGTTTCCTTGGATGGGGAATGCAGGGATGGTGTCGGGCCCAGCACATCCTGCTGCCACCCTCAGTAACCATCAAACAGCGGGCAGGCTGAACGCTGCAGCCCGCTGCCGACTGAAGCATCCCGCTGTCCACCCGAGCACCTTATGGGGATGCTCCCCTGTCCATCCTCCCCCTCTCAGGGACATGCTCTCCCACGATGGGACCTGCCACTCCCCCACACACCTTTCAGCCGCACCAGCTCGTTGTGACACTTCTTGCGGAGCTGCAGCTCCCGCCGGTACTTGCGCAGCAGTTCCCGGTTGGTGCTGTGCACCTCCTCGATGGCCTGGCTGATCTGCAGGGGTGGAGACCAGCGGCTCAGCAAGCCCCCCAGCACCTCCACTCTGCACAGAGGGGGACGGGGTGGCGGTTCCAGGGGGGCTCACCTCGGTCCTGGCGCTGCGCAGGGTCTCCTGGAGGAGCAGGGGGAAGTCGCGGACCTGACGCTTCAGGCTGTTGTAGTCGTGGGTGAGGGTGCGCAGGGCCGGCTGCAGCGTCAGCAGGTTGGTCCGCACACCTGCAGGCACGAGGCAGGGTGGGGGTCAGGTGATGGCACCCCAGCACCGGTCAGGCAACCCCACAAGCGCCCTGCACCCTCCTCACCTGCCAGGTTCTCGTGCACCGCCTTCATCTCCACCTGGGCGCGGGAAAACGCCTCTTCGATGGCACGGTTCTTCTCCTCCTCCATCGCCTGCATCTCCTCCAGCATCTGCCCGTGGGCTCGCTCCAGCTCGGCCTCGTACATCACGATCTGGGAGAGGAGCAAAGTGGGGGTGACGCTGACCTGGTGCCCACCCCCTGCCCACGCTGTGTCACCCAGTGAGCACCGGGCAGGCAGGGAACATGAGGGGAGTTCTGATTTACTCCTGTCGCACTCAGACCTGAGCTCGGAGCTGAGCCTCCGTCTTCTGGGAGCTTTGCAGCTGCTGTTCCATCTCCTTCAGCACCTGCCTCTGCATCGCCACCTGCTCCTGCAGGTACTGGTTTCGGGACTGGGTCTCGCACAGGGCTTGTTTTGCCTTGGCTGACTCCACCTCCACCGTCTTGATGATATACTGGGGGAAGAAGCACCCAGAGATGGGATGTACTGGGGAAACAGCACTCAAGGGGCCTGGAATGGAGCTGTTGTTTGCCCAGGGGGAGATAATTTAGGAAATCACTGTGCTGTGCTGATGTGCTCAGGGCAGAGAGATAGGTGGCACTTGCAGGGCAGCCAGTGGGCACTGCGAGGCACCCAGCCCAGCCAGGAGAGATGGAGAGCCCCTTGGTGCTCACCTTTATCTGCTGGGGCTGGGATTTGAGGCTGGCAATGGTCTCCTGGCTGTCCCGCAGCCGCCGGCTGAGCCGCTCCTCCTCCTCGGCTCTCTCGGCCAGGGAGTCCTTGAGCCGCAGCTCCACCTCGGCCAAGCGGTTCGTCTTCTGCTGCACCTCCAGCTCCAGCTCCACCAGCTTGGCCCGCGTCTCCTCTGCCTCCCGCTGCAGCTGAGACAGTTGCTCCAGCAGCCCAGCGTTCTCCTGGCCCCAGAACATGATGGACAAGGCCGTGTCACCCACGGGTGCCCGTCACTCTGCCACCACTGCCATCATCACCACCAGCCACTCACCTGGAGGTGGTGGCAGTCCCGGCACGGTGCCTGCTGCTGCTGCTGCCGCCGCAGCTCCCGCAGCTCCCCCTCGCACGCCTTCATCTCCTGCCGCAGGCGCTCGTTCTCGGCCGCCAGCAGGTCCCGGTGCTTCTCTGCATCCGTGCCCCCCTGCCAGGATGGAAGAGAAGATAGAATCTTGATGCACCCCTTGAGCCCAGCCTGCTGCTGCCCCGGGGAGCCTCTTCTTGCTGTACCAGCGAGCCCCCAGCCTGCCATGCTCAGGGAGCCACAGTCTCCTGCCACTTTGGAGCCCTGATTCTGCTGCACCCCAGGGAGCCCCCAGTCTGCAGCATCAGGGAGCCCCCAGCCTGCTCCATCACGGGAGACCCAGTCTGCTGCTCTCAGAGGAGCCCCAGCCTATCCAATGAGCCTGGGAAGCTCCAACCCCCAGAGGGGCTTTCACTTCCCACTGCAGGGTGACAGTGCCAGGGGACCTTTGCCTGCTGCATCCCAGGGACACTGGTGCAACATTGTGTTGGACAGAAAATCCCACAGACTTTTGTCCCTCACTGTATCTGGGCCCAGAGGGTCCAAACTGTGACCCTGGGGAGGTTTAGTCCACCTCTGCCCACCCCACATGCCCTCTTCCTCCTCAGGAACCCAGAGCTCCAGTGTCTCTCCAGGCAAAGGCGGCTCAGCCCGGTCCCAGTGGCAGCTCACCAGCTCCGAGTGCAGCCGGCCGATCTCCTGCGCCTGCTCCAGGACCTTCGCCTTCAGAGTTTCAACCTGCCAACACACACCAGGTTAACCAGGAAGCACCTCAGCAGTTTTTGGAGGAGACCCTGTGGTGCCACTCCAGCCACCAATATCCAGTCTGTCTCACAATTTTGTTAGGCCTTAATTTTCCACCTGGCTCTGAGCGCCTGATTCACATGACCTGATTAAAACAAGCGTTAATGAAAGCCTTGCCTTGACCTTGTTCAACCATGGGTATAATTTGTTCATGTTGAGCATTAGCAGAAACCATTATTAAAAAAAAAAAGAAAGGTATCATCTTTGGAGAAGGGAGGAAACAAACCTATCCATAACTGTGTTTGAAGAGCCAGAAGTGCCTTGCCCTCACAACATAGCTTTGTTTTGCCTTCTCTATTTTTCTTTCTAGGAAAGTTATCTTGGGACAAAGAGGGAGCAGGAGCTCTTCAAGGCCACATGTCTGAGTCTCACAGGAGGATGCTCCTCAGCCACCCCCATGTGGGCATCTGCCCATCTCATGGGACCAGGATGCCCTCCCTGCAAAACCAGGTGGATTCCAGAAATCCTCCATTTTATTTTGTGCAGGGACCAGTGAGGCTCTCCCAAAATCTGCAGTTATTTGAACAAACAGCAGCAGCGAGTGCTTGGTGAAGCCAGCAGTCTCGTGGACTGTGTATTAAAGGGGTTTGCTCACCTGCTCTGTCCCTTGTCCCCACGCCATAAACCTGCTGGGTGAGCATCACTACTGCCCCAGAGCTTACCCTAGAGGAAGCTGGACCTGCCTGCATGCTTCACCACCATCCCCCAGCTCCCAGCCTGGCTCCCAATTTCCCTACCCCAGAAAGCTGCCGAACTCCTGACTGGGGCGCGCCTGGATATTGCCCCATTCCAATAACAGCCTTTTCTCTCTAAGCAACCGGTCCTCTGTGGACCATAATTTACGAACTGCTGATTAATAACCAATGCAGATGTGCTGACACGGGGCTATAATTAATCCGGTAAGTTATTGAGCCGCGCCCTTGCACAGATGGCAGCACAACGGGCAGCACCTCCGTGTACCCCGCGCTTTTTGGGCATGGGATTCCACAGCTAGGGGTGGGGGAATGCGGCTGCTCCCTGACGGCATCGGGATCCCCTCCCTCCACAGCTGGCCCTTGAGTGGGAAAACCCCATTTCCATATTCACCGAGGGAGATTATTAAGGTATTTTTGTAAGCATTTTTAAGAGAGGGGAGGTACTGAGAAGACAGAGTCACGACTTGTTCCGGGGAATCCGCCAGCCCAGCCAGCCGGCACACACGCCGGAGCCTGCCCACCATTCCCTGTGCCGGTGGTGCCCAAAAATGCCGGTGCACCTCCACCCCCTACCTGCTCGGGCATCTCTGGCTGCATCCTGCTCTCTGGAGGTGACAGGGACTCCTTGGCAGCCGGATCTGGCTCAAGCCGTGGCCCGGCCATCCCCAAGCTTTGGAGGTTTGGGCCAGCACTTCACTCTGGTCGGTGTCAGCTGCCGAACTGGCCGGCGCAGGGCCGGCTCCCGCCGCGCTCGCGCTTGTGTCATGCAGAGCATGCCAACCAAATGCAGGACAATTACCTCCGCCTTTTTGACACCCGTGGAACAAGCAGAACCTGACTGCAACAGCTTCCACAACAGCCACATGCAAATCCCTTTACGAGCAGCCAGAATTTCCATCTCCCTGGGACGACCCAGGTCCTTGTGCTGAGAATACTCCTGCATCAGCGCAGGAGATGGGTTTTGGAGGAGGTCTGGTTGTGGTGGCCAAAACCTATCCCTTCTTCAAACAACTCTGTGCCTTCACATTCAGTTTCCACCTCCTGACTTTTATAAGTCACTAAAATTAAACTGCTGGGTTGGTCTAACGAGCTGATCCTGTGGCAGCTGTCCTGCTGCAGGGCTGCATCCCGATGCCCAAAGCCCTCTCGGCCACGTCATGACCACGGAGCCACACACCTTCACCAGCATGACTGTGGTGTCACTCAGGGGACTGCCAGCGTCCCAAGAGAGGCACAGCCAAAACCAGTGCTCAGGAACACCCGGCTCCCACATCATTCCTACACGTCCCAGCAAAGGAGATGCTCCATGAGGGAGGTCCTACACTCTTCCCAAGTGCAACCCTCACTAACTGCACACCACAGCACTCCAGCCAAGTCACAGCCCTGAGGCTGGAGGCCCTGACAGACCCCTTCGTGCCGCCCTGTCTCCACCATACCTGGCCTTGCAGCTGCAGAGAGAGGGAGAGCTCGTCGTTCTCCTGGGCAGCGAGCTTCTCCTGCAGCCCCAGCACCTCCTCCTGCAGCTGCAGCTTCTCCTTCTGCAGATGTGCCATGGAGGCCATCACCTTCTGGATCACTGGGAAGGGCCGGGTTGCTGGCAGGCTGGCGCGTTTCCCACTGCAGAGCCTCCCTCCTGCAGTGTGAGCAAAGGTGGAGCCGGTCAGGATTTGGCCGCCTCACTGGGGAGCAGAGTGCCAGCCATGGGGAGAGTCCCCAGGGGCTGAGGTGGAGATGAGAACACAGGAAACAAGACTGGCACAGGTTGCACGGAGAACGGTGATGCGTTGGGAGGCACATCCCGAGCGCCACGGTGCTGACCACAGCAGGCTGGGCTAACGGTGGTGTCCGGCCAGCTGAGCCCCAGGGCAGCCAAAGGGATGTGCCAGTGCCAGCGGAGCATCCCAGGCCGCAGCACAGAGCACCTGCCCCCGCCACTGCGCACTGACCCAGCCCCATCACATGCCGAGACGCTGCCGCCTCGCTCTGATAACAACCGCCTTCACCCCGGCGCTGATTCACCCCGGCATCCTTTCTTCTGAATGAGCAGGTGCCGGTGGAAAACCAGTGTGTGATCATGTCATGTCATTAAAGCCTGCGTCACTACACACAAATATAATGGAAGCTGAAGGAAAATTATACGGGTACTCTGAATGGCCATATTGCCCAATCCTCCCGTGTTTGGCTTTCTAACCTTCCTGCTATTATTTTAAACATCGTTTTCTGCATGTTAATAGAGCCACCAGCGCTGACAGAAGCCAACCTGGCCGTACATCAGAGCCTACCAAATGACCTGGTAGTTCCCAAGAAGCAATGAGCTGGCCTGACTCATTCCCAACGTGGGGATGAAGCACTGTGGCGAGGGAACTGGTGGCCAGGATCCCGGCTACCCGGCACCCTTCCCTGCCTGCCACGCATTTCATCCGCTGCCACCAGAAACCTGAGGTTTCAAAAGGCAGGAGCTGATGCTGGGAATCGCTGTGCTGCCCGCGGGAGGATGCTGCCTGCTTCATGGGAAATGTCCTGAATACAAGAAGAAAGACTTTTTTGCCTGTGAATCAGACTTTCTACCTTTAAATGGGGTGAAGGAGGCAGCAGAACAGGCATAAAAATGAAATGCTGCACCAAACCACAGCTTTGATGCTGACAGCACGCCATGGGACTCATCCAGCAGTGGCTGCAGAAGAGATCACTGGGTCCTGTCTTCCTGCTGTGGGCTGGATATCCCAAAAAAGCACTGGTCGAAACTGGCTTTATTTTCTTTTCATGCTGAAAGCTCAGGCCACCTCAGGCAGGGGACTGTGGTCTTCTCTTTAAAACCAACACAGACAAAACCCACCCCAAAACTTCCAAAGCTGACAGGAATGCCAGCTCTTGCCCCTTGGGGAGCGTGAAGGGATAAGACAAAAGCACAGGAGGCAGGAGGCTCCTGCAGACACACGGCATGTCTGCACACATCATCCACACTAATCCTGGGCTGGGACCCAAGGCAGAGCCAGGCTCAGAGCTGCAACACTCAGCTGCAAGTCAAACTGCCAGGCAGGGAAATCCCACAAGGGATAACACCTTCCTCCATGCTCCAGCACCTTCTTCCTGTGACAGCATCCATGGGAGAGGAGATGCTGCCCTGTGTTGTTACATCTCCCCTGGGCAGATGCACTGGTGGTGATGAGGTGTCTGAGTGCAGCAGGCACAGCACACTGACCCTCCTGCTTTCCCAAATGTTCTGAAACCCATTTGGAAAGATGCCTGTTTCCTTGGCTCTGCCCTGCTTCCACTGCCACACAGACTCCCTTTCTCCTGCTTCCCTGCCCCTTCCCAGCAGCCACCCCACACCGGGAGCTGCTCTGGGACACAGCCTGGGACCATGCCAGCAGCAGCTCCTGAGATGCACCCTGACAAGCCTGCACACTTCAGTCCTGACAGAGAGAGACAGGAAACCACAGGATTTCCCTAACCTGACACATTTCCACACATGTTACATTTTCCTTAAGAAGGAGGAAAACAGCAGTGGATTCACCGGAGCTCATCTGCTCTGCTCATCCAGTTCAATAATTCATCGGTCCCTGCCACCACCTGGCAGCTGGCTGGTGTTGGATTTCTCCTGTGACCTGCCCCGCTCCATGAGGCAGACACATCCATGTGCACACTCCTGGAGGAGAGGTTTCCCTGATACCCACCGGCAGGAACCGAGAGCCCAGCCCGTCCCATCCCATCCCAACCCTCCTCCCCAGCGCCCACCACTGCATCCCCGCTGTCCCCCCACCTGCTTTCTCCAGGTTCATGGTGGAGGCTGCCTGCACCGCTGTGGCAGCTGCTGGCTGGCAGGGAGATGCCAGCGGCTCCTCCGTGGTTGGTGTCAGGTCCGAGTGCCGGGGCTCCTCCCGCCGCTTGCACGCCGTGTCCCGCAGGGCCTGTGTCCACGAGAAGAAAGAGGCCAGAAAGGAGAGGTGAGGTGCAGCAACTGGGCACGCCGTGCTGGACATGATGCCAGCAGCCAGCACTCCAACAGGCTGGCTGGGAATGAGCAGGGAGGGCAGCGCAGAGGACAGGACAGTGGGGCCTGGGAAAATCCTCCCTCTGAGGGAGTTGGGTTTTGGGAAGCTGCCACAATGAACTTATCATCTTGCTTTTAGCTCTCCCCATAAACAACTCCTTCTCTCGGACTGGTCGTGCAGTTAAACTGAATATCAACTATTTTTCTTTCTACAGCCTTAAAAAATGACCTTGACTTGCAGGCAGGGTTGAATGTGAAGTTGCTTGCTGTGAACTGTGGCTCAGGTAATTCCATGCCCAGTGGGATGGAGTCCAGCCCCGAAAAAAACCCAGAAGAAATCCAGAGGAAGCTTTTGGAAAGCTGAGATAAAAGGTGATGATCAGCTGAGCTCACCCTGGTCAAAAATGCCTTTTCTAACTTTTATCTCAGAGCCTGTGGCATCACCCCGCAGATCAGCGTTGCTGGGGAAACATGTCTCACCCCAGCAGAAGGGCAAACATGCCAGTAATTTGAGAATAATTTGGAAGGAGGTGGTGGCAGCATCCTCCTGGAAAAGCCGCGTGTCTGCGGTGCCTCTGCATCTGAGACTCCAGGAGGGTTTTGCCGGAGGGAATTCATTGAGGCTGGTGTGAGATAAGACAGTGTTTTTCTTCTTTTCAAAGAAGGGGAATTTGAATTGATTTGCCTGAAGCCCAGAATGAACTAGTGGCAGCAACACCAGTACGCAGTGTCCCGACACTGTCCCTGGCTGTGCCACCCTTCCACCTCCTCCTCCTCCATCCCACTGGCAAACACCACCTTACGGCACTGCATTTCCTTATCACACTTCTGCCTTGAGCTCTCCTGCTATCATGACCCATTAGTGACCCAGAAAATGTTATTCTGGGCTGTTCCCCAGCATTTTTGATGCCTTGTGAGTCCCAGGAGATGCTCTTCCCTCCCTCCTCAAGGCAGCAGCTCTGCTCAAGGCATTTGGTGCCGGGGTCCAGGCAGAAACTGGCTGCAGTGAGGGAGGGAACAGCTCCCACTGAGGGATGGCCCAGCTGAGTGCAGGGCATCCTCCCCACCATCCCAAAACTGCCCTCCCCACCCAAGCCACAGCTGGCTCAACACTCCTCACCTGGAGAGCCCGGCAGAGCCCACGAGGGTTTGCAGCGTCTGGCCAGCTCACACCGAGGATTTTATGGTGAAGCAGAGGGATCCGGGGAGAGGCGCCTGCTCTGCTCCCAGCACTGAGCCTGTCCTGCCCGCAGCCTGAGATGGAGCAAAGAGCATCACTGGATCAACCTGAGAGCCCGGGATGGACACAGCTTTTGGCCTAGCTCAGCAAACCCGCCTCCTCCTCCCTGCCGCCGCCACCGCACCGGCGTGGCAGAGATGGTGCCTGACTTTTATTAAAAATGTTAATTATGTTAATTAGAAAAATTATCCCTTGGGGGGGCGGAGACTTGTTGCCAGTGACTAGTAACGAGAATTCAGGGTGCAGCATCCGTCTGGCCCCTGCAGGACCAGATCCGTCCCCCCACCAGGGACATCCCAGCTCTGCCCCTTGCCAAGCCGCTCCGCTTCCTGAGATCCTATCTCGGAAAAGCTGCCAAAGCCAGCTTGCATCACCGAAACCAGACGGACGGACCCTGACGGCGTCACCTCCCTCCACTGCCCCCAAATATTTCCTTTATTTGTCAGGCAGCCAAACTCGAAAGCAGCCAGGGCAGCAGTTCCTGCCCTGCTGAGCCACGCAGAAGGAAAAGAGCAACTCGAGAAGCCTTCTCCCACGGCTGTGTCCTCCTCTGCTACAGGAAAAGCAGCTGGTGAGGGCTATGCCCCACTGCTTGGGGACCCTGCGCCCTCCCCCACACACACACCTGCCTGCCACAAATGCTGCCACCATCACAGGCAGCCAAATCTCTTCTCCAGCATGCAGGGAAAAAAAATCAGCAACCCACAAATCAAACCTCAGTAATGCAGTTTTTTCTCTAAAATCATCCAGAGGCAGTTTGGCCCGAGGTGGACGCCGTGTCTGGAGGGAAATGTGCCCTGATGAAGTTAGGCTATCACTCTGGACTTCTTCCCAGCCTCTAATTATCCATAACATTTCGCACGCGCCGGGAAAATTGAGTGTTTCCAAAGCGTTGGCGAATGCCCCGATAAAAGGCGATGAGTTCCCCATCCCGGCACGGGCAGAGGCAGCCACTGGGCAGAGGAAATGCTAGAAAACCCCGTTTTCAGAGGCTTTGATGCCAATCAGCACTTGGCTGGACTGGCCTGACTGCCAGGGAAGAAGCAGTGTCAGGAGAAGCAGCCGCCAGTACATAAGGATGGATAATGCTGAAGCCAATAGCAAAAAGAGCTCAAATGGGGGGGGGTTCAGCCCCCTGCTTTGCCAAAACCCATTTGGCACCACTGGAAGGGAGGTGGGCAGGGCTGTTTCCCAACAAGCGGCTGCAGGCTGGGGCAAGCAGCTTCCCGCCCGCCCGCCAAGCAGCTCAGCTACCGCGGAGGAAAACCCCGACTAAACTCACCCACGGGGTCCATGCACTGGGGAGGGACAAAGACACCTTCCAAGGAGATGAAGCCAGGTGAGGCAAGGGCCCTATGTCTGCCCTGCCACGCTGATCGCTCCGTTTTCTTTCTTACATGTTAAATTTTAACCATTCTCCCTAAGTTTGCCGCTCGGAAGGGCCAGGAGGGAGATGGAGGCAGCCCTCTCTGCTCATCTGCTGTCCACTGCTTTGTGCCCGCTTCCCAGTCCCCGTTTCTCAAATCTTGAGCTTCATCCGGAAAGAAATGTGAAAAATGCAGGCTGGCCTGTTCCCAGCCTCTCCTTTCCCAGTGAGCAGGGCGTGAGCTCGGCAGGCTGAGCCCCAAGGGGCAAGGACAAGCCACCGCGCCGTACTCACCGTCCGGGACAAGGTCCTTCGTCTTCCAGACGGCTCCGCCGGAGGGCCCGGATCCCAGATCCCAGGCTGTGCGGGATGTGATCATGGCACGGGGGTCCCGAGTACAGCAGCACCTCTGCAGAGAAGCGCAAGGACGGACATCTCAGCCGTGCTCTGTGTCCAGCCGTGAATCCCAGCGGACCGCGCCAGGGCAGACCACGACAGGAACACCGGTGCCGACTCCCGAAACCCGCAGGAAGTTGCACCAATCCCGATTTCGCTCCCGAAAAGGCGACAGCCCCGGGCTCCCTCCGTGCTCCCGGCGGATGTGACATAAACAGTGTCTGTAATTAATTTACTCATTCCCGAAGCCTCTCCAGGCCCCTCCTAACCTCCGGCCGGGGCTAACTTAGGGAGTTAGGAACTCCGGGACTACGGGCAGCTCCGCACACACCGCTCCGCTCCGCTCCGCACCGCCCGGCACCGCCCGCTCCGCTCCGCACTCGCCGCACACCCCGCACCGGGGGCCGGCTCGGCGGGGAAGGGGGCGCGGAGCCCCGGGACCGCCTGCCCGCCCTCCGCGGGGTCCCTTCTTCTCCCGACCGGCGGCCCCGGGAGGCGGCTCCGGGAAGGCGGGAGCCGCAGCGGGGCGGTCCCGGTCGCGGTCCCGGGGAGCAGGAGGCGCAGCCCCGCCCCGCGCCTCCCCGATGCTGGTCCCGGTGCCGGTGCTGGACCCGGTGCTGGTCCCGGTCCCGGTGCTGGTCCCGGTGCCGGCGGCGCCGCCCACCGCAGGCTAACGGGGAGCCGCGCTCTCGCCGCGCCGCGGGTGCTCCGTGCCGGCACACCCAGCTCCTCAGACAAAGGGAGCCCCTGCCCAGCCCGCTCCCCCCTCCCGCCGCCGGTGCCGTCCCCGCGGGGCACTCACCGGGTGCGGGTCGGTGGCGGCGGGGCGATGGACGGTGCCAACCCCGGCCCCAGCCCCGTGCCCGCCCTCCCGGGCACTTCGGTAACGGCGGCGCCGAGCTCCGCCCCGCTCTCGTTGCCGTGGAAACCCGTGAAACCCCCCGGCGGGCGGCGGGGCCGGGGCTGCACCACCCTGCACCCGGGGCTGCACCATCCCGCACCCGGGGCTCCGGAGCGGCGGCCCCGCCCGGGCTGCGGGAACTCCCGGGGCGCCCTCGGGATACCGCCCGTCCCTCTCGCCAGAGCCCGGGGAGCTCAGCGGAGCGCCGGTGTCCCCCCATGCCCTTCCCAGGGCAGCCCAGTTTCCCTCCCGGGATTCCCTGACTCTCCCTTGTCAGAGCCCTGGGGTGGCTCCCGCTGTGTCCCGGGTACTCGCGGTGCGTCCCTGCCTTTCCCGCCCTAATCCCGGTGCTCTTCGGGGAGTTTCAGTGTAACCACGTCCCACCTGTGCAGCAACCCTGGCACGGTTCATCAGGGTGAGCCTGGGGGACCGTGGGAACGGTGGTGGTGGTGACCTACACACCGAGGACCAGAGGTGACAAACCTCACCCTGTCATGTCCCCACTGCTCCCAAACACCAGTGCATTCGCTGGCAGTGATGCCAACCAGCACCCCAGGCTCACCGGGCCTGGGGCCACAAGATTTCAAATGAAAAATAACCTGTTTTTAGCCCACAGGCCTGGAGAAAACAGCCTGACATGCCAAGACCTCTCCAGAGGCCCTGGTGTCAGAAAGGCAACAGAAAATCCTGCTTTAAATATAATTTATACGCATTTTTAGGGTGTGAGTTGCATCTACGTGCCTGTAATGCACACACAACCCTCGTGGTAATGGCTGGTTCGGGTGACACAGGTCACTCATAACTTGTTCATGCTAATGGACTGGCAGTACCGGATGCTTCCCACAACAAAGCTGAACTTGGCATCCACAGTGATGGTGGCGGGTGCCCCGTGCATTGGCTCACATCTGCCTGATTCCCAGCATGAAGCCCTTGGCAGGGATGGATATAGGCATGTGTGCCTATCGACACATCCATATGTACATACATGCACCCAGAGAGGCCCTAAGCAGTTGCTGATTTGCATAAGCACCCCATTATTTGTGCAGCTCCTTCAGCTGGTTTGGGGATGATATTGACACACGTAAAGTTACTTTTCCCTTTCTGATAGCGACTGTAAAGGCATATCACCACTGACTTCACTTACGAGCTGTAAGGGTAAAATAAATGTCTATGTAAATGACTTTAACTGGTAAGTAATTTCCTGGCTTTTGAATGCTTCAGGTTTTTAATGGTATTGCAATTATGCAAAGCACGTAAGTTGTATCAATTACATCAAGTAAGTCTACATTAGGCAGGCACATGTGTGAATTCCTCAGTTTAGAAGAATAACTTAATGAATAAGCATGGAGCAAAATCTGAGATGCAAGGAAGGGTTCTGTGCCAACAGCCCTATTCAAACAGTCACCTGTGAGCATTACAAAACCCACTCCTCCCAGCTGCAGGGCTGTTTTTTTGGCAAGGACAGCGTGGCTCTGTGACAACCCCAGCACAACAGGAACAGGATCTCCAGGGATCCAGAAGTGGTGTTCCTCTGGATGCACGCTGGTGACCAGCTCCCTTTCCCTGTGTGCTGCAATGCTGTTCAGCTCCAGGGAGCACTGTGGATCCCAGGGGACACCCACTTGCTGCTGGATGTGCTGGGGGCCTGGCAGGCAGTGAGGATGCATGGGAGCCTGTGCAGGCAGCAGGTACCCTCCTCACACCCCCTTCTCTGCAGGGGTTCACCTACACTGGCTGGAATAATCTCAGCCTGGTCCCCCAGAGATGTTCCCGTCCTCCTTCTCTTGGCTGTCATGTCTCCGTGACCTGAGCGAGCACCGGCTGACGACATCGCTGGAGGTATTTTTAGAAATGCTGCTTTGCAGGCAGGCAGAGAAAAGGCAGTGAGCAGCAGCACTCACCCTCCTGGCAGCACCCAGCAGGTAGTGGAAAGGCTCGATATATCGATGACCATCAGTGCTAAAACAGCTGCCCCCCATGCACGGCACCAGCCGTGCCAGCCTGCCACGGGGCACGCTGCAGGGGGACAGTGACCCTGGTGTGGGTTTGGCTCTGCTTTTAGCCCAGCCTGTGCTGTATCTGAAAAGCATCGCTGCTGTGGTGGCTGTGAAGTCAGGCAGGTTAATTTGCCTTTTACTTGGGTGAGGGGAAGCGATCGAAACACATCACTGAGCGGGGCCCTTTGCATTGGACGTTTGTTCTGCCCTGAGCAAATATTTAACCTACATCTGTAAGACAGCTAAAAAATACCCCAAATGCCAGAAAAAAATGTGACTCTCCCTCCCCTCCCTTCGAGCAACATGATAACCTGGTCCAGGAATGCAGGTGGGAGCACACCTGATACCTGAAGTCTATTGTATACTGGGATGTTCCGTGTAGAAAATTCCCACCAGAAGCACCAGACATCGTGAGAATGTGTCCCCAGAGCACAATTAATTATAAACCATCTCATTATTCTAATTTTGCTCCTCCTTGAGGAGGGAGGTGAGGGGATTTCTCAGCATTGCTGAGGCATGGCTTGCCAAGCCAACATGAAACACTTCCCAAAGCAGGAACAAACCCCAGCATTCCTACATTCCTACATTGCCATTTCACACAATGACAGGAGTTTTAATTAAGTCTTAGCATGCTCCTGAGAAATTTAATACTCATTTTAAAGTTCACTAGCTGAATTAATGCAACCCTGAGGCTCTGATCCTCGAGATAGGGTTGTGTGGAACTGGGTGGAGAGCAGGAGCTGGGGAGGGGTGTTGTGAGGATTGCTGCCAGAATCCAACACATTGGGATGCTGCTTTGGGTGGTAGTGGGGGCTCTGCAGATCAGCCCCCCTCAGCCAAGTCCTGTGAGCTGGCTAGGCTGGGTTTTTGGACAGCCCAGGGCAGCAGAGAGGCAGTCCACAAACAAGGAGCCAGCAGCTCTGGCTGGGAGCTGCTGCACGCCATGGCTCAGCTCTCCCCATGTCCCCCCGTCCAAATCTCCTCTATACCAAGCAAATGACAAAAGCAACATCTTTTTCAACCTGCTGTGTTCAGGTAGAGAAAACCTCTGCTGTGCAGGCAGCCAGGGCAGTGCCATGTGAGATGAAGCAGCCATCAGGTGGGCGACTCTTTCACCCCTCCGAATTTCCTATCCCAGACTGCGATGCACAGCCATCCAACCAAACCTCAGCCTCTGCCTCCCTTTTACCTACCTTTTATCTTTGTCATGTTTTTCGGCTGGCCTCAGGTACAACTTGGGTTTGGCTTTAATGCCCGTGCCTCCCCTATGCAAAGCGCTGCTGGGCTCATCCTGTGCCTCTCCGGCTGCTGGGGAGCAGGGAGATGCTCTGGGGGAGGGCTGCAGCTCACCTCCTAAGTCATTAATGTTTCATGGCATTAATCAACACGGGCTCCTGCTTATAAAGCACTTCTTAGAAACAAGGCTAAGAATAAGCAGGAGGTGTCGTGGCCGAAGCTAAACCCTCTCTGCTGATGGGGAGATGCCCATGCTGGTTGGAGCAGACCCAGCAAGGGGACACTTGGATACCAAGTAAATGCCATCCAGGCCATTTTATCCAACAAACAAAAATTTGGGCTGCACTGGAAAGATGGCTGCATCCCAAGAGGAGATCCTGGAGCTCCTGGTCTGTCAGGAGCCCACCAGTGGTGCCCCAGCCAGTGGTTACAGGGTGTCCTTTGGACCCTCTCCATGGGACCTTGGGTGCTTTATGCAATTCTTTTTAAATAAAGAAATGTCTGAAGGTAGAAGCTGCAGGTGGGTAATTGGGATTTTTTCAGAATTTTACTACTTCACCAGTGTCAAGGTATGCAAAGACAGGCTTAGGTTTTCCTCTGCACAGGTAGAAGGGAAGGGAGCCCTCTCCTTTAAGAAATGGATTTAGTGCTCAGCAAACCCATTTATTTTTAGTGCCCTCTAAAGTGTGCTTGACTTTGGAGGAGAAAAGAAGCAAGAGCAGTAATTTTGAATAATTTAAGGAATAGAGTTTTAGGGCTGAAGTGGCTCTGCCTTTCTGGGGCAGGAGCTGGAAGAATTCTGGGCTTACTAACAACATCCAGCTGGTTTAGGCATGGGCAGAGGTAAATCAGGGAGAGCTTCTACAGGGGAAGAGGGAAATATCCCTGTGGTCATAAAGCAAATGCAGCCACGTGAGGGAAAATATTGTGATGGTGGATAGAGCATGCAATGGGCTCAGCTGCATCCTGACTGCAACCGGAGAGCTGCACCCGACAAAGACATGAATATGCAAACGAGGCAGGATATTCACCGATGGAATTAAACAGCTTTACCGCTAACTGGCTTTGACTGCTCGATATCAAGCTGTCTGCAAAGTCCTGCTGTGACTCCCTCCTGGCACACCAGGCTCGCTCCGTGCCGCCTTTGGATTTTAAGGTGCCCTAGGAATGCTCAGCAGGCACAGTCCAGCCACTCCACTTTGTGTCTCACCGCTGGAGTGTACAGGATGCCCTACCACCCCTGCCCTGCAGCTTTGGGCACCAGGAGTCCTCCAGCGGGCTGGGAACATTGTCTTCCGTGCTCAGGTGCCCATTTGCATCCAAGCCCCATTTCCCTGGCACCGTGGGGATGCTCCCACCACCTCCATGCCCTGCTGGGTGATCTCTTCCCCTCTATTATCTACACCGAGCATTCCAGCCCACCCCATCCTATCACAGCTTCCCACTCACCAAGGAAAAAGCCTGAGGTCTTTACAGCTTAACTGACAGGAGCATATTTCATGGTGACTTAGTTATTATGAACCTAACTGGGACCAAATTATCCTTTTTTTTTTTCCTTCTGAGGTGCAGTTGAGATGGTGGACAAAACTGCACTCTACTAAGAGTCATCAAAGAGATCCATGAATCTATCTGCCAGAATTTTACAGGAAAACCTGTTTTTTCTTGTTAACACAAAAATAGATGCACAGCTACCACAGAAATTCATCCTGTTTCAAAAAAAAAAAAAAAAAAAAGCCCAAAATTTCTTGTTCCTGTGTTGGTGCTTCAAAGATTCCCTTGTAGCAGACTACAGGCTTACAAACTGCAAATAGGATGGCAGGATCTGTCCTCAGAGCATGTTTTACACCCAAACAAAGGGTCTCCAGCTTCCTGGCTGAGCCAGGGGAAGTTGTGGAGAAAGGCTGAATTCCAGCCTCCCGCTGAGGCTCAGGGAAAACGGAGCAGCACGGCGCTGAGCAAGGCTATTTTAGAACTGAAAAGTTTTCCATCTACACCCAATGAATATTAAACAGCCCCACGCTTCAGCTCTGCTGCCTGCACCCGGCGCCGCGTGAGCAGATTTAATTTCTCTTTATGAAGAGGAGCAGACCCACACCCGTATTTTCATGCATGTGCCTTAGAGGTGAAAGGGATGTGAAGGGTGAACCCGAGTCCTCTCTGCCAGGAGATCCCTTCAGCAATCACTCACAACTGGAAAAACAAGGAGACATTAAGGAAAAGCTGGCAGCACAGGCAGGAGGAACAGTCATAAGGGTTTGCGCAGAATAAACTGCCAGCTTGCTGGGAACTTCATGTAAACCTTCATGGGCTTTACTTTCACATCTATTTGCAGAGCCAAGAGAGGTGTCAGGTGCAACAATAAAGATGAGATGGAGAAGGAAATGGTACCCAAGGTGGGACCAAGGTATGGCTGGGGTGCTCAACATCCCAGGCAAGATGGAACTGAGGCATGGCCAGCGTGCTCAGTGTCCCAGGTGAGGTGGGACTGGGGCTCAAACATCTGTTCAGTTATCTTCACCTTCAGCCCACCAGACAAAAAGTGCTGCTGAATTAACCCCTTGGGAAACAACAGCAAAATAACTACAGAGCCCGTGTGCAAAATTTTGCTGGTTTTCATCCCCAGCCTTTGCTGCTGGAACAGATCATGCCCTGCTCACTCCCAGCCCCTGCCACTGCTCTCACCTGCGGGCCCATCCAGGCCACCCCTGGTCCTGGGTGTGTTTTTCGGAAGCCTCCTCCTGCACAGGCCAGTCTCCACACCATGCCCACGGGTCGGCAGAAACACCCCTGGAGGCTGCGTCGCTTGCCGTCCTCACCGCGGGCAGGGATGCTCTCCACGAGCCTGCACCCCGCTCCTCTTGCTGCTCCCCTTGCTCCAGCCCTGCACTGACAGCCCTGCCAGCACCCACAGCGTGTGCATGGCTCGGGGAAGGGATGCTGAGCTCCAGAGAGGGTCTGTGGGAGCTCCCCCCTCAAGCCTCCTTAGGGCGCTGGGAGCCGGCCGGGGTGGTGCAGCTGTGCTGGCAGCAGCAGCTCCCTGGGGTGGGAGGCTTCACCACACTTTTCCACTCTTGGTGCCACACTCCTGGCACGCTGGCACTGGAAAACCATTGCCTTTTCGTCAAGGGGCTTTGTGACTCTGTCCCAGCCTCAGGGGTCCCTGAGTGAAGGCCCTGCAGTTCTCCTCTTCCCTTATTAAGGGCCAGTAAATGCTGTTGTAAAGGTGATGTCTGTGATGGTGCCTGGTACCAGAAGGGTCTCAGTGGTAAAGCAGAGCCAGAGTCACAGGACCCCCCAGGGATGCTTCCCTCACTGCCAGCCTTCCCAGCGAGCAAACAGAGGGGCTCCCTGTGCCCAGCGTCTCCTTCACTGCCGAATTTCTCAGTCCATGTAAACCTCTCGTGGTTCTGTCCCATCCGTGACCAGAGAGAGAGAAAGCACCGTCCCCTCCACTCCCATCTGCCAGTGCATTAGGAAAATGAGAGCTGATTAACGTCCATCCCCTCCTGAGCACCATTGGTCCCCAGCAAATTGCTGACACCACCGATTTAGGGGCAGTGGCAGACAGGTGGACTTCCCTCTCTCTGCAGACATCCAGGCTTAGATGGGTTGCTCGGGTTCTGAGCATTTGCTATAGTCAAAAGAAGTGCTTTAATTGCACAGGATGAGCCTGTTAATCAGATATTTTATTCTATCACCTGTTAAAAGGTTGGTTCAGGCAGTGCCTTTGCTTGCAGACCTGCTCCTCCACGGCAACACCAGGCGAGATGGGATGGGAAGGAGCTCATGTGCCCACACCAACCCACAGAGGCTGGAAGGGCCCTGTAGCACCAAAAACTCTTCTGTTTCTCAAGGCAGGCCAGCTGGAAAGCCCCATTTCCCTCCCATTAATCTCCACCTGCCAGCACTTTCTAGAAGGCAGTTAAGAGCAGTGAAACTGGGGAGATTTGCAAAATAAACAGCGATCAAACGCAAAGCCCTGGGTTCCTGCTCCGAGGGTGTCTGCCAAGACACACAGATCGTATCGGGCTAATTTACAAAAGGAAAACCGCTCTAATTAGTGTTCAGGAAAGCACTTTAATGAGAAAAGCATTAGTGCAAAAAAGCGAGAGTGCCAAGAGGTCAAGCTGTTCCTAAATGCCAGAAAACCAGGAAACAGGGCAGAGCCCACCCAGGATGCTGCACCGTTTTCTCACTTTTTAAATAATACCTCAGGTTATTAGTGAGGAATTCATAAAACCCAGAGCCAAATGCCCAGTGGCAGGGCAGAGCCTGTATGCAACAAGCTCTGAGCATCGCGATGCCGGGGGTAGGCAGGGCTGGGAAGCCCCTGCAGCCGTCTCCCCTCCTTCTTGGGGCAGAGTGTGGGTTTTATGGCTGGAGTTCTCCGCTGTGAAGGGGAGATCAGAAGCCCTGCCAATGCTTGGAGTCCCGTCTCGCTGGCGGCTCTGACGGCGGCCAGTAACCATGGCAGCGCAGGGGTTTTTCACGTGATGTTGGTATTTCTGCAGCACAAAAGAGCCTCTTATCTAGAATGAGTAACTAGTCTGGCTGGTCCTCATTCCTTCGGTTCTTGCTAAGACAGAGCGGCACGGGGCGGCTCATGTGATGCCCACCCTGGGGCCAATTCGGAGCATCCACGTGATGCTCGTCCTGGGGTGAATCCGGACCATCCACGAGGAGGAGGGATGGGAGGCTCCAGAAGGCCCGCAGATGCTCCCAGGGCAGCAGTCCCGCTGTGAGGAGGCAGAGCCCTCCTCCCCACCTCTTCTGACAGACAGAGCTGGGAAGGGAGCAGTGGCTGCCCCGGCAAGCTCAAGTTTTCAAAGTGAGCACCTGCAAACCCCGTGAAGCTCTTTAGGGCAATGCTGGTCATCCCCAGGGTGTGACAGCCCAGAGCTGGCAGGAGTGTTCCCTGGCCACCCCATAACATCACTCCCCACGACCTGATTTATCTCACTTCTCCAGTTGTTGACGTTTCTTCTCAAATTCCTTCCGATTTGTCCAAGAAAGAAGTTTTGAGACTTTAACCGTTTGACTTCCAGCTCTTCTCATGTATCAAGTGGCTTCTAAAGGCAAGAAAAACTACACGAAATAAGGTAGCTTTCTAGGCTTCTCTTCTTCAGATGAACTCACACCCAACTCACTGATACTGTGCAGGTCTCCCTAAGAACATTCACCCTTTGGCATGAACCAAAGTGGGTGAGTTTCATCCCAAAATAAGAATGGGTAAATGAGGAAAGAATGAGAAAAGGAAAAAGGTCATCAAGCCTGAGCTCAGCCTAAACTGCTGTTAATAAACGCTGGCATGGGCATCTGTGGGCTTGTGAACCTCTGTGTGGCCCCTTCCCAAATGGTGGTCTGGCTGTTTTTCAGGGTGTTGGCTCCAGTGGGACCATTTCTGCACTTAAAAGGAGCTGCTTGCTCGGGACAATAAAAAACAGAGTTGTGTTAGCTCCATTTTAGAGGCAGGTAAAAGGGATTTGGGGAGAGTTATATGCAACCACGACTCAAAGCAGAGCTACACAAAGGAAAAAAAGTATATATAGGCAGAAAAGGTGGGTTACAGACTGTTCCCTGAACTAGGACTGTGTCCTGCTGGTTAAGGTCTGCAGGCTTCAAGGTTAAAGTGCTTAATTTTATTTCAGGCTTTCTAATTGAACACCATTTAACTGGGCTTTCCATTTATCCTGAAATTTCTTTCTGGACCTGAGTCTAATCCTCAAACCTGCTTATTTGCTTTTACTTTCATTACAACCTTATCAGTGATTAAGCTGCAGTTGCACTTAATCTTTTTAAAAGATTGCTCTGGCTATAAATACAGAGAAGCTACCTGCCCTGTTTCTATCGAGAGGAAAGCAACCTCCTCCACCATCACATGCCTGTGTGGGTTATACTATTCCTTCTGTAAGCTGGTTTTTTTAATGGGAGACATTTGTCTTCTTTAACTTCATACAGAGCATCAGATCAGTGTTCTCTGAAGGACATAACAGCACAGGTCATAGGGAACATGAATATAAAAAGTATATATGTATTTATATTGATACTTTCATATATGTAAACAGTATATATAAAGCCTCCAGTAAAGATGCTATTTGTGATAGTGAGGCAAAACCCATCACATTCCTTCAGCTCCAACAGCAAGCTCTGCTTCCTCCTCCAGCAGCCCTCTATTCCACTTATTTCACTAAAAAGCAGCAACAGCTAAAATATCACTGCAAGAAAACCTGGTTTCTATGGCAATAAGCAGCTGCCTGGCAAGATCCCTCAAGTACTGCATTCATATTCTTAGAGGATCTCATATCAGATAGACCCAAGACTTGAGGACATCAAGTGGAAGGAGCAAAAGCTAATAAGAAATGCAGTAAAGGTACATGGAGCGTTACCAAATCCATCAGGAGCGTTCCAAGGGCAGTTGTAGGGAACAGGAAGTGATAAGTGCCCACTGCAAGATACTTATTGGAACAAATGCAGAGAATCCCGTTGCAAATACAGCAAAACTGGTAAATGAATGGAGTTACAAAATTCAGCAGAAAGCCAGCTCGTGGCAACCCCCAAACCAAGGGGCACTGAAGTCTCCTCAGCCTCCCTGTCACCTCTAAATAGTCCTGCACAGCAAACAGACCTGAGCTCAACTCCCCAGCCCAGCCCATAAGCCCAGCCCTACCTTGACCTTAATTATTACCTGGAGAATAATCCCTCCAAAGAACTAAAGCCGTAAACAGACCGCAGAGCAGGATAATTTCAGATGTCCCCATGGTTCCAGAATTACCAGTTGTGTATCCATCGCCATCTCATGCTGCATTTTGAAAACTAAGGTCTTCAAGCAATATTTGCCATTTAAGAAGGATTTTTCCCCTCCTACTGGTGATTAAAATAAAAAGTACAATTCTCCTACCAGTATTGTGTGACCTGTAAATTATTTATGGGAAAATCTGTGAACTGCATGTTCAGGACTTTCTGGCTCTGTTGGTGCATCAGTGAGCAAAAAGTGGGAAAACAACTGGAGTGTTGAAATAAATCCACAGCAAATGAACGGTAATCTACATGGTGTTTATTGTAGATACAGTGAATTATGAAAGCCATTACACTCCACTATTTATTTAAATGCTTCTTCTAAACTGTATCAAACCACAGCAGCAAATCAGAGCCCCAGTTTGACTTTTGCATGTTTCCTGGTTTGATTATATAAATGTTTATGGAGTGAGAAGAAAATACTTTGCACTCTGCACGGAAACCTTCTACCCAGCAGGAAACCACTTGCAAATGACTGAGGACGAGAAATATTCAGGGAGGTTTGGGTGAGTGCAGCCTCTCCCCTGCAATGTGAAGGGTAGTGGTGGCTTCAGATCCTCCTGCAGTACAGTGGGGCTCATTAAATTTGTTTTAAAGAAAGCAAGGCATTGTTAATTAATGCTAACGTCTATTCTGGCTTTTTCTGCCACAGAAACCCATCTATTTTGCAAGAGAGGGGGGTAAAAAAGAATGAAAGAAGATCCTAAAGGAGGTGAAGATCAGCCCCAGGCTGCTGATGGGAAGAGGGATCACCCAGGGGGGTGATGCCAGAGCTGACACCCTTCACAAACAGCCCGGCTGTCTCACAGCCAGACCTGTGGAACCTGCAGCACTGCTCACAGGATTTGCTGAACACCTGAGAAGCCCCTTGGCTGTGGAGATGGGGCTGCTCCCTGCAGCAAAACCTGCCCCAGCTTTTCCTCCAGAGGATGGAAACTGGCTGCTCTCGGTGGGGCCAGCTGTGCTGGGGGGATGTGGTGAGCAAGAACCTTGGGGAGGATCTGCAGAGCCTCATGTGGTACCATCCCACCCACCGCCTCTCACCACCTCTCAGCTCACCAGCAGCTGGCTCTGGGTGGTGCTGGGCATGAGGAAGATGAGGACCTGGTGGTGCTGGGAGAAGATCAGACACCTTGGGCCATCAGCTGGGTGTGCTGGCTGCTAATCAGATGTTCACCTTCCCTTCCAGTGCCCAGTCACAGCATGGGGAGAGTGCCTTCACAAGTGCCCTGTTGCAGTGATGAGCAATACCAGAGTGGCTTCTGCATGGGAAATGTGGCCAAGAGCGAGTCAAGTGACTGAAGGGCTGGAAATCAGCTGCTGGAAAAGTGGATGCCACCGAGGCCCAGCAATTACTGCAGGGGAGCACCTGCACGCTTGTGCAGAGTTGCTTGTGTGACTCTGAGCTGACTCTGAAACACTGTCCGGGAGAGGAGAGCACTCACTGCACTTCTCTTTCCCCTCCCAGCTGGGAACCAGCTCAGCTTCTCCCTTCCTGCTCTCTGTTTATCTCTCCCAGCACCAGCACCCATGGAAACCCAGGGTTAGAAAGGAACTGCAGGAACATCCAGGATTGTGCTTCTCCATCCCTGAAAGATGCTCATCAAACCTCTCCACAAGAGCCTGCAGCGATGGAGACCCCACCACCTTCCCAGGATTGGTGGATTGCTGGCAGGAACTCTTCCCAGTGGCAAACCCAAGGTGGCCTTGGCACCACGCAGGGGCCCTCAAGTACCTTGCAGACTATGCACTCGGGGACAGACCTTGGCATTCTTGTGACAGTGTGATTTGCTCCATGCTCGGCTTGTGAGCATAGTCCACATCCTTTTTGGATGAATCACCCTCCACTGCTGCTGTCAACCTTGAGCCCAGCAGAGAAACCTTGTTATTTTTTCCCCCCTGGTTGTTTCTGGCCAGGCGGTGACTCAGCTGTCAGAGGTGAATAACTCTTCACGCTTTATCCCAACACTCATTAACCATCCAGAGCCATAAAAAGCAATTTCTTCCAGAGCTCTCCCTCCGTAAAGCTGGATTTCAAAGCAAGAGGGTTGGCTGGCCCGAGATTTAGTGGGAAATTCATAAAGGTGCTCAATAAAAATTGATCTGCAGAGCGTGGAAGCTTTGTATGGTTCTGGGTCAAATGGCAGAGGGTTTTATCAGCAGTGAGTGAGGGTCTGGACAGAAGAGGGAGGCAGATCCTACCCGCAGCACATTGCAAAGCCTACAGCCACTGCAGGGAAATCATTAACGACAAAAATCTGCTACCCCAGGCATTTGCCTGACTCCTACGCCTGCCCCAGGACGTGCTGCTGTTTCATTTCTCTCCTTCTTCTTTGTCTTCTTTCTCTGAAATCTCAGCAGCCAAGATTTCCTCATCTTCCTGTGCCGTGGGAATCACACGAACGGTGACTAAATGATCAGAGGATTCTGAGGATATTTCTTCCAGGCGGGTTTTTTCTTTGCGGGAGGTGACAGGCGATCTCTGGTGCACGGGTGATTTTGGACAGAAACTGGAACCCTGCTATAAAAACAAATAAAAAAGGCAAAATCAACCTTAGCAGACGCTTGCCCAGCACCCCCAACACTGTGTCTGCACTGTGCAAAGCCAGGCAGCTGTTCTGGGGTTCCACCACAAGCATTGGGATGTCAGTTTGTTGCCAGAGTTGCCCCCTGCGAGAGGGGCAGCTGGATTATATCCTGCATGTCTTGAAAACACAGAGAGGACTTCAACAGAGCTTTCTCACACCTCCTGCTCTAGCTCTTGTTTTGCTCCTGAAGCATCTGGAGGGGCTGATCTGGGCTAAACATGGCAGAAGTGGTGCTGTGAGGGAGCAGCCCTAAACTGCCCTGTCCTCCTTTAGAGAGGAGCCTTGGAAACTCGTCCTCAGGATGTGCTACAGCGAGGGATGTCTTCCCAGCAGTGGGGTCCTGCTAACCCATTAGTGGGGTTAGTTCCCAAAACGTGCACCCTTCAGTGACGGGTCTTGCTGCCACTACCCCATGGAGCCCTCAGTGCCTCTGTTCACCACTGCCATGAACTGGTTATGAATCAGTGTTCAGCACCACTGATGTGTGTGAAGCCTCCTCTGTTGTGCTTCTGTGAGGGCCTGCAGAAATGCAGCTACGCCTGGCATCTCCCTGGGTGTTTACCCAGCCTCAAGGCCACCCCTCCCTATCAGCTACTCTTCCACCTCCCTCTACGTGTGCAGATGTGATAGCCCTGCATGGTTCCGTGCTGGGAAGAGCAACAACGAGACGAAACTTTGTTTTCAAGTTTAGCTGAGACAGCTGGAAGAAAAAAAAAAAAAAAAAAGCAGGGGGTTTCATGCAGATCTAGCAGGACAGCAGTGCCTGCTGTGGGGGCCTCTGTCCCAGCTGCACCACAAAGCTTTGATATATTGACTGGGCTGTGGGTGCTCGGTGCCAGCACTGCCCTCTGTCCTGCCAGCACAGCGATCAATTACGAGAAGCTCTGTCTTTGCAGGATGGAAGAGACATTTGTCTCATCCGTGGCTATAGCCCAGCTAGAAATTACACTCAGGCTTAGCAGAGCTAGGCAAAAAGTCAGTGTACTACCCTTTTGTGTTGCAAAACAAACCCCTGTGGGACACTGGCGTTCTCCCAAGGCCCCGTTGGAGATGTTGGGTCACCCCTTTCCCATCTGCCCATGCTATGTCAGACCCTGATGGCCTGAGCTCAATTCTTCAAGGCACCTTAACGAGTCTGAAGCCCGTGGAGGGAAGCAGAGACTCAGCATCTAACGAAGCAAAGCTAAACTTCCATCCTTCCCACGCTGACCTGGGCTGCCTGCATCGCCTTCAGCTCCTTCAGCCTCCAGCGCAGCTGTGCCAGTGGCCCTTTGCCCCCCGTCCTCCCCGTGGCAGCCAGGGCAGCCTTGAAGAGCTTTGGGGTCTCAGGTTTTGGGGGAATGATCAGCGAATCTCCAGGGCCTCCTCTCTCCTCTTTGGGCTTGTTGTTGTTCTTCAGCATCTTCCTGCAGCAAGGAAGAGGAGAGATGATGTCAGTCCGGGGACGTGTTCTATTAGCTGGATTTTATAGCGAGGAAAAAAACGGGCTTTAGAAGGGCAGGGATTTGTTATGCCTTAGGAAGGACGGAATAACAATTCTAAGTAATGCTGAAAACTAAATACTTCAGTAGATTTTGAAGCGAAGGCACCCTGGCCACGTTCGTTCCCCAGCTCCACCCACTTTTTAGAGGCGAAGGTTGACGGCAGGGCTGGGGCAGCCCCATCCTCCCCAACCCAGCGACGAGGGACGGGTGCCCTCTGCCGAGGCACAGCAGATCCAGCCCGGAGCAGGAGCCGCCTCTGGGAGTGAGAACCCAGCATCTGCAGCATGAGCTTTCCCGGGGCTTCGCACAGAGGGAAATCTCCCCTGAGATTCTGATGCCCCGGCTCTGCTATTTTTAAAAAAACCCACGCACTTGGCCTTCTTACGCAGCAGCTTCTGGGACTCCGGATAGTGCACCAAAATCTCGTTCAAGTCCTTCTTCTCCAAAATGAAAAGGTTGGCGAATCCGTGAGCTATGACGTTCGCTGTTCGGCGATTTCCCCCTCCTGCCGCCAGCAAGCTGAGAGAGACACAGCAAGACATCAGTGCTTCTGTTCACAGGCTCAGCACAACTTCAGGTCTCCTATTTTACATGTCTCCATCTCTCTCTCTCAGAGGACTCGGAGCTTAATTTTCACCCCCCATGGAATTTTCCATATCTAATTTTTGAAGAAAATTTGCATGCAGCACTATACATAATAAATTATTTGGGGGTTTGAAGGGTTAAATATTGCAGTTTACACCAGTCTAGTGGCTGCTGGGCTGTAGGGAGGCAGCAGTATCCCTGTGTTACAGACTGGTCCAGGACATTACATGCCCATGAAATGGGCGGATTAATGGTTGTGGGGCTGTTTTTGTGAAACATCTTCTCTTATTCATATTTTCACCCCTCCATCCATACACCTCTGCTTACCATCACCAGCTCCCCAGGCTGAAAACAACATGATGGCAAAACCAGCAGAAAAGCTCCAAGAAAAAAAACCCCTGTAATCTGTGTCTCAGCCGCTGCCCAGAGTTCACGGCTCTCACTCACAAAGAAAATTGGGTTGCTGCTGATCCTTCCACTTCCTACCTTCCTCTCCCAGAGCCCACAAACTGTATTTCCCTGGTCCCCTGAAAATGCTTCACTCACCTTATTTCTCCAAACACGGATCCAGCTTTCAGAGTCACCAGCACGGATTTGCCGTCGGGTCCCCCCAGCACCTGCACTTGTCCCGCCTGGATGATGTACATCTCGCGGCCTATTTCTCCCTGCAGGGAAGAGGGACCCTCCCATGACCTTACTGCCCCTCTCCAAGCTCCCAAAGTTCTTTGTCTGGATGGTGTTTAGTCCTAAGCACCACCTAAGCACCCCAAGATCTCCTGCAGCTCGACAGGCTCTTCCCTGGTCTCCTGCTGTTCGTGGCTGCGGCAGAAGAGGTCGGTCTTTGTACGAGACCAGCTGCAACCAAGGATGTTTTTGCTCCAGATTCCCTCCCTGTGAAGTGGCTGGTGATGGGCCAGGCCTGGCTTTCCCCTAGTGGCCTGCACAGCCTGGCCATAACACCGGGGATGGGAGGGCACCCAGGCATCACATCTCACATTACCTTCTTGCACACGTAGTCATTAGGCAGGTAGACCACCGATCTGAGCCGCTTCAGCATGTCAAAGATCATCTGTCTGTCACAACCCTGAGCCAAAATAGAGCCAGCAGTGGTGTAAGTGTGTGTCAGGCAGTGGCAGGCTCTGCCAGACAGCACCTGTGCTGCAGAGGATACCTGGAAAAGGGCCACTTTGCTCACGATGTTGTAGTTCACATCGATGGCGATGTCCAGCCTCATCTTGTCTGGCAGCTGCACCAGCAGCTCTGACTCATCTGTGAGACAAAGCAGAAAACTGGCTGTTTCCAGCTCTTGATATGAGAGCGTGTCCTTGACGTGGCAGTAGGGAAGCAACTCACATGCCGGTGGCAGAGGGCAGGAGCCAGCTCTCCCAGAAGGGTCTCCTCCAGCCTCTGCCCACCCAGCAGCCTGCAGGTCTAAATCCAAGGGGTGACAGAGAACCACCCTTCAAGTTATCACTGCCCTGATGGCTCTCAGAGACACACCACTGAGCCCAAGCCATCATCTTGCTTGCTCAGGAGGGTGATCACAGAGGTCCTGGTCCTGCCTGGTACAGTGAGCTGCTGGCTTTGCTGCTGGACACACTCTGGCCAGCGATTGCCAGGTCACCAAAGTGCTGTGACCCAATAGTGAAGAGTAAAATAAGTCACCCTACACCCCAAAACTTCAGTGCTGTTTTGACACTAACATTTCAATCTCTGCAAAACAACCACAAGCTAAAACAGAGCCCTTGGAATGGCTGGATCTCACCTAGCATGCCCTGCGAGTGCCACGTGTACTCATACCACATTTTCACCCGGTTCTGAACAGTTTTGGGGATTTTGTAGAAGTTCATGTATTTAATGGTACTGTCCATGCAGCTCCGGTAGTAGGTTTGCCCTGCAGTAGCGGCGCCAACCACGTCTCTCATCTGAACAGAAGAGGTGGAAGAAAAGGTTTAGTTGCTGCCACTTATCCATCACTCAAGCAGTCTAGAGCGTGTAAACCGAGCCCTAACAGCATCTGGCAAGTACTTTTTGTCTTGCACTAGTGCCAAGCGGGGAAAACAAACCTGAGGATGCAAATCTGTGGATCAACCACTCTGCAACCATCCCCGCCTGAGGCTGGGAACACCCCCACGACTCCCACTCACCTGCCCTATCATGACAGAGAAAGCAAAGACGCCTGTGAAGTAGTTCAGCAGCTGGAAGACAATCTCAAACAGTGTCTTGGGGTCTGGCAGGCCCCCGATGGTGATGAGGGTCTTGACTGCCCAGTAGTAGCAGCGGATGTAGCTGGGAGGAAAAGAGGAGGCAGCTCTGAAGGTGTTTCTGGCATGAAGGCCTTGTTTCACCACTCTGCACTGAGCTCACATCCTCTGGCCATGCCAAGCCAGAGCCTGCTGAGAGTAATTATGGGTGACCAAGGAAAAACTGAAGAGCTCCAGACTCCCCCCACACCTGCAGGTGCTTCTGGAGGTGCTGCAGGAGCAGTGGGACCAATGGATCCTCCAAAAACCTCCATGTGGGAGGCTCAGCTGCTCTGGCTGCTCCCATTTTCTGCTCCTTACAGCTCCACTGCCATAAACCATAAACCAGCAATGTGTTTTCAGCAACATTTACACTTTCAGGAATCATCAGGGGATAACAAGGGTTTGTGAACTGAATAGTTAGCCAAGGATGCTCTGCATCCTCTCCTGGCACTCCCAACCCTTTGCTTTAGGGTTTTCATGAATCCAACTGCACCCCAACACCTCCCTTATTACTTCAGCTCTTCACAGCAGGCTGTGCTATGTAAGATCCAAGCCCTGGCTTGTACCTGTTTCCTTCCCCATCATAGACCCAGGTGGTAGAGCCCAGTCCTTCGTAGGCTGAGGCCCAGTAATAGAGGCAGGAGTTCACATGCAAGCTGTACAGTAAGTAGGCAGTGGTCCGAATCACTCTGCAAAAAGAACCAGGAGAGAGCAGGAAGGAAGATGATACAGTGTCTCCTGGGAGAAATATGTCCCTACCACCCCCCAGCATCACAAGGAGCCTCAAAACGATGAGCAAGAGGCTCCTGCCGTTGCAGGAATCACAGAGCACCCAAACATGCACCCTACTGCTCCCTCCTGCAGCCCTGCAGCTCCAGAAGTGCCAGAAAAAGCCATGGGAGAGGTGATCCTACCCACATGGGCTCTGGGAGCTCAACATCCTGCTGCATCAGCCAACATTCACGTCAGCCAGCCCGGGGACAGTGAAAAATAAACCAGGAGCCCGGAACGGGTGCCCACCAAAGTGAACCTTCCTCCCCAGTGGCAAACAGCAACTCCACATTCACTCCTTCCCTCAATCCCCCCCCTCACCTGTAGATGTATGCCTTGGTCAGGATGGCCTCCAGGCGGTTGTTGAACTCGAAGAAGGCCATGTACTGGGAGGAGAAGGAAAGCAGCTCCAGCTTCCTGCGGCCCCCACCGCGACAGTCACCTCCCCATGAAGCCCCACTGCCCCTCTGTTTCCCTCCTGCAGCCCCCCTGCAGCATGGGCTGCCACAGACAGGTTTGGGGCCATCTATAAGTGCCCTTCTATTCAAATGTGAGCGGGGCTTAGACTGAAATGAAGATTTGACAAACAGCACTGCGAAGCCTTTGGGATAAGACTTCCCTTACGTTTTACAATCCTCTTGTCATCATTAACAAGTTTAGCAGGCCATAGTTCATCCCAGCAGCACAGAACTCCTCCAAATCCACTGCAGCTGCTGTTCTGCCTGATTTCGTAAACTCCAACTCACCTTTAGGCAGCGAGGAAAGCGCAGGAGTGGGTTGACACCAATTTTGAAGTAGAAGAAATCCAGGGGCAGAAGGCACAGCACATCCATCTGAAATCCACACAAAGAGAGAAAGAAGCCTCTGTGGGGACCTGCAGGTACACTGGGAAGGGGCTGCAAACCACGGGGCAGATTACAGATTCAGATAAATAAATAAAATTATGGCAAACCTTAAAACGTTGCGATCGCAGGTAGTTCTCTTTCATGGCCTTTTTATCAGTCTGGATGGGAACAGGAAGGAGAGAGAGAGGGAAAGAGAGAGAGGAAGATTGATCATTGCTTACAGACAGCAAAATCACAGCCAACATGCTCATGCCTGGTTTTACTTTTCTGCACCATTAAATGGAAGATTTTCCCTTCATTTCCAGGAATGGGAGCAGAGCAAGACAAGCAGAAGACCTGGCCACATGCCATCTTCCCATCCTAGCTTGGGACATCCTGTGCTTGCTTTGCATCCCAGAGAAAGCACATCACAGTGCCAACCTCACAAGAATCAGAGTTTACAGGAGAAACCTGCCTGTCTGAGCATCTGCATGGCCATGGGAAGGCTGTACCCTCAAGGTTTGATTTTTCACAGCTTATTTAATTGAACATAGAAACAAAAATCAAAGGGCTTTCACTTTTCTCAGGCGCCTGATCTGTGTGTTCAGATTGCAGTTGCCCATGCATTCTGCCCAGCCTGCTCCTGAAAATCAAACTCAGGAGTTTTTCACACCCATGCCCATGGTCAGCAGGGCACAACTACACCAGGGCTGGTCAGTGAGCACCTCACACCATGGGCAGAACAACCCCACAGAGCAGCACCCTTCCCAGGAATGGGGCTGCCGTGGACCCAGGGTGGGTTGGTATTGACTTTAGGGGATGAACAGTGTATTTGGCAGACAAAAAGACTGCCAGGAGAGATGCCTGCAGTCTCCAAGAGTGGACACAGCCCTGATGTCCATGGCCGTGGTGGGAGAGCTGGGAGAGCTCAGCTCAGAGGTCTGGGGCCAGCACCACCCCTGTTGTTTGGGGTGATGGGGATGGGTCCCCGCAGTGGTGGGATGCAGCGTGCTGCCACTCACTATGATGTCTCCGCCCTGGACGAACTGCAGCCGGGTCTGGAACACCAGGATGTCCAGCAGGTAGATGAGGTCGCAGAGGTAGTCCACCAGCAGCCAGCAGTGGATGTTTGCCGGCGTCTGGTAAGGGAAAGCCCAGCGTACGGGGATCAACCAGCAGTTCCAGTTCCAGGCCATGACAACGAAGAACAGCCACAGCACGTACATCAGATCTGCACACAGGGAACAGCACCACGGTCAGCTGGGCAGGCATCCCACGGTTTTCATGCCCTGACCTGCCCTGAGCACAACGTGGAACCCTGCAGGAGGTCTCTTGGTGACAGCATTTAGTTGCAGGTGAGCTGGGCCCCAGCGCAGAGCGAACAGCACCAGTCACAGAGCACACCGTGTTTTATTGGGAAGCTTCCAACTTTGCTCATTCAACTTGTTTTGCTTTGCCCCCACAACACAGATTTTCCCTGTTTTGCTTTTCCCCCTGCAGCCATGCTGAAATGATGGCCTGAGCCCAGGGGCTTCCAAAGGGATGGGAAATAGCAGAGACTAAGGAAAGAGCTGGGCTCCTGTGGAGTGACCACCAGGCAGTGGATATTTCTTTTGTGACTTTTATTTTTATTTGGAGTATCCACACCACAGGGACAGCGTTTTCTTACTAAAAAGCCTGAGGGCAGCTGTCCCTTCCCTGTCCAGCTGTGCTCCTGACATACACAGCTATCGGGAAATATTTAGGAAAGTTTATGCCTTGCAGGGAAATTTAAAACTCTAGGCTTTAGTGAAAGCTAAGTCGCTTCTTTCTTAGTTCTCCTCTCCTCTCTATGAGGTCTCCTCTCTATAAGGTCTCCTCTCCTGCACCTCCTCCCTTGCTCGCCCCCTTTCCCCGGTCCCACCAGCTTGCCCCCAGCCCAGGCATGAGGCCGTGCTCCATCACTCACTGGTGAGTGGGTCGATGCTTCTGGGGAACTGGTAGCTTTTCAGGCGGTGCGTCCAGGGCCGGTACTTGAAGGTGCAGCACAGCATCTCACAGTAGTGGTCGTCCCCTGAGGGCTTGTCCCCTTCCACCTCCCCTCCCGGGGGAGGCACCGGTGCTGCCGCAGGTGCCGGCTTAGCGGGCGCTGGGAGAGGCCACACAGTTAGTTTTAAAGTGCACAAAAATCTTCTTACTGCAATTTGTTCTAAGGTCTTTAAACTGCAAATGAAACATCTGTCTCCCACAAAACATGGTGGGTGTGTGGGGACCCACCAGCGAAACGCCCCCAGCCCCGCTGGAACTCACATGCCACGGGGCTCTCATCATCCGAGGTGACATCGGGGTCAATCAGCTTCTCTTTCACCTTCTCCGTCCTCTCTTTGAAGAGCTTCACCAGCTCCTGGAGCCGGGTGTTGATGATGGCACTGCTCAGGCTCGTGGCCGAGCCGATGCGCTCGGGCAGGCTGTGGGCAAACCAGCGGGCATTTCATGCAGGTAGGAAAGCACCAGGGCAGGGCTCACAGAATCACGGAATCCTGGAATGGTTTGGCTTGGAAGTGACCTTAAAGCTCATCTCATTCCAACCCCTCTGCCACGGGCAGGGACACCTTCCACTAGACCAGGTTTCTCCAAGCCCTGTTCGTCCTGGCCTTGAACCATAATCATGACCCATTCTTTAACCCCCAGAATCTGAATTAGGATTTACCCGTATTTGTTTGGGTGTTGTGTAATGAGAAGGACACAAGCCAAGGTGGTTTCAGTCAAAGATCATCAAGCTTTGAGCCTCATCTGCTCCCTGGGATGTGAGATGCTGTCAGAAGGCTTGGGAAGCACCAAGATCCCAGGCTGGATTGCATGTGCTTGGGATACTATGATTTTGGAAGAACTATGGGGTGAAAATGTGCATCAAGCCCCAGAACTTACGAACTATATCTTCTCTTTTCAGCCTCTTGATTATAACCAGGTTGGATTTAGACCAGGATGCTTCACTTAGCATGACTGAGAAGCATCAGTAGGAGGGAGGACAGAAACAACCTCGTTTGCTGTAGCCCTGGCTGTTTTGTTGTGATGATTGGAAGAAGGCAAACCTGTGCTCCATGTGGAGTTGCAGACCCTCCCTGTGAGTGTTTCTCCCAGGGAGGGCAGCTCCCTCCAAGGCTGTGGGAAAGCCAGGGCCTGGGGTGTGTGTGATGCACAGCTTGTGCTCACTTCCTACATGGAAAAAAAAGGTCATTTCTCCACAACCAGTAAAAACAAGGTGTCCTCACAGTGCTATGGCATATGTAGATCAAAGGTGCATTTTCTTTGCAGTTACACCCAGTCTTAAAAAGAATATTTCTACATGTACACAGGAAAAACAAGAAAGCAGTTTCTTCTCCAGTGAGCGTCCTGATCATTATTTTTGGAGAGGGGTTGCTTTCCTTGTTAAGCACCACCAGACCCACTGTGGGCACGGTTCCCTCTCCCTTTGGCATCCCAGCACTTGTAGGATCTTTGTTATTTTCCCCCAAGTCCCAGGATCCAAACCCCTGGGAGCTTGGCTGATCCGGAGCCCCCCGGGTCCCACCACACACCTTTCCCTCTGCTCCTCGTCCCAGCCCAGCGCTCGGGTGGGGGAGTGGCTCAGCAGTCCCTCCTCCAGACCATCCTCTGGGACCAGTCGCTTCCTCCTGCAGGCACAAACACAGCGACCGAGGGTCGGCTTGTCTCCCATCCTCAGCCAGCTCTTCTCCCTCCTCCTCCTCCTCCTCCTCCCAGGGCTCATCTGCTTTCCACTTCCCCTCCTCCTACGAGGGTCAGTTTTCCCCTAACTTTTGGCATCGCCTGGAGCAAACCACCCTGTTCCTTTGCTGCTAAAGCCCTGT
Source organism: Myiozetetes cayanensis (assembly GCF_022539395.1). Taxonomy (NCBI): domain Eukaryota; kingdom Metazoa; phylum Chordata; class Aves; order Passeriformes; family Tyrannidae; genus Myiozetetes; species Myiozetetes cayanensis. The sequence continues at coordinate 15,941,513 of NW_026087270.1, read as the reverse complement.
TTCTTCCTGGGCTCCACAGGTACTGCAGCCACCCAGCCCACTTTGTAACCACTTTTGGACACAAGATGCATGGAGGGCAGGCACTACTCTGTGCTTGTCCCCAGTGCTGCGCTGTCACATCACTGCACTCCGAGAGGCAGGCAAGGAAAGTGCAGTACCAGGAACACCTGGAAGATGTGTCCTAACACAGCTGGCGGCTCCCCTTGGCACAGATGGGTTTCTGAGACAACTTCCTTACACGTGGGCAAGCAGAGTGGCAGAAGGAGAGCTGAATACAAAGATGGCAATCACAACAAAATCTGGACTGGTTTGCAAACCTTCACCAAGCCCAGAATTTCAGCTGCAACAAATAAGTGGTCTCCTGCCCCCACAGCTGCTGATCCCACTGGCCCTGGTAGAACATGGCTCAGTGCTGCATGGGGAGCAGGAGCAAGCAGGACACTTGCAGGGAGGTTGTCTTGCCATCACAAGTCTCTTGAAGAATGCCAGATGCTGTGAACCCACCACCTCCAGCCTCACTGGCTCTCAGGTGTGTCCAGCTGGGAGGGGGAGAAAGTAAACAAGCCAGCTGGGACAGAATGCCCCGTCACAGCCTCAGCATCACTGTTTCTGTGGCCCTTGGAATGCTGCAGCCAGAGGCCACCAGCATCCAGCTGTCCTGAGCCTGCCTGGACATGTGGGACATGCGGGGTCCCTGCCCATATGGGACTGGAATATCCTGGTATTTTTTGCCTGATAGAGCCTGTTTTGAGGCTCCAGTTACACAACGTGTGGCCCGTTAGCAGTGAGTCTTTTATGACCACATTCACTCTAATCCTTCACAGAGCCCTGCAGGAAATAACTCGAGACTGTGGCCAATAGAATGGACTTAGGGATAACGTGGTGACTGCTCAATGAAGAACTGATGTCCTCTTACTCTGGAAACACCAGCAGGAGAGGAGCATTTTCTTCAGGTTCAGAACGATTCAATTTTTTTTTTTTTTTGTGTAGGAGAACAGGAGTTGCTTGCCTTTAAGAATCTCCAGCTCTATCAAGGGACCTCCAGTGTTGTTTTGAGACAGTCCCTGGAGGCACAGCAGAAAGGTTTATATGCTCACATGTGTAACTGCAAATATTCTCAATGCTGTCAGTATTTGCACTGCAGGGATTTTACATGAAGCCATGGGCTCCTCTTTCTCAGTTTTAAAAGCTGTTCAGCAGGTTGGATTATGGACATTTTCACCATTTTATTTGGTTCTCCAGGACCTTGTTTCTTAAAAGATCCAAACTATTAAGTGAGAATGACTATAGCACCTGGTTTTCAGCACAGAAAAAAACACTTTGGTTTTGATTTTTAATCCTCTGCAAGAATGGACTTCAAAAAAACCCCACCTCAACAACAGACAAAAAAATGAGCTCCCTCCAGCCTAAATTTTAAAGCTCAGTTTTAATCCCTCTGGGCACAGAATCACCAAATGGTTTGGGTTGGAAGGGACCTTAAAAGTCCAACCCCTTGCAACAGGCAGGGACACCTTCCACTAGACCAGGTTGTTCAGAGCCCTATCCAACCTGGCCTTGAACACTTCAAGGAACGGGGCATCTACTATCCATCTGGAAGCACAAACCCGGGGGGAGATGCTGCAAACCCTTTCAGCAAAAATACAAGAAAATTGTTGGGTTTATGATGAATGCCCAGATCCAGTACACAGGCTCCCCACGCTCTGAATTTGGGAGCACAGACAAGTGGGACAAGAGATAAATGGAATCCAACCACGGCCTGGGGATCGAGCCCATCTCCAGGAGGACACACAGACAGGGCTGTCCCTGGCCCCCAAAAGCTTTAAACAAAATTCAACCATTTAATTAAAAAACGCAAACAACAGGCAAAAAGCCTTTGCCATCTCCTCTGCCGTGCACAGGGGTGGCTCCCACCCCACGCACATCACCCTGCCTCACTGTCCAAACCTGCTGAAAATGGGCTGCTCCATATGGTTACAGAACTTTTCCTGTGCTGGCACCATCAAGGGGTTTCCCCTGGGGAAAGCAGAGCCGTACCTGGGGGATGCTGCGCCGGGCACCGCCAGCCTGTTGGGAGCGCCGGCAGCGGGCACCGGTAAGTGGGTACCATCGTTCTCTGCAGCATCGCTGTCCACATCCTTGATCTCCACGGTGGGGTAATTACCTGCTCCGTGGGGAAGGACAATAATTGCAGGTGAGGGGGGTGCAGGGCCCCGCCTGGAGCCAGGATGGCTCCCCAAGCCCCATCGCTGCCACAATGTTGCTCCCAGACCTTGCAGCGTGCTGGGAGGACTCTCCTTCTCCCTCCATTCTCTTCTCGCCTGGCACTCCTTTCTCCTAACTCTTTGAGGCATTTCTTTCTCTTTTTTTTCCCCCACCAGTTTTTAACACCAAGAGCAGCCACCTGCTTCCCTTCTGCATGCCCAGATTGCAGTGATTTCATTTACTCCATCTGATTGTTGGGTTCCCGTGGTTCAGAAAACAATAGAGATTAGGATTCCCAGCTGCAGGCGTTATGCAGGGACCCAGGATTTCCAGGTGCAAACTTCCCTCCCAGGGTCTAGAAATTCTCTTGGGTCTTCTGAACATAAACATATGGATCATGACAGCTCCAAATCGCACAGCACTTGCTTTTCATGCAGAATAAGGCACTATTTAAATAAACATTTATGGCTTCTCTCTTTTGCAGAGGTAATAACTGCTTCCTGCCACAGGCAGGAGGGTTGGATGTTTATAGTGGGTAAAGAAAGATGCCAGCTGTCTAAAGGAGAAATGGTGCTAGGGTTGCCTTGGCCATGCCCCACAGCTGGCTTGGTTGTGAAGTGTCATCTCTTTTCTTAGCTATTTAACAAAATACAATCAGTTCCTGGTGGCTTTCTTCCTTGGGAGGTTTTCACACATCTGAGAGACCCTATGCACCCCCTCCTGTTTCCTGCAGGTGTGGAACTAGTGGATCAGAGCGTGGCTTGATTAAATCCCCAAGAAAAGGCCTGTTGGGGCTGCAAAGTTAAAATCCTGTTGCACGTAGGGAAAAGCAGCAAAATTTGGCTCGCTGGCTAAAAACAAAGCAAAGCAAAGCTGCAGAAAAGGCAGAAAACCATGAACAGCAAGCCTCCACCTTCCTGTCCTCGTAGTATGAGCGGGTTGCATGAATGCTAGAGAGAAAACTGTGTGTGTGGTGATATTGCACCCTCTGCCTGCAGGTCCTTCGGGAGAGCTTTTGACTGAGCTGGTCAAAACACACAGCATTTGCAAACGCTCCATAGAATTAGCTAATAAGGCACATAGTGATGAAGCAGAAGCAGAAAACACGTGGATTTTGCTCCCCAGCCTCTGTGCTGCAACATGAAGCGTGCTTTTATTTTTATTTAATTTTTTTTTTCCCCTCTGAAAGCGACAACAAAAAGCGCGACTACTCCAGGAGTCACCCCCCCATCCCCTGCCCGCCTCTACGCAAGCCCAGCCATCAAAGCCAACATTCTCTAATACCTAGAGGGGATTGCTCCTCATTGCAAAAACTGGGGTTGACAACTCCAGCCTTTGTCCTGCTGGCGGCGGGGACGGGGGCGCGGGGGGCAGCGGTGGCTCGGTAGCTGGGGACATTGGGCAGCTGCTCTAGGGCCCCGCGGCTGGCAGGGCAGGGCTCCCCGCCACCGAGCGGCCTGTCATGCACCAGCCGGTCTAGCTCGACGTCCCGGGCCCGCCTGGCCATGCTGCTGCGAGCCTAGGTGCTTCAAGCAAAGGACAAGGCATCTGAAGCTGCAACAGAACACAGAGTGGTTTGAGCGGTTTGTGCGTCACGGCAGAAACGCGGGGCTGCCGCGGGTGTCGGCAGCACAGGACTGCAGTGGTGGCCGTTCTACGACGCCCTTTTCGCAGAATCACAGAAGGTTAAGGGTTGGAAGGGACCTTGAAGGTCATCTAGTCCCACCCTCCCATGCTATGGGCAGCGACACCTCCCGCTAGACCAGGCTGCTCAAAGCCTTACCCAACCTGGCCTTGAACGCTGCCATCCATGACCTCTGTGTTCCATTATCTCATCGCCCTCACAGTAAAGAATTTCTTCCTTTGATCTAACCTAAATTTCCCCTCCTTCAATTTTTACCCTTCACTCCTTGTCCTATCACTGTAGTTCCTGATGAACTTGCATTTTCTAGCATTGCTGCAAAATCGAGGTACCCTGCATGGGCTGCATCAGCCTGCACCAAGACTCAGGGCAAGCCATTCCTTGTGCAACCCCCAACATCAGTGCAGTTATGCCAGGACTTGCCTTTGCTCACTCAGGCTGTGATGGGAGTTCACCACCTGATTTTCATTAGCAACCCACTGCTTCCTAAAAGGCTCCATTAAAACGCGCTTTATGCCACCTGTTATTTTCCAAATCGAGCAAAGTGGCAGAGAAAATCCTTTTTATCCCTGTTATGTTCTTCAGCTGAAGGAGAAACTCTTAATTTCACATCAGGGATTGCTTAATCTACAGGACTCAGCATTGCACAAGCACCAGCCGTTCAGAGCTGGCTCCAGCCGATGCCAGTGTTGCCACCATGGGATGCTGTGCCCACGGGATGCTTTACCCCAGTGAAAAGCCCCAGCTGCCCATGCAGGCCCATGCTGCAGAGCTCTCAGCTGCCTGCTCCCCAACAGTGGAGAAGGAGAAGTTGGATTCTCCTCCCATCAGGCACCACATCGCCTGCTTTGATTCATCCCCATTTGTTGTTGTACTGCTACATGTTATACCTTCAGCATTGGTTTCAGCAGCTTCAGCTGTCTTCTCTTCCACCTTCAAAATGAAAAAAGCCGTTTTAAGTAGAAAAAGCCCTACTCTGCGAGTAAAAGAGCAGATTTTGCAGCTTGACTGGATTCCCCGTATCGCCCCGCTTTGCCAGACTCTCAGCTCCTTGTTCAGCGCCAACTTTGTAGGGTGAAAGAGCCCTCCCTCCATCCACAGCTACTGCTGCTGGCTCAGCTTCGAGGGTGGGGACATCTCGGTGGGAAACACGTCCAGTGCCCCCCCCAGTTCCTGCTCCTCCCAGGGCACTGCATATCTCTGGACCAGCTCCGAGCCCCTGGTACTCACTGGGCAGCAAGAGCTCATTGCAGACCTGAGCCCAAGCAGGGAGCGATGCCATACCTGTACAAGAGCACCTTCGAGATTACTTATCTCAGCTACTTCGTGCTGCTCAAACCTGAGGGCCTCCTCGCCAAAGTGGGCTTCATCCCCAGCCTTGTCCACTGTGAGAGAAGAGAGCAGGGATCTGGGAGGGAGAGAGAAAATACTGTGTAGGAGAACCAGGTGAGAGGTGCATAAATAAAGCAGGGCACTGCATAATTGCAGAGGCAGAAAGATACAAGCAGCATGTTTCTCCTCCTGTGCATAATCGTTTCTCATATAATTAAAATTTGCTAAATAAAAAGCCCAGAGCCTAATTTCCAGGCAGGGCTTTCCCAAAAGCACCATCCAAATCCCACGTTTGCCTGCGCAAGGCACTACCAGGACACATAATTCTCATTTTCTTTCAGCAGCAAGTGCAGACCTCAGCTCCACCATTCTGAAAAAAAGGGGCTTGCAGGATTGAATTTACTGTTCTAATATAACTTTAAAACTGAAAATAAGCACTTCACATGTTGCTCTTTGCACGTATCTCCTGATTTGCTCTTTCCTGGAAAGAAATGCAAAGCAGGGATTGGTGATAATGAGAAAAATTTTAAGACAGCTAAATGCATGAAAATCAAGAGACCATCTTTCTGTATCCTTGGCAGGTGCAACGTCAGAAGAGGTATGGCACAAACAGTGCTTGCTCTTTTTCTTTTACCTTCATGCCTTCAAACCCTGTTATTTTTCCAAGGTATTTTTAAAAATATTTTTAATAATTCCCCCTTTTTTTTTATTTTAGTTATGCTCCCTTCAAACATGATTGTAAGTCCTTCCATCCTAATCTAGAAAACCTGTTGGTCTCTCTCTCGTTTCCCAGTAAACAAACACACTGAAAGATGAAGCATCATCTCATTCACCCCACCACTGAAGCTCAAGTTTCTGTAGTGAAGCTCCAGGAACAGATTTTGATGCAATACAAACATATGGGTTTGATAGTTAATAATCGTGCATTTTCAGCTTCTTCCTGAAAATCTAGCTATTTTAGAGGAATTAACAGAGAATAATATTGTAGAACCAGCTGATAAATCCCTAAATGTTTTATCTCATGTGAAATCCAAGCAAACTACTGAACTAAGCAGAAAGATGTCTCTCAACACCATCTAGACCAAAGTCACTGCCTGGCACAGCTGACAAGAACTCGGATATTTTCTACAACAGGAAAAAAAAAATGCAAAATTGTACCTACTTGTATTAAGCGGTATTTCCAGGCAGAACACATAATCCTCTCTTTACATTCAGCTCTGTAGCACTCATAATAATTCCGACTGCCCTGAATTAATGGATGTGCTTTTAAATAGCAGGGACCGTCTCCCGGAGCTGGGCGCTCCCGCTCAGCCGAGCCGCCGGACCCGCGGGGGGATGGCCGGGGGCCGCGGTTGCTACGGGCGGCCGCGGTGGAGATGGAGCCCATGTCACCAGGAGACTCTCGCCCGTCACCAGGTGCCGCGTCAGCAGCGAGCCCTGGGATGAACCGGTTTGCAAAAGCATCCCTCCCTCCTAACCATCCCTCCCTCCTAACCATCCCTCCCCAGCACGCCACAGCTGCCTGCCAGGCTGGGAGCTCCGCTCTGCCAGGAGGAGCTCGCTCGTCCATGGGTGTTTTCAGCCTCTCTGGCTTTGTGAACGCAGTTGTAACAACAGCTGCGTTCACGTTCGTTTCCGACAAAGCCACAAAGGCAACGGGAGACACTCACTCTGCACTCTCCTCCTCCGTCGTCGTCTTCTCCTCCTCTTTCCTCTTTTCCTCTTTCCTCTTCTCCTCTTTCCTGTTCTCCCCCTCTTTCTTTTTTTTCTTCTCCTTCTTCTTCTTCTTGTCCTCCTTCTTCCCCTCCTTCTTCTTTTCCTCCTCCTTCTTCTCCTCCTCCACTTTCTCCTCCTCCTTCTCTTCCTCCACCTTCTTCTCCTCCTTCTCCACCTTCTTCTCCTCCTCCACCTTCTCTTCCTCCACCTTCTTCTCCTCCTTCTCCACCTTCTTCTCCTCCTCCACCTTCTCTTCCTCCTTCTTCTCTTCCTCCACCTTCTTCTCCTCCTTCTTCTCTTCCTCCTCATTCTTCTCTTCCTCCTCATTCTTTTCTTCTTCCACCTTCTTCTCCTCCTCCACCTTCTTCTCCTCCTCCACCTTGTTCTTCCCTTTGTCCTCCTTCTTTTCTTCCTCCTTATTCTCTTCCTCCACTTTCTTCTCCTCCTCCTCCACCTTCTTCTCCTCCTCCTTCTTCTGGTCCTCTTCCTCCACCTTCTTCTCCTCTTCCTCCCTCTTCTCTTCCTCCACTTTCTCCTCCCTCTTCTCTTCATCCTCCTCCTTCTTCCCTTCCTCCTGCTCCTTCTCTTCCTTCTCCCATTTCTTCTTTTCTTCCTCCTCCTTTTCTTCCTCCACCTTCTTCTCCTCCTCCCTCTTCTCTTCCTCTTGCTCCTTCTCTTCCTCCTCCCATTTCTTCTTCTCTTCCTCCTCCTCCTTCTTTTCCTCCCCCTCTTCCTCCTTGGCAGTGCTTAGGGAGCTCAAACACGGTCTGGGAAGGAGAAACTCATTAAGTAAAATCCACAAAGTATGTCTGAACCTCACACGGGGAGCCCTGCCAGTCTCCCCAACCCTCTTGGCCAGATCCCGGGGCTGGGGCATGCTGGGGATACGCTGTTTCACATCCCATTAGTGTCTACAGCTCCAAGGAGGTGGGAGGGAGAGTGGGAAAAAGTTTGGAAACCCAAAACCAGAGTCCTTGAGCTTTCAGATTCCCCTTGCTGTGTGGGAAGAGGATGTGCTCAGCTGTCCTTTGCAGGGCACTGTGAGCATTGCACTGATGGCTCTGCCACCGCCTGCCCCAACGCAAATCTCAACACCAGAAGCAAAGGGCATTTGCTGAAATACCTTTTGGGTTCCTCTGGTGGATGCCCCGCTCTTTGGAAACAGGCACCTCAGTTGCCAGCTCCATCACCAGTGCTGGCAAGGAGGGATGCCCGGGGACATGCTTGTCCCCTCCCATGGCCACCACACTGGTGACTGGAGAACGTGTAGAGCTGCCCACCAACAGCATCTTCCTTCCCCTACCTGTTTTCTTCCTCTTCATAAGGTTCCTCCTGTATGGGGGGAAGGGAGCGAACATCTGCCTCTGGCTCAGCCTCGTGACTCCAGGCCATCACCTCACACATTTCTTCATTAATCTGCTCATCAGTGATCTCTTCCAGGATGAGATGGGTCTCCTCGGGTTCCCTGGTGGGTGTGTGAACTGAAATTGGAATGGGGAAAGGGAGGTGATGAAATGAGAGTGTGAGAGCACGTTCTTGGGGTTCAGATGTCAGGCCAGGGCAGATCCTATGTTTTATCTGCTTGGTACTGCAACGCTGAAGCAGCTCTCAGCCTGCACAGATTTGGGCAGCTCTGGTGACCCCAAGCTGTGCTGGACAGATGCCTTGGGCCCTTTGCCAGGAGGAAAAAGAAAATTCACCATTTTGTGCCAAGCACAGCCAAAGCCCTGTGAAGCCCCTGAGCAACCTGGTCTCGTGGAAAGTGACCCTGCCCGTAGCAGGGGGGTTAACACTGGATGAGTTTAAGGTCCCTTCCAACCCCAACCATCCTGTGGTTCTGTGAAAGCTATAACCCTCTGCACACAGATGACTGCTGTGTAGCCACCTCCACCAGCAGCGATCTGTCCCATTTCCAGGCCACATTTTGCCTCTCCTTGCAGTCAGGAGCAGCCAAGGGAAGAGCCCAAAGCCTCTCCCTTTGTGAAGTCCCAGCAAAGCGCTGCCCTGGCACAGCCCAAGGGCCCCGGATCTGCAGAGCAAAACCCAACCCAAGCACCACACAGTGTCTGCTCCAAACACTCCCCTGGCCACGGTGTAGGGAGCATCCCATTCCCACTGCCACTGCCCAGCATCACTGGGGAAAAAAACAACCCTGGTGGGTTAGTGGGGGAGCTGTGGAGCAGCTGCAGGGTGAGGAGTGCACGCCTGACCCACGATGAGCCCCCTCTGTGTCCCAGGGGTACCCATCCTGCCACGCCAGGCACACGCCAGAGAAACAGGAGGAGGAAGCACATCCGCTTACTGTAAAATCAGTTTATTTTTGATGCCTGCCTGACAACAAAACTTACATGTCCACAGTGAAGCCGATGGGAAACGTGCAAATTCAACTACGGAAAGGCAGGAAACCCAGGCACGGTTGTACTCGTGGTGTAATCACCCACCCTAATTAATCACCCACCCTGTTAATTAAAACAAGGGACAGCAGGCAGGGAGATGGCTTTTTAAAGCACACCATGGCTTTTGGATACATTATATGAAAATGGGGCAAATGCTAAAAACTGTGGCCTGGTACAAGCAGGGGGTGGATCTCAGGGCGGTCTCTTGGCTCACGACTCATCATTTTAGTTGCCTAGATGGGCCTAAAGAGTTGCAACGAGATGGTGGGAGATCTTAACCCAGCCTGTCATCAGGGGGCTTACACAGGAGATGGAGGAAGACTTTTTACCAAAGTCAGTGACAGGAAAAGGGGCAACAGTTTCAAACTGAAGAAGGGATGTTCATAAGGGAGAAATGCCCAGTGAGGGCAGTGAGGCCCTGGCACAGCTTGCCCAGAGAAGCTGTGGATGCCCCACCCCTGGAAGTGTTTAAGAGCAGATTGGATTGGGCTCTGAGAACCTGGTCTAGTGGAAGGTCTGGGCAAAGGTTTTTAACCATTAAGTCCTACCTATTCACCTAGAGATTAACCTCACCCATCTGATTTGCTGCTGCAAACCAGAGCCCTTTCCACTTGCTAGGAGAAAACAGTTAGTGGAAGAAAAGCAATGAGGAGCTGACAAGAGCTTCAAGAGCTTTATAACGTTACACCTCGGAGGCAGAAGTTGACTCAAAGAAACCTGTGGGTTTCAGCTGGAGGTCTCAGGCTGAATATTCAGATTTTAGGGGGGCATTGAGAGGGCCAGGAGTGCTGGGAGACTGCAGCAAGAGGCTTTCTGCCACCGAGGTGTCCTGAGTGATGTTTTTCTACCATCCTATCAATTGTAGCTCCCATCTCATAGACACTGTCCTGAAAAACTAACAGCTCCAATTCCCAGAGAAAAGAGGGAGCCAAGTGGGACAGCCCTGGGACTGGGGACATGCAGCTGGCATCTCCATGCCAGGCTTGGGTCCCCACTGCCCCAGCTGGGAAGGAGCTAGAGACTATTTGCAAATTCCCCTTTGCTTTTCCTCCCCAAGCTGCGCTTTCTCCTCGGGCTGGTCTCATTTGGGTGTGGGAAGGGCTGGTTTGCCATGGTCTTCGTTTTCCGTTTGTTTCAGAGGCGCTAAGCCCCTTTGCCCCCTGAAACAAAAGGAGAAGGAAAACATTAATGAGCGTGCTGGCAGTTTGGGGCCAGGCCAGATCTCTTGTTCAACCCAATTTAGTGACCTGGAGGTGCCCCAAGGCACCAAAGCCAGCTGTGCACCAAGGCTGTGCCTGCCCAGCACATCCCTGGCTTTGCCTCTTTCAGAGGTCCATGGCAGTGCACAGGTCTCCAGTTGGTACAAACACATGAGAAATGCTTTTCCCCAGGATTTCACTCTCTGAGGTTCTGCCAAGCCGCTGTTGGCTCAGCAGGAGCAGCCTCCTGGCGTGTTCCTGGAGGATGTGCAGCTTCCCTGTGCCTCAGAGGGTCCCTGCTCCCATCAGTAGCTCCCACAGCCTAACCAGCCACTCCTTCCCAGAGACAGCACTTGCAAGGGGCTGTGTCACCCTGCTCAGTCCATCCAGAGAGGCATCCAGAGTGGCTCTGCCATTTTATCCAGTATCCCCCAACGTGGCTGGTGGGGAAAGCCAAGCCTGACTGCCTGCAGAGCCGGTGCTTGATCCCCTCCACAGGCAGGCAAGAAGCAGTGTGAACCCCACAAGTTTCCCCACGACCATGCAGACTCATGTCTAACACACCTAATCCCAGGATTTTGTTTTCCTGAGGTACCTTCCTAGACAACTCACACCAGGCTTGGCAAACACCTTCCAGCTTAGCAGCAAGCATGCCAAAGGGGGAGGGAGGGGGGAAAGAAGGCGGCAGGTTTGAATTCCCTTTGATCAAATCCCACCAGCTCAGCAAACATCCTCCAGCACAGCTCGAGGACAGATCTTGAGAGCAGCACTAACCTCAAAACCTGGGACCCAAGGATAGTGGGATGCTGCACTTAAAAATTCCCATAAACCCTGAGTTTTACCAAATCACTGCCACAACTCCACAACCGCTCCTGCATCTCAAGTGTCAACAGCCTCCCATGGCTTTCCCAGGGGATTCCAAGGGCTCCCAGGCTGGCACCCAGGGCAGGTCAGGGGATAAAAGATGACCCCTCTTCCCAATAACCTTTCTGACAAGCTCAGCAATCAAACTGTCACGGCGAGATGGAGACACCACTTACTTTGTTCCGCAGGATTCGAGGTTGCTGCGGCCACTCCCTGCCAGGAGGAAAAGGGAAACATGAGATACTGTCCATTCTCAGTAACCCTACATTTCTACCCTAAATACCCCATTTTCAGGAAAAGTGGCCCTATTACCCTAAATACCCCCCGTGATTTCTCATGCCAAGTTGGATGGCTTGGCTGTGGACACACTTGATAATACGGGGCAGGAGCTCATCAGTGAGCTCGCCTGGGAGCAAGGGCAGGAAAGGAGAGCATGCAAAGCTGCTGCTGCTGCTGCTTATCCTTAGAACTGGGACTGCACTTGGGTGAGATGCCAGGGCCTGGACACCACCCAGAAAGGCAAGGAAATGGTAAAGAAAACATGCTGCAGGCTCTCATGCTGCTTAGAAGCCAAATTCTGGTTTTCATCAGCTGAGCAGGTCGTGGGGATTTGCTTTCTTGAAGGAGCTGGGTCACAGCCCAAACCACACCAGGTCCCAGCACTGATCTAGTAGCTTCTGCATTGCAGGGGACACCCTCCCACCAGGGACATGGTGTTCCTGTGCCCTTTGCCTATCCAGCAGACAGCACACCTGTGTGTCCTGCTTCCCCGTGGTCACCGGCTGTGGCAGCACCTTCTCCAGCTTCTGGACAAACCAGATGAACATCCTGGTGACAAGAAACCAATGTTAGAACTGGCAGCCAGAGCCTTTGCTTCCACATCAGCCAACCCTCTGGCCAGTGGACCCAGGCAGAAATTGCCCTGTGGTTACCTGAGGCCATCCAGAGCCATGGACTGAGTTGTGAGGGTGGTCACTGGCTCTGGCTGCCCCGTGTCATCTGCTGGTGTCTCTGCCACTGAGGTGCTCAGGGCAGCTGAAAGGCTGGGTTTTGGCTTTGCCTTCCTTTGAGTCCTTTTTGTGCCTGCTCAGGTTTTTCGGAAGAAGAAGGGGGATAGGCAATGCAGCAGTCATAAATTTTTGGGAAGCAGAGCAAGCAAGGAAGGGTCACCTCCCACAGAGACACAGGCCTGGGGTACCTCCCTGGCAGCCTCTCCCCTGGGGACCCAGCCTGGGTTGAGGACATGGGCAGTTTGGGGACAGCAGTGATGTAGGGGCAGAGCTGCGATGCCAGGACCCCTCTGCCCACCCCTCTCAGCACAGTGGGAGCCCTGGGCACGGAGATGAAGGGCAGCCCCTGTGCCTGCTCACAGCTGGGCTCTCAGAGGCACAGGGTCTCCTCTGAAAGGGCCACCCAGGGAAGGGGGATTAGATCACTCACCTTCCACTGTGGCTTCGCAGTTCTGATCCTTCTGCTCTGTCTGCAGGGAGACAGAGGGACACATGGATGTGGCAAAGCACTGCCTGCAGCCTCACACCACCCCACGTAGACCTATACCCATGTTTCCTCACCCCAAGGAATCCCACACTCTCACAGCCCCACACATCCTCTGCTGCAGTGTCAGCCCCATTTCCCTGACAAGGATTAAACCCAGTGGTTTTGCCACCAGCAGGTCCCAGTCGGAAGGTCCCCCCTGCATGCAGCCAGGTTGGGAACACCAGGACAGCACCCCAAGGTCTCTCTTTTGCTCTACTGAATTCCCTTGGAGTTTTCCTCCCCGAGGTCCCAGCTGGGGTGTGCAGGAGGATGAAGGCAGGGAGCCCACCCTGCTGTCAACCTCTGCCCCTTGGTCCCCGAGTCTCCCCGAGCCGGGCCGTGCTCACCTCCAGACTTTTCATCCCCTCCGGCTGCGGCACAATCCTCTCAAAGCCCTGTGACAGCCAGCTGAGCACCCGCTTTCCTACCCTGTGAGGAGAGTGCCATGCTCAGGGAGCTCATCCCATGCCCTCCTGTCCTCCCCCAGCACCCCCAACAGCCTCGCTGGGGACCCACCACTCCTCTGTGGGGGCATCCTCGAAGTCGTCCTCCAAGTCGTCCTCCTCTGGATCGAAGGGGATTATTTCTGCAAGGAGAGCGTTGCTGTGGGCATGGGGGACCTGCACTGCTGGGAGCTTCAGGTGCCCCCCTCAGCCAGCTCGAGGGGACAACTGTGCCAGCATCACTAGTCAGGGTGGTGGGGTGTGGGAGTCCCAGAGAGACCCCCGGGATGTTGCAAACTACAAGCTGCCAGCTCTCCTTACCGAGACCGTCATCCTCATCTGGAAGGGTCTGGACCTCCGTCTGAAAAGCCAAACAGACTGTCACCCACCCGACAGCTAAGGTGGGGCTCACCCTCTTGGGTGGGGAGGGAAATCTGCCCTTTCCCCAGGGATGGATGAAGGCAGAAAACCATGCAGGGCACATTTGCTGCTCCCAGTTAGCACTGGGAGAGCGATAGGAAGGAAAAAAACATGTAGAAGCCCCAGTACACCAGACCGTCGCCCAGATCTGTCTCCTACCTCATTAGGAACATCAATGCTTGTATCGAAGCTCTTCGTGAGCACCTGCACTGTCGCTTGGGCTGGGACCGGGACTGGGACTGGCTGGGGAATCACCCTCCTTAGCCCATAGGAGAGCCAGAAGCGCACATTGCTCCCCATGCTGCCAGGGAAGGGAGAGAGTCAGGCTGGGAACACCATTCCAGGCAGCCAGCCCCAACTAAAAAGCAAAATCCCAAGCAAACCGTGTTGCACACTGGAGGGTGCAGGAGCCATACCTCTCAAGCATAGAACCTGTGTCCTCAGGGACCACAAATTCTACTTTCTTCACTAGTTCTTCAGTGGCAGCAGGGAAAAAGAAACAAAGGCAAGCTCCTATCACCATTCTGGCAGCCCCTAGTACACTGGGCAGGAGGGGGATCAGTCGGTAAAGGAACGTGACCTGTGGCCTGAGCCCGTGTGGGGCTTACCCTCAGTGCGTGCCCGGTCAGCAGCATCCGTGGGGCCACCAGCTTTTCCTGTTGGTGCCTTCAGGGTAAAGGGCAAAAGGTGTCAGAGAGTGAGGCACAGTGGACAGTGTCCCCACTCAAAGGTGGCTGCAAACCCCAGGGACTCCCCATCCTTCCTGCTGCTTCCCAGCAGCTCAGAGCAGGGAAGCGTCCTGGCCCCCATCCCTCTTGGGGATGCTGCGGAGCATCCCTGGGTGCCAGAGTGCTAGGAATGGATGCAGAGGCACAGGCATTTCTCCATATAGGTCACAGCATCCCCATTACCTCCCAGACTGGCTCCCTGCTCACCTTAACTGGTTCCAGCTCCTGCCCAGGTGCCTGGGGGTCTCATCCGTCACCGGGGGCACCGGGGGCTGGGGAACCACCCGGTTGATCCAGCCCATCATCCCGGTGCCTGCGGGCAGTGAGGAGGGGTCTCCAGCCTACAAGAGGCCAGCAGCAGGGGTGCACACCCCCCAGGGAATGCCAGGTGCACCAGCTGTTCGCGCTGTCTCCAGAGCAGCCCGAGAAGGTCCTTGGTGTCCTCCCGTTTCGGTGTCCTGCTTGGGAAATGTGGCACTGCTCAACCTGGGAGTGTCTTCTGATGATGCCCTTCCAAAGAGCCACACTCTGCCCAAAATGCCCCTCCAAGGACACCCCACACTGCTCAGTGAGGGGCCCAGGAGCACCTTGGGCAGTCCCTATGCTGCTGCTCGCAGATGATGCCTGCAAAGGGCAAAAGAAAGCAGATCCCTGAGCTCCTTCCAGCCCAGCTGGGACACAGCATGGGGGTTTCAATCCCAGGTAGGCACATGACCCCAGTCCCACACGCAGCAGGTACAGGCTGGCAGTGGCTCAGCACTGGGCTCTTTGCATTAATGCAGCCTTTAGTGGTGCAGGACGCCTTCAGTTCCCTCAACATGGCTCATGGGGGGCTGTCCAAAGCCTGGCTCCTTGAATCTAAACAGGCCAAGGGTGGTTGATTTGTGTCCTCAGCCCTTTGCTCGTCCACACCTTGGGAAGCTGAGGAGCCAGGTTTGGATGCAGCTGAAGCAGCACTTCCAGCCCCCAGTGCACCACAGACAGGGTCAGCTCTCCCAGCAAACCCCACACCCCCAAAACTGGACAGCGTGGCTGTAAAACACCTCCCAAGAGTCCAGACAACCAGAAACCAACTAAATTGCCTTTTACCACCTGCTGGTTATAAAGGATTAAGGAGCTGCGAATGCCCCAGGAGCAGGAAGGAAAACCCGGCAGCCCCACACGGCAGAGGCATTTCTACCCATGCTTTGGCACAGTGCAGGGTCAATGTACAGTACTGAGCCCAAACAATTCCAAAGAAAGCCCCCCAGGGCTGCAGAGAGCCCCCCTGACAATCAAGGTTTCCTCCTCCCTCGACATAAGCTTGTGAAGCTGTAAAAGCCTAGAGCATTAGCCTGTCCTTGGTCTGGGAAGGAAAGTGGAGGGCAGAGGCCATTCCTCTGGCACATCTGAACAAGAAAGGGGCAGAAACATCTGTGAGCCCCCAAAAAACTAGCTGCTGGAAGAAACAGGGAATAAGTAGCCAAGATTTGCCCACAATGGCACGGAAGAGCTGGCACTCTTATGCATCCCCCTGCTCTGAGGGTACCTACCGGTGCCACCACCTGTTGTGGCAGCTCCATGGGGCTTGTGCCAGCGAGCAAAGGGCCTTAGTCTTATCTCCAGCAGCAGATGGGGTGCAGGCCCAGTGTTCCCATTTGGAGCAGGGAGCACTGTGGCCTTTCCCTCCCCTCCAGCAGCCCATCAAACCCTCCATATTACCCAGCTCCACTGCCCTTGCAACATCACTCCCCATGGAACTGCTCCCTCCCCTGACACAGCTCATCCTCCAGCTCTGTTTTCAGAGTGCCAAACCCCCCTGTGATGTGCAGAGGTGGTCCTGCAAAAACCCCAGCCCCATCCCTCGCCTCAGTTGCTGCCACTTACCCCTGAAAACTCACCACCACCTCCCTGGGAAGCCACCTCGGGATGCGTGGGCTCCCTTGGCCACTGCAGTTCACGACTGACCCCCCAAACCCGCCTCAATCCGCTCAGGGCTCTGCAGGGGATTAGCCCTGCGCTGCCTGCAAATGGGATTACAGGCACCCAGCTGTCCCGAGCGCCCCGGCTCCCAGCAGCCAGCCTGGTTTTGGTGCAGGGCACTGCAAAGAAAAACCCCAAAATGAAGCAGGTTCGAGCATCCTCAAAATCCCTGGAGCCTCCAAAGCTATCCCAGGCACTCACCGGCAGTGCTGCAGGGCAGGAGGTCGCCTCGCCTGGGTGCAGGGGGTGCAGGAACGTGCAGATGAGCAGCAGTGGAGCTGCTGAGACCCCGAGGGGTGACACAAGGCGGTGTGATGAGGGCGATGTGCTGAGGGTGCTCCACCCACAGCTCTGCCCCAGCCCCAGAGGAACCAAAGCAGGAGGCAGCAAATCTGCTGGGTTGAGCTAAGCCTCCCCTTGCTGAGCCTGCCAATTGCTGCTTGATCCGTTTACCTCCAGCCCTGCTCAACTGCCAGCCTTTCCCACTGCCCCTAATCTCAGTCACGCCCTGGAAGGCAGGTACCAGCAAGGCTTCTCTGCTCGACATCCAGCCCCAGCTCCTGTCTTTGGGCAGAGCTCCCTGGAGCAGTGCTGGAGCCCCTTGACCAAATTCCTCCTTCCCCAGCTCCGTGGCTGTCTCCAGCCTGGTGGGCAACAAGTACCCATCCTGCTGCAGCTTTGATTCACAGCCAAGGAAACAGTGGCATAGAAGCATTTTTTTCAGTTACCCGGGGACAAACACCCATCTCACCTGGCCAGGGTGTGGGATGGAGCAAGTTATGCTGTCTGCAGGTAGCAGGCTCCTCTCATGCGATCACAGGATTGGGGGGTGCAAAACAAACCTCTGGGAAAGCTCAAACAGTTTTGTGTAGGGCTGGGGAGCTCAGAGCACAACAGTCATCAGCTTCTGGCTCTCGAGCAGTTGTTCCTTTCTGGCAGACCGAGACTCCTGCCTGTTTCTGTCCAGAGGCTCCTGGGGAGGAGTTCTACCCTGGGGAGGGAGCACTCCACCTCTACCAAGGGGCAACTGCAGACTCTGCTTGCCTGGGGAGCCTGCCCATATCCTGCATCTTGACTTTTGGTTACCAGGAAGACGAACTATCATTTCTCCCTCAAAAAAGTTCAGGGAAAAGAGAGAAAACATGAAAAAAAAATAAAATAAAAAAAAATCAAGCAGAGCCAGACAGAGCACAAAGACAGACGGGGAGGAGGTACCTGGCACATGGCCTCCACTCCAGAAATCTTACAGAGCCACAGGAAGGTATAAATAACTATAAATTTATTAGTAAAGCAAAACCATTTGACACTCACACAGAAGAGCGGGATGTGTTAATACAATATATATACACACATACATGGAGTATCATCTCAGAAACACACGGAGAGCAGTGTTAAAGGCACTGCAAGCCACACAAACCTCATCAACCTTGGCTGCAGCTTCCCACAGCCCTGGGAACTCTGCCGGAGTCACGAGTAAAGATTAGGAGGAGCCTGAGAACCTCGCTGGCCATGAAGTCCCTCAGATCCACGGCTCGGAGGCATTCAGAGACAAGCCCACGGTCCAGCTCCCACCTGTGGTCCTGCTCCCCTCAGTGAGCATCCCAGGCACGCTGTGAGAGCAGCATCTTCATGTCCAGAAAGCAGCAGGGCAGTGGAGGAGGCCTGGCAGCTGGGGAGAAGCCGTGCTCACCTGGCCCGGGGGGAGCTGCCAGCCCCAAACCTTGGCCTGCCCTTATTGCATGTTGGCATTTCACCTGCCTGCACAGGAACCTTCCTGCAGGTTCTTCTCACCACCCAACAGAGAGAGTCAGACTCTGAAGAATAACAAGGGGTTTTGCCTACTATTAATAGCCAGGCTTCGGCTGCAGCCTGGACTTAATGGCAAATACCCAAAGGAAGTGCAGAAAGTGCTCTCCACCCTGCTCTCCTCCCTGCAAGGGCTGGCTTGAGCACCCAGAGATGGTCCCAAAAGTCTGTCAGAGGACACCTTCCCCTTCGTCCCCAACTCCAGCAGGTGGGCCCCAAGATCAGAGTGTGCACATCTTCCCACCCAGACCACAGGGATGGCATCTGCTTGCTGGAGCGCTGGCAGGGCCACCTGGGCATGCCCATGGTCCCAGGGGTGTCCACGCCACAGCTAACTCAGCTCAGCCACCTGCCTGATGCACACAGATGCTCCACAAGCACTCCCAAGGGAACTAACTGAGCAGTCTGAGCCCACCCCAGACTTCTCCCCTGGAACATCTGACAGTCCTTCAATGACTTAATCCCCAGCCTTGAGGAGCTGGCAAAGGGACCCACCATGGAAATGGCTGCTCTCACCCCCAAGTGCCCATTTCCTACAACTCTGTTCTGGCTCCTGGTCCTGGCTTAGAATTGCCAGCTGTACCATGGACAAGATCTGAGTGAGCCAAACTGCCAGGCCACAGGCACTGCCCATACCCAGCCAGAGGGATGGCCTCGTGTGGGGAAGGACCAGAAGCACCCACTGGATTCCAGCAAGATTCAGGTCCCAAACACCTCACCATCACCTGGATCCAGCCTCAGCCTTGGAGAGGAATTTGGGGCTGAGTGGGGGATGGGAACGAAGGAAGAGACCTCACAATCAAAATGGAAAAAGGGATGAAAACCAAAACACTGTTTACAATTAAAGAACTGAACCAAGGGAAAAGGAGCTGAGTAGGTCTTTTAAAAGTATAAGCAAAATAGCTGTGGAGCGGATGGGGCTGAGACACACCTAAAGGCATCCTGTATTTAGGGTAAGGGGAAATGAAGACCAGAAAAAAAAAGCCCAAGTCACAGATTACCTTTTTCCTGGACCCAGGAAGCCACGAGAACAGCAGCCCTAGAGAGCAGGATTTATTTCCATGGACAACGTCCACATCACCTCTGCCCAGCCTAACCCTCCCTGCTGCCTCCTCAGCAGCACCCTACGCTCAGGCTGCCTGAAGAGAACCACCCTTCAGGAGGGACCATCCACTACCCAGCCCTACAGAGCATCCTCAGGGGGTCTGGCAACCAGGTCTTGAAGCCAAGCACGAGCGCTTGCCACACAGGGCTGATGCAACACCAGCTCCAGCACAGCAACCCTCTTGGGTGTGAGGGATGCGAGAGGCCAAGCAGAGGCAGCGTGAAGAAGCCTAAAAGTCGCTTGAAAGAAAGGTCAGAAACGAAGTGCAGCACAGGCACAGAGTAGAAAACACATTTTACTCCCGAGAGGCTTTGGCCACAACTGCTCTTTGGTTTGAAAAGGAAACACCAGCTGTTAGCAAAGAGCCCTTTGCAGTGTAATGCCCCAGGGACATCAGCTCCCAGGCCAGCCCCTGCCTCCCCACAAAGCACTGCACTCCTGACACTCACGTGCCTCCTGCTCATTCCATCACCTCTCACCTCACGCTACAGGACATGACCTAAAGGCACAGCAACGGAGATCAACCCGCTCCCCCAGCCCACCTGCACACAACTCTGCTGCTTCCAACTAGAACATGCTCCTACAAAAACACACCCGAGGCTCCTGGTGGCCGCTCAGCCGCCTGCTCCACAGAGATCCTCCAGCCCCCAGCACTGAGGTCTAGCAGCTCAAGCCTCCATGGGATTCTCCTTGATTTGGGCTGTTGTAGGGCGGCAAACAGGACAGAGAGACTGAGTCACCGTGGGCTCACAGCCAGACCTAATAATGATGTTTTAATGTGGCACTAAGATGTTTTTGAACTGGGAGGCACCTACTCACAGGCACCAGCTGAAGAGCTGGACCCGGGCTTGTTCCTGCCAAGCTCTCCACAGCATCCCTTTTCCCAGCCACAGGGCCCTAGGCACGTAGCCCTGATCAGTCTCTCTGGCCAGGACGCTGCTTGGCTGTTGCCATGTCCCAAGCAGAGCCAGAGCTCCTCTCTGGGACATCCAAGGCTTTCCCAAATGCTCACCACAGAGGGAAACACTCCGGAGCAGTCCCTATGCCCAGCTGACACCAAGGGGACAGGATCTGGCAGCTCCATGGCCAGCACATGGCATGGAGCTGTGTCTGGGGCCCACCACCATCCTCCTCTGTCCAAGAAGCAGGTTCAGGTGGATGCCACACTCCCCATCTGGTCCCACTCTCACAACCTCCCTCACCACCAAGCCCTTCTGCAAAGACAGGATTAGCCTTCCTTGGTTTGGACTTCATTTTACTCCTACAGTAAAGCATACACTGAACTTAATAAGTATTAAACAGCAAAAAACAGCTACCTAGAACCAAAGAGCTCTTTAAAAATCCAAGTTATCACATCTTTTTTTTTTTTTTTAAAGATCCAGTATGACGTAGAGTTAAACTACACAGTATTTTTAATGAATTTTAACAAACTGCTTTAAAAAAAAAAAGGCAAAACAAAACAAAAAAGAGGAAAAAGAAACACAGACGGAAAACTTGGTAGAAGTTCTACATCTTTGAGGCAGCATGAAGTAAAATAACCACCATCAGTCCTTCTTCCTTGGGCAGCAGAGAGCAAAGTCTGCTTTAACCTCCTTAAAGCTGCACATGAAGACGACTCAGCCCCAGGGTCTGACCTGCCACTGCACTGTTCCAGCCCCTGAAAACACACCCCATTCACCATCACCATGCTGGAAATGGAAACTAAAGCCTTTCCCCACCTTTCAGATGAGTGTCCCCCACCACTGATGAAGGCCCAGTCCAACCCTCTGCAAGGTTAACCTGTCCATGCTTGCTTGCCATGGATATTTATTTAACTCATCTCTCCCACATGGGCAACTTCCTGGCTGCTGTTCACAACTTGCAGCTCGCCACAACCTCACACAAGCACCAGCCAAGATCACAGAAGAACTGAGGCTGGCAGGGACCTCTGAAGATCATCAGGCCCAACTCCCTGCTTGCACAGCAGGTTGCTCAGGACCACATCCAGGCAGGGCTTGGGTGTCTCCATGAATGGATACTTAACATCCTGGTATCTCCAAAGATGGAGAGGGAAGGCTGGTGGGCAACCTAGTAAGCACATCTTCAACCTTCAAAGCATCTAGCTGGCATGTAATGGATCTCTTGGTCACAAGAAGCCAGTAGATTCCTGCAGAGGAAAACACCTGAGGCTGCATCAACCTTGCTAGGGGAGATTTATTTTTAAGTGATGTTTACAAGAAGTGTGCAAAACCTGAAAAATACAGAAGAGGTAAAGAAAGAGTAAAGGGGTAAAACAGGACTCCTGCAAGAGGGGAAAAAATACACTCCTCCTTTACCCACTGGTAACCTTGCCCTCCCTGTGGAGCTGAGCCTGCAGGCCAGGAAGGATTCTCCTGCCTTGATCTGGTTTCCCCAGCAAATCAGACACCAAGGCCCCAGCACACGCCGTGGGTCACTGTCAGTGATGGCAACACCTCTGCAGCTGTAGGTTATTAGTAGTGTTCATCTCACCCATTAGTGTTGGAGCTGCTGGGACAGCCCTTACCTGACCCCCTGGAGGTGCCACTAACAGCCCAAGGGGTGCTCAAGGGGCCCTGGGGGCAAGTTTGGGCAGGAGAGCTAGATCCCTCAGGAAGCAGCTCTCTAACGCCAGGCTCTTGGCTGGGAGCAGGGCATGGATGCTCTCACAGAATTACAGAATTTTTAGGGTTGGAAGGGACCTCTGGAGGTCATCTAGTCCAACCCACCTGCCAAGGCAGGGTCGCCTAAACCAGGTTACTCAGGAATGTCTCCAGAGAGGGAGAATCCATCACCTCCCTGGGCAGCCTGTTCCAGTGCTCCCTGCCATGCTCTCTGGTAGCAGTGCAGCACTTGCTACAGTTTCCCACACAGCTGATGGGGACAGGGGATGGGCAGGCTCCCTCAGAACCCTTGCAGAGTGTGACAGCCAGCGACTGCAAAAGCAGCAATGCCAAAGTGCTTTTTGGAGCTGGGCAGCCCCATGGCTTTTCCCTTTCAACACTCTAGGAGGAGGGAGAGCAGGGGAGGTCGGGGCAGTCAATCAACACTAATGATCTGAAATGGTGCCCTCAACTGAGCTTGGACCAAGGAAGGTGGGAGATCCCCGCAGCTGAAACCTGCTACTTCCGTGCAGAGCAGCACACCTCAGGAGAGGGGAGGGCTGGCTCTGCCTTGCTCCTAAGCCCTCTCCAGGAGGAGAGTCACCCAGCCCTCCCCACCAACCCTGCCAGGCAGGGCAGGGGAGAAAGGCCGCACACAAGGGGCTGGTGCCTGTAGCAGGCAGCTGAGCTCCCGGCACTGGAACTGCAGGTACAGGGTGAACTACAGTCCAGGGAACTGCCAGGCACCTACAGGCAGAGTTTCCTCTCTCCACCTCCCTCCTCTCCTTTCCACCCCTTCAAGATGTTCGCGTCGTCTGTCGCCACTTCGATACGGCACATCAACCACAGAGGCCAGAGGAAAGTTTACCCGCCCGCACCCCGCACCTCCCCTTTCCCCCACGCTCCCTGGAGGAGGTTGTCTACAACCGAGGAGAGGGAAGGGGAGGCCGAGGGCCCGGGAGCGTCCCATGCAAGCTGAAAGCTGCCACGGGGTGGGAGGCTCATGGCAAGCAAGCAGCCACCTGGTAGGCGCCCTCGGCCGTGTGCTGGACGCTGTGCTCCTGCAGCAGGCCCAAGTCCAGGAACCGCTCCCCGCACCACATGCACTTGTACTGCTGCTCCCGGGCGTGCACGCTGTGGTGCTTGTTGAGGTGCTCGCGCTGCTTGAAGGCCTTCTCGCAGGAGGAGCACTTGTAGGGCTTCTCGCCCGTGTGCACGCGCCGGTGGCGCTGCAGGTCCGAGGCGTACTTGAACCGCTTTTCACAGTCGGGGCACTTGAGGGGCTTCTCGCGGGCCGGGTCGCAGCGGTGCTGCACGAACTCCGAGGAGGAGAAGAAACGTCTCTCGCAGAGCGTGCACTTGAGCGGCTTCTCGGCGCAGTGGGCCAGCTGGTGCTTCTGCAGAGCCGAGGCCCGCTTGTAGGACTTGTTGCACACCGCGCACTTGAAGGGCCGCTCCGCGTTCTGCACGCACTTGTGCCGCAGCAGTTCTGAGGACTGGTTGAAGCCTTTCTGGCACACGTTGCACTTGAAGAGGTTCTCTATGCCGTGCACGTGCTGGTGGTACACCAAGTGCGAGGGCTGCACGAAGCCCTTCTCGCACAGGTTGCACTTGAAGGGCTCCTCGGCCTTGTGCGTGCGGCGGTGGCGCATGAGCGCGTACTGCTGCTTGAAGCTCATCTGGCAGAGGTCGCACTTGAAGGGCCTCTCCTCGCTGTGCGTGCGCTCGTGCTGCCGCAGGTCCGAGGGGCGCTTGAAGGCCTTCTGGCACTCCCCGCAGCGGAAGGGCCGCTCCCCGCTGGGCGTGCAGGGGTGCTGCAGCAGCTCCGAGGACTCCTTGAAGTGCAGCTCGCAGACGTTGCACTTGAAGAGGTGCTCGCCCGAGTGCGCGTACATGTGGCGCACCAGGTGGGAGCGGTGCTTGAAGGTCTTCTCGCACACCGTGCACTTGTAGGGCCGCTCCGAGCTGTGCGTCCGCTTGTGGTGCACCAGGTGGGACGACTGGCTGAAGCTCTTGTCGCACAGCGTGCACTTGTACGGCTTCTCGCCCGTGTGGATGCGCTCGTGCCGGGACAGCTCCGAGAGGTGCTTGAAGGTCTTCTGGCAGATGGAGCAGCTGTAGGGCTTCTCCGAGGGGTCGAGAGGCTGCGGATGCTCTACCTCGGGAGGCTTGTAGGTCTTCTCACAGATAGAGCACTTCATGGCGTTGCCGTTGTGGACGTTGTGGTGCTGCGCCAGCGAGGTGAGGAGGGAGAAGCCCATCTTGCAGACCCCACACACAAAAGGCTTCTGCTCCACCTGAATGCACTGATGTTCGAGGAGGTCGGTGGCCTGGTGGAAGATCTTCAGGCACTGGGTACACTGGAAAGAGCGGTCATGGCCTGGCAAGCACTGGTGCTCATGGGGGTTGGAGAGGTGAGTGAGGTCATGGCCACACACACCGCATTTGTGGGACGGGTCTCCAGCCTGGATGGGGGCGTGCTGGTGGTGCTGCAGTCCGGGGTCTGGCTGGAGCAGGATGCCGTAGACGGCGCAGCCCAAGGGGTTGTCAGCAGTGCTGGGTGGGATGGAGTGCTCTGGGAGGGCGGCTGCCCCAGCGTGGTGCTGCTGCGGTGGCGGCGGCTGCTGTGGTTGCTGCTGCTGCTGCCAGCTTTCTGACATGCTTGGGAAAAAAAAATGGGATTTTAGCAGTGATAGCTTCAGCTTCCCGGTTGAAAGGGTTCAAGTAAAACCAAAATCAAAAGATTCCAAGATCCTGATTCCCCGTAGCTGATACCCTGAAGCTGAAGGCAGAAACTCCAGCACACAGCAAGGATCTTGGGAAGAAAAGAAGTGACTCCAGAGCCTCCTCCTTAGATCAGCACAAGTTCTTTGTGGACTGATTTGGTTTGGCTTTTTCTTTTTTTGGACAAAAGAACAGGAGGCAGAGGTAAGTGCCTTGAAAACAAAAGAAGGCCCTTCTCCGTGCTGGCTGTGATGTGCTCACATTTGGGAAGGGCACAGGAAGCAGCCCAGGGAGCAGCTCTCTCTGCAAGAAAGAACACAGCTCATGTCAGGTCTTGGAGGAAAGATGGGCAATTCTCTATCGACCTCCCCCATGGCTCTCTTCGAAAAAACCCTCCTGTGTCCCTGCAAAGCTACCAAGAAGGCAGTGTGGGGAGCTAACTAGAACCAGAGCCCCCTTTGCTGCTGTGCAAAGGGCCTGGGACAAGGTGTGCTCAGCCTGGAAAGGGCTGGGCTCTGCTTGGCTGCAGCCACGGTATTGTGCTCTCAGGAGAGGCAGCACAACCGTCCAGGGCCTGGTCAGCTCAGCCTTACCCTCTAGGCTGTGGGTCACTGGATCTCCCAGCGCTGCTGGGGCACTGCCTGAGAACATGGGTGTCTCTGCACAGGTTGTGCACCAAACACCGTGCAATTAAGAGGCTACTGAGTTAGTTTTTACAGGTGCCAAGGCAAATCCCAACCTGATCCCACCCCAGCTGAAACCGCCTTGTGAAGCAGTTCTGCTCCTCCTGCACCTTGGATATCAGGCCCATCACCCAAGGGATGTATGCAAGACATTTCCCCCTCTCTGGGCAGCGCTTGTAGACTGGGAAGAGCCAGAGAGCTCAGGAGACGGTTTGCCCTCAATGTTATCTTAGCCACAGACAGAACACAGAACCCACAGGGATCACTCTGTGAAGATAAAAGAAGAGTTAAAGCAATGGCTCGGCTGAACCTCCTACAAAACCACGGAATAAAAGCACCCTGAAGCCAAACAACCTACGCCAGAGCTGCTGCCTGGCCTTGCTACACAGCATCACGGGGATTGTGCGCACTGAAAAGTTCCAGTCTTTCTAGAGATGTCCAGTAAAACTTGGCATCAACTTAGAGAAGAGTAAAACCCACCGGCGAGCAACAGACAGCAGCAGTGTCAACACAGCTCTCGAGAGAAGAAAGGTGCAGGCCCTGGCAAGCAGGTAACACGCCTGGGCCTCGAGCCCCCAACCCCACAAGAGCACACCCATGTCTGTGTCAAACCACGTGCCCTCAGGGTAGGGAAATCCTCGGTCTTCCCGGTTATGTTTAAAACTAAGCAATAAAGAGCACGAGAGAACCTCAGTTCCCAGCACCCCCACCTCCTCCTCCGGCGCTCAGCTGAGAGCTGGACCATGCCCCACGGCTTGGGCAGTGCTGGACCCACCTCTGCCTAAGGGGACACTGCGCTACTTCGTCCTCCGGCCCAGTTACGCCAGTAAAATGCCCAAAGGCCCCACCGCAGCCCTGCTGGCCCGCAGGATCCCCTCCTTCTCCTAGAGAGCTCACCTTGACCGCCGGCACGAAGGGAGGGCTCGCCGGGTCCCGAGCTCGGCGGGGCACCAAACTTCAGCACAGCCCAGACCGCCCCTTCCCCCGAGACCGCGGCAGGATGAACCCACCGGCGCCGCACCCCGGCCTGCCGGGGGGATAAGCGCGTGTCCCCCGCGGGGCAGAGCGATACCAACCTTGGCTTACCGAGGGCTCTGCGCGGGGACCCGCGTCGGCGCCAGCTCCAGCCTAACTCATCCCCCCCGTGGGAGGTGGGAAGCGACAACCATTTAGGGAGCGCGGTCGGGAGCGCAGAGGTACTTTCAAACTGGCGAGGCGGCCTTGCTCGGCATGGCCCGGCCCGCTCCCGCCGGGCCCGGGGCCGCCTCAGGGCCGCGGGGCGCGGGGCCGGCCGGGGAGCTCGCAGGCCCGCAGCCACCGCCGCCGCCGCAGCCCGCGGCCAGGCCCGGCCCGCCGCCCGCCGCTCCCCATCGGGCGGCCCCGCCGGCAGCGCGGGGACAGCGCCCCGAGGCCTCCGCCGCCGCCGCGCCGGGAGGCCCCGCGGTCGGGTCCGGGGTAGGGGTCCCTGCCCGCCCGGGGCCGCCCCCCGCCCGGGCGAGGCGCGCACACAAAGGGCGGCGGCGGCCGGGCCGCTCACCTGCGGCGGGAGGGAGGCCTCGCCGGCGGCGGGGCCGCGGCCTGCGCGCTGCGCCCTGAGCCCCGCGCTGGCGTGGGGGCGGGAGCCGGGAGGAGGGAGGAGAGGGAGGGAAGGGAGCGGCGGGCGGGAGCGGAGCGGGCCGGGCCAGGGCGGCCGCGGCGGCGGCGGAGGAGGCGGGGCGGCCGCGGCGGGTGCTGCCCCCTGCCGGGCCGCGCCGGCAACTGCGCCCCCGCCGCAGCGGGAGCGGGGGGTGTCCCGGCGGCCATGAGCGCCGGGCTGGTGGGGTACAGCAGCTCCGAGGAGGACGAGGAGGAGAAAGGGGGAAGCCCGAGCGGCGGCGCGCAGGGTCCCCCCGTGGCCAGGTAGGTGCGGGGGGCAGGGGGGGTGTACGGCGGGAGCGCGCAGGAGAGGCGGGAGCGCACGGCCTTCCTACTCCTCCTCCTCGTTCTCACCGCCCCGCTCCGGTCCCGCAGCTCCGGCCGCCCCCGCCTGCCCGCCCCCGTCGGCCTGCCCGGAGACCCGGACCCGGAGGAGGCCGTGAGCGACGACAGCGCCCGGCACGGCGGCCGCGTCCGCGGGTTCCCCCACGAGCGGGGCAACTGGGCCACGCACGTCTACCTGCCCTGTAGGTACCGGCACCGGGATGGGACCGGGACCGGAGGGGGTGGCGAGATGGAGCCCGTCCGGGGCTCCTCTGACGGCGCTGCCCCGCAGACGTTGCCCAGGAGGAATTCCTGGAGCTGCTGGAGCTGCTGGTGTCCCGCGCCCGCACCTACGTGCCCTCGGTGGCTGCCATGGAGGAGTTCCACCTCAGCCTCTCGCAGTGCGTGGTGCTGCGCTACCACTGGATAGACCCCTTCGTCCGCTCCCTCAGGGAGCGCCTGGCCGGCTTCCACAGGTGGGTTTGGCGGAGCCCCGGGAGAGCGCTCCTCACACCCCTCCTCACACCCCTCCTCTGCCCTCGAGGGTCCGTGTTTCGCCAGTATCCACACCCTAAGGCATTCCTTGTAGATGCTGCTGGCATACCGAGTAGAGCCCTGGGCAGTTTTCCTCCCTGCCTCGGGATCTGGCACCAGACAAGTCAGGTTTTGGCTTTCAAGGACTAGGCCAGAGCTATGCCATCCCCTAAATCACGTATGGTTTCATTGCTTATATCTGACTTAGGTGCCTGCAGAGCATCAGCTGCTTCAGGGCTTCTGTCGCTGTCGAGGCTTCAGAAGGCTGGAAACAGGAGGGAAATGAATTAATTTGAGCCCAGAAAGGTTCTGGTTGCACCAATTCAGTCCAATTGCAGCATACATTTGCCTGTATCTTTCCATAGCTCGCTAGAAATCCTGCCCTCTCCTCATCCTCTGTTCTTTTTGGTGGTTTTTCTTCCCCCCACCAGCTGAACTAGGATCTTTCTTATTTCAGGTTTTTCTGCGTGGCTGACCAAGTGAAGGTTTACACCAACCAGAACAAAACCAGGTGAGGGCACAGGGGGGCAGCCTGCCTGCCTTCCCTGGGAGGAGGCTGGGCAAGGTGCTGGCTGGATGGGAAGTGTCACCCTGCCAGGCCCATGGTGACCCAGCCATGTGACAGTGCAGTGTGTGCTCACCTCATCTCCAGAGGTTTCACACAGATTTCTAGCTCTGGCTCTGACTCTCTGCAAGCCTCCAGTCTCATTAGCAGTGGGTGAACCTCAAGCTGCAGGGTTTCAGCCTTCTGAAGAGAGGAGTTGCTCACCCCATGACCCGAGGCAGCCCTTTCTGCTGTGGTTAGCCTCGTGCCATGGTTTCCCAGCAGCTGAGGGAGGCAACTGCGTTCGCTGCCGTCTCCCCTCTGGTTGGTTCAGCAGCTTTGCAAGCCCTCGTGCCGGCGTGCGCAGCCTGGGGCGAGCGAGGCTGGGACCACCTCTTTTGGCAGCAGTGCCAGTCGTGAAATCGTAGTGCAGGTCTTGCAAGAGCTGGAGAGAAATAGCTGAGATGGTGTTAATTCTCCTGGGTGTCAGCTCAGAAGCCTGATTCCAGTTGAATGCAATTAAGTGGTTTCAATGCCAAAGCAAAGGTGATTAAAATTGGGAAAAGTTGCTGAATATAGTGGGAAAGGCAGCCCATGATGGACATTGGTGGGACAAAGTGGGTATGGAACCTGGGTGAGACTTGAATTTTCCAGTTCCATCCTGGAGGGGAAGAAATGATGACTGGATGACTCTAGAAAGTGTCATCCAGACACCTCAGTCCTTGAGGAAGTGCCTCTGTCACATCTCTCCAGCTTGGTACTTCCCATTCCCTGCTTCCTCTCCCACCATAAAACCTCTTCAGCAACTTCCACCTTTTGAATGCAGCTCCTGCACAGGCACAGCACTCTGCTGAAATTCCCATCCAGTGCATCCTTTGCCTGGAAAATGAGTGTTCTTGTCCCAGAAGGTGCGGGGTAATCTAGTAAATCTACATGGTTTATCATCCAGTCCTGCTTTTCCTTGCTAGCACATCTTTATTTCTGTTTTTCTTCAGAATACAGTCAGCATCCCGGGATGCTTAAACCTGGCATTCCTCAAATTTTCTTCTAGGGAGTAGGGAATTTGCCTGGTAGGAATGCAGGGCTAAGCATGCTTATGGCTGTGCTTCCTGCAGTATGAAAGGGTGCTTGCTGTCTTTCCTTGTCTTTCTCTAGGACCTTTATTGGCTTGGAGGTCTCTGCTGGGCATTTCCAGCTGCTGGAGCTGGTCTCAGAGGTGGACAGAGTTTTAGAGGAATTTGACCTTCCCACATTCTACAAGGTAAGGCGTTTCCTGCTTACCTGCCTGCCAGTCTGGACACGCCAACTGGTTCTCTGCAAGATGTTCACTCAAATAAACAGGAGCCAGAGCACAAGTCACAGTTGCTGTCCCACTGTGCTTGGAAGCAGGGTTGTCCTAGGATAGAATGGGCACTGGGGGACTGAGGATGGTGTTTGTGCCTTTGCCTTGGGCAGCTTTCATGGGTGTCAGTCCAGCCTTTTTGTCAAACAAAACCTCCTCTGGCCCTCACATTCTGATCCTTGTTTTGTCTTTAGGATCCGTCGTTCCACATCAGCTTGGCCTGGTGTGTCGGAGACCTGTCTGGAAAGCTGGAGGGGCAGTGTCTGCGGGAGCTCCAGGTACGTCCCCACACCCCAGGTGTGGAGAGCAGGGAAAGGGCAGAGCTGGAGTCCAGCCATGTCTCCCAGCTGAGGGTGGAAGTGGGAAATTCTCTTCACCAGGCAAGACAAACTTCACTGGGTTGAAAGAAGAAAAGCTTTTGGGGGGAACATGAGTTAAATCACTGTCCAGGGGGAAGTCAGAGGCTTCCAGCTGCAAATAGACTTGTCTCTGGCTTGGTTCAGAGAGGGAGCTGCTGTCTCCATCCTCTGACAGATCCTCCCTCCTGGTACTGACTCCTGCATCTATTTTCCAGGACATCGTGGATGAGTTTGAGGACTCGGCGCTCCTGCTGCGTGTCCAATGGGAGCAAATCCGCTGCAAATCAGGGAACAAATACTTCTCCTTCCCCTTGAGGTAGGGTCTGGTGGGGCTGTGCATTTCGGAGCCTCAAAGAGCCTGATGCTCAGCCAAGGACTGTTCTCCAACACAGCTCTGAGTAGCATGGGCTGTCACGCACCTCCCACGGTCTTCTTGCCTGCTCAGCATCTCTGGGTTGTTTGTGGCCTCAAGTCAGGCCACTTCCAAGTTTGAGTTGCTGGCTGAAGAGATGTGTGTTCGTAGCAGGTTTCATCCTCGCTGCTGTATGTGCTGCAGTCAGCACTGGCGGTTCCAGACATCCCACGGTCACTAATTTTGCTGATTTTTTTCTTTTGAAAAGAAAAAAAAAATAAATCTCTGTAACAGCCATAGATGCCTTATGGGAAAGAGGAAGAAGGTAGCGTGGGAAGCTGTTGCTAAAGGGAGAGTGTCTCACACGGTGGGAAGTAGCACTACCAGATTGTCAGGACGCTCTGAGCAAGCTTTTAGTAGCAAGAGGCAAGGACACAGAGCTGGATTCTCTCACCAGAGCATCTCCCTACTGAAAGGCAGCTTGGACAAGCTCCTGAGTCATGCTGTGTCCCTCTCACACTGCTACTGCCTCTGTAGAGACATTTCATTGTCTGATCCTTTTGCCAAACAGCAAGAGCTTGCTGCCAGGTGTGGGTGAGCCCTAGAGAGGGCAGTGTCAGCGTTTGCCTGAGCTGGGAGGGCAATGCCCACAGGTGACTCAAGGGGGTGGTGGCTCCTGCTCAGGCTCCACATTTTTTCCCATGGGATCAGCACCCCAGGTGCCACGACGACCCAGGGGACTGCAGGCTGGGCACTGTTCCTTGGGAGAATCTCCTTTTTAATCCTGTTGTTCCTGCGGGGAGGTCGGCTGCAACCTCAGGTATTCACAGCAGGATTGTTGATGTACTGCCCTGAACCTTTTATCCAGTGTCTGTCCGGGACTTCTGAGCAATAAAAATCTGTCTCCTTGTGTCATAAGATTGTCTGTGGTGTACTTCAGCCATTCCCTTCGAGAGATCCCCACCTCCTGCAGGCTGCCCATGAGACGATGCCTGCACTCTGTGAACTCGGTGCAGCCCGTCCTGGCACTCACGCAGAGTGGCTTTGTGTCCATGGGAACATCTCAGCACAGCCACAGTTCGTGCCCGTGGGAGAGCCTGCCTCTCAAAACCCTTAACAAAAAGCTGTCAATTCTGTAGCCAGTTAGTTTCCGGGATGGGGAATCTGCATGATAAGACGTGTGATTACACCCCAGGTTTTCTTTTGGGGAAGGAAAAACAAACAGAGAGATAAATTTAGCCCCTGGGGACTTCCAGTGAAACCGGCTCTGGCATGACCGGTTTCTCCCGGGTTAATGCTCAACCCGCCCTCCCCCCTGCCGCAGGGCCCGGCCTGGCACAGCACCCAGTTGTGTAACACCGGTGGGTGTCAGGGACCCCCGGCACAGGGGACAAGGGCAGCGGGGGCAAAGTCCGGGGATGGGGCGGCTGCCGGTGGGGCCCGAAAGGGCGGGGCTGGGCGGCAGGGCCTGTGCTGGCCGCCTGCGTGGGCCTCGTACACGGGTGGGAGCGGCCGTGGGGACAGGGGGGTCGGGGCGCGGTTCCCCCGCACACGCGGGACCGGGGGTCGCGGGAGGGGGAGGGTGAGGCCGCCGTGGCCCCGCCCCGCCACAGACCCCGCCCACTCCCCAGCTCCGCCCCCGGCGCGGCCCCGCCCCGCCCGCTCCCGCGCCGCTGCCGCCGCGCCCGCCTTTCGCCACCCGCTCCGGTGCTCCCGGCCGCGGGCAGGGGACCCGAGGCGAGCCAAGCCGAGCTCGGCTGAGCCGAGCCCCGCCGCGCCGCGCCGGCCGCCCATGTGCCGTGCGCCGCCGTCCTGACCTCACGCACAAAGGCGGGCCGGGAGGCGACAGGCCGCGCCTGGCAGCGCCGCCCATGCACCGCGCGCAGCCCCCCGCGGCGGCCCGGCCCCGGCGGGCCATGAGGGCGGCGTAGCTCGGACACCGCCGCGCTCGGCGCGGCCCAGCCCGGCCCGGCCCGGCCCGTCCGGGGGCAGCCGCGAACCGGCGGCGGCGCGGAATGGCAGGAGGCGGCGGCGCCCTGGCGGGCGGGCGGGCGCCTCCCGCCGCTCGTGGTGCTGCTGGTGCTGCTGGTGGGGGCGGCGGGCGAGGAGATCAACGCCGAGGTGAGCGGGGGCTCCGCGGGCACCCCGCACCGCTCCCCGGTACCCCTGCACCTGCGGAGGGTGGGGCGGCGCCGGCGGGCGCAGGTGCAGGCGGGGCGGGGAAGGGCGCGGGTCCGGGCGGCCCCAGCCGGGCGCAGGGCTTGGGGAGGGGGGCGGGGGGGAAGGAAGCGCTTTGTGCCCGGCGCGGGAGGGGGTGAAAGGGCTTTTGATAAAGTCTCTGCTCTCCGCCACCCTTGTCCGGGGGAGAGGGGGTGCGGGGGTGAAAGGGATTAATGGATTGAACGTGTGTTTGGTTTGTTTGTTTTTTTTTTCTTTAAATGAAAGTTAAAGCGTTAAACCGGTTTTGGAAAGGAAAAAAAAAAAAAAAGATAGGGGGGCTAGGAAAAGGATCGGAATAGGAAACGGATTGGAGAACCTTGAAAAGAGGGCTTGGAAAAGGAAAAAGGCTTGGAAAAGGAAAAAGGCTTGGAAAAGGAAAAAGGCTTGGAAAAGGAAAAAGGCTTGGAAGGAATTTAGGAAAAAAAAAAAAAAGTTTTAAAAATTAAAAGGAAACCCCCCCAAAACGTAGGAAGTGAAAATAAAAAAAGGGAAAAGGGAAAAAGAAGTTACAAAAGACTAATAATAAAGATAAAAATAAAATGCAATTAGGGCAGACAAGAGGAGGCGGAGGCTGGGGCAGGAAGGAAGAGCCCCGGCGCGCCCCAGCCCCTGCACCCCCCTGCCCCCGCCCAGGGGCTGCGGCCCCGCAGGACAGAAGCCCCTTTGTGGGTGCAGGCCAGGGTGGGGGTCTCGGGCTGCAGGGAGGGCCCTGACCCCACATCCGTCTGCAGCTCCCGGGGGACACGGAGGGGATGGGCAGCCTGCAGGACGACTGGCCCCCTGCCAGTCCTGCTTTCTCCCTGGGGTCAAGGCATCCGGCAGCAGCCCCCCGGGAGCACCGGCTCCCCTTGCTGGGCAGGGCTGTATGCCCCACTGCCCACCGCTGCCTGCCAGGCCTGGGGTGGAATCAGGCAGGGGGAGGGGGTAGAATCAGGCAGGGGATGGATCTTTCCCCACTGGGGCCTCGGGGAGCTCCAGGTGCCCTGTGGGGCTGTTCCGTGCCGCGGGCTCACGCTGGGCTCTCCCGGCACAGGCATGGCTGCGGCTCTATGGGTACCTGCCACAGCCCAGCCGGCGGATGTCCACCATGCGCTCGGCTCAGACCTTCTCCTCGGCCCTCGCCGAGATGCAGAAGTTTTACGGCATCACCGTCACCGGCGTCCTGGACGAGGAGACCATAGCGTGAGTTTGTCCGTGTCCTCTTGCTCTCGCAGACAGCAGCTCTGCTCCCGGGCCCTTTGGCTTTTCTTGCCAGCCCTGCAGGCTCTGCCTGCATCTGGAAATGTGGGTGCTCTGTCTCCTGTGGGATTTGCATCTCTCCTCTTGGAGGCTGCACCCCTGCAGCCAGGACACCTTCCTTGCTGCCTGCGGTTGCTGTAACCCCTCAGGGACCTTGGCTGCGGTGGGCTGAGCCCTGACTCGGTGTCCTCCTTGCAGGTGGATGAAACGTCCCCGCTGTGGGGTCCCGGACCAGTTTGGGGCACGGACGAAGTCCAACATGCGGCGGAAGCGGTACGCGCTGACAGGGCGGCGCTGGAGCCAGAGCCACCTCACCTTCAGGTACCCAACACTGCCAGGGCTTCCCATCCCCCAGCCCACGGAGAGCCGTGGACCCCCCCTGCCGTGGACCCCCCCTGCGTACCGAGCGCTGCCCCGGGCCGTCCCTAATCAGCTCTGTATCCCCAGCATCCAAAACTACACGGAGAAGCTGGGTCGATACAACTCGTACGAGGCTGTCCGGCGAGCTTTCCGGGTGTGGGAGCAAGCCACGCCGCTGGTTTTCCGGGAGGTGGCCTACGAGGACATCCGGCAGAAGCGGAAGAAGGAGGCTGACATCATGGTGCTCTTTGCCTCTGGCTTCCACGGAGACAGCTCCCCCTTTGATGGCCTCGGGGGATTTTTGGCTCACGCCTACTTCCCCGGCCCTGGCATGGGGGGGGACACGCATTTCGACTTGGATGAGCCTTGGACACTGGAGAATGCGGATGTGTCTGGTGAGTTGAGGGTCAAGGAGGTGTGAAGGTGACCAGAGGAGCCTGGTGGCCTCCTGTGCTTGAGGGAAGGGGGCTGCACTGCTGTGGGCAGGAGTGGCAGGGAGAGCGACTCCACCACGGGTGATGCAGGCAGCTCCCTCTGGAGCACCCTTGTTGCAACAAGGGTGCTGGGTCCAAGGAACCACCCCATGCATGATGTCCCATACTCCCTCCTGCTGATGGTGCCTCTCCATGCAGGGAACAACCTTTTCCTGGTGGCTGTGCACGAGCTGGGGCACTCGTTGGGTTTGGAGCACTCCAGCAACCCCAGCGCTATCATGGCCCCCTTCTACCAGTGGATGGACACAGAGAACTTCCAGCTGCCCGAGGATGACCTCAAGGGCATCCAGCAGCTCTACGGTGAGATGAGTGGGGGATCAGCCCAGAGCTGGGATCCTGGGCATGTGCGTGGGGAAACTGAGGTACTGCTGGTCTGCCTCACCACATCCCTTCTCTTGCCTGTCCGATCCAGGTACCGCGGATGGGCACCCTCAGCCCACCAAGCCTTTGCCAACCGTGACACCCCGGAGACCTGGCAGGCCAGACCAGAGACCCCCTAAACCTCCCCCTCCAGGGAAACCAGAGCGACCCCCCAAACCTGGCAGCCCGGACCGACCGGACCAGTATGGCCCCGACATTTGCGACGGGGACTTCGACACGGTGGCGGTGCTACGTGGGGAGATGTTTGTGTTCAAGGTGCCTGCCAGGACCCCCTCTTACCCTTTCCCTGGGGAAGTGGTTGGTGCGTGGGTGGGAGGACCCCCAGGCAAGGAGCCTGGCACTGGGACCGTGTCCCTGTGTCCTCCCCATCCTCTGCCAACACCCTGTTTCTCACCAGGGCCGGTGGTTCTGGAGGGTCCGGCACAACCGGGTGCTGGACAACTACCCCATGCCCATCGGACACTTCTGGCGGGGCCTCCCTGGGGACATCGATGCCGCCTACGAGAGGCATGACGGGAAGTTCGTCTTCTTTAAAGGTGAGCAGGGAAGCTGGGTGGGAGGGCTGAGGTGGAGGGGAGGCCCCAGTGCCCTCTTCCCTCAAAGCTACTGAATCTTGATTGACTTCATCCCAATCCTGATCACCTCCTGAGCCAGAGCTGCTGCCTGATCCCAAGGGTCCAGGGTGGCTGCAGGTGTTAACCCTTGTCCCTGTCCAGGTGTGCACCTGCCACAGCTGCTGGGCAGTACTGTCTCATCCGTCTTCTCCATCTCCTCCCCCTCCAGGTGACCGCTACTGGATCTTCCGAGAAGCCAACCTGGAGCCCGGGTACCCACAGCCCCTGGTCACCTACGGGCAGGGCATCCCCTACGACAGCATCGACACGGCCGTCTGGTGGGAACCCACAGGGCACACCTTCTTCTTCCGTGGGGACAGGTGAGTGTGGATCCCTGCCCTGCTGCCTCCTGCTCCCTGGCAGGGGAGGCAATGTTGGGCAGCAGGGACCCCCCTGCTCCTCACCTGCTCCCCTCCTCCCTCCCCCAGATACTGGCGCTTTAACGAGGACACGCGCTCGGTGGACCCCGGGTACCCGAAGCCGATCTCTGTCTGGGTGGGCATCCCTCCCTCGCCCAAGGGGGCTTTCCTCAGCCCAGATGCCTGTAAGTAGAGGATGAGAAGAGGGGTGGGTGGCAGGGGGGGCCAGGGTATGGGGTCACCCCTCTGATGGCCTGGCCGCAGGGGATGGAGCTCGGGAGGGTGTCAGAGTGTCAGTGGTGAAGCCCTTTTCAAAGAGTTTCACCAGTCCTGGAGCAAAACCTGCTGTCTTGGGCATCTGCAGGGTGCCCTGTGCCTGCCTACTTACCCCTCGACTCCATCTCTCCCCCAGCATCCACCTACTTCTACAGAGGCACAAAGTACTGGAAATTCGACAACGAGCGGCTCAAGACAGAGCCAGGTTATCCCAAATCCATCCTACGGGACTTCATGGGCTGTCACACAGAGCTGGTCCCAGATCCCAATCCCCGGTGGCCCGATGTGGACCGACCCCCCTTCAACCCCGATGGGGACGGGCGGACTGAAGGTGAGGAGGAGGAGGAAGATGAGGAAGAGGAAGATGAGGATTACAACGAGGAAGAGGGCCAGCCAGGCAGGGATGTGGACGTGGTGGTGCAGATCGACGAGTACACGCGCACCATGAGCGTGGTCATGGTGCTGGTGCTGCTGGTGCTGCTGCTCTGCATCCTTGGCCTCATCTACGTCATCGTGCAGATGCAGAGGAAGGGCGCGCCCCGAATGCTCTTGTACTGCAAGCGCTCCTTGCAGGAGTGGGTCTGACCCTGGCTCCCTCCCCAAACCGCCCCTGCCACCATGGTGCTAAGATGGACCTGACACCCCCCTCCCCTTGTCCCCCACCACGGCCTCGGCTCCTCTACCCCATTGTTGCTTGATGGCTCCAGCCTCAGAAAAGGGGGATGCCCGACCCCCCCAGCCCCTCCAGAGCACCTGGGCTGGGACCGGGGATGGTCATGGGGGGGCTGGAGGGCATCCAGGTCCTGCCTGCTCCCCAGTGCCTGCACCTCCCCCCAGCCGTGACCCTCAGGCTGCCACCCATCACGTGCCTGCCTCTGCCACGGGGTCCCTGCAGGGTCCCTTCCTTCCGTGTGAGCCCGCTGGGGCTGGGCTGGTGAGCGGGCTGGGGGCTGCTCTCAAGTGCTGCGAGCTGGCAGGTCTCAGCCGCTGGCACCTGCAGTGGTGGGGAAGGGAGGGCTGAGCTCATGGCTGTGTTTCCTGTTGAACCGTGGGGATGCAGGGATGTGGTGCCTAAAGACAGCGTGAGCTGGGATACACTACCTTTGCAACCCCTCCGGGGCTCAGCTTAGCCTGGGCCCTGCTGCTGCCATGGGGCAAAGCCCTGGGGCACAGGGCAGTGGGCACGGCCGCCTTGTATGTCTATTAAACAGGTCGGGTGTGTGGAGAGCCGTGGTGCCATCCTTCCTGCCGCGGGGGTGTCGGGGAGGGGGGGGTCCTGTGCAAGATTTGGCAGAATTTTGTGGTAACAGGGGGGGCTTCTCTGGGGGCCACCCTGCCTGGCACCCCCAGAGAACTGAGTTCTGGGACAGGGGATTTGAGGAAGGGGCCAGCGTGGCCAGTGCTGTCCCTGCAGCAGCCCCTGCCCTGGGGCTGCCATTCTGGGGGGGGTCAGCTAAAGCAGCCCCCCACCCCCACCAGTGGACAGAGCGGCCTTTCAGCAGCTCCCACCACAGTGACAACGGCCTTGCTGGGAACACAGGGTGCCTTGTTCTCCCCCAGCCAGCACCATGCTTCGGCCCTGGGCGGCCGCCTCCTTCCCCGGGCAGGGCCGGCAGCAGCTGGGGGACCCTCCTGCAGCCACTTCAGCGGGTCCTTCAACTCCCTGTCCCCACTTAGCTCCGGCAAGTTTCCTGGGGGGAAGGGGTGGCCATATCCTGTCTCACCGCTGCTGTCGTGGCAGAGGAAAGCAGGAGGAGTCAGGACCGTTGCAGAGATCGGGGAAATAATCATGGGAGTGGGAAAGATTAGACCTGAGGGGTAGGAAACTGGCTGTATCTGGGGGAAAATGTTGCTCAGCCTTTGATGGGAAGAAAAGCCAAACTGCAGAGGCCACGGTGCAGATAGCAGTGTCCCTGCCTCTGCTGGTGAGGTGATGCTCCTGGGGTGGCAGCTGGAGTCAGGTTTGCTGTGGAGCTGCAGGTGCAGCCTTTGGGTGGGCAGCAGAGGCCTGGTGCAGTTGCTGCACTGGTGGGGAGGTGGCTGTGCCATGCTGGGTAAGGGGCTGGTGTGAGTCTGACCCGTCCCTGTAGGGATGACCTATGGATTTGGGGGGGCTATCACTGTGGGACTGGACTGCTTCCAGCATCCCCTCTAGCAGGACAGGGCCAGCACCTGTGCCCTGGATCTTTCCCCAGGGACTGGCACCTCTGTCTTGGTGCAGGGAGCAATAACCCATCCCTGACCTGCTCCCCTCACCCTGGTGCTCCAGCTGCTCCTCTGCCCCCATCCCCACCCTGCCAGCCCCCACTTCATGGAGGGGGATGGAGCCTTTGTGCTCCCCTCTTGCTTCCCCAGGGCCCAGAGCTCTTGGCTCAGTGCCCGAGACTGCTACAGCCACTTCCCGGCACTGAATTACCCTGATCCGCCCGGCCACTCTAATTACTGTAAAAGGGAAGGACTGATACTGGCTCTCACCCTGCCTTCCCGGTGCTGGTGGGGGAACCCTGTGGTCTGGGTCACCCATCCCCTGCCCTGGCCTCCTGGGCAGCGATTCCCAGCTATTAGCTGATTCCCTGGAAAACACGCTT
This sequence comes from Myiozetetes cayanensis, assembly GCF_022539395.1. Classification (NCBI taxonomy): domain Eukaryota; kingdom Metazoa; phylum Chordata; class Aves; order Passeriformes; family Tyrannidae; genus Myiozetetes; species Myiozetetes cayanensis. Next base: position 15,902,534 of record NW_026087270.1, on the reverse strand, counting down.
GGCTCAGACTCAGCGCATCGCTGCAGCCAAGCGAGAAGTCAAAATCAGGGACAGAAAAACCCTGAGGAATCAGGGGGTGGGTGGAAAAAGGTCTCCAAATGGCTCTGGGCTGTTGTATTCCATCAGCCAGGCTGTGCTGGGTCACATTCCTTGGCTTTTAACTTCTTTCAGTTCGGTTTTGACCGTTTCGCCCACATTTGTGCTTGTGAGGGTCTTCCCCAGAGCTGAGGGAGGACCCACAGCTCTGCTGGGCCGGGAGCCATGGGGCAGCCTGGCACTCCGGCCTACCCTGAACCAGGGCCAGACTGGTACCAGGAGCTGCCAAAAGCCGTGAACCCGGCCAAAAGGCGAGGCAGGAGGGATTTGCGGCTCCCCACCCCCGCAAACGCTGCTCCAGAGGCAGGCGCAGATGCATTTCCCACGGCAGATGCATTTCCCACACTGGATGCACTTCCTATGGCAGATGCATTTCCAATAACAGATGTATTTCCCACGGCAGCTGTGTTTCCCCTCTCTCCTGGGGGTGCTGAGGGCTCGGCAGGGTGCAGGGCTGGGGACCCCAAAGCCTGGTGCCTGGAAAGATGCCTTGGCTCACAGGGAAAGCCAGGGCTAGCCAAGGATACCCAGGGCCAGATGCTCAAGGCCTACCTTCCCTGCCATGGCAGGGGAGGGGGCTCCTTGCTGATTCAGGGTGGGGACAGGAGCCAGGAGCAATTCCCCAGGGGAAATCAGAGATGCTGGGAGCAGAGGCCCAGGCTGTCACGGTTGGTGAGCTGGGACATCACTTCCCACCCCGCTCCTGCTTTTCCCCGGATGCTGCAGCGGAGCTGGTGCCAGGAGCCCAGGGCCATCTGGAAACAGTCATGGACAGCAGTGAAGGGACCCCGCTGGAGACAAAGCGCCACATTTCGGCAGCGCCCAGGCTCTCTGCTGGACCCTCCCACGCTGCCCTGCACGCCCACAGCGGGGTCAGCTCACCTCTGGCTGCCCACGGACACGAGACCCCAGGGAGGGCACCTGCTCTAAGAGACAGGGCTTTTGGTAGTGTGGGGGACTGCGAGTCCGGCTGAGCTTGGCCCTGGCGGGCACTGGACAGCCCTGCCAGGATCCACTCCCACCAGGCAGCTCCCAGCGTCCCAGAAATAGGATGGAGAAGCCTGACTTGGAAATGACCCTGGGAGCTCAGTGTCCTCCAGGCCCTGCCATGCTGGGCTGGCTGCTGGGGTGTGGGTGAGGGGGTGATCAGGGTGGCAGGGGCTCTCTCTGCCTTGTTGGCACGATCTCAGGAGAATCCTGCTCTTCCTCTGCAAGCCAGGGCAGGATCCCCTGTGCGCTGCTGAGGAGAAGACCCGGAAAGCAGAGAGGAAACCAAGCTCGGTGCAGAGGAAGAACTGGGGCTGGGATACAGTGAGGAGCTCAAGGTCGGAGGAAACAATGCTTGGGATGGAGGGAAGAGTCGCGGGGCCCTGGGAGGGGCTGAACCTGCTGCCTGTGCACACTACAGGCAGCACTGAGGCTCTGGGTGCTGTGTGGGGAGGGGTCATTGCCAGCACAGCCCCGCTCTGCGTGGGATGTGCCCACCAGCTGCACTGAGCTCGGCACAAGTGTGCACTGCTCGTGTCCATCACCTCCCCTCACACCCACCGGGCAGCCCCCAACCTGCTCCCCGGGGTGCTGGACCCTTCCACCTCAAGGAAAGGCATTTCTGGCGCTGCAAGGGCAACACATCAGGTGTGTTGAAGCAGACAGGCTGCAGGTCTGCGTCAGCACAACTCGGTGTCCATCATCTTCTCACCGCTAGTGGCTCTGAGGCTTTCCCCACTGCATCCCAGAGCAGTTACTGGGGTGCACAACTGCTCCAGCATACAAACAAAATCCTGCTTGGGTGGTCCTATTTTGCAGCCTGCCAGGGGAAGCTCTTACCCCTCTCCCACAGGCGCCAGCAGGGCAGGATTATCAGCTCACCCTGCATGCAGAAGTGGCCAAAGTCCCCAGCCCCGTCACTCAGTTTTCCTGGGTGGTGGCCAGTGGTAAAACTCAAAATAAATATTTCCCTTGCCTCCAGCAGTGCCCGCCCCATGCTAGACAGCAGCTGCAGAGGATTAATGTTGCCCTGGAGGGGTAATCCCGCTATAAAGATGACAACATTTGGCCCAAGATATCCAGGGAGTTGCAGAATGGACAAGGAGCAGATTTTGGCCCAGGTAATTTTTTGGCTCCTGCATATCACCTCCCTGGTCACAGCTCTGTGCTTCTGTGTTGGAACCCACTTGGTAGGAAGGAGACAAAGCATAAGGGGACAAGCACAGGCAGGGACAGAAGCCTGTACCAGTGTCCTGCCTCTCTGCTGGGCCAGACTCTCACCCAGGATGCTTCTGCCCCAGCAGCTGAGCAAATGGACAGAAAGCTTTCCAGGAAAACCCTTTCAATGGCTTCCCCTGCCAGTGGCTGCCACCTGCCCAGGCAGAGCCACTGGAGCTGTGGGATGTCCTGGCCTTGGCGTGCACCACCCAGTGACTGCCAGCTGCTCCTGCTCACTCTGAGCCTGCTGCTCCTGGCCCAACCCAGGGGAGGGTCACTCTCCCGTCCCTTGCTCCGAGGTGCTGCAGCTCCTGCACTCTGGTATTTCAGCACCCAAGCTTTCAAAGGGAAGCTTTGCCTTTGATGTAGAAAGCAGCTCCCAGCACTGAGGTCCTGATCAAAGAGCCCAAGTGCAGGACCTTGCCCCAGCCAATGGGAAAGTGAAAATCCAGTGCAGACAAGGAAAAACTCATCTCGGGGTGGGCCCTGCTCTGCCCAGGGTTGAAAACAGGGCTCTCTGCAAAGAAAGATTCCTTTCTCTCCCACTAGACAGGAACTGCAGCAAGGACTTAAGCAGGAAGGACCAGGCCACCCACAGAAAGGTGAATGAGGAGCTATTTAAGATCTTTTTCTGGGGGCTGCCTGCACTGAAGCAGGACTCCCCTCTGCTCACCCCCCACACCCAGCTGGGGCTGCCCCGGGAGCATGCAGGCAGCAGCAATCCATGAGGCAGATTCTGCACCCACATCCTTCATTCCTCCACTCTTTCCACGTAGGAGGATGTTGTGTCCCAGCCAGGTCAAGAGCCACGACCAAAGCAGTAAGGAGCTGGGCTCTCCACCACAGGAGTGTAGCTCATGCTACGTGTTACTGTAGGAAATGGCTGCTGACAGGATGTCTCTGACATTCTGACCCATTTGCCAGCAGCATCCTCTTCTCCTGCAGGGAGACTGACTGACTTCACCCACCTTCAGCGAGATGGTTAAAGTCTTGATGGGAGAGAGGGATCAGAAGAGGAAGATTGTTAAAGAATTCTGTGGAAGTCAACCGACCATCTGGCCCTCAAGGAAAGAGTCAGTATCTGATGATGCTCCAATTTGTGCAGCAAGTAAACAGGAAGATTCAGTATTTTGTTTTGCATTAAAAAATACACAGAGGGTCCATATGGATGTAAGGGTTTGTGGCTGGGAGTTTATTCCAGCAAATCCGCTGGCACAGCTCCTAGAGTTTGGGCAGCAGGGCCCATCTAATCTCTGCAGAGGCAGCCAGCTCAGGGCTCAGGGGAGCCCAGCCCCTCTTAACACATTAAGGTTGGTCACTCAGAGCGAGCCCAGCTCCTCAAGGACAAGGGGCAACTCCAGCACAGGCCCCAGCGGGGCAGGGGAAGGCAGCAGCAGCTGCTGGTGAGTGTTTGGCTGCCAAAGACAGCCAAAACCACACAGTGTGGGACAAGGGCTTGGGGAAAAGGATGCACACTTTACCCTGCCAAGGTCTGATGGATCCCCTCAGCAGCTCCCCCAGCTCTGGCACATTTTGAAAAACGTGGCAGGAAAGCCTGGCCATGGACTTCATTAAGGACAATCCTTGGCACGTGATACAGTGTGATTCCACTTAACAAATCTCAAGTGCAGCCAAGCCTTGACAAACGTCAACGCAAGATGGATGGTGCTTTCCCATGTGAGCTTCCTTGGCTGGGCTCCTTAGAGCTACCAAACTATCCAGCTGCTATAAAAATTGCAAGGGTCTTCTCCAGAAAGCCTTCTGAAGGTGCAGTCCAGCCCCACATGGCAGCACAGGGTCAGCACCTCCTTCCAGTTCCAGGCCTGTGAGCTCTGAGGGTGCAGGTGAGGCAGTGGGGGTTACAGGTGTCCAGTGGGGTCTGCACAGAGGATGCACAGGCATTCCAATCCTGTAAACCTACCTAAAGGTAGGGACTAGTGCTCAGGATTAAACCCAGACTAAAGCAAATGTCTCACAGCGAGTTCTCCTCCTCCTCCTGAGACAGAGCAGCTTTGTTCTATGGAGCAATAATGAAAGTGAAGTCTTCCCCATTCACTGCACAGCCCAGGGAAGGATCAGTCCCAGCCTTCAGTACCTACCTCTGGAGTATCCGTGGGGGGCTTGGCCCCAGGCAGGAAAGGCATCAGCTACTCCCAGACTCACCCCATTTCTGCTGGAGGTCTGCAGCCTCCCCTTTGCAAGCCTTTCCATAACAAAGGCAGATTGGTTTGAGGCAGGGAAGGGCAGCTTCAGCACAGGAAAAGACTTCCGCTCCTGTTAATGCTGCTTTGCTAAACCTCCCCTTTGATCCCCGGGGAAAGGGACAATTTGGCAGCTGGAAGACTATTGTGTGCCTCTTGCTGTAAGCAGCAACTAAAGGCTTGTTTGAGAGCTGGAATGAGTTGGTAACTGCACAGCCAACAGAGCTGTGCCCTAACAGGCAGGTAAGACTAATTTGTCACCACCGGGGAAAATGGCTTCCAGTAATGAGAGAAGGAAAAACCCATTTCCATGTACTAAGAGTGAACAGCGTCATAGGTGGAGTACCACAAACTTCATGGACTGGGGGCAGGTTCTGTCTTCTCTGTGGAAACCTCACTATTTTTCCTCTCTCCAGATTGCTGCTGTTCATGTGTGTGCTATCCCTTACACAGTGAGGCTGCTGATCAAAGTCACATTGAGAGGCAAATTCTAACATCTGGGTTCTTCAATTCCTCGGCACTTTCTGAAGGCATTAACGTGTGCAAGTTAAAGGATCCATCAAAGGAGGAAGAAGCCAGAAGCAGACTTACAGAGTCAAATGTTTAATAATGTTTCAAGAACAAGTATTACATCCATATTTAGAGCATATATAAGAGACAGAAAACAAGGAAATAGAAAATAAAATTGGTAACTTTAAGAGGGTACACTTAACTCCGTAATTCCTGCTGAATCCCCTCTTTGGAGGCACAGTGGCCACCTTGAGCAAGACAAGACTGGGTACCAGGCCACCTGCAGTGTTTAGGCTCAGCACTTTAGGAACAGCCAGGAAAACTCTGACTCTGTACAACTCCCACGCCAACAACATCTCTTCCCAACATGGTGTTATTGCTGGACAGAGCAGGGAGAAGAAAGAAGACACTTACTAGACTTGGCAGCACCAAGACAAGGGTACTGGGAGAGCTCCAAGCACTCCCCAGACACCTCTGGGAGGTTGCTACAGCCCAGAAGGCAGTGACAGGTTCCCCAGAGGTGTTACCTACAGTTAACACTGCCTTCTACCTCCCACTAAGATCAGCCCCAAACATCCCCCCTCAGCAGCTTGAAATTTTGCCCAGGAAACTTCCCTGCTGAAAGAAGGGCCTGCACTGGGACAGGCTGGCCCTGGCAAAGAAGGTGCATCCTCACAAGCCTCAGTATTACTGCCAATATGCCAGCATGTTCACTCCTCTCCCACCACTGCAGGAGCAGAGCTTGGCACCTCCTCCTGATGGGCAGCCATGGCCTTGTCTGTCCCCTTCCCACCTCATGGCACCACCGTCTGCACTGGGCAGGGGAAAGACCAGAGGGGGCTCAGTTTGGGATAGAGGGACACAAACACCATCTCTCCTGGAAGACAACTGTGGAGCTGCAGCTGCTCTGAAGAGCAAAGCTGCTGAGCTGAGTCACGGGTGAAAGCTCTGGAGAGATGCCGGGAAGCTGCAACCCTGCCCAGAGTCCTTCAACGGGAACGGGGAGGACATGGGGAGCAGTTGAACAGCTCACCCTGCTCCTAGATGGGAATGACAATTTCCATGTGTTTGGCAGGAAAGCTACCCAGCAAGGCACCCCTGACAGACTGCTCACCCTGGCAACAGAGAGGGTGCTCCCCGGCTGGCGGCCAAAGCTCTGCTGCTAGAAGAAACTCTGGATTGCGAAGGCAGCAGGAGGAGGAAGAGGAATGCTAGTCGGGCCCAGCTGCTGCTCCCACCCTCCTTGCCCACAGCTAGCTCACCTTGGCCTTGTTCTGGACAGGCAGATACAGCTTGAACTCAGCTGGGAGCTCATCCTCTGAGTACAGCCGGTCAGAGAAATACACCCGTCGGATGCGACAGTTGGCATGGATCTGAGAGTCAAAACAAAGAGTGCATTTTCCATATGCTCTTTTCACATCCAGCTTTGCTGTCGTGCAGCAACACAGATTCCTTGGCTCAGCAGCTGGAGATCTACCTCACTGCCTCTCTCTGAATCTGACAGGGCAGCAGAGAAATGCTGGCCTGTACCCTCTGCTTTGCGTTAGATGCCCTTTCCAGTGATGCACAACTGGCTTAAGAGCTTTGGCAAAGCTGGCAGATCTCTGCCAACTGAGATCTGCCTCAGTTGCTAAAGGGATTCTTTGCTGTGAACCCACCTCTGCTTCACTGTTATCAGCACTTGCCAAAACACCCACAGCCTCATCCTGCTGCATTTTTAACACTCCCACTTCAGGGCCTGCCTAAGGTCAGGAACGAGCCTGTCCAGTCTGCGCTGCTTCCACTATCAGCTGGCAGTGAAGGAGTCTCTCTGGCCCCCACCATGAGCATGTGAGAAGGCAGACAAATCCCACCTGACTGCCTGTACACTTCTGGGCAGTCCTGCAAAGAACTGCAGCAATCCCCTCGTACTAAGGAACAGCCATGCTCTGCACATGGGCATTCCTCAAAATAACACCGGACAGAGCAAACGTGAATCCCTAGCATATGGAACAAGTTCTACATCCTCAGCAGGAACAAACACTGCATTAGCTCTGGTACAAGGTGAAGGCAGGGCCACTCCACTACCACCAGAAAATAAGCTTGACCAGGGATATGTACGGTCTGTACACTCTGGGTCTTTCCCATCCAGGCTCCCATTTGGCCAGTCACTGTCTGGCCTATCTGGACAGTAAGGCAGCACACAACTAATTCCCAGCAGACCTCCACCTTCACGGCATGTCACAGGGAACTGCAACTCTTACCCTAACCAACAGCCAGCCAGAGAAACAAGAAGGAAATGGGGTCCTTCATCCCAGTCTAGTCCAGTGAAGTGATGCCGCAGTTGGGCCAAGAGCAGAGCTGGCAAAGGAACCACTGAAGGGCTAAACCTGGATTCCCAAACTGCTGTCCCAGCCGCTGGATTCTGCGGGCAGGACGTGCCCGCGTCTCACCTGAACTCGGAGGGTCTCGATGTAATTCGTGCCGTAAGCGCGGCGCGTGAAGTCCGACAGGTTGAACTGGATTTGGTTCCAGCCGTCGTCCAGCCGCATGGGCATGGTGCAGATGAAGGGCTTCACCCGCGTCGTGCTCTGGTAGTTGCTCGCCCGGAAGCGCCGGCGAACGTTCTTATCATCCAGCACCTGGGGCAAGCAAGGCAAGGCTGAGCCAGGCATCGGGGTCCCCGACTCCCCACGGCAGCTCTACCCCGTCTTTCCAGAGGGGCTCTCCTACTCCCACACCCTCCACTTCACAGCAGAAGTAATTTTAACACAGGAAACAGACCCGCTTTCAGGAACAGCAACAATGTGCTTGTGAGCTGACTGATGCCCCCACAGCAGAAGACCTGACACATCACATGGCCAAGAAAGCAAAACTGTTTTGGGGATCACTCACTGCCTGGGACAAGTTCCAACACAAGACTGCAGGCTCTCTGGCGCCTTCCTCACTGGTCCCTGGAGGGGCCTCCCCACTGCACACTCCTCACCTGCACTTCAAAAGTGAAGTATTTTTTCAGGTTCTTGATGATCATCACTAGGAAAGGTAGTTTGATGCCCAGGGTCTTCTTTGGGTCAGCAGGGCACGTGATGTACGTGGTACTGAGAGGAGAGAGAAAAACCACTTTAGGATTTCACACAGCACAGAGTGCACAGCCTCAGGCAACCCAAGTCTCTCCCTTGGCCCAGTGGAGCCTTGGAGAACAGGCAGAAATGGATAACTGTGATCATAAGATCTCAGCAGCAACCAGGGCTTCCCGTAACAGGAGGGAGAGATTCAGAGGTAGCTGCAGGAGAACAAAATGAAAGGTGCAAAGAACGCATTTCAAATCCCACTTTTCTCACCCAGGGCATGAAACACCTTCCTCGAGAGCTTCACCTCCTCAGTTTCAAGGCCATGTCAGCACTGTTTCTTAACACAGCCTCCTCCTACCCTTGACTTAACAGGTAGAGCCCTCCAGAGCACAGCAGAGGCCCTGTGTGCTCTATATGGCTGGTAAAACAGAGGTCACGAGCCCCAGAAGTACACGTCACGCCTGGCAAGTTCTCTATCAACACTTCTTGGAGGAAGAGAAGTGTTGGCTCAGCCTGTCTGCAGGAGAGGAGTCTCCACTGCCCTTATAAGGAGCGCCCTGCTCTGAATCACCCCTGGAGAAGCCTTGGAGATTCTGAGCCCGCTCACGGAGCTGGCGTCTGTCTCCCGGGTCGCTGGAGACGAGGTTGCTAAGTGAAGCACCATAAGCAACTCCCCTCATAAATCTCCCTTTGATCTTCCTGCCGTAGGGAGAGCAGCCATCACGTGGGGAGAGCAGCAGAGCAGGCCCAAGACAAGAGAAGATGCAGCAGACAGTGCTGCTTTCTGAGTAACTGGCAGCTCTGACTAGGACTGGGTATCAAACATAGCTTTTATTCCCTTCAAGTGAGGGAAAAATAATGGGAGTTTATTTTTTATCCCTTAGGCCCATTGGGGATGAGAGAGAGCTCTACAAACACATCTAGGAAAATGTATGGTACAGGGCCACAGAGGAGCGTCAGTGATCTAACCCCAGTCCTTCAATTTATTGACAAAGAGATTGCAGTAGAGTTTGAAAGTGATGTCTGGTGGGCACTGACAACTTTCACTCTGCCCAAGGGCAGAGTGTATCCCCCACCCAGGGCACACCAGGGCAGAGGAAGATGCCTTCTCCTACCTGACATTTGTTCCTTCAATCTCCAGCACCAGTGACTGAATGTCATTGTCTGTGATTCGCTTGATGTGGCCATTCCGCACCTGGAACAAAAGCGGGGCAGACAGCACAGACGTTACGTGAGGGGGAAACAAGAGGCACACACAGCTCCACTGAGAGGAGGAAAAAGATCCCAGGAGGACTCATATACATTCACTTGGCTCCTATTCTCCTGGACTTTGCTGCTTCCAAGGCTTTGATCACCGCCCCAGAGAGCCAGGACTCCAAGCACGAGTTTATGGCCCAGCACGTACACTGAGTGCAAGACTTTCATCTATCCAAATATGCTACAGCGAACACAAGGGACTCAAGCCTTGTGCTAGAGGCCCAAATAAACAAACATAAAAGTGTCAGAGCAAGATCAAACTTGAGTGGAACAAAGGGTAAAAACAAGTAAGAGCAGCAGAGGGGCAAGCAAAGGGAGCCACCAGCCAGCCACTGGTCACCAAGGGGACTTAGTCTCTACTGCTGGGCATGGCCAACTAACTGCCTTGGGGAAGAGTTGGACCACATTGGAGCTTGGTCACAATCCTTCATAATTACAGCACACACAAGCACAGAGCCATCACTGCTCTCCTGAGGGGCACAGGGATTTGGCTACTCAGAGGCAGCCAGCTCCCCACAGAGCTCAGGGAGGCCAGGGCTGGAACCAGGAGCCAACACAAATTCATTTTTCTCCACAAGCAATATGGCTGAATCCCAGGGTCTGAGGATTTATTTTTTTTAATGAAGCTGCTCACTTCCCATCAAATTTATCTCCATTTAAAAGGCACTTCTGCTAATTAAGCCCTCTGCTCTCGCCCAATGCTGGATCAGCGAATTGCAATGCTCCTTCCGGCTCCATGAATTAATTTCTTTAGAACCCATCACCGCTGCTGATATAAAGGATACATTAAGCTTCTAATGGGATGGTTCCAGTCACGAGCCACAAAATGATTTACAGGTTCAGCAATTCATCTTCAAAATTCATTTCTTCAGAGAGACCTGCCTGTCTCTACATTAAGCACTTTCAAGAACATCAGCCAGGATCACCCGCCTGCTGCTGCTAGGCACGAGAGCGCAGCTCACCCTGTCAGGCTGCTCTTAACTCTGCTCAGATACTTCCAGAAAACACTAAGCTTGCAGAGAGGATCCTGACAGGATAACCCTATTTCTCTACCACACTCCTATGGGTTTATAGGTCTGTCAGGAAAAACTCACTGAATGGAGGTCTGGACAAGCTGCCTTTAGAAATGTTTGTTTGGGTTTTTTTTTAAAATCACCAGAAGCAGAAGCCCCACGTGCATCTATCTGAAGCAGCGATTGGCATATGGGAAATTAAATCCTGGAAGCCACAGGGATACAGCATGCAGAATGAACACTGGGAAATAACCTTGCCTAAGGAGGTGAGAGTAGTGTGCAACAAAGCCTCCCTCTGCATCACATAAGAGCTGTCACCAAAGCTGTGCAGAGCTTATGGATCCACAGAGGGGAGAGGGTTCAGGCTTGGGTTTCTCTGGAGAGGACAGTAATAGAGAAAACAGCTACACATGCTTTAAAACAATCAGTCAGCAGTGCTTCTATCTGCATCCAGGTCCCTTTCCTTAGCCTGTGAAGGCTTTCCTTCCCCAGATCACAGGGACAATGAAAAGGGACAACTCTTCCTCAGTGTCACCAGGAATGGGATGAAAGACAGCAGAAAAGAGAGGAGATAAGTACAAAACAGGCCCAGGCTTGCCCCTACCTCACAAGAGCTCAGAAATATAAGATTTCAGAAAATGTTAGAAATCTAAACAAAACACTTGACATTTCTACTTGGCCAATATTTTCTAAACATCTTAAGTCTAAGAGGGTGGATTTTTCAAGCTGAGAAAAAGGGTAACAGCCCTGTTAGAAAACAAAAGTTCTTCAAACGCTTACTATCCCCTGAATCAGGATGACTGGAAAGGTACTTGCTGTCTAAAGATAAACAGGAAAAAGATTTTCAGATGCCAACCTCAAAACTCACAGGGTTTGGAGGGAGTAGCAGCTTCACTGACAGTTGTGTCTGAACATATATAATTCTTAATGCTGCTGTTGCTGCCAGCAACACTGTTCAAATGTAACAAAGGCAAAAGGAAAAGCAGCAAGGAGCAATCCTCCCCAGGCCCAGACACGACCCCACGGTCCAGTCCGAGGCTGCTCCCGCATCGTTGCCAGTCACCCTGTTGTCAGGTGATGGGCTTGTGGTGGCAACAGCAAGCTGGCCATCATCCAGCCTGCCACAGGCACACCCTCACCTGGGACAGGCCAGTGCTTCTCAAAGCCAGTGGTGGGTCCAGAACAGGCATGAGGCCCTTGTGCCACCTCTCTCCCCAAGAGGCAAATGGGGGAGTGCCCTGACCTGGCTCTGGGTGCACAGCAGGTTTGGGGAGGAGCTAACAGCACCTGCTGAGATCTGGGGCAGCCCAGATAGAAACTAATGAGTCAGAGAAGTGCAGCAGGAGAGGACCCCACGATGCTCACAGGGACTTGATCCTGCCAATCTCCTCAGGGAACTGCTGCCTGCATCCTGGTGACACATGTTTGACCTTCAGATGGACATCGAATGCTGACCCTGTGATGTCCCAGCAACACCTGGAATTGCTAATGATGCTCTGTGTCAATGTGCCAGCAGAAGGAATATGGAGAAATTAGCAAGAGGGTCAATGGGTTTGACAAGATTCAAACCATTCCCATCTGCCCTGCAGAAAGGTTCCAGCAAGTCATGTGGAGACTGGTCAGTGTGTCTCCACACAGCAGAGGGGTCGTGGCGGCAGGACACTGAAGGAATAACCAAAGGACTCTGAACAGTGAAGTGCTGGAATGCAAACAGGAAACACCTTGGAAACACGTCTCCAAACCAGGCACATGCAGCACTGGAAGGCAGAGCACAGCACTGGAAGGCAGGAGAGCACAGCCCAGCAGGTATCGGCTCTCTGTGGATGAAGCTGAAATAGGAACTTCTGCCTGCAGGGACAGTGGGGCAGTCACTGCGCTCTTTCCAAGGCCTGGACACTTCTGTCCTGCCAGAGTCCCCTGAGACAGGTGGCCAAAACTGGTTGGGCTTGGCAGAGTTTGCAGCCAAGGCATGCCTAGGGCTTACCCACAGCCCCTGAGGGAGAAGGGAGAGAAGGCAAGGACTGCATCCTACTACTTACAGGGAATTTACAAGTGCTTACAACAAGGAGAGGCTTCCAATGCCCCATTCCTACACCTGTGTCAAATGAAGAAGCCTCTACTTCACACCATCAGCACAAGCAGGGCACATTCTGCTAGGGATGAAAAATAAATGGTTTTACCCATGTCACAAAAGCCTGAAATTCCTTGAGACCCCCCCAAAAAAACAGAAATCACAGTCTGCTGGTATTTTTTGACTAATCCAGTAATCTAGGGCATTCACCTAGGACACAGGAGAACATCAAACCCCCTGTTTCTGATTCTCACCAAAATGACAGGGGTATTTCATGCACTGCTGAACAGAGCAGGGTAATCCTCACAACAGGCACAGCCAAGCTGGCCGTGCTTCCTCAGGACAGGAGGAGCACCTGCACACAGCCCTGCTGTTCCTGAGGCTGCAGGGCTGCCACAGGGCAGTGCCAGGTGAGCCCAGCCACACACAAGCCCTACAGCCAGCAATGCACATCCAGCTGCTGTTCTCTGGAACAGCAGTGCTAATTTTTCATCAGCGTTTTCAGGCCAATCCAGTGACTACTGCAGCTGAAGGGATCACTGCTGACATCCACCCTGCAAGCAGAGCTCCCACCAGCTACTCACAATCCTCACAATCTCAAGGGTGTCACCCTGCACAGGACAATTCACATGGGAAGGTGCCTCAGGACATCTCTAGTCCAACCTCCACCTCCAAGCAGGGTCAGCACAGACTGATCATGGCTTATCCAGTCTGGAGGCCATGCCACATCCCTTTGTCTAAGAGTCTTTAATGTGTCCTGTCCTCACGTCAGCCAAACAAGCTGCTGATCCTTTTCCAAAGTCACGAATATTTGTGCAAAACACATGCACACAGCCAGGCTGTGTGAGGCACCCCAGTTCTTCAGAAACCTGTGGGGGTACCCACTGATGGGAAACAGGATGGGTCCGTGCTGCCTGTCCCCCCATCCCATGACTTCTAAATGCTCACAGGAGCCCACTCAGGTCCACCACCACTGCTGTCTGAGCTGCCTTGGGGGCTTTTGTCCCTGCCGAACCCACAGGAAACTCAGCTTAGACTCAAGCACAAGTAACCAAATATAGGTTGTAGCCTTGAAAGAATGTAACAAGCGTTTTGCAGAAACACTCTAAGGCAGCAACACAACCAGGGGTGGTTTGTGAAGAAGGGAAGCAACAAGTCTCAACACCTGATGAGGGCTCCTTGATGCAAGATAGCCCGGAGAAAGCAGGGGACCCTCAGCAGAACCACTCTAGAAACTGACAGGAGGGAGAAACAAACAGATGAGACGTTCACTTCTCCTACACCCTAAAAGCTGCCACGCAGCCCACCTCTGCATGCCTTTGGCAAGCCTGTTTGGAAGACGGGTCACGCAGCAGGGCAGACCCCCACCTTGGCCCCAGCAGCTGCCATGGAGGAGCTGCCACTCGCAGCCAAGGGGCCTTGGCATCCCGCTGCCTGTGGCCAGCGCTGGACACTTTTGTAGCCTCTTACAGTTTGCTGCAGCTCCTGGTAAGGTGCTGGCCCTTCTGCCCAGCATGGAACCAGAGAATCAATCAGGTGTGAAAGGACTTTGAGATCATCGAGTCCAACCCATGACTGAAGGCCACCATGCCATCCACTAGACCCTGGCACCAAGTGCCACGTTCCTTGGACACCTCCAGGGACCGCGATCCACCACCTCCCTGGGCATCCCATTCCAATGCCTAATCGGCCTCTCTGTGACGAAATTCCTCCTGAAGTCCATCCTAAACCTCCCCTGGCGCAGCTTGAGGCCATGCTCTCTCATCCCGTGGCTGGCTGACGGGGAGAAGAGACTGACCCCCCACCTGGCTACGAACTCCTTTCAGGCAGTTGTAGAGAGCCATAACGTCACTCCTGAGCTTCTTATACTCTTATTTTAGAAAATACTCTTCTAATAACACATCCCCTCCAAAACACCTCGGGGACCCCCGGGCCTGGGGGGTCCCGGTAACCCGTTCCTGGGGGTCCCGGTCACCCGGCCGCTGCAAGCTCAGCCTGGGTGGGCTCCCTAGAGCGGCCCCACGGTTTGCCCGGAGCCCCCTCGGTCGTTCCCGGTGGCCCTGGGCCTGCACCGGGAGGCTGAGGCGAGCGGCCTCGCCGCTCCCCGGGCAGGGCCGCGCCGCTCCCCGGGCGCCGGCGGCTCACCTTCTTGTCCCAGATCTGCAGGGGTTTGCTGCCGATGCTGTAGAGCACCGAGAGGAACCCGCTCTGGAAGGTGTTCTTGAACATGCCGGGGCCGGGCGGGCCGGGCCGGGCCGCGGCCGCCGCTGTGCCAGGACACGGCCGATCCCTGCGCGCCGCCGCGGCGTCACCGAGGAACTGCTCCGGGCCGCCCCGGATCCACTTCCCGGGTGGCGCTGTTGTGGAGGCGCTGCCATGGCAACAGGGCCTGTCCTCCCTTCGCCCGGCAGGCCTGCTGGAGCCGTGCCCGGCCCCTGAGCACATGGGCCTTATGGGGGGGGGGCGCTGCTAAAACATCCCAGCTCCCCACCCTGCAGTTCACCACCCTCAGTCCAAGGGCAACGCTGTGGTTTGCTGTTCCCAAGGATGCTCTGTGCCCCTTTAAGCGTCCCTCGGCCTGCGCCCTGCGCTTTCATCCGGGGGGGTTCTGTTCCTCCCCGTGCTGGTTTTTACAAGGCTGGAGCGCGGGGATGGTGTTTGTTCCACTTCGTCGCTTCCTTTAGCCCCACTAATTCCCAGATGCCCAACCTTCCCTTGTCCCAGCAGGTGACACATCCTGCCCTCCCTCCCAGTCCTGGTGCTGCCAGGAGCAGCCCGTGAGCAGCAGCAGGTACACACACCTGCTGGAATTCCCGTGTGATGCCAGCAGCTCCACTAAAACAGGAGTGGCCAAAGCTCATGGAATAGCCCTGCCCCTCTGGACCTGAATTTTTGGGGAGCACTACCGTGAAGTGAGAGTTCCGGAAAGCAGCTCCTCTCCCTCCCAAGCTGTTTCCTGGCTCGTGTCTTCCAAGGCACGACCAGGCCCTTTCCGGTACCCTCTGTGGCCAAGGGAAAGGCAAACAGCGTTGATGGAATGGAAGGGAAGGATGTTTCGGTCACACAGTGGTGGTGGGCACATCCCACCCTCTGTCAAGCCATTTCCCAGTCCTCTGGTGCCACACAGGCTGGATCTGGCTGCAGCCAAGGGCTCAGAGCTCTCTGTGCCACGCACCAATGCTGCACTCCCAGGGATGTGCTGGTGCTGGAGTCTACTGCCTTGCTAGGTCAGAAACCACTGGGATGTCTGGAATCCCCTGCCTTCCCGAGGAGCCTCCTGAGCATCAGCCGGTGCAGGAGGTTTGTCCCTGTACAGCATCGTGCTTGCTGTCATGGTGGAATCCCTCAAACAGCATTTCAGGCCAGAACTGCTCCATTCCATGTGGAAAGGGGCCAGATTCTGCACTAGCTGACACCAGAGATACCAATCACCAGGCAGACTGGACACAGCAGGAGGAAAGAGCAGCAAAGCTCTCAAACACATCAGCACCACCCGTGCAGAGACTCCCATGTCCACTTGCTGCTCTAAGTCAGGCAGGGATAAGACACAGAACCCTGGCAATATTGGGGTGGGGGCTGATTTACTGATGTGAGAATGTCTTTGAGTAGAGGTTGGGCCTTGCACAGCTGAAGAGGCTTAAGAGGAACAGCTGGGGCTAGAAATTACATTTTTAAATTGACACATATTACATTTCTTCCTGCTGTAATAACACCTGTCCCATCTATTTTCAATGTACAGACACTAAACAGCACAGAAATTACCATCTTGGATCAGCTTTATGGTTCTTCAGGTGAACTCCAGGCTCCTCCTGTGTAGCCCTTGCTGCTAACTAATGCCCTATCCAAATCTCAGTGACAACAACATTGTCTGCTCTCGTCTCTTCCTTGGGCTGCAAACGCTCTGATTGTCCCAAGGGCTCAGTCCCTCCCAGTACCCAGGTTAACAACTTTCTCCTTCCTTTACAATTCCTCTCACAAACAAGGCATCAGTTAGAAATGACCAGCTATATTTAGTCAGTGGGTTAGAGTACACTTTATATGGCACGATGAAATTACTTGTTCCCCTAATCAGATGGTAAGAGACAACTGGGACAAATATCCAGCTGCCATTCCTGAACAGCCGGCTCATTCACACGCTCTCCACTTACCACTTCAATGTCATGTTTTGCTGCACACAGAAGTATGTTGTGGCCTCAAATTTTCCCTATTTCCCAATCAGTTTTTACAAAATGTAGTACCCATTGCCTCTCCTCCTTCCCTGGTGTGGGCTAAAGGAGAGGGCAGAGACAGAGAGGCCTGTCAATCCTTAGCCTGTATCAATGGTTGGGGCTGGCATTTGGGAAAAGGCCTCCCTGCGATGAATTTCAGAGAGACACACACACTGATGTTATCCACCTGGAAGATCAGGAGGAAGATGTTGGCATGCTACATCATCCCAATTCCCAGAATGTAGGGGGATTGGATTTTGGGGAGCAGATGGAGGAAAAGGCCCATCCTAACGGAATAATATGGTCCAACAAGTGAGCAGAGGTTGCCAGCTCCAGAAATAACTGCCCACTAAAATATTTCCTGCCCTTCAGACTTCCCAGCAATCCGATGCCTTCAGAGGAATGGGATCTTCAGGAAGCTTCTGAAATGTTGCTCCTCTGAAGTATCCCACTGCTGGGTGCAGAGCAGAACGTAGCAGGTCTCTCCAGTATCACCAAGTCTGTGCTTGCCCTGGAGCACACAGTCCAGGTTCACTGGGAAATCCTAACCCAGGCCAACATTCTCTTGGCTGAGGCCAGCGCTGGAGAGCAGATGCCTGGGGCTGGGCCACATCCAAGGACAGTGCCTGGATCAGTAAAACCAGCACGGAATTCAGTCAGTTCCTTTGTGAGCCAAAAGCCTTCAGTGCATAGCAAAACCAAGAACAAAGCAGTGACTCCTGCAAGGAGTCTGAGGACCTGTGATTTGTCCAGGATTGACAAATCCAGCCTGGATTTTCCTACAGGAGCAGCACTGGATGAAGGGCAGCTGTAATGAGGAAACTAAAAAGAAAATTGGGCAGGAGATCCAAAGCCACCACATGCAAGGGGAGGCAAGGCCCAAAAGTGACTTTGGGTGCTGAAGGAACCCAGAGAAAGGCTGTGAGTCTCACACTGGCTGAACTCTGAGCAGCACAGGAGGAAGAGGAGGAAGCTGAGCTGCTGCTGAGCAAGGGATCAGAAGAGAACAAGAGTGTAACCATCAGTGGGTGCAGAAGGAGGCAGTGCCAACATGTGCTGGAGCAATTTGGGAGAGAAAATCAGGGAAGGAGACTACATTGCCATGGTGGGACAACCGTGCAACGAATGGAGCAAGGGGTGAGAATGAGCAAAACCTTTCCGACGTCAGACAAAGTGGAGACAAACGGGTAGGTAAAGAAGAATTTATTTCTGACAAACAACAGTTAAAAGAGTCACTGAGAGCTGATGACTTGGAGAAGACGTGGGCTGCAGCAGGCAGCAGGTGGGCATGGGGGACATGACCCAACAGTGTCAGGAGATGGATGGATGGATGAAGCAGCAACAGCGCTTGGATGTGCCACCACGCTGCAGGGACCTCAGTTCAGCTTAAGCTCATGGCACTGCTGCCCAGCCTTGCAGCACCAATAGGTTGAACTTACCTGATGCCCATGTCCACATCTGGCCCCACATTTGCACATTTCCAGGTGTGACAGACCACAACAGATTTCCACCTGTACCCCTCACAGGCTTTGTGCAAGGACTCACTCCCGGGTTTCCACTTTGGCCAGTGCCCAGGGCTGGGTGAGAGCAGCACCATGTGGTTCTGTGCTGGCAGGAGCTCATGGCTCACCTTACCTGAACTCCCCTCCCTGGGAACCAGCAACAGGTCTCTCTTTCCCAGGCAAAAGCCCTGCCTCAGAGGTACCCTTAGCCTGGGCAGCTTCAGTATAAGGAAAACTGTGTAGGAAAAGACATGTAAGCAGTGAAGGAATGGGACAACAGGAGAGAAATGACCTTGTACAGTCATGCAGATTCCAGCTGGAGGCTTTTAGACCAGAGTTTCAAGCAGTCCATTAACACTGAAGACCAGAACCCAGCCTAGCCAAACCACCAGCATTGCAGCCAGACTCTCCCAAGAGCTGCCCGTGAAGCACCACACCTGAGGGGAACTCCTGCAATGCAGAAGCCCAGGAGAAAAAGCCCAAAGAAGGGCTTTGCAGTGATGGTGCTGGGAAGGAGGGGAGCCTCAGACCGAGAAAGAAATGGGAGTTCCAGTGGTACAGAGACAGAGCCATGCTCAAGCCCTCCCGGGACAGGAAAAGCAGGTCTCAACGTTAGCACTGAGGCCACCACCCAGGCAGGCACCTCCATAAGAGTGTGGGGCCTAAGGAGAGACATCTCCAAAGGAGGAACACCCCCAAAGGCGGCAAGTGGCTCCTCTGCCTCTGCTCACAGTGATTTTGTACAACTAGTTCCTCCTGCTCTCCTTGCCCAGCCTGTCCCAGCAGGGCACGGGGAACAGCTCACACTGCCAGCACTCTGCTGCTCCCTCCCCACTGAATACTCCTCCTTGCACGCTTCTTTCAAAACTTTTATTCAACAATATAGAATTCTTTCAGTTATAGTATAGAACTGTCCATCATGATACTACACCCCCTGCAGCCCCCGTGTCCTGGCAGAGACAGGCACAAGCTGGCTAACCGTGGTCCATCAGAGGCTGGCGGGGGCAACAGCCACAACAGAGGAAGGAAACAACTAACCAACAACTGCTTTGCACACCCTTCACATTTCCATGCTTTCTGGGTCAGGAAGAGCTCAACAAGGAACCAGAGGCAGGAGAACCTTTAACGCTTGGAGGGAAGGGCTGCGGTCACGGCGAGGCGAGTGCCGCAGTGTCCGGCCAGGCCCGCTCCGAGCCCTGCCCGCGCCGCGCAGTCCGCCCGCCGTCGCTCTACACACGCCGATGGGACGTTTGATTTGGTTCTCACTCTGCTTATGGAAAATTGGGAGCAACAGCATCGGACCTGGGGAGAGACGGGAGGAGGGAAGTGAGCGTCACGGGGCGCTGCCAGCTCCTCGCAGAGCTCCTCCAGCACCAGGTGACGAGGAGACGGCTGGGGATGCTGCCCCATGTCCTGCCACCCTGCTCCCAGCCAGGCGTGGTCGTACCCTCCGTGGCCCTCTGGATGTGGGCACAGCAGGGGAACCTGAGCCTGCTTTGGAAGGGGCAAGAGGGGAAGACAGAACCAAGGAAGGCAATGGGGAGATGTAGACCAGCAAAGCAGAACTTTCACAGACAACCAGACACAAGTTTGGACTTTTTTTCTCCCCAAGATCCTGTGTTACGTTTCCCTCCACTGCTGCAAACACCTCCTGTAGTCCCATTCAAGACCCCCATCATGCCACAGCCCACCTGAAACAGGCACGGGCAAGGTGGGGAAGTTACTTACTGTATCCATCTCCTACTGCATCCTGCAGTGGCTGCTGGGGCTCTGGTTTGGAGCCTTTCCTCTTACAAGCCATTCAGCCCAACCCATGCTCTACCTCTGCTAGCAAGCTGGGGCCAGGCCAGCTGAAAGGCCAGGAATGAAGATGCATGTCTCTCAGTCCTCTTACTTCCTAAGGACAAGACACTCTTCCCCAGTTCCCAGCTGTCCCTACATGCAGGAGGACACTTTGCTAAGGCCCAGAGGAGAGAAGGGTTTCCTGTTCTGAGTGCTGGGAGGGCTGCAGAGACAACTGGTGTGAGCTGCAGTCAAGCATCCACACTGCCCTAGGATCAGATCCCTGGGATCCACACCCTCTTGCTCCCAGGCTACTCCTGCTCAGTTGCTGTTTCCCTCTGGGATGAATCTGTCACTGCTCATCCTACCCTAGAGCTGGGGTAGGGATGTGGGGAGATAAGGGGCAGGTTGTTCCAGCCTCTCTGCTTACTGCAACCAGGGAAAGCCATTTAACTTGCTGGAAGAGCAACTCTCTTCCTCTGCTTGAGGGTACCAGGAAAAAATTTCTGACTCAGGTTTATAGAAATGATACTTCCCAAAAGCACCACCTTGAAACTCCACCATCAGGTTCAGACACTACCAAGCAGTCATACAGTGACCAACATTTTCCACCTATCAAAATTCCCACACTCAACCCATTGTTCTTCTCCACACCTCTTCTGCCTTGTCCCTCCAGAAGCTGGGAATGCCAACACACAAGAGTTGGAAAACAGACAAGCTTCTCCCATGGTAACTTGGACAGGCCATGAGAAACATCCACTCCTACCACTTCTCCAACGGAGCAATTCAATGCATGTTTAAAAATCAGTCCAAAACTCAATGTTAAAACCCCAAACCAGCCCTGCTGGTATTAGCACAGCTTAAGAGCAGGAGAGATCCCCCTGCCCCTCAGGCCAGGCAGCCCAGAGGTTGGGCAGATGGAAGAGAGGCTGGGAACACTCACCAATGCCTTCAGCAGCCTCTGCAGGAGAGCAAACGTCAGCAAGGCTGTGTGGCACAGCAGCACATCACAGGCTGCTGCTCAGCCTGGACACACATAACTCTTCTCGTGCACCACTCAGCTCCCAGGGTGGGAGGAAAGAAAAACTACTCCCTGCTCAGCACATCTTTAGAAAAAGCCATCCACCCAGGCTGAGAGCAGACGAGCAGGGGGTACACACATGGAGACCCCCCCCAACTTCCAGCCACGCATCAGTGACCTGGTCTGACCTGCCAGGTAACAGACAGCCTGAGGCTGGGCCCTCAGGCACCGGCTGTCTGAGTCCAATGTACCTTTAAGAGCCCACTCCCAAAATCTCTCACCTCCTCTGTGGCCCCGTGGCAGTGCAGAGAATCTGCCACAGTGAAACAATCAGGGCTGACAGCACGAAGAACTGCAACCAAAGACTGAGTGAGACATCCCAAAAAACTCAGACAAGAGGGGCTGGAAGAGCCAACCTGCCCTTCTGGAGGAGACAAGGCCTTCAGCTCTCAGGCCCTCTGGCTATCCCATAGATTTGAGACGGTAGACGTTCAGACGTATAGATATTTATTGGTTTCAGTGAATTATACAAATGGATTGACCTGCTGTCGATGCCAATAGAACTTTATTGGAATATGGAATGTAAACAGATGTTTCAAATAGAAACATTGCAACCTTATAAAAAAATTAACTATTTCAACAATGCCGCAGAAGGAAATTCTGTGTTTAGGTGCTGGTGGGAAAACACTATCTCCAGCGTCTAGGTTTGAGTGTCACCAGAACCACTTGATGAAGTTACACACAGAACAAGTAGAGGAGGCAACTGTGAACTGTGGGGCTATAAAGCCATCGAGGGATCTGATGAAAGAACCCACAAGACGAACCCCCCACCCCCCAACAGGATCGGCACCCCAGAATTCAACAAATGGCTGACTTTGTTAAAACACTGTGGGATCCCAAGTCCTGGATCAGTAGCTGCACAGCCCCCGCCCCGACGCTGTCTGTTGATCCTCCCCCCTCCCTGTGCTCTCCTCCCTGGCCTCCTCTCCACTCCTCCATCCTGCGGTGCTGGATTGAACCGCTCCAGAGCTGTGCTCTGGCACAAGTCTGCGTCTGGCACGAATTCTCATGGGAGCCACGTCATGAGGTACGTGGTTGCACACCTATCACAAGAAATCTTGCAACACTGACTTTCCTGAGCTCAGTGGGAAAGTCTGGATAGTCCCTCCCCTCTCCTGCTACAAGAGCAGCCCTCACATTCACAAGTTTCCAAAGCAGGTCTATTGAGTTTCTTCTCAGAGCGAGCCTTTGTCAAACACACTGGAGGGGGGGATCTCCTCTCCCCAGCAACTCGGATCAGTGCCTTCGTTTTAATGCTCCAAACTAATCCTGAGATGCTGCTGGGTTTGTGGGTTGTTTTTTGTCAAACTCCCCCCCACTGCCCTCCCCCCAACCACCCCGGCATTCACAATTGAAACTGGAATTCAAGGGCCAAATTCAAGCCCAGAGTGAGCAGTAAGGACTTAGACCTCAAAACAGAGTTGCACCTGCTGACCCCCAGCCTGAATTTGGTTCATTCAGAGACTACAAGTCAGAAAGGCAAGTTTAGAAAGAGGCATGCTAAGGGCTGATGGTGGAACGACCAATTTGTCCCCACCAGCGTGGTGGGGAAGGCTGGACTGAGAAGGAAGAGAAGGATCCATAGAGATGTGAACCAGAATCAGTTGTGTGGAGCCCTGGGGATATCACTACATGTTTAGCTCTTGCAAGACCATTTGCCCAGGGCTTTGGTACCACAGGGTTAGAGTTACATTAACCACAACCACCAGAGAGGAACTGAGGTTTATGACCCCCCCCAAGGTTAGATTTCTGCCGAGTATAAAGGGGAGGGGAAGAAGGGGGGGGTCCTTGGTTCTTTTCCCTTCACTGTGTGACCGAAGGTTTTGCTTTTATTTGTAAACATCTTGAATTACCCGTCGTTTTCCAGTCCTCATCGCGCTGTTGTCATGCCACTGGAGAGCACAGCGTTTTCTGAGCTGGGCTGGGACTGCTCCTTCACCACTGGATCTGCAGGAGACAGAGCAGGCAGGAAGAGGAAACAGTATTTAATAAAGCGGAAGCTCCACCCGGGCAAATCCTTCCAAGAGAAGCTGCCCTCAAAACTCACGGAGCTGCTAAGCCTTTCGCAGAGCAGGGAGCCGAAATTCACCTCCACAACCCACAGCTCCATCCCAGCTGGCCCCAGCTACTCCACAGACTCACAGAAATAGGGGTGCTCCATTGCCTCCTTGGCAGTCAGCCTCTGTTGATGGTCGTATCGCAGGAGCTTGTCCAGGAGGTCGAGGACTTCAGGACTGACCAGGTGTCTGTTCTCACTGTGGATGAAGTTCTCCCAGCGCTTCCGGGAATGCCTGCAAAGGGAATCACCTGCCACCATCCTCTTCTGAGAAGAGAGGCTGTGATGAACACTGCCTACAGCTCTTCCTTGCACGAGCGACTGCTCAGCAAACACCTGCCAAAAGGGAGAAACCCTCTTCTGTACATACACAATTGTATGGATGTCCTGTGCCTGGGAAAGGCATGGTCCTTTCTGTCTACAGGGACTAGGCAATGGCATGTGGCAGCAGGCTGGGTGACACCCTCGGGACCAGAACTTCTCTGACTGGCCAGCCAGCCTCATGTAAGTTGTCCTCACTATTCCATCCACCTCTTGTCCTTTTCAGGAATCTCAGCTGGGAGACTCTGAGCAACTCAGCCCACGCTCAACTCCAGTGTGTACACCTCCACTTGGAGGATGTGAATGAGCAGGAGGGAGAAGAAGTAAGAGGATGGAGCATGGGAGAGGCAAAAGGAAAGAGCCTGCATTTCAGTGATGACACGAGCAGCCAGATGTGAGGCCTGCAAGCAGCACTGTTACCCAGAAGATCGAGCAGGCCTTTGCTGAGAGTGCTTCCAGGGCACAGACATCAGTTCATCTCCCTCTCTGTGTCACAAGGAAAAAGAGCAGCATTTAACTTCTCCACTTACTGGCCCAGGATGTCATTGAAGTGCGGGTCCAGCTCTATGTGGTACTTCTTGAGATACCCATACAGCTCATCTGTGCCCAGGACCTTCGCGATGCGAACCAGCTGCAACAAAAGGCGTATTCAGAGAGCAGAAGGGCAGCCCACCACTCTTTTGCAGAGGCAGAGCTGCCCAAATCTAAGAGCAGTCCTTCTGGAAACATCCCAGACGGAAGGAATATCTCCCTTGAAACTCATTTTTGCAACGTGTGCAGAAAAAAAATTCCTACACAAGGCAGAGAAGCAAAGAGAAGATGGCTTAACCAGCATGCAACAACATCCTCCCAGCATGGTGATCTGATCCTCAGAACCTCCCCACCACACACCCAGAGATGAGCTGGGGACAAACTTTTCACACAATAAGCCAGGTAACAATGTCTTTACTTGGTCATAATTGTCCTGGCCGTGGAAGAAGGGCTCCTTTCGGAAGATCATGCTTGCCAGCATACAGCCTAAACTCCACATGTCTAAGCTGTAGTCATACATCTGAGGGAAAAAGGAGAAGCTGTCAGAAGAGGCACACTCACCACAGCCCGGTTCCCCAACTGCACAGGCAGCCTCAGCCTTTGCACTTCACAGCCAGCCTCTCTCCAACCCAGGCAATGCCCTGACAGGCAAAACCAGACAACCCAAAGGTGGCTAAAGCGCAGCCACAAGTGACATCACTGGGTAGCAAAGAGGAGACAGACTCTTACTTGGTAGTCCACAAGGAGCTCTGGTCCTTTGAAGTACCTAGAGGCCACACGGACATTGTATTCCTGAGCTGGATGGTAGAATTCGGCCAGACCCCAGTCTATGAGTCGCAGCTGGACACACAATAAAGAGACACAGAGTCAGGAGCCACTTAGGTGAGGCCACGCTGGCCAAACCTCTCAATCCCTTGGTGCAAGTGTGGAGGGAGGGCCTGTGATGACAGGAGATGCTCTCAGCAGTGCTCTGTTCAGGCCCTCCTCTTTCCCTTAACACCAGCCAGTGGGGCAAAGCCAGACTTAGAGAGCTGCTCTGCCTCCTGAGTCCAAGCACACTGTTACTGCTGGGCAGCTGGCTCCTGACCAGCACCACCAGCCACAGCAGACAGGTCGTTGCATACTAGGCAACAGGCAAAAGTCTTATCCCACTGTTTAGAGAGGCTGGGCTGAAGGCAGTGTTGATTTTGCCTGGGGGTTGAGAGCAGAAAATGGGGTAGGAGAGGGTTTGACCACATGCTGCAAGGCAGACCATCTTCTCTGCAGCCCCAGGGATGGATGACCTGCCGTATTACTGAAGGACAGTGGGTCCAGTAAGAGATTCCCCTCCTTATAAACCTTGCCTTGCCTGTTCAGCCTCTGCTGACTGGCAGAAAGGACCTGTGGAACAGCAACTGCTACAGAGCCAGGTCCCTGGGGCAGGTACACACAGCACCCAATGGGGTATGAGTACCAGGATGGGGGAAGTCCCTGTGCTGCCCATTTCCACAGTAGTGAGCTGGGTACAAGCATTTCCTGTGACCTAACTAGCACGTCCCAGTGGATGTGCCATGGATTCCCACTGTGGTGTTCCCCAGAGGGACTCTGACCATCTCCTGCTGCTGTCACAGCTGGAGGGGAGCCACTAAAGAAAGGTTAAAGGGGTCTGTGCAGCTGCCCAGGCTATGGGTATGGAGGCAGCAGAGTTTCAAGTTTCCCTGGAAAAACCTTGCTTATAAGCCCTGGTGTCACAGTACCTTTTTCTGTTGGTGGTCTATCATGACGTTGTGGGGTTTGACATCCCTGTGCATGATTCCCATGCTGTGACAGTAATCCAGGGCCTGGCAGACACACACACACATTAGACATGGCTGTAACCACAGGCACAGCATTAGCAATCTAACAGACAGTTCTCAGCCAGGAGCAAGAGCTCACAAGGAAGTGCCGTAACCCTGGCACAAGAAACTGGCATTTTCAGCTCTTATGCTACACGTGGATGAACTGGCAAGCTGGCAACAAGCCTGTATGGATCTGTGTTCCCTGCACAGTCATTGAAGAACACGATCCAGAGACGTGTCCCGCCCCGTGACAAGCCCAATGCTCCAAGCTGGGTAGCCCTGTGCTTCCTAGGTCATGCTGCCTTCCCCAGAAGGGGATGATTCTTACATGCATACAGTTTTATGGCCCTCCAGTGCAGCTTTTCACCTGTGCCCCAAAACACACTTAAGCCAGAAAGTCACCTCTGTCCTGCTGATTTAAGCCAAACCTGCAGTTAAAAAAGGCAGGTGACAGCACACGAGGGAGAGCAAAGCTGCTTCAAGCTTGAAGGCAGGAGCACACATAAGCTCTCCAGCTCCATGACCTTGCACCACTTGCCCCCCCCATCGCAGCTGTTCCCTTGAGCAGGGGGGTGAGCATGTTGTTTTCTCATCTCCAAGGGGAGGGAGATCCATCCATCAACATCTATCAGATGCTATGAGATCTCCAGCAGCATGGAAAGAGGGTACAGCCTGCAGTCATTCAATATCCAAGACAGCAGTGCCAGGGAAGTAACGCTGTCCTTGGGCCCCTGCCACAGCAGGAAGCAAGGAGGCAACAGCTTCCATCACAGCAAGGCCAAAGAGAATATCCCTGCAATGACACGTGGCCTCACAACCCACAGGACTCACAGCACTGTGGTCCTGGGATCTCCAGGAGAGGAGATCTGTAAGAGGTTACACGAAGTGCTTCCAGTGATGAAGCTGTTCTAGTGTCTTGTGTTGCCAAGGTTGGATCATCTAAACTGCATCGTCCCTCCCACCCTAATCCTGGGCTGCCTTAGGCTCCCTCCAGCCTCCAGTAGGAAGGTCCTTCCCTTGCAGACAGATGAACAAGCTTGGAGATGCAGAGAAGAAAGCCTCCCTCAGGCCTGCTAGACCTCTTTCAGGAAGTCTCCTGCAGTCACCAAGTCCTGGAGCATAAAGGACTTTCCCTCACCTGTTCCACTCATTTCCAGAGGCAGGGGAACTGGAAAGTGCCAGCCCAGAAACCCCAAGGCCCTGCTAAGACCAGACACAGCCAAGCTGCTGCTCCAGCAGGTCAGCACAGAACTGCCTGGGATGGGCTGAACCTGAAAGATCTCCCATGGCCTGCAGCTGGAGACCCCTGAGCTGTGCAGCACATCTCACAGACCTGCCACATGGCTCCGAGAGCAGTTCCATGGGGAAGTGCAAGCTAGGCTAGTTAAGAGGAGGTGTTTAGGATGCTCCTCAGCTTTCATCAGGAGGGCAGGGAAAGATTTGGCTGGGAGGTCTCAAAGGAAAATACCAGTGCTATATCAACATGTAACAGCTGGCATAATCAGAACTTTGTTCCCCAAGACCACATTCCCAGGGTTCTGTGACCACAGGGCACTGAGCTGGCTAGTTTATTCTTGATGGGCCATAGATCCCCCACCCAGAGAAATGGGGGTCTAAGGTCAAGTGGGCAGAAGTCGCCTTCTGGGTCTGCATTTGAACAGTGCAGAAGAAAAAAACCCAGAGCTGGTAATCCCTCTCTTCCAGTCTCCCTAGAACCCCAGCTCTCCAGCCCTGCAAATGCCTCTCAGTGCTTGCCCTGGGTCTGGCTGGAGGGAGTTGATTTTCCTCACAGCAGCTCAGTGGTGCTGGAGACACAGGGAGACCAAGCACAGCCCTACCTGGTGACTAAGAGTCACAAATGCTTCCCAGGGAAATGACAGACCCCAGAGAATCAGAGGCTCTTTGGAGGTGACCTAAGGTCCCCAGTTTGGCTGCAATACCTCACAGCAACAAGCCAGGTAACCAGATCTCCTCCCAAGCCTTCCCAGGTGATGAGACATGGATTCTGCACTGAACAACACAGGAGAAGTAACCACTCAGTGGCACTGCCCCACGAGCCCCACTACCACCACTCTCATTCCAGGTCTCCCCATCCAGACTGCCATATGCAGTGCCACTCACCTTCAGCAGCTCATACATATAAAACCGAATATCAAAGTCTGTCAGGATCTGGTACAGTTGCTGAAACAGATTTGGGGAGGGAGGAAGAAAAACAAAAGAGAATAAAAAATAAATACTCCACATTTGGATTAGTTTCGTTTCCTGCACCCCACTTTTCTCCAGCCATTGACCCCATTCCAGATTCCCTGTGAATGCTACCATTCCCGAGGGCTGTCCTGGTCTCAGACCTGCCAGGGCTACACACTAGGAAATCCAAAAAGGATGCAAGAGCTCCCGTGAAATGCTACTGGGATCATTCAGACTTATCACAGCTTCTTTCCAGCAGGAGATAGGCAGGCTGTCTGTCCAAGGAGAACAAGGCAAAAGCCCTTCAGAGCACACTGGAGTTGGCACAGACAATTGTGACTCTCTGTTGTCAAGTCACTGTGATGACTTTGCATGCCAGCATCGATGACAGCATTCAGAGCAGGTTGGGAACAAACGAGCAAGGTGTCCAGGTGCTCAGGGTGTGGCAGGGAGACAAAAAATTTAACCTAAATGAGCACAGAGCGGGGAAGTACAAAGGGGAGAGACAGCCTTAGAGCCACAGAGGCTCCCCTCTATCCCAGGATAAAGGCTATTGCAACTCAAGAGCACAGAAATGCTTGTGGGGCCAAGCAGAGCACAGCTCAGAGTTGCAGGGAAGTGCTTGTTACCAGCACGTGTTCACCACCCTCCTCTCTCCTGCGTCCTTCTGTGCCTACTCACGCAGAAGTGACGGAGATCAAGGGCGCACTTTAACCTGCACTGTGCCACCAGCACCAGCACTGGAGAACTCATCATCCTGCTGTTCCCATGCCAGGTCACAGCTGGCCCCAAATCTGCCTGCTGCTCTGTATCTGTCACTGGCAGTGGTGTCAGCCCAGCCCTGTTGGGCCGTGCTCTCATCCAGGGAAAGCAAGGCGGGATGCCAGGGCAGGGCATGGAAGGACACTTGCAGGGCAGCAGTGGGACCAGACCTCTCTGCCCTTTCTTACAAACAAGGATCATCTCACAGCTCAGACAAATCACCGATTGCATCAGCACTGGAGGCAGCTGCCCATCATGGGCACCACTTGGCAGCTTCAGGAAAAAATCCAAGAGCAAAGGATTGAAATTCACATTCCAAGAGAGCAACTCTAGCCCTGGATCCCCTCCAGGCCCATGTTGAGATCCTCAGGTTCCTGCCTTACTCAGGGCCATCTCCAAACAGACACCCCTCCCCACCCCCCAGTACTGCTCTTGGAAATCATTTGACAACATACAAGTGTCACTTACACAAACAGAGCTTTAACAGCCTCCAGGGCACAACTGCATTGAATTCTCGTGAGCTGGGATGATCCTAACGCTTTGGAGCAGCCCACTGAAGCAGACAAGTGAGCAGGGAGCAAAAAAGGCATAGCCACAAGCTATAGAGCTACAGCAGGGATAGATTTCCTGACTTGTGCACAACTCTGATGCAGGATGCAGGGCCAGCAGAGGACAGCTGAGTCCTTCCAGAAGTCTGTTTAAATGGCTTGCTAGGTAATAAACACTATGAGAAATGTGTGTAAAACATGTCTTTCTGGCATTCACTCGCCTGTTCAACTTCATCTGGCAACATCATGCCTAGGGAAGGAGAAGGGCAGGAGAGGCAGTGGCAGAACAAGGCTAGACCTCATTTTCCCTATTCCCTGGCTCCTCTGCCTCTTGCTGCCTGTAAGGAGGGAGGGAATGGAAGGCAGTCACCACAGTCTTTCTTTGCAGACCTGCAATGCTGTCAGTTCTCTAATTCATGGCCTTCAGCATTGGACCAGGATATGCCCACACACCGTTGGGCAAACAGCTTCGAAAAGATTTCCCTGGAAGAGCAGCCTGTGAAACCCAGCCCCCCCGACCCTCCTGCCGTGCCAAGGCCAATAGTGTGGCTATCAGAGCCCAGGCTCTGCTTGCCACAGGGACCATCCCTGCAGGAGCGTGCTCAGCCCCTGCAGGCAGCCTGTGAATGCCAAAGGCTTTGAAGGACAGAGCCATGGTTTCCACTGCAAGCGGGTCCTGCACAGCAGCCGCCTCAAGCAGGCTTTGACAGTGGAGCTCCAAAACCCCTTTGCTCAGCCTAGCAGAGGAGAGCAGACACCTCCTTTGCAGACGTGCCCCATGCTCTGCTCTGTCCCTTTGGAGTAGAACTACCAGAACATCAATCACTGTGGGGATTACTCGGACCCAGCCCAGATCTGCTCAGCCAGCTGCCAGCACTCTGGATCCCATGAGGCCTCAGAGACCTGGGCCGCTCTCCTTTCTTCCACACAGAGCACAAGGAAAGGCTGAACCCACCCACAGGCAGCCCCTACCCCTTTCCATCTTTTTGGTGATATTTTGGCACACATCACGTAACCAATCATAAACTAATCCTGTTAGTGCCCGAGGAGACAGAGACGTGCTTCCCCTGCCATGGGGCTGACAGGAGCTAAATGCTTATTCCTCTCCCTTGAGTGAGCAGCACAGCTGGCTACGTGCAGGAAGCAGCATCTGCAAAGCAACAGGGTGGCTGTGAGGAGAGACACTGCTTTGGGGTGCAGGGCAGGCAGCAGGAAAAGAAAACAGTTCCCAAAGCATTCCGGCCTTGGCAGCCACGCCAAGGCAGGGGAATCTTTTACAATTCTGCATTGCTTACGCAGGGCAACAATCCTTTTTTAAACAAACCTTGGATGCACAAGGATAAAACACACACGCTTATTTCCCTCACAGCAATTTGGCCTGAAAATTCACCGAGGTGCAGGTGAAGTGGAAGAGCTGACTCAAAAGCCCACTGAACCCACAACTCCAACAGGCTGAGCATCCTGAAGCAACCTTCCTTCGCTCACCTGTCTTGCCCATCTCCTCTTCTCGAGCTGCAAACCTGCTAATGTGTTTTAAGAATGAAACAGCCAACCCAACACGTAACTGCTCCTCGAGACCTGGCTCTGCCCCCTTCTTTCCTGAGGGATTTGCCTTTTTGGGGCAATGAAAAGCACAGTACCAGGTACGTTCCCAAAATACGTGACAGATGACAGTGGCTGAATTACAGGCGTGTCATTCCTAGTTTGAAACCAATTAGCAAAAGACATTTAATTTCACTGATGATCCCCCAGTTGACCGCGTGGCTCTGCAGTGCAGTTTTCATTTAAGGCAGATGACTGTGGGGAGCCTGAGTGCTCACAGATGACAAGTAACGCAGCAGGTCTGAAGGGAAACACTAGCCCTGTAACACAAGCTGCAGAACACGCACTTAGTCTGGTTCCAACTCATCCTCCCTGCAAGTACAGTGCCATCCCTTCCAGCAGGGACCCAGACAGGTAATTTAAGAAAATGTACTCAGCTCTGGGGAGGTATCACCTAATTCTCCTGTGTATACCATCATTTAAAAATGCAGTCCTGTGAAGTGGTCATCAACCCCCTGCTGCACACGAGCTGCCCTGGGAAGCCCCTCACACATCCTGAAGGTGATTTGCCAGCAAGATGCTGGTTCTCATCAGTACTGCTGAACCCAGAGGTGGACGCAGAGATGGGCAGATCAAAACGAAGAGAAGAGGTTTTTGTCACCTGGATTAGCTCACGTGGCATTTAACTCCAGCAGAATTTGGCTGCCCTGGGAGATCAGGACTGTGGAGCAGAGAGGAAAATGACTGGGTACTTTCCAGCTGCTTCATGTGTAGAGGTACAGGGCAAGCAGAGACCTCCAACAGAGGTGGTCTCATCTACTTTGTGCATTTTCTGCTTGGCATTTCAGAGCAAGGGAAGAGACAGCTTGGGAGCATCTGTACGGAAGAAGGCACCCACAGGCACCCTTAAGTAGCAGCAGCTCTATCATCTGCCAGTGAGCTGCAGGCCCAAGAACCTCCCCAAACAGGCAGAGAGCTCATGGGAGTGTAGCTCAACCAACCCACACACCCCAGACACAGCTGGGGAAATTCAGGTTACAAATAAGCTCTGAACAGGAGCAGCCGTACCGCATGCCCTGGGGACACGCTTGTGTTCCCCAGACAAGTTATTCCTGCCTTCTACCAATCAGCATCGGAAGCATCAATACTTTCTGTCTTAGACTTGCCCAGCTGTGAATTTGGAGTTCCTTGAGGAGCCAGGCTTTCTCCCAGGAGCCTAGAAAAGGTCTGCTGCAAGCTCTTATAGTTGTTTCTAACGCAACAGCCAGCACTGTTACTTCTGCTGTGGCCAGCCCACTGCTCCTTACTGGCTGCAGCAGTGCCTGCCCCAGCTCTCCATGTGGCTGGGATGGCTGGTGGATTAACATTCCACTTTGTGAACATATTTCAGTTACTGGGTGATAAACTGGATGATAATTTTTTCCTCTAAGGACGCAACAGAGTGGTGTAATCACATTTTAACAGGAGAAACATAAAGCAGTCCTTAGCAAGGTGCGAGCAACCTGTTTTATCTCAAGCCATATATTAAAAATTAAAATTAATTAATTGATAAAAAGAAATCTCTAAATAGAAAGTTAAAAACTTCCAGGATTGGCCTTACAGAGAGGCTGTGGGTCACCAGGAGAAGTACAGGGGTACATTCCCAACATGCATGTGGCACTGGAACAGCATAGCTGATGTCTACGAAGCCCAGTCAAACCAAACTTGCTTTAATTAGCCCTGAAAGGTCACCACACAGCACTCCTCTCACGGCTGTTTACTTGATGGAGGCAACGCTCATCTCCCCGCCCAGAGCTGTCAGGGCAGGCACTGCTGCAAGTTACTATTACTCTGGTTCCTGCAGTAAGTCTCTGCAGAGATTAAACAGCACTAAGACCCCACTGCAGCATGGCTGCAGCTCTGGCTATGCACACACACCCCATCCCACAGCATCCAGCTCGCCAGACCCACCCCAGAGAGACAGAAACAACGTGTGTTGCCCTGCACACAGATGGGCTGTGAGCCAACTCCTCCTCTGCACCAACATCAGCCCAGGGTTCTTCTCTGGGTGTTTGGGGCATCTGCTTCCTACAAGGCCTGTACCTACATCATGCTCCAGCACAGACAGGAAGAAAAAAACCCCATCCCATAACATGGAATGAGAGAGATCCCTGAACAGTGCAGGAGGGATGATTGATGGCTTTCTAATGGCTCCATTAATTCTCCACCACTGACTTTAGTGACTTAGGGTAAAGACTCACATGGGGGAAGCAAAGATGCCATTAACATAGGTGTGGCTGTTAATTATAGATCCCTTTTATCCCTATCAGTCTGTTGCTCCCAGCCAGAAACATCTGAGTAGCAGAGGTGGTTGTAGCTGCGCTCAAGAGGACCCTCCTTTCAGGAATAGGTAATACCCCTTGGAGTTCCCCAGAAATCAGAAGAGCCAGGGAATATCCTGCAGCCTCAGGCAACCCAAAAGAGCTCTTAAGATGTATTCAAGAATGCTCAGTACCCTGCTGTGAGGCCCCTTAGCAGTGGGAATGTGTTTTCCAGTCTCTGCCACCCCAAAGTGCCCAGGTCTGAAGGATTCCAGAAAAAAATGGTGTCACCTGTTCCATCAAGTGCACTGCTGTAAGCAGAGCACCACAGCACAGGGATTAACTTGGGCTGAATATATAGCACAGCAGTGATTACTAAATTGGGAGGGGAGTAAGAATATCTAACCTGCTGAACTTACTCCTCAGAGCTGGGAGAAGATCCAGCACACAAACTTTTTATTCCTTTTAATCTAGAGCCCAGTAACAGGTTTCTGATTTACATGAAGAAAGCAAAGTGAAGCTGACATAGGTGAAAACACCAAACTCCCCCCAGAACTCTTCAGGATTATCTGACAATCACAGCACTCTTAACAGAAATGGCAAACCTCCCTCCTCCACACTCAAGCAAACTCACCTTAAAATCTGTGTTATTGATGTACTCAAACACCAGAGCAGGGGTCTTTGACTGCAAGGGAAAGAGAGTCATGATTTAAAACACCCACTTGACCTTTCTTTGCTCCAAGAGACCTTAAAAAGCCTTTGCTTCCTGCCCAACCCTCACTAGGGAGAGCAAGGCAGCAGCAAGACGGGGAGAGCAGCACAGCCCTGCTCGTGCAAAAAGTGGAGGCAGCTCTGCTTATACCCCACCTGCCAAGCACCACCTCGGCACTGTGGCCAGTGCTGCTCCTCCCCACGCCAAGGGGCAGGGACAGCACCAGGCAAGGCGAAATGTGTCACCAGGAGCTAAGCCCTCACAGCCTTCCTTGCAGGAGGAAGGTCAGCCAGGACTGCCAGTGCTACAGCAGCATCACTTCCTCTCAGGGCTGCCAGCAGGATGGGAGTCACAGACCTCAGCCAGCTGCTCGTCAGAGGAAACTTCCCGGGAATGGAGCAATTGTGGCAACGCAGACCAGTGACACGATCGCTGGTCACTGGGTAGGACAGCAACCAGAAGGATCAAAGTGCTTAATTTCCAGTTGCCCTGATGGGCATTTAGGCTCCAGATGCCAGACAAAAGCTAGAAGGCTACAGGCTCTACTTTCTTACAGGCCTTCAAAAGTTTTCCCCCCATCAGCCATGAGAACTCACAGAAGACACAGAAAGAGTCTTAAAGAGCCTGGGGAACATGGAAAGGAACAGGAGCCCATCCAAACCTGCCCCATGCCTGCAGTCCCACCACACACACCACAACACATGGGCACCTACCACTGGATCCTTGACAGTGTCAATCAGATTAATGATGTTGGTGCCACCACGTAGATTCTCCAGAATCTTAACCTCGCGTTTTATCTTCTTTTTCTTCACTGGCTTAAATAGACAAAAGAAATTAGAAGTGAGAGTCCTTTCAGAAACGAACACTGATTTCTGCTGCCGATTTGGACTGGAACGCATCACACCCCCTCCTCTCTCTGCTCCCACCCTCACAAAAGAAAATTTTTAGCTCCAAAAAGGAGACAGACATCTTGCATGAACTAGGATTTCTCTCTCATGAATGAAACCTTTCCACTCACCAGGGGAAAATCAAACTACTCCAGACCAACATAACTGTGACTCCAGTGGTTAAAAGCTCCTTGGACTGCTATGTGGTAACCTCAGCACACTGACTGTGTTGTGCATTCAGAGCCACAGGATGAGCATGGTAGACCTACCTCTGCTTTTGCTCACCAGCACAAACCGGTTTTTTACTCCTTAATCCCGACCTGTTTTCCCAACAAGTACTTTAATCCCACAAAACAATGACCTGAGAGTCTCCAACACCGAGATTTCTAGTAAGCTCAAACACTGCTATGCCTGTGTGCACGTGTTGTTCACTATCACCTCGAGTGCACAGACCCAACCACACTGCATGCCACTGCAGCCATACACCATGACTGGTTTTGAAGACTACAGACATTTTAAGCAGTGTTGACTCCTCCTCGAATCTGTGCAGTCTCAGGAGCTCTCTTTGCAAAGTAAGCTTTTCTCTGGACATCACCCTGCCGAGAGTGACAAAGAACAGCTGCTCCCAAGGCAGGGACTCGGAGCTTGGGTTGGATTTTACACTCTGCTGATCCAGCCGTTCACTTTAATGCAAATAATTGTTTCTGTAACTCATCCACTCCCAGGACAACTCTAGCTCTGTGCCTGCTGGAAAAGAAAGGCAGCTCAGAGGAGATAAGAGGTGAGACTTTCTTAATGACCCTTGGCTAGTGCCCAGTGTGAGCAGCACTGGCTGCCAGTCACCAAGTCTAGTAGTCCTTCCTTGCAGAGCTGGAACATCCCCTCCTGCCCCACAGCAGCACTGCAGAGACATCCTGCAGGGACTGGTAAAGCCCTGTCTCTGAGGTTTGCTGATGAAAACACTCCTCCAGACATTTAGCTTTTTAAAACATTCACCATCCAGCACAGAGTCTGGTGTGTGAGGAGGGGTGTAATGCAGAACAGCAAAAGGTATGAGGCACCTTACCAAAGTGATACACATTAGCAGATGTCTGTGTGAAGGACAAAGAGCCAAAGGAGCTCAACAGCTCAAACTCACCACCCCACCTCTGCTGTAGCCTCCCACTTCAGGGTGCTGGTGGGGCAACTCATACTCCCCATATAGGCAAACCCAAGGCAATCCCTGGTTTCAGACCCCTCACAGGAATGCATGAGCAGACAGGAGAAGGAACAGAAGGTTTTATATAGTGGGAAAATATGGCATTTATGTAAGTGATAAAATATGCTGTCTTTCAAGGCTCTTCAGGTGGCTGGAAACCTTCAGATTTGAATCCTGTCCTTCTCCACTTGCAAGTTAAAAGACAGCAGCTAGACTTTCAAGCCAAAAGATGAGAATCTCAGCCTGAAGCAAAGTGCCAAAAATAACACCGGTGCCGGCACAGGGAGCATCAGCACCTCATAAAGCCACAGTGGAAAATGGCAGCAAGGCCACCGCAGCTGTCAGCCAGGGCTGCAGTGACGTGGGGGAGAGGGCAACCAACAGCCCCGGGGCAGTACCCAGACACAGCTGGAGCTGCTGGGAGCTTGGAAAGACAGGAGAACCAGCCAGAGCAGGGGGATGTAAACCAGCCGAAGTGAGGGCTGTATTTTTAAACCCCAGAGGAAGATGCTTCATCAGGGACTGATTTCATTTATGTCAGCGTGGGGATGGACACACCACCCTTGCGTCACCCATATGCACAGATCTTACCAGAAGGCCAAGATGGAATTAGAGGATGTAATTTGGTTACTCCGCTTGTCCAGTGAGGCAAATGCACATACTAGCTGTTTTCCAAGGAATTCAAAGAGGAAGCTGAGGTACTGACATCCTAAAGGCACTCACTGAATGGCCTGGCTACTGACAGATATGCATCACAGCCTCTCTGCTGCAACACTTGTACCTCATCAGGAGCTGAAACAGTGCCTGAACACAGCCAAGAGGACCCAAAGCCCACGCTGAAACACCCTTTCCTTTGTATTATTGTCATTTCAAGGGCCTTTTGCATCAGTTAGGTAGGGAAGGATATCCCTCTGAGATTTCCCCTTCTCCTTCCATAGTAACCACTGTTCCCACAGGGGCAGAAACTGTTGCCTTCCAGTTGCTTCCAAATGTTTCCACCTTTTTCAGGATGGGAAAAGGGTGCTCTATATTATCTCTATCAGAAATCTGGCCCTACCCACCACACACTTATTAAAAGACAAGAGCAGACAGAATCAGTGACTTTTGGAAAAAAGGAGAGAAGAAAGTTGGGGTTTTTTTAAATGAAATGCCTGCAGACAATTGCCAACAGCATCATCTCTGACATCACTGATGGAAGATACTCCAGCAAACACTGTCTCAGCACGAGGGGGAGTTCAAAGCCGCTCACTGTTTGCACTTTTTCTTGCTAAGCTGCAGCAGTGCAGAGATCAGGCCAGGTTGTCCACAGATGGCCACACCACCTCCACATCAGCTGTGAGCCAGGACAGGGCCCCACAAGCCTCAGGGCTGTAATCAGTACATCATCAGAGCACTCTCCCCACGTGCAGCCAGTGCTCAGAACGGGGTTTTCCACCACTACGTAAACGAGGATGAGGCAAGGAGAAACGGGCTGGAGTAATGTCATTTCAGAGGAAAAGTTACTGCCTAGGAGTGTGCTCCGAGGGAGATGAAGGGGAACAGAGTGTTTTCCCCATTTCAGATTTGCAGGAGAAAACAGATGGAAAAACCGCTGGCCTCCTCCTCACTCCACAGAGCTTTCACTGTGCCTCACACCACCTCCCACCCACATGTCCCACACCATTGCTCCAGCCACAACTGCAAATGCCATCGGCCAGCCAAGGGCACATCACTGGGGCCCAGTTTCTGCCAAGTAACCAGTTGCAACTCCAAGGAACTGATTCCAAGCCCAAGGTCTTGTGTCTGGCAAGTCAAGTACCTCGGTGCAAACCACTCCAGCACACGGCCAGTGCTGCACTGGAGGGAACCATTCAGATCAGAGAAGCTCTGTTGACTTTGCTCCTGTCCCAGACCCCAACACTGTTGAAACCACAGGCAAACAGCAGAATATCAGCCATGCACTGGGATTAAGTCTGAGTTGCTACAACTGTCTCTCACAGTCACCCGATCTGTCTCTCCAAGGATGTTGACTCCAAACACACATGGATTAAATGTGAACTGAAGCTATTATGGCCTCCAACCATCTGCCTCTCCCAGCAGGGATAGCTTCTAAAACACCAGCCCTTGCAGCCAGAGTATTTTTAACCGTACTCATTTAAGGCTGTTTTATTAAACCAGGCTATGGACAGCAGCATTTCAGGTTGTTTCCTACACAGGCCAATCCTCCTGCCCTGGGAGGGGGATTTCCAGCAGAGGAAGGGAGCAGCCACCTCAACAAAATGAACTACCCTTAAGTTTGATCCATGTTTGCAAGGCAATGTTTTATACAGGTGCAGACTCCAACTCCATCTGTTCCTACCCCAGAGGCATTTCAAAGCATTCCTCCATGTTGGGATTCTCCAGTGACCAGTATGAGTCAAAGCCTTTCCCTCTGAAATGGGCTCCAACACAGTCTCTCTGCTCTGTGCAAACACCTATTTCCATGTAATCTGTAGAAACTTGACAGCTTGGAGACTTCTGTCGCATTTGGTTGAAATTGGCCAACCAGTGCAAAAACTACTGGGGGGAGGAGGGGGAGAAAGGCTGACAGACAGCGGGATTGCATAAGGCTCGTTTCCATAGGAAACCAGGCTAAAAGACATGTCTCAGTTTAACCGTGTCTACACTGGGAGGGGTTTAATTACTTCTACTGCAGCAGTACCCTTAGAACAACATTACTGTCTAGCACAAGCCAGTTTTCCAGATTCCCAGGAAATTGCTCCTTCCTCAGGCAAACTGGAAGTGAGGTCGCTGTAGATGGCGGAGACAAAACACGCAGTTCACGGCTGTCCACTACACTGAGTGCCCAGAGAAGAGGAACCAGGTGACCTCCAGCCACAAGAGGATGGTCTCTGCTGGGCCCAGCAGCTCTCACTCGACTGTCCCCAGCCACCTACCCTTTGCTGCAGGTTTCCCACCCTATCAGCCAAATGGATCCCATAAGGTTGCTTCAATCCACTTGAAAGTCAGGCAGAAGAGGCAGTGAGAGCAGTGCAATGCCATCCCTCTGCAGAGGTGAGAAATGGCACGGGGTAAGCTTTGCAGTCAGGAAGATGCAGAAGAAAACACCTCTGTGACCAAGAGAAGAGATCCTGGGTCATTTTCCATGAGATCACGTAAGCTTGTAAGCAGGGAAGGCGTCCAGCTGCAGCAAACACCAGCTGGGAGAATTAACATTGTTTGCTAAAATAAACCTTTAAATACAAGGCTGCAACCATCACTTCCTGTCTTGAACAAATAAATGGCTGCCTGGTTAATCATCTTTTTCTGCCTGGTTTCTAAAGCAAAGGGAGCACACACTCTTCTTTCAGGTGCTTCAGTTCCAGCCTTCCCCAACAACCTGGGGGCCCATTGCTTGAATTCAAGCAAAGAGAGAAATTAGATTTGTTATCCAAAGTTCTCTGTGCGTTTTCACACTGCGAAAGGAAAGCAGTGACCAGGAAGGCGTATGAAACACAAGTTAAGTCCGAAGCATGAAAATCATTTTCCATTAGCCCAAAGCAGGCAGGCCTGCAGCGCACACACAATGCCAGCTGAGGAGCACACGTGCTGCTCTGAGGAAGTCCCAGAAGGTGCTGGGTTTTGCCCAGCAGGTGCTCTGAAATGGAACTGGGGTTAGCGCAGCAGGGAAGAAGGTTTAGCAGTCAAAAGATACAAATCCATGAGAAACTAAAGTGATGTATTCCATCAGCCCATAAAGATCACCAAACCTGAACAGCCTGGAAATACCATGAAGCTTCCAGTCAACAAGCAGGGAAATCTGAACACATAATGTCCAGGACCAGCAAAAGGCTTAAGCAGCATCCCTATGACAGGCTTTAAACATTTAAAAGCTGGCACCAGAAGCTCATTTGTCTCTAGCATTATCAAAAGAATCACAATAATCGGCCTATAAAGCCCAATGCCAATTGCTCAATAGGAAAATTGGCTTCAGAGCAGCTCTGCTTATTTTGCCAGACATCAGCTGGGAAACCAACTAATAGTATTTAATAGAGCTACAAAATCAAGGAGCCCACTTGTGTTAATATTCTGTTGGTTGTTTGCATCTTACCACTTCCACTATGGGAATTCAAACTTCTGCGAGCTGCTCTTGAATTTTAGAAAAGAGGGGGAAAAACGTACCCTGAAACTCCTGAAGTACTTTCACTTTTTTAGTTACATAAAATAGACTAAAGATTGGTAGAATATCCCAGCACATGTTCCGAGGGCAGCTTCATTCTTTCCTTCAGAATGCCTTTCCTTCCAACACGGCACACCCCGAAACTGCCCTCCTGGGGCTTCAGGGCTGCCCACGATACATCAAGACTTCTGCAGTCAACTGAAAGGGAGGTGTGTGAGGACCAAGCCCTGATCCCCACCACCACCATTACGTGGGATGGGAATCATTCCTTCAGCCTCTGCCCCGGGCCCCTGTGAACAGACACAGTGCTGTATCTCACCCTTCTCCACACAGGAGCTGCAGCTTTGCAGCTCATCAGTTCCTTGGTGCTGCACCACCACCACGAGAGTTACCAGCTGCACCTCCGGGCTTCTGCGAGACACCCAGTACTGTCCCAGTTGGTCTCAGCTCAAACAAGGCTGGACTCCAGCAGCCAACTGTGCCAAGCTCCGTGTGGGCAACTGGTGTTTAAAAGAGAAGAGCTGTGTACCCAGTTCTCTTGCAAAAGGGCTCATTTCAAGACTGCCAGAGGAGGAAGTGGGCCAGGGGGAGCTGATACAGCGCATGCAAACACAGGAGGAGCAAGAGACACAGAGTTACCAGGAGCGGGCATTGAACGGCTTTGGTGGAAGGTCACCGATCCAGTCAAAAGCTCCAGCCTGAGGGACCAACACCATCCAATTCTATTTCCCTGTGCAATCCCTTCTGCACACCAGCACAGGAGTCATTTCAGCACCCATCTAGAACATACTGATGTATGTGGGTTCTGAGCTTTTAGAGACAGAAGAAAATTTACCAGAGCCACAGGTCTACCTGCCCCAAATGGTTCTCCAGCTACTGGAGTGATAGTCTGAGTTCAACACTGGAAGGACCTTCCAGCAGCAGCTGGTATGAGCAGCAGCTCTGGAGGGTTCACACAGCCCAAATGGGGGAACAGGGGAAAAACAAAGCCAAACAAACAAGAATGCACTTGTGAAACCACGTACATGGTTGAAAGTTCCAGTGCATGGACTCAGCACAGAGGGACAAAAACCACCAAAGGAGAAAGGGGCTATTTCATCACTGTGGCAGAACCTCCATTTCACTGGTCCCTCTCCTTGTAGCAGCATTCTTCCCCTACCTCCACCCACATGTTGTGCCTGTGCAGAGAGGAACCACACAAGGAGACAAAACAGCCTCTTTCTGATGGGTTTAATGCTTTGCAGGCAAGAAGAGTGTACATGGACACACGGGCACATCAGGAAAGCAGGAGGACTCCTGCCTCCTGTACAGACCTGCCAACAGGGATGCTGTAATCTCCATCCTGAGTGGACACCAGGATGGAACAGGAGACTGGGCTGTGAAGGATACGGTGGTACAGCCAACACTCACCAACAGCCCTAACTGCAGGTAACTCTAACAGCACCATTCTCACTACAAAATATCACCCCTAACAGTTACAAGAAATTTGGGAAGTTAACCTTTGGCTTTTAGAGTAGCAGCAGTTCCCTCAGGAACACTGTTACCCCAGACCAGAGGATTCACTTTCAAGGCACAGTGGGACACACTCTGGAGCTGCATTAGCAGAAAACCGAAATGAGAAGCTCATCAAAGGGCCAGCACAGACTAACCTCAGCAGTCCACCAAAAATCTGAATCCATGTGGTTAGATATGGAAGAGCAGAGCTGTGCTTTAGATACCTGCATTGGACGCAGATCACACATGACTCACTGGAAACAAGCATGTCTTAAAACTTCCTTCGTACGTGCTGAGGAATGTCAGACCTCATCCTGGGAGTCAAACCTTAGCATCGAATTCAAGCAAGACACGACGGCACGTACAGGACATGTTCACACAGTCCCCCTTCCTGGCATGTCCCGCCCTGAAGCAGGCAGGAAGCATGTCCACAGCTGCACTGATGCCAGCCTGATCAAAAAGCCCACAGGAGCCTCCAACACCAGCGAGGGACTGCGGGAGCAGAGCTGCTGGCTAACTCCTACCTGTGAGGGGTAGGAAGGTCAGTACAGTGCAGAGTACCCCCATGTCAGCCCCGTGATTTGTTTCCTGAATCTTTGCTCCCTGAACAGGTTGAAAAGGTGGGGAGCTGCCCTCCACCTCACTTCTCAAGATAAAAGCTTTTTGGCAGGAGGTGCCTCTGTGGCAAACCAGGCTTCTGCCCCACTGTTCCACCTACACCATCCTACCTAGTCCATCCTGATGTGCTCCTGCAGCAGAGTGAGAAGCAACCTGCTTGCTTTGCCTTTCTTAAAAAAGAGCTGCAGAATTTTCCCAGGAAAAGTAACATTAAGAGTATCATATCTGTAAGGAAAAGCACTTGACTCAGGATATGGTAATGTCATTGTTATCTGCATGTTCTTAATTCTGCTCCTTTGCTGACACACATTATGACCACAACTAGTAACCATTTCCCTGTAGGATTATCCCTGGGCCTGCACTTGGGGTAGCAGAACTGAAAAGACACGCTGGGTACTGGCCAGCAAAATGAGGCACCTTGCTTTATGAAAGCCCAAAAGGCCTGGGGCAC
This sequence comes from Myiozetetes cayanensis, assembly GCF_022539395.1. Classification (NCBI taxonomy): domain Eukaryota; kingdom Metazoa; phylum Chordata; class Aves; order Passeriformes; family Tyrannidae; genus Myiozetetes; species Myiozetetes cayanensis. The sequence continues at coordinate 15,859,996 of NW_026087270.1, read as the reverse complement.
TGTGGCACCAATCAGAGCCATCAGCTCCCCGGCCTTGTCCAGTGCTAAAGTCTTCATGGGGCACTCGCAAACAAACAAGGCGCGTGGCTGCTGGAAAAGGAAGATCAGTTATCTACCCCTTCACGCAGCACTACACCAGGACCTATGCTCGAGCCTCAGCTTTGTTTAGGCTAAGGGACTTGCCCAAAGTCACACAGGAAATCTCTGTGGCTCAGTTCTGCATCAGACAAAGGGTGATAAAATTTCCTGACCTCTGTGGAGGAGGGTACAAGATGTTCAGGTAGCGCAACACCAAAGCAGGGGAAGAAAAGGCAGAGGCAGAAGAAGTACTCGCTCCGTGCTAGCTTGAGCTCGGTAAGTACAAGATGCTTCAAAGAGCAAGGCTGGGAAGAGACATCAGTCACTTCCCATGAGGCAGAGATATTAAAACAGTGACTCTTGCTGAAATTCACTCTAACACATAACATAAATTGTCCTCTCAAAAAAGCTTGAAGAAGCTAGCATGCTAAACAGCCGCATCCATTGCCCAGCAGCAGTATTACCCTTTGTCCCATCCCTGCAGCCACACAAAATCCTGAAGACTTCTGGTTGCATTTGCTACCTCACAGGATCCGAATTCCTCCTGAATTTGGAGGAACAGAGACACTCAATCTCTTTGCTAAGGTTCTACTGTAGGTACATGCAATCACATTTGCAATTAAGTTTGAGTCTGGTTACAGGAAACCAGAGGCACTTTCCACAGATCAGAGTGATGTTATTGCCACACTTCACAGGTTTTCATAACATACACAACGTGGTATTCCGAAACTCACTTTTCACTGACCCACTTTCCACTGGGAAGAAAGTTCATCTTTATTTATCTGGACCTTCTGCTTTTCCTTGCTCGCTCACAGGAATGCTGTCTGCATGTTAATGCAAGTGGGGAGAGCCAGGGGAACCAGTGGCAACACCATCCGCTTCAAATCTGGGACAAACCAGTCTCCTGCTCGCAGGGCATTAAGGCAACACATTCAAGCCCCAAGGAGAAGGAGCACCCAGCTGCCCTCAGATGACTCTTGCCAGCTGACTCACCGTCCAGAGCTGACAGGCTCCCCAGACATGACAGAGTTCGGCTGCCACAGGGAGAGGAGCATCGCTCCAGGGGAGGCTCTCTGGGCTGGGAAGAGGCAAAGGAGCAAGATTTCTGACGACTTTCCCTGCAGTCCCTTCTCAGCCTCCTGGTGCCTTTCTATGTGGGACAAGACCTGGGATCTCAATAAACCACAGCAGTCCTGAAGAGGCCATCAAGGGCTCCAGAGCAGCGTGCACAAATGCACAGTTTCTCCAGTCCAGCCACAAGCCATCTAGCCATGAACGCCAGCTCTGCACTGGCTACCTGTGACTGGTGTCTCACAGCAGAAACTCCCGCCTGCACCTACCAAAAAAAGACAAAAGCCCAAACCACATAAAGCATCCAAAGGAGGGGGAGGCCCAAACAGCATGCCAGAGGAACTTGGCTTGGTGAGGACACGTGAGCCTCCCCATTCTGCCCTGACGTCAGGCTCAGCCACACAGGCTCTCCCAAACAGCTCACCTGGCCACCACCTTGCCCACAGCCAAAGTCGGGGTGTGTGTGCCTCCTCCCAGAGACAGATGGGAGATCACACCTTTCCCAGGAGCGCTGGCTGGACAAACCGTGACAAGTTCCCCAGGAAGCTAGGGCAGATCCCAAGGAAGCAGGCACAGTGAGTGAGTGGGGATGTCAGCAGAGACTGCCAGACACACTATCCAAGCGGATCTAGCAAATGCCTTAAGGCTACAGCCCTGCAGAGACACATGTCCTAGGGAGCTGCTTTTCTTAGAGGCTGCAAGGGCACGCTGAGCTCAGAGCCCCCTGCATGCTGTGGATGAACGGGTGCCCAAATTCTTAGAACACCCAGGGTCAGACACTGGTTCCCACGTGCTCCTGGGGAACAAGTGACAAGTGTGGCTGGTCCAACAAGTGACAGCCACAAGTGTCAGCCAAGCCAGAACCAAACGTACTTCAACTCTAACCTTTCATTTCTCTCCCCTGCCTACTCCCAAATCATCAGCACAGGGTGCTGCTCGGTTACCACAGCTTGCTGCGAGCCTGTTGCTTCGGTGTCAGACACAGTAAGGCGTGCTCTGCACTCAGCCATCCCACACTACAACCAACCACTGCTGCACGAAGGTCCCCATGGCCTGATCCTGCCAGGGCTAAGACCCAGCACATGGGTCACTGACGTTGACACATTCTGGATGGGCTCCTGGACACTCCTCAAGCTTCCACAGCAATTATGGTCTGACTGTGATGAAGTTCTTTCCTATGGTAGATCCTCTAAATGACTGAATATAAAATTTTGCTTTTCTGACTGCTGAGCATCCCGCAGCCTGGCTCTGGAAAGGCCACATGCCAGCTGTCTGGAGGTTAACAGAAGGATTGCCCCCTCCGGGCTTCGCATTCCTGTTGACATTGCAGTCCCTGGGCTGTTTTAGACAGGCATTGCCAGATCCGATTTGCCAAACACAGGCAGCCCATGCAAGGCTGTTCAAATGTCAGGGCTCGCAGCTCTCCCCCTCCAGAGGAGCTCCCAGCCCAGAGCCATGCTGGACAAGGAGGGGTGGAGACATCCAGGAGCAGCACACAGGACACCAAATCCATTTCCAAACCCACCGTCCCAATGCCCTTAACAAGCAAACACAAGTTTTGGGACGAGAGAGAAGATCCAACAGCCCTTCGGCCCTGCCAACCCAGCCCTCTCCCCCTCGCTCCCAACCACCACGAGCCCGCACGCCATCAACGGGACACTCACCTTGAGGATCTTCACGACGACCCTCTCGTTGTTGGTGATGTTGATGGCCTCAAAGACCTCGCTGTACTTCCCTCGGCCGAGCTTTCGGACCAGCTGGTAGTCGTCCTGATTGCTGCGGGCACCAAGAGGAGAGGGGCGGTGGGGGCGTGTGGGTACAACCAGCAGGGCAGGGGCCGGGGGAAAGGGGGGGGTCCTCCTCTCCCAGCCTGCCCCTCCGCCGCCCGCAGCCCCCTGGGGACCCGGGGGGTCAGGGAACCCTCCCCGCGGGCCGAGGCCCTTCCCCAGGAGGGCGCGGGTGGGCCGGGGGAGAGAGGGAGGGAGGGCGGGGGTCCCCGCGGCGCTTACCCCCAGCTCGGGACGTGCGACTCGTAGTCCCAGTACTCGCGGCTCCTCAGGCTGTTCACCTCCGCGTACACCCGCGCCCGGCTGCCGGCGGCCGGGCCGGGCATGGCGGCGCCGGGCGGCGGCTGCGGGAGGAGGAGGAGGAGGAGGGCGCGGGGCCGGCGCGGGAGGCCGGCGAGGCGGGGCGCGGCGCGCAGGAGGGTGGCGGCGGCGGGCGGCGGCAGGGCCAGGCCGGAGCGGGGCCGCGGCGGGGCGGGGCCGGCCCGGGGGCGGCGGGCACGGGGCCCGCGGAGGTGCCGAGGCCCGGGCCCGGTGCCGGCGGCGGCTGCAGGCGGGGCCGCCCCGAGCGCCGCGCAGCCAACCCGGAAACGGCGCCGCCGCCACCGCGCCCGCAACAGCGCCGCGCGGCGCCCCCCGGCGGCGCGGAGGACCGACCACCCTCACAGCGTCCTCCTCCGCTCCTCCTGCCACACGAACGCCCCTCGTGCCCTGTCACTTGTCGCCCGTCACGGCCCTGCCACGCCCTGGGGCCCCGCCTCAGCCTTCTCCTGTCCCCGCCGCGGCAGCCTGCCACACCCCCCGCCACACCCTGACACGCTCGTCACCCCCTCGGACCGTGTCACCTCCGCCGCCCTCGTCACTCAGCTCAGCCCCGCTGTCACCCCCATCGCCACCTGCCGCAGCCTCTCTCGCATCCCTGTCGCGGTCCCCTCGCTACCCCTGTCATCCCCAAGGACTCTTGGGGTGATGCACCACTGCTGAGCAGAGGGGAAGCATCTCCTCCCTCCACGTTCTGGCAACATTTTGCCTAAAGCCAGCCTGGGACACCCTCAGTCTTCTTCGTGGTTTATGTTCAATTTTGTGCCCACCAAGACACCTCTTTTTCAGAAAAGCTGCTTCCCAACAGAACTGGACCCGGTTTTGATCCCTGGGATACCCTGGTTTTGATCCCTGGGATACACTGCCAGTGATTGGCCTGCAAGTAGACTTCATGCCACTGACCAGGTGTGTTTATGAGTCTCGCTCTCCCAGGGCACTCAGCCCTGGAGAGAAAAGGCCGATGTGACACCCACTCCTGTTGAACCTGTCCTAACAAAGCAGGAGGAAAATCAGCTGTCCCTGGGGAAGGCGTCCACTCCAGAGTCCAGCATACCGGCCCTTCCTACCAGGACTGCACAGTGAAGATGAACATAATCTCTTAGGACCTGGAGGAGCCCCAGAAATGCATAAGCAAAGCAGTCACCCCCTGCATAAACCGGAGTTCATGGCAGCACATGCAAAGGCCGACGCCTGAGACACAGGTTGTGGAGGTGGCTGTTTCACAGAGCGACGGCTGGAGCTGCCCTGCTGCACAGCTGAGGAGTTCATCTCTCCCAGTGCGTTCTGCATGGGACCACAACGAAATCCTGTGTTAAAAGGGAGCTTTGCCTTCCACAGGGTGCTGCTGTTTGGGCAGAGATGCTCAAACATCGAGTTGGCGAAATTTTTTCTGCTGGATAATTTTTCCGGTGGAGTACGCTGGGTTGTCAGCAGTTTCATCGCTGGGGACATCTACCTTGGCACTTTCCAGTGGGACACAGGCAGGCTACCAAACCGGCTTGCCAGGCTGATTCCTGGCAGGAAAGCCAGCCGGTGTGCTGCCAGCTCCTCCAGCTGGCGCCTTGGCTGCCTGGCTGCGGGCACCGCGGTGCCTGCTGGCTCCTGATGCTGCCCGGCGCTTCCCACAGCAAAAAGCCCTGTTTGCAGTTACAGGGAAGTTTGCCAAGCTTTACCTACTTTCGGTGAAATGTTAGTGGGCTGGTTTTATTATTATTGTTATTATTACTATTTTCAAATCTGGCCAGAAAGGTCCAGCTGTTTCCCAGAGCAAAGTCAGGGAAAATATTTTTTCAGCCATTAAAAATATCATCTTGTCTGAAGACAAGAGATTTGGAGTCTGGTGTTTGGCAAGGGACAAATCCTCTGGCAGAGATGTGCTGGGTCTGCTGCTGACCTCTGAAAAGTTTTGTGTGTTGCTGGACAGAACTATAAACTTCTTAAAACTTGCACCCCACACTCCTGCAGCTGCAAAACCTCTGGGCTCTCCACTGATGCCATCCCTGCTCACCATCCTATCATGACTCCACTGGGTACCCAGCTGCTTTTTCCCATCCTACTGAAATACTTCCTGTTTCAGGCTGGAGCATCTCAACCATGGGCTGGTGCAGATACCCGATGTTATAATTACCTTTGCAGTGTTAATCAGCCAGTGCACACAAGCACTGCTTTGTAGACAGCTTTTAATTCATGTCCCCATGTTGAGCTTTTCTGTGGGAACCCCATCCCGCCTTGCACACAAAGAGGACCTCCAGGCTATGCCACATATGTCCCCTCCTCCTCATCTCGAAACACTTGATTTTTGGCACTGAGTTCTGTGTGTGATGAAGATCCCACAATGAGGGATGTTCATCCCTGCACCCAGTGAGGCCGGAAATGTGATTCCTTCCATGGATTGGATTGTGGTTATGACTCAAGATGCATTTTGAAGATGAGTTTTGACATGAAAGCCAGAAATAGGACTGGCTTTGTCGGGGCATTGATTTTTCTCCCATTTATATAATTGGCTTGCATCCCTCATCCCAGAAAAGCCATGGAGATGCACCACCGGCCACACCATCAGCATCTGGGGGAGACACATTTAAACAGATCTTCCCACTCTTCCCACTTTTCAGGTCTCACAGGAGGTCAGCACTGCCAAAGAAGTACAATCCTCACAGCAGCTGTCACGGGCAGCACAGGATTCCTCCCCTGAGGCCAGCCTGAACTTCTTCCTTTCCCCAAAGGACCAGCTGCTTCCTTGCCAATGCTGCTGGGAGACAGGCACCTCTCACAGGGAACTGCAGCCTCCCAGCAGCCTGGCTTTAACCTCGGAAATAATGAGTTTTCATCTCCGTGGAGAACGAAGCCGGCCTGACTCTGCATAGAGACAAAGCCCCAAGTTTGCCGCCAGCTCTGCCCACAGCAAGAGGAACACGGCGCTTCTGTGAGCTCACACAAAGCCTCCCTTGTGCAGGAGAGGATCCAGCCAAACAAACCATCTCCTTGGCTGCATGTCTCCTGGTGCTCCATCATTTTTACTATTTACTGGATTGTTCCCACAACCAAGGAAAATTTAACAAGTAAAAACATCTGATAAAAATCCACTGACCGCAGTAAAGCGCCAACCCAGCCAAACTGGTCTGTACAGCACAGCCCTCACAGCCTTCAGGATACGTCCATTCAGTCTTGCCACCTAGAAAAACAAACTCTGTGTGGTGCTTGCAACACCACCAGTGTGGAGGCTTTGAGTAAAGCTTGTGTTACCAAAGCGCAGTGTGAGAGACACTTCCTTCCCCAGGCCCGGTTCCCTGTTGTGCAAAGACAAGTCTCTTATGTCACTTGCTTGGCATTTTGTGCTTCTCCTGTTGTGTTTCCACATCCCACTGCTCCCCTTTGCTGCTGGTCTTGGCACTAAGGTCCTGACTCCTGGTGACAGAAGTTCTGGCCAGGTGTCCTGCAGGAAGAATGCGCCTTGTTGTCGCTGAGGAACTCTGCAAGAAAACTGCTTTTGGCCACCGGTGCCTTCAAGCTTCACAAGGATTGCTCACAGATGGTTCAGATCTTGGGGACAAATCTCAAGGCAAGACTTGACTTCAAGACAAAATTTGAACCACCTGCAAGACTTCCAGTGCTGAGATGGGTAGTGCTGGTTCTGGAGGCAGCAGCTGGAACAAAAGCTTCCATGATGAATGAGTCAGGTACCAGCAGGATGAGGCCACCAGAGTGTTCCCTTTGGTTGAATTAATTCCAGCAGATGTGGAGCACACATGAGCAAACCCACCTACCACCCATAGACAGTGGTGTTTGCCACCCTCAGAGAAGGTGGCCTGGGACTGTATGGCCAGCTGTGAATGACACCAGGCAGGTAGAGCTGTTGCACAGGAGATCTGCTGCACAGCTTACTTAGCCAGCTCCTGGAATACACCTCTGGATGGGAACCTTGCTTTTTTGTGAAAGCACACATGGAGACTCCAGAGGGTGCTGCCTGCAGTAGATGATGCAGCAGACCTGGAAGAAGAGCAGGAGCAGAGGAGGGCCCAGGACCAGGCTGATCCCACATGTTACCGTGGCAGCCATGAATAAGCCATTTCCATAGGCAGGACAGTAGGATCTGTCAGGAAAAGCAAACAGCAGTTACTAGCAGAAGTCTGGTCAGTTGGCAATACTATTCTCTAAGGGATGTGCATGCCCTTAACTGGAGGACAGATCCATACTGAATTAGGTTTTCTATTATAAGGATGATGACTCAATTTATTTCTACAGGATGCCCTTGCCAAAGGGCTCTGTGTCTGTGTAGTTCATAATAAAACAATTAAAAACTCCATTAATGCTAAAATCTTACCAGGCTAGCACAGAGAGGGTCTTTCCCTTCCCACAACCAAGAGCCTGCCAAATTTACAGACCTCATGCAAATGGAAAGGCTATGGAATTATTTTCGAAGGCTGGAAGACACTAGATGGGAAGGGTTACAGATGGACACAGGTTTTGCACTCAGAAATCATCGCCATTTGACAGATCATTACACTGAGGAAATCTGTGTGATCATGTCTTGTACTGGCTCTGTACAGTAGCAGGGGAGGTCTAGCTGAGGAAGCATGAAGGACCCAGCACCAGTGGGACTTCACTGACTTCACATCGGAGGGAAACTCCAGTTAAAATTAATCCAAAAAGGGAAACAAGGCCTTGAGATTCACAGGTTCTCTCAGGCCACCAGCCTGGCAGTGTTCCCACCAAGCAGAGCAAAACTGAGCTGGCCAGCCAGGACACCTGTCCCAAGTATGAATATTCCAGCTTTGTTCATCTGTTCATCTGTTTTTCTGAGCAGCAGGGATCAGGAGTGTACAAAGAGAAGTCTCCTTAACATTCCAGTCCCTACCTTGGATTGGGGCACCACTAGCTTCCCCAGGCTTCCCCAGACAGATACCTGGAAGTCACAAAGTGGTATTCTTGGTAATCTGCTACAAATTCTTCTATCCTAGGAGAAGATGCCATGCAGACAGATGGCTCTTCCAGTTTCTGCTTTCATCCCTGCCTACATCCAGCTATCTTGCCTCATAAGTGTGAGGGTATGAAAATTCCCTAAATTTTCTTGTGTGACCTACCCCTAATCCCTGTGGAACTGGGCTGTTCTAACACCTGCAAAGCTCTGCAGGATGCCCAAAGACATGAGTGACTGATAGAGCACCCAGTGATCAATGAAATGGTTCACACTGAGGAACAGGGTCAGACTTAATGGTCAGAAAGCTGGTCAGGGCCAAGATGCAGGGCACAGATACTTTCATGGCCATTTCTGCCAGTTGGATACTGGATCCTTTGCAATGGGAGGCAGAGCCTGGCACAGCCTGCCCACATTTGCTGAATTGCCACACTGCCACTTTCCTCCAGACATACTTTCCTTTTACCTGACCCCCACTCTCTTTCCCAGCCACTGTTTTATAGGTCCTGTGAAACTAAAAATTTTCTTCGAAAGCCAACTAAAGATCTCTCCTCTAACCATTGAAATTTATAGCTTAATCCAAAGCTTACTTTGAACCCAAGCTAGCAGGTTGTCAGCATGGGCAGAAGGTCAGGAACTGCAAGCACTCCAGCTACGAATGCAGTGGGGACCAGGCCACTCAGCACTGCCAGTACGGGCATACTTGGAGTGCTAATCTCATCAGTTTGCCAAGTTCGAGTGTTATTTTGCAATGTGATTCCTCCCATTAGGACTCCCATCCGTGTTTAAAACCATTTCCTAGCTAAGTCCCCAACCCCAAGCTTTATTCCTTTGGTCTAGATGCAGCACGAGGCACCCAGCTGGCTTTGGGGTCTGCAGGCAGCTAGAGCAAATCACACAGTGAATAAATGGCTTTGTGGGACTGGACATCTGAGACTCTGCTGTGGGAGACCTGGGGTCAAACCAGTAAGGAAAGCAGGTCCAGCTGTGGGGGTGGGCGTGTAGGGAGTCAAGTGGGGCACCTGTTGCCTCACTGCTGAGTGACCCATTGTGAAGGGACTTTGGTCCCAGCAGTGAAGTTGGGAGTGTGACTGCCAGAGAGTCTCGTGAATGGTCGGAGTGGGAAGTTTCCTTAACATTAAGGCACTGAAAATGTGCAACTTGAGTCTGGTTTTCATGAGTGTTCAGTACTTACTGAATGCCATGAATGTATAGGAGGCCCTTTATTTGGCTTCTGGTTCATTGGCCTCAGGAGCCTGATTTTATGAACCACCTTTTTAAGCTTGGCAAAAACCTCTTATCAAGAAGAGATTGACACAAGGGTGCTCCACAAAATGCCTGTGACTTTGTAGGGGGTGAGTCATCCTCACAGATGCTGCCAGTCCTGACCTCTTCACTGAAAAGGCTTGGTATTTACACTGCTGCCTTTTCAACACTCCTCAAGCAGTAAAACGGCAGCAATCCTGATTTGAGTACCCACTTTGCTGGCTGGCACTGGGTGAGAGGTGACCGAGTCTCTCTCCTGGAGGCTTTTGGGCTAAAACCCATCATTATTTTTTACTTTTCTGACTCTGCATGACAGTGAACAGCCTCCCAGAGGCACTGAGAGAGAGAAATATATTCTGGCTATTTATAGATGTAAATAAGATCCATTTTCCAGCTGAAATACTAAGCAGCAGTTTGGAGTCTGCCCCCTTCCTGCACAGCTCTTGGAGATGCTCACAGCCTGGGCTTCCTGGATTTTCCCAAGATTTTGGGGTGAAAGAGCAGAAATGGTGATATAGGATGTATTCCCTGATGGGGAATACTAACTCTGGCCCTAAGTTTCCTGCAGTGGGACTCCCCTCTTCGATCCTTCCTCAGGGAAGGTCTGGGATTTAGATTATTGGGGCTACAGTGCCATTTCTGAAGAGCTTGTTACCAGCAGTACAAACCACGTTCTTACAGAAACTTTGATGCTTTTAAATTGACAAAGTTATTTCCTTTCTGTCAGCACCCTGCTGTTCCTTTGAGATTATGTTAAAATGCAAAGATTGCTTGTTAATTACTTCAAATGCCAGGGTTTAATTACAATGCCTCCAAGTTAAATTTCAAGCCAGCCAAACTTTCAGAGCCATCCAGGAGACAGACAGACATATATCCATTACCCATAGCAAGTTCATCCTTCAAAAAAAAAATTAAGATGGTCCATGTTACTTATTTCCCAGCACCAGTATCCCATTTTATTTTCCAGAGTTAGAGTTTAGAGACCATAATCTCAAACACAGGGTAAGAGCTGCAGGGTTGGTGTGGTAAATCACCTAACTTAAAGCTCATAGATACTTTTTGGCCCTTGACAGCCAGAAAGGTGCATCAGGCTTAGTTGTGAAAGCATGTCTGAAGTCTTGGGCAGCAAGAGGAAGCCTCTAAAATTAAGCAGCTTTAGATTTCAGCAAAATCAGGTGCTGGAAAGTGTTCCAGAGATTAGCTACCAGTTGTAGGTATTTCCCAGGAGGAGAAAAGGAAACCCCTCTCTGCAGGCTCTGCACCTGACCCGTGAGGCACATTCAGAGCTGCTGCTGCAATGTTGGGCTGAAGATGTCTGAGCCTGTAATTTAAACAGCACCAGTCCCAGTCTCCCTTTTGAAGCTGTGGCAGTCAGGGACAACTGGAATGGTTGGTCAGTCAGGGTGAGAAACATCTGCCAGATGAGAGGTACCAGCACACGCTGCCTTGTCACTGACTCTGCCAGAATACCAAAGTTTCATCTTCCTGCCAGCGCTTTCAGTGGTGAAAGAGGATAAAGCATCCAAAGAAAGCATCTTCTGATTATACTCTGGGGACTGTAATCTTGCAGTTCTCTTTGGTGCTGTGTCTGTGTCAAAAACTTACATTTAATTTACACTGTCTTAAAAATTAACAGTCAGGATTTAGAAGACTGTGGCATGTTTTCATACTGCAATTTACCAGTTTTCTCAGAGCCCAAGGTCTGGAGCCACATTTCATCAGGGGGAAACAAATTTAGTACTTTTTGAAAATTTAGAAATTGTTAAGAATTAGACATCATAGTAGGGATAATATTCTTAAAAAATAAATCAGACTTGCTGAAAAAACCCCAAACCTATGACTTCTAAGACACCTTCATGACTTTTAGATCCCATGTAAATATTTTCTAAAATATATTGTTGTCAAAGCTGTGATTTAGCTCATAAAATCCTTGTTGTTTAGGGATAATAACACATCCCGGGGTTAATGGATTCCGTAACCTCCTCTGTTCTGGTTATTTTTAAGAATCAGGCACTGGCAGCCAGCTGGAGAGCACTTTATTAGCCAGCACCCCCAGAGAGCAGACACTGCGACACTTGATATCTTTTTGGCTTAGAGGATATGGCAAGGACACAAAGCTCCTCACAGCACCTTGGAAAATGAAACAAAAGCAATGACACAGCCTGAAACGTGCTGTGGAGCATCTCACTGACCAGGGATGCCTTGGCACAGGGTTTCCCTTATCCTGTGCCTGCTCTGTCCTGCTGCCACCGTGATCAGGGAGAGGGGCAGGTCTGATCTTCACCCTGCCCTGATGTAGCACCTGCTGCATGTGTAGTTTATTAACATCAGATTTTACATAAATCTATCTATCTATCTATCTATCTATCTATCTATCTATCTATCTATCTATGTCTCAGATCAAACCCTATTCCTTTAAGGCATTGCAGATCTTGTTTCCCTTTTAGGTCAATACATGTTCCTGTTCTCTTTGGAAACCCATGCCGGAACTTCCATGAATTCAACATTCAACTTTTCAATGTATTTTTTCAATAGAATAATTAGTGATTCATATAGTAAACATGTATCTACAGAACATATAAATACATATGTCTATACATATATGTGCAATTAGTATTAACATGTATTAAGGGGGTTTTACTGGCTAACATATATAATGAATTAATCTACCCCTAAGAAGACACAACTGTTTATTTGAAAATTAAATAAGCACTTCAAAATTAAACAAGCAAAACCAGAAACCAAAATGAATTTCTGAGAAAGTGTTATCTCACACTTTATTTTAAAATTTCTATCAATCAGCAGTGTTCTGTCCCAATAGGAAGTACAGCAGCTTCTGAATTACTTCAGCCCTAGACAAGGAATCTATAGTTGGACATATTTGTTTAGCTACTGACTCCTTGTCATCTGCTAGTGATAACAATATGTTCTCCACAACATCAAAGGCAATCCTAAATGTTAGATACACAAGGGTTATGGCTTTATTTTGTGAAGGTCTTATCTTGCTCTCACCAAACATGTATTACCCACTGAACCCGACTCGTTAAATTCTGTCGTGCCAAAGATCTGTCAAATTAGGCCTGTGCCAGTGTTCTGGTTTGAAAACTGATTTGCAGCTCTTAACAAACCCAAATCACGTCATCTGGCAGTCTGATTTCAAACAAAGCAGCAGTACACTTTTTGCAAGAGGTGAAAGACACCTTCACAGAGAGACACCGGACTCGGTAAAATTGCCAGTCTCCAAATCACAGAAACTCTGCAATTGAGGTGGGAGTGAAACTGCTAGTAAAAAAAAAAAAAAAAATGAGCAGGAGGAAATGATCTGTCATTTACAGGAGAAACAGGCAATAAAAATAATATTTCCCTCTTGGTTCAATTCCACTTCTTCTGCACAGTTTGGATATAATCTAATACAAATGTGCCCTTTCCAGAGCAACTGCTCTTACAGAGAGATTTGCCTCGGCTTTATTTCAAGTATCCGTTTGCAGGCCAAGCAGCACGAGAAGCTTTAAAATATGACATAAAAAAATAAAAATATTAACATACAAAATGATGACCATGATGGCCTGCCCATGCTTAGACAGGGACCTGAGCATGCACCCAGGCCACCTTCTGCCTGGGAGCCGTGTAGCCACGGAAGCGTGGCAATGAATCACGGAATAATTTGGAGGTCACTGGGCTGGGTGTCCTACCCAAAGCAGGGCAAACTTTGAAGTTGGCGCCGGTCTGAGCCAAGGGGTGACATTACCTTGAGCTCAGCACTGTGTAATGTGGGATTAGCTGGAAGTGGTGTGTGTCTGGAGGCCTCGGGCATGGCTGGGGCAGGCACAGCACCGTCTGCACCTCGCTGTGTTGATATCCCTGTTATCTCCCATGGGTTCTCACTGCAAGGTTTTGCAATTTGCTGCTCCCAGGCTAAACAGGGAAAGATCTTGGCATTGGTGCACATACACAAAAAAAGAGTTGAGGGACAACAAAGACACTTCTAACACCAGGTGCATGTTCTAAGGTGCAAGAGGCTAATGCCATGACAAACTACTAACAGGAAAAAATGACTTTTGCAGCCACTGATCCTGGAACAAACAAACAAAGCAAAATATGTAATTAAAAGGTTGAACACTACAGAACTGCAAGGAAGCAAACAAGGAGAGACACTGAAAAGTTCCCATGATTAGAAGAGTGATAATCACCAGCTAGTTTTTCAGCAGAAACATGGGCACAAGGAAATCTTTCGGGCAAGGGGAAAATGCCACTTAAACTGATGAACCACAAGATAAATCCCACTAAGGTCAATATGAACGTTGCAGCCCATTCATTTCAGCAGGAGGTTCAGGGATTAACCTGGTTGTTGAGCCTGGGCCCAAGTCCACTTAATACAAATGATTGGGAGGGCAATCACTCCCTATAAAGGTCACCAGGGCTCTGAGGTGCAGCAGTAGAAGACCCATTACTCCTCCTGAGCAGCAGCTCTGTTCATAAATTCACTTGTTCATAAATACACTTGGAACCCCAAACCACCAAGAGTTACACTGCCTGGAGATAACAGGCCAAAAATAAGCCAGGGAAGAGCTGGAAATGAAATGCTCTCCAGGTAGGGGACCAAGTTCCAGGCAGATTTTAAGAAATACAGAAAATACTTTTCTGAAAAAGCCTCTCTACTGCAAAGTACTGATACTTCTTCAAGTCCTTTATATTCCCCCCATCAAAACTGGTGAAACAGCCTATCCAAAATAATGATTCTCACAAGAGACATTCCACGAAATCCACTGGGTTTAATATTGGTGTATGAAGGTGTTTCAGTAACGCTACCATGAAGGGCATGAAGGGAAATGAATGGAATTTGACAGCATTTAGAAGGGAACAGAACTCATGTGCTTGCATTCCCTGACCTCCTTTGTTCTACAGTGCAAGGTGAACCCTGGAACAAACACACCTTAGGCCAGCTGTTCAACACAAAGGTCGTAGATTGACCTTACTGCTGATTTCAAACGTGTTTTGTAAGAAACTCTATTTCCTGCAAAAATAAATAAAACTGACTAGAACCTTTAGCAATGATGTGAAGTAGAATATGCTTAAAGAAAATAAACTGCCATTATTTGCTTGCATCTAGGAGCTTCGCTGATTCATGTGTATTTGGGAAAATGCACTGAAAGGAAAAATAGAGAGGAATTAATGTACACACAGTTTTGATTGGAAAACCCTCAAAAGTGAGTCATTATTTCATGTCTGCTCTGATGAGAAAACACAGCTGCAGCCTCTGCTGCATGAGAGCCCACATGGACTGACGAGATCCAGGCAGTGGCAAACAGAGGATGAGGATGGACGTAAAGCCTTCACCACTGAAACCTTGCTGTGTAGGCAGGACAGGCCAATGGCAGCAGGACAAAGTCCTCCAGCCTTCTCTAGCTGAGACAGAAAGGCACAAAAAAGTTCTGCTGGGATCTCCTAACAGGTAAGATCATCCACAGCACATGCTCTGGTGTGAACAGCTTGCAGGGGTAGCTATTTTAAATGCCTTATTACAACTGTATCATACTTATACTGGAGTGAAAAATATACTTTATATTGTTCCCTCACCCCCCCCAAATCTTTGAACAAATATTCCTTTACTATTTTCAGTTGCCCACCATGTTGGCAAAAAAAGGGTTCTGGAGAAATCTGCAGGGGCTTCTGGAAAGGCAAGTGCCAGCTCCTGGGACACTGCCCTGGAAAACATGGGAAAGAATTATTTCTATTAATGCAGCTACAAAGCTTTTCTTCTGCAAATCCCAAAGTACTCTAAAAAGTTAATTTTCACACAAGCATTCAGGTAGTTGCAGAGGCAGTTTGGAGAATTAAGTGATGCAGGTCAGCCATAATTTTCCAGCAATGTCAGATGTTAAGAACTGCATCCAGCAGTTCTTGTTGTATGTGGCAACTGAACCCCGGGTTTTGACATTAAACAAAAACCCAATACCTGTTGAAATAGCACCAGCACAAGATCAAAGAGAAGCATCTGCAAAGAAAACAAGACATGACTTCAAAGCCCTTCATTGATTCTCTCACACTAAAGTCACCAAGTCCTGAGGCATCGCTCTGCTTCTCCATCTATTTTGTGTTTAGATACCACAACCACCACAGTGTCTTCAAGTGTAATTAACTGACACTGAAATTGCTTATGCTGCTGCCATCCCATGAAGGTCTTGGGGGCTGGCACACATCCCAGCACATTACTCACTCCAACACAAGATGTCAACACGTCAGAGCAAGGACTCTTCCCACTGTCAGTGTTTCAGAGCGCTCACCATGCATGTAACCTGCACTGGCAGTGGACCACGCTCAGCCTTGCCTGGCTGGGCCAATGAATCTGTGATTTGCTACTGGAGGGCTTAATTTGGTACACTGGCAGGAGGTGAAAGTCCCACACAGTTCGTACCACCTCTGTGAAATCACCAGATCTTTCAAGAGCTCTTTGAAAGGTTAATCCATGGTGATCAAATAGTAACTTTGCTTCAAATATCCTAAAAAAGTGGAGAGGGATTAGATAGGGCTGAGTAAAATCCCTATGATTAGTAAAATATCACTTTGTGGTGCCTGAAAGTAGCAGAAATTAGTATGGGTCTGGAAAGAAAGACGGGAAATGCCACATTATTTCTTTGAGTAAAGTCTGGTGAAAAGTCAGCCTGACCTAACATTCAGACCCCTCTTGTTCTGTGGAGCTCTGGGTGCTGTATCAGTGCAAACCTTGCCATGGCTTCACTAGTTGTAGCTGGGAAATAGGTGGGAATCACCCTGTTGTTGAAACCCATGTAGATGTAGAACTCCTAAGCAGAGCCTCAGGCTTCATGAAGACCATTCCCAGCCCCAGGAATGGGGCACATACATTCTCCTGTGACTGCAGAGAACCATGACCAGCACAACACTGAATCCCTACCACAAGTTAACCTCATGCAACAAGGAGAACAGGGACTTTAAGCTTCCCCTCAGAACTAACAAAGTGGTAAAAACCAGAATGAGATGCAGATGACGCCAAATGCAGGAGCACAACATCGATGGGATCACACCGAATGAAGGATGACCAAGCACTCATCAGACTCATAACACTGATCTGAGGACCAAGCTGAAAGAGCCACATAAGCCCCAGTTTGCACTGGATGGCACAGAAACCCCACTGCATTTGTCCCTTGGACTGCCTGGCTGCTGCCCTGTCGTGGTCAGTACAGAACCTTCTGCAAGATGCACGGGTACAGCACCCCAAAGCTTCTGCTAAAAAGCTGGTACAGTGCTTGTTCAGACAAATTTAGCAGACACAGAGCTCTCCTAAATAAAAGAACTCATCAAAGAGAGCTTCTAAGGTAAATACATCCTCTTAGCAGGGCCTTATCTCTGCCCGGTGGATCAAAGAGCGCTCCTGCCCAGCTCCACAGCGTGCAGGCATTATCAGCAGTCCTCTGCAAAACAGGCTGGCTTGCTTGATGACTTGCAGGCCTAGTGAGACATGCATCACACGTGAAACTCGTGATGATGAGTTTGGGGGTTTCTAAAAAACAGGTATCTAATGTCAGACTGTCATTTAGGAACCTAAACAGACCCCCTGACCTTCAGAACGCAGAAAGCTCCACCACACCCAAGGAATCTTTTAAAAAAGATACTAATTGGTTTTATCAGCCTCCAAAAATGGATGATTCACAAATGTATTTGAAAACGTCCCCCAGGACCTGCATGTGCCATGAAATACTCACTAGTCACCAAAACTTGTGATTTTACAAAAATGCTTTCTGTTGGATTTTTTTCCTCTGTTTCCATTGCCTACTGAAAGACACACAGACACACAAACCAGACCAGGCAGGAGGAGGTGGCAGAACTTCTTATACCCAAAGTGATGCCAAATATACATTAAGCTTGAAGGTGGCAGTCTTAGGTCACTTTTAAAACAGTGATTTCCAACAAAGGTTTGATCTCGAAGGAATGATATCACATCTAAGAGATTGTGAAAGGCATAGTTATCCCTTTGGTGGAAGAAGAAGCTACCCACTTGCTGGCCCATCTCAGCAACTTGAGGTAGGATTTGTTATGAAAATCCTACTCTGCTGACAGAGAAGATGCTGGAAAAGGATGAATAGTTGGTTACCTTTCACTTTCAGGTTCACTGGATATGTGATCTGCTCTGACTGCCCTCTTTCATCCTTCCTGGGGCTATGGCTGGAATGTTCTGCTGGGAACAAAATGCATAAAAGGGATCAAATGAATCCGAGGCCACAAACGAGTTGTGTAACCAGGAATGGCTGATCCAGTCAGCTTCTGGTGAAGTCAAGGTGATGGTATCAGCAGGGATATTTTACCCCCTTCTGCTTTTGCTTTGACCCCTGGGCAGTCTCCAGCAAACTTTGTCAGGGATCCTTCCCCTCTGTCTTCAGGGATTCACCGGGTCTGTCACCACCATTGTGCTTCTTTGTGTTTTGGCACCTGACTGTGACCTCCTCCCCAGCATCACTTCCCCTTGTCCCTAAGGTCCTGTGATCCTGTTTCAGCTGTGAGTTGGGCACTTTGGTACCCCTTTGGCTTCTGGCATAAACGACTCCTTCAGTGCCACACCCAGGGGCAGCCTGGAAGCCTGGATCCAACACTGTCATTCTCGGGATAAGTTAAAAGGAGATTCTTTCATGAACAATCTCCCCTTTGAGGTTATGTGCCTCACAAAATGCTAGTGGTATAACCAGAAAACATTGTGTACTACGTTAAAAAAAGATTCATATGTTCTAAGAAAAGAACAGCAGAGAGGTTAGAAAGCAGAATAAATAAGACTTTGGCTAAAAAGAAGCATGCAGTATAGTCAAAAAGCACCTTCAGCATCAGCTTAACACTGCTTTCGAATTTATCAAAGGCAGAGAGGAACTGAAATAATTTTAGCCATTTTAGAATAGCCTTCCTGGCAAAAAAAGGCATGTTTTACACTGAGTTAGTTACCAGCTTGGATCAGGTACACTGTGCATGCACTTTACTCATGTGATCCCATGTCTGTCTTCACACAGGCTCTGTTTCATTCAGTCCACAAGACAGAGATGCAAAGGAACTTACTCTGACTCACCAGATCAGATGAGTCCCATTAGTTCCAAGTCAAGAGCACAGAATGAATCAAAGTGACTTTTTCAAGCAGATGAGCTCTGCCAGAAAGAGCAACGGGAACAAACAAAGCTCAGGAGAGAGCTGAGCCTGAAGACTGAGCTGGAACATTATTAAGTTAATAAGAAAAGCCAACAGAGAGGTTTGAGGGAGAGAGGGGAAGGAATTTATGCATTAACTTGCCCTATTGCTGTGGGGTTTGCCTATTTGTAGGCACTTGGACCACAGTCCTCCTCCCCTCAAAATCAGTGATAAAACCTCCCTTGTTGCACCAGTGCAGGATCTGGCCCTGCAGAGTAATTTATACTTTGAAATGTACAAGTTAATTAATCCTTTCAGTCTTGGTGAGGCAAGAGATGTTGACATGGCTCAAAAACTCTCTCTATGGAATCTATAAAAGAGAGATCTGACTTTCTCCAAGTCACAAAGTGCATCCTTGGCAGAGCTGGGAGGGGCTCAGAAAACTGCAGAGTGCAGAAATCCCAGTTCTGGGCTCAGCCCAGGCATAAACAGATCCCAGTTTCTGATGGCTGCTGGCAGCCACACTGACAGAAAGGTTCTGGGACCGGCTCACTCTGTGTCCTGGCAGTTCCTCTTGCAGGCTCCGTACTCCCCTCTCTGTGCCATCAATTCACCTGGTAGTAGTAGAACAGTTTCAGGGTAATGGTGAGATACACAAAAAGAGTCAGCAGCCCTCCAACTAAGAAGAGAAATACCATTGAAGTGAAGCAGGAGCTCACACACCGAGCAGCCACAGCTTCCCAAGCGCAGACAGTACAAGAAACTCCCCTATGTTTGCTCATCTGGCTGCAGATACCTCTGTTCCTACAGTCTGACAGATGCCCTCAAAACAGACATCTAAAAATCGTTCTCTTGTCCAAAATGACAGCGACACTCAGCTGTGCAGGTATAATTTTATTTTGTACGTGCTCGGAACCAAACTCAGCCCAGCTGCATTGTCAACGCAGACGCAGCGTCTGCCGTGAGGGGCCTCCTAGAACCGAAAGGATGGGAGCAGCCAGCCTCATCCTGGTTGGAATTTGTTCAGCAGTGAGATATGGGGACCCTAATGAGAAACATGTTGTGCACTGGAAAGGACAACCAGGACGTGCTGTCAGTGAGGACATCAGCAACACCACCGAAAAGCAATCGTTCGGCAGCACGTGAGCCCAGAGATGCCAGAAGGGCTGTCATCTGCCACAGTGTTTAGAACAGGAAGCAACTGAGGGAGGGTTTGTTTGTATTTCTAATAGCAGCCAGTGGAGATAGTTAAAACCATAGAACACAACAGAAAAAAACCCCAACCCTCACTCTGATACCTTTCTCTCTTCCCAGATATTACCGTACCGTTTAGAAGGTGCCATTAGCTCTCTTTGCACGTAGCAAGCCCTATAAAAACAAGAAAGGAACACTGAGAAAGTGACTTCACCCACTATCCTTTAATATTGCACTTGACTGAATGTCAGCCACAGGCCTGTCAATCCCACTGCTCTGTGTGGGCTCACACACAAACACAGAGAGAAGCTACAACATGTTCTGAGTCTACTCTGGAGGAGCCCACCCCAGACACAGAAACACAGAGGGCATGAACAGCACAGAACACAGGAGAAAAAAAAAAAAATTCTCATTTGCTGCATCTTTCTGAAGTTCCCAGTGATTTAGTTGTTTCAGCAGATGGAGCCATTGCAGTATACACCATGGATTGAAAACTAGGCCAGTTCAGCCTGTTCAAAGGGAAAAAAACCCTTCTGCCTGCTGTGAGGACGTTTTCAAAAGAATCCTTGGCTGTATCCATGCAAGTGTGTGTCACTTGGGCAACTACATGCTCTTTTAACAAATGGATTGGCTTGCCCCGAATGTCCTAGGACTGATTTTTAGATCTATAGGATCGTTAGTAATTATACAGTAGTATCACAACCGAAGTTCATGGTTTTAACGTGCATTTGGAAGCTGGCTGATCCCCACATCAAACCCACTCAGCAATTCTGGTATATAAACCCCAGCCTTTGCCATCATAACCACCCTTACTGGTGGCAAAATTCACTTTTTTACAGGCTGGATGTCACTACCATGGAAAAGGCATCTAAGCTGCAGTTGCTGAACTGTTGTGTTGCAGGATAACCCTGACTGATGGAGTCAGGCTTTCAGAATATTTACAGTGAGGAAAGTAATGCAAATAAGAATACAACAATTCAAGTTTCCAGAAATACATTCCCTTATGAGTATGACCTCCTAAAGGTTGTAAGAAGATAACTATGATCATAAACTCGGGCATGAAACAGCGAGCAATTCGTGGTACAATTAGAATTTGAGATAAATGGATTAATAATCTCCTGCTCAAGCATCTAATTAAGAAGAAGCTGTATTCATCAAAGGCTGCTGTTGACATTATACATTACTGAAGAGGAATGGGGATTTAATATCTCCTTGGTATGCAAAATCATTACCATTTTCCCTGATGGAGGCTACACAGATATGCAAGGGGCAGAGATTATGACACTTAATATAGAAAGAGAAAATGCCTGCCAGAACTGACCCCAGCTTTGCACGCTGTGTAAGATGCACTCATGAGCTACACAAGAGTAACTTGGTGAGTCTGCCCCATCTACTTTTAAATGCTTTGTGTTTTCAGGGTTAAAGATAGCACAGCAGCTCTTCTACAGCAGCAGTCTCATCAGCTCTGGGACGTGTTTCCATTGTGCTGCTGTGCTGATGGGAAAGCAGGGTAACACTTCTAGCCTGATACAAATCTCTCACCTGGAGCTTTCCCTGGACAGGCCATCACGGCAGGGAATGTTACACTGAAAGCAAGTTAAGAGGTTGCAGTTCCAAACCTGTCCTTTCAGCACCAGGAACCTACAAAGGACATAAATGGTTTGTTGTTATAAGATCCAGGGGTGGCTTGGCCTTATAAGTAACCTGCCAGAAATCAAGGGGAATTTGGCAAAATCAAAAGCTCACAGAGGCTGGGCAATGACCAAAGGAAAAGGAATTGCTGCCATGCATTTACACAGAAGGCTGGAGGTCTAGCTTCTAATCTATCATTCCATCCCAGACTCCAAATCAAAGACTTCTCATTCCACTAACTCCTGTGGTAGCTTTGGATTGAAACAGCTATTGGAATTGAGGCCACAAACCCCTTCTCATTTGGGAATAATTCTAAATTTAGACTCTAATCTTCAAATGAAAGTATGAAGCTGATCTACCTCACTGCATTACTAATGTTCTTTACAAATATATGATGCCTTAAAGGCATTTTGTTTCCCTCAGCGTATATGTGGCAAAGAATCGGATTAAAAGGATGGATTTTGCTAGAAATGCCCATCATTACACAGAGCAAGCACAGTTAATAAGGAATCAGTTCTATAAAAACTGCAGTAAGCACAAGCAAAAGAGAGGCCGAAAAGAAGGAAATAATAAAACTTGAAAAATAACTGTATTCTCCACCGGTGTGATAACGTGGTTGGTATGTGTGGTCAGAGGCTGGGCTGAACTTTGCTGGCAAATTAAAACTTCTTTGGGGATCATCAGCTACAAGTCAGGAGCTGCATTTCTGGAGCTGAAGCTTCTGAGCCCATGGGCTCAGCAGAGGTTATCTGGAACTGACACAGTGAAATGATGAGACTGCAAATAAGACAAAGCACATTCCTGGTCAGCTGCTCATCCGTCCTCCTGTGAAGGTCAGACCTCCCTCGTGAGGAACCTTCCATGGATGAGGGACCTTGCAGTGGCGTCAAGATGAAAAAGCTGGGCAGAGACTCTGTATGAATCTACAGTTTTGAACTGCTCCTTTCGAAACTGTGTAGTCCAGGAGTGGCTCTTCAAACCTTTTTGTACCAACTTGCTGAATTAGGGAAGGGAATCAATACCACCCCCTGACATCTCAGAAGGTTGGGTTTCCGTGAGACATTAACTCTGAAAACAAAATGCTAATTTAAATTCAGTGTTTTTAAGGGTGTGATTGCTAATCAGCTTTTCAGAAATAGCCAACTGTTTTGGTGGGGACAGTCAGAGTGGATTGGGATGATGCCATTGCAGCCAGCACTAATTATTTGGAAGGAAACTGAACGCAAGGGAAAATGTAAAAGTGGGGGAAAATGTAAAAGCAGAGCAGAGCACCACACAGGCTGCTGTGAAGAAAGTTAACTCCAACCCAGACAGATCTAGTACAGTGCTCTGCCACAAAATCATTCCCAATGTTTAAAGCCAAAGTAGGCTTGCATGCAAAGGATGTTATAAACAACCTGCTGCAATTTCAAGCAATTTGCATAAGACCTTTATCTTCAAGGTCTGACTCACACATTTCGCTGTCTGAGAGCTGAGCCTTGGTCTGTAGAACGAGCTCATTAGGAACCACAAACCCTATCATGTTTCACCTGAAGTAAAAAACAACTGTCATCCAGCCTGACATCTCTACCAGAAAGCCATAGAATTGTGGGCATTTAGAAATGGAGCACAGGAAAAAAAAAATCTGTACATAAGGGAAAGATGAAAATGTAATGACACAACAGTCATGGAAGGAGACCTTTTGTCAAAAGAGAAGAAAATATGAGCATTTTCACTGAAGCACCAATTAAAAGTATCAATGTCTTTAAGGACTGCTAATTGTAATATTGAAAGATATTATCAACAAAACAAAAAAATCACCCTCGTTGAATGGATATAGCTCCACTTTCTGTAGTGGATTTACATCTATTCATGCCATGGAGATATTTGGCTCTAAATTCTGTGAGGAGATAGGTTTCTGAACTCCATATTTTGAAAACAAGATCTAAACCCATCACTCATCTCAGTGAGATTATTTTGAGTTTGCCAAACCTTCCCCACTTAATGTGCTTTTCTGTTATTTTACTAGCTCTGCTTGTAAATACAGGATTATAAGAAAAATGAGAAAATCAAAAGATATGCAGCTTCTCCTAGAAGAGGTTAAAACCCTGTCAGAAATCCTCATCTGGATTTGTGTGATAAAGGCTGCCACTGAGTACAAGCCACAGAGTCCAGAGAAAATGCATTTGCTTTTAAATCATCCCATGGGGTTTTGTTCACTTTTGAATATGGAATTCCTGGATATTTAGCTGATGGCACTTGCACCCTGCTGACTGACTGGCAATGAGATATTATTGCTGGGCATGTACAGGGGTGTTTCATGGAAACCAAGATAAACTTTATAAGATCACAGAGCAGTCCATGCCTGACAGAGCAAAGCTGTCAGATCTGAGGACACACCGAGACAGGCTGTTCTCAGAACTGCAGAGCCACTCGGCTGGCAGACGATGCAAGCTGCCTGTCTTGTCTCCTCTTCTCATTCCCACACACTGTGAATCACTGGAATTCTTCCAGATAGGATGCTCAAAGTGAACTGCATCATCCCCCTAATCCCTGGACTCCAGTGTTTAGTATCTCAAACTCTCCCCACACGCTTCCCAAGCTCCTGACAGCCAGGATCACTTGCCTGGTCTGGCAAGTGATAGTGGGTAGAGAGGAAGCTGCAGGACCCCACAGGCGTCCATTTGTAGCAGGATGCTCTGCTTAAGTGTGGATAAACCAGCTCAAAATTCACCCTATGTGCAAAAGTGATCAGTGCTGGATGGAGAAGGGGGGTCAGCTGCTCTTGGTGTTGGAGAATTCTGAGCCTGGCCTGACTCATCAATCCCAAAGTTAAACACCACAGGATGTTTCACTGATGATCTGTCAGGAACAAAGGTTCCTGGCAGGAACTGGCACCTGAGAGGAAGTGACAGCACCCCTGATAAGGGAACCAACAGGTGACAGTGCTGATAACTCATGTAGAGCTGCTGGGACTGACAGTCCATCACTTTATACTGTAACAGTCCAGTCCCACTTTTTGGGAGGGTCTTCTCAAATACCCCTTCTCAGAGTGTGTGTGGAGGTCCCTCCCTTGAGTGGGGACACCCCTCAAGGTCACTCCTTGAGGCTGAGCAAAAGAGCTTTGCATTGGTACAGGTGAGTAACATCAATCTCTACATAATAAATATTTTGCTAGCTCTGATATAATTGCTTCAGTAATGCTGCAATAAATAGTACAGTGTGCTAGCCACCTATACTGTGTAGTAAATAATTCTGATTAAGATATTTTAGTTTAATCATCATAAATTCAAATAAATAATTTATTTTATTGATATAAATATATTCAGCTTACCATCCTTCATCCTGCAGGGCAAAGTCATACAAAGGCTCAATTACACCTATATAATTCTTTAGACATAAACCATTGACCAGCCCTGGGGCTAGAGCTGGAACCAGCCACATCTTGTCTCTGAGAAGGGGTTTACAAAGCAATGGGGTCCTTTCTGCTCCTCGTGACTCAGTGGGAAGGTCCCACTGGTGAAACCTGGTCTGAAGCTTCAAATTCTGCCCAGGATGTCCTTGAGCAGCTCAGAAATTACTGCTCTCAGCCGCTTTTGGACAATATCCTGTCATTCACAGCAGCCACCTCTCTGTCACCCCATGATGCTGGGAATGCAAGCAGGAAACTCTGGATTTCTTTGCTCCTCGTGGACCTCCTGGTTGTTATTATACTAATAATCTTTCCCACTGGGACATAGAATTTCTGGTGTGCTCATTCTGACTATAATCATATTTTATTATCCAAATTCTCTGTATGTCTTTGGTGTAACCTGACATTTCTACAGCGTTTTTTACATTGAAGGATAAAAAAACCTCTTCACAAGCTATGAACAAGATTCTCTACTTGTTGACACAGGGCAGTGTGCTCCAGCAAGGTGCTGTTAGATTTCCCTTCCTGCATGTGATCACAAAAGTTTGGATCTTTCCCTATTCTAGTAAGCCTCAAAAAAACGTGGGAGAGCCTGACCACTCATCCACAGCCCAGAAACGAAAAGCAGCAGCCAAGAGGCAATCAGATTTAAGGCATTCAGAGATTCTGCTGGCCAAAGAGAGCAAACCCTGGGCCAAAAGGAGCATTCACACTCTGACAAAGCCATGGAATATCAGCATTCTGCTCATCTAGTGCTGGTGGATGAAGGGCTGGATTAATGCTGGTAAAGCTGAAACCACGGTTCAAAGAGCACAGGCAGCTGAAAACACAAAATGCAGATGATTGAATCCTCTCCAGCTTGTGATCCTGGGTCAATGTACAGACAGCATGGCAGACAATTCAAGCTCTTATTCCAGATCTTGAAAAACATGTAATGCTGCCTGTGTTTTTTTTGTTTTCAGTAACTCACTTAATAAAACTTTTCAGAGTAATGTGAATGAGAGTGAGAACTTAGAATGAAAAGGGACTATCAGGATATAAAGAGAAAAAGATGAAAAATGTCTGTAGTCAGATTTACAATTGCTTATTTGAGTCTAAAAGACAAAGAATAATCTTTTCTTTACAGGGGAAAAATTTGCAGATTTTAGCTTGCTTTCACTGGAAATATCCTGGATAGTTCAGAAACCACCCCCTCCCATAATTTAGAAAGTGAAGCTTATATAGCAATTCACCCCTGTCTCTTCCTTTCAAACAGGTCATCAGTTTCTAGTTTTTATGTAATTTCCCAAAATAAAGCTTTCTTCTGTGCACAAAGATTGATTCATTAGATGTTTTTGTCTCTGGGCATTGAGCAGCCTTTAGCTGAATAGAGTTGGAGTTCATGCAACTTAATTGGAAGAGCATCATTTCCAACATCTTCCTAGGATATTTACTATGAATGGTGAGACACAAGAAAAAGAAATTGCTGATGTTTAATATTTTGTGCCATGGAAAATAGTCATTGTTTTGCTCAGCAGCTTGAGTGCTTTACAGGTGGGAAAGGGTCTCCCTGTCCTGAATGAACACAGTGCTTTTCTTTCACCCTCATCACGTGAAATGATGTGAAAGAAACCAAAACACATGTGAGTTTTCTACTCACATCATCACAGTCACCTTGAGACACCAAAAGTTTGAGAAGTCTCAGCACTTCAGAATTTATTGCAGATACAAAATTCTGCACAGTAACCAGCAATTCCCTTAATTCCTCTCTGAAGGCAGTTATCACAATTACCCTTTTCCCAGACTTCTAAACAAAAACAATAACAAATTGTCATCTAGGGAACTCCAAATGAAAGAAGCACCAACAATTTTGGCAGCACTAAAGCATAAAAAGTTTTAGCAACATGGCACCACTCCTTAAAACAAAAAATCTTTTTTCGATTGCCTGCTGCTGATTTAACTGTGATTTTCCACTTACCAGACAAACTACACAACAGTTAAGAAAGCCCTGAAAATTGCTGAATCCACTCCCACATAATAAGAGCGAAGGACAGCTGGGAAAAATTTTGGAGTTCTAGAAATGCTTCTGTTCTGTCAAAAATTTTGTTTGCAATACCAGCTGTAGCATCTGGCTTATCTTATGACTTCAATCCTCCTTTTTAGAAAGCGCTTAAAGAGATTTTGAAAGCCACTGTACAAGCTGTCTGGAGTCCCTGCTGCCATTGCTGCCCTCTGGCTCAGAGACCCTGGGCATGTTTGGTTATCCCAAATCCCTACATTTCACCCGTGGCTGTTCTCCTGTCTGCAAAATGTGACAACTCACAGTTCCTCCAAGTGGAAAGCGATGACACTCTGCCATGCAAATATGAATATGGGGTATCATTAACTCCGTTGATGAACCTCTCACATTGGCAGAGAAGCTGAAGAGGAAAGTCATTATCTCCTCGATTTAACTGTTAGTTGGTGCTGCTACCCTTTTCCTTCAAAAAATAAAATTGTATTGGACTGCAGAATCTGCCTCTTGGAGAGCAGTGTTTATGTATATGAGGCAGCATTTAACTCCCTTGGGATAATCCTGCTGAAGCCAATTGGTTTACTCGAGTTATACGCCCGTATTTGCACAACAAAAAGCTAGCAAAGGCTACAGAGGACGATTTACAAATAAGAACTCCCACTGCCACAGGCGAATCAACTGATTAGGAAATGCAAATTTGTCGAGTGTAAGTTCTGGGAGGGAAAGGAACTGCTAAGGAGCATCAGGAAGGCCCGGGGATGTGGGTGAAGGATGTGTGCTGGAGTGGGTTGCCCTCCATCCTCTCTGCTCTCAGAAGTGTGAACACCACACGCCTGAGTTCTGTGTGTGTTCTGTTCTGAGTTCTGTGTGTGCACTCAGGATCCCCTGGCCAGGATTCCACAGTGAGATCCTGGCCCTGCTGCAGTCAGTTGTCTCACCTAGGGATGTTAAGACAACAACCCCCCCTGACAGCATTTCTGATTGCTTGATAACAAATGCAAATAAGAAAAGCAAATCATGCTGTAATCCTCTCTGCCTGAGATGGGACAAGATCAGATCACAGTTTGTGCTGTGATTTAGTCCA
Organism: Myiozetetes cayanensis; assembly: GCF_022539395.1. Lineage (NCBI taxonomy): Eukaryota > Metazoa > Chordata > Aves > Passeriformes > Tyrannidae > Myiozetetes > Myiozetetes cayanensis. Next base: position 15,832,144 of record NW_026087270.1, on the reverse strand, counting down.
GTATGTAGAGGCTGACGATTCCTCTCTCACTGTGACCTTAAAAAGTAAGGTAAGGGGAGGTCACAAGGAGTGGTACATCCCTCTCCCATCAACATCCTGCAGCTCTTTCAGTTGACTTGCTTCACATATTTAATGTTATTTAGATTACCCACGCTGGCACCATCAGCTGCTGCTGTCATAACCTCGTGTGCACAGGCTGATGTGACACAGCTCAGCAACTGTGCAGGACCCATGGACATCAGCCTGCTCTAGTGGAAATCCCTAGACGGAGCAGGGAACATAACTTTGCTTCCCCAAATTTATCTGATGTTAAATTGGCTGAATTTTGTGGTATTGAGGGTTTAGGAAATACAGAGATGAGACACAACAAGCTGTTCCTCAGTTTCTAAGATTTTACTCTTTCCCGTATTTTGCAATACTCTGATTTATCTACTGTACCTTGAAGTAGTTTGGGTTTTATTCATCACAGCTCAAACTTAATTCTGTAATGCTTTGGACTATCATTGCTCAGTTTTTGGCATATATCAGTTATGACACAGGACATTCCTTTTCCTTCAGGAAGGTCTTGAAATCATATTTATGAAAATATGATTTAGCATGCTAGGGTCATTATGCACATTTTTATACCAAGATTCACACCCAAGTGTTCAAGAATAAGAACCTGGCTGGTACCTTCCTCAGGATGAGAAGGCAAACAGAGGTGACATAATTTTGTCAATCAAACTCATGATTCGTTAAAACTCTCTCGAAAGAACAATTCTTCAACTGATTTTGCAGTGAATGTAAACATCTTTCTTTCTGTGTTATTTCAGCTTTACCCAGAGCCTCAGGCTTTCTACATCTCTGTACTCATTTCTGTATCACACACTGCAGGCTGAGGCATCTTGGGACACAGGGAAATAGTGCTTTTCTTTCTTCTTTTTTCCAGCTCTCTTAGTTCTGCACCCTGGAAAAAGCATGTTCCATTTGCATAGCTCCCCTCACTCACGGTGCACGCTTTCATATTTAGCACAGAGATTTGTTTCCTAAACCTCATTAGGCAGGGAATATTTTTACTAATCCAATTCAGCAAATTATAATTTTATCAGAACCGTCCTTTTAGAAAGAGCTTTTGGAAATTGCCCGGCAACTCATCTGGAAAATGTGTGGAGATGGAAGGATTTGTTTTCCAAACAGAAAGACTCAATCTCTCATTTGAAAAAACACCAAACCAACACAGTACAGTAGTTAATGTTGCTAACTTTAATATCTGTTTTCTGTACCACAGATAAAAATTCATCATTGTACAAGAAAAAACCTTTACATTAAAAGTCTCTGCAGGAGCACGCATTGCCCTTACCAGTGTTGTCAATATTCAGTGTTCCTGACTAGTGGGAAAAGGGGACACTCTGGAATCAGCAGTGTGGGGGTGTCACACTGACAAACACGTGCATAAATTTCTTCTGTTCCTGAGCCTCTGTTAAGGAAATTTTCCTGTCCGACCATTCAGGAGCCACTTTGGGAATCCCACTCACACCACCCCAGACAATGTTTCAGTGCTCTGTTTCTCTTAGAATGAAAGAAAATAGCACAAGATTTAATGAACTGGTTCAAATTTTATTATTTTGCATGGGTTTGACTTTGATGAAGGTATTAAAGTACTAACATGCTAATTAACGATGACAAAACAATGACAACTCACAGTGGATCCAGCTTGAGCAAACAGCAGCAGGAAGAATGCTGAGGTCATAAGAATTAAAAGATAATTAAAGATGCATTGGCTTATGCCTTAGTCATGGACTGAAAATGTCATTAAAGAAATCATCAAACCACCTATAAATAACTCTCTGATTATTTTTCAGGGAAATTGTCAGATGTTTCAACTCTACTCAATTGTCTGTTTTCCTTCCTCAGCAGAACAAAGACTGAAATGTTTATTAGATTATTTAAATGTTATTTAAATGTTCTTTTATAGATTATTTAAATGTTCTTTTATAGACCACTGTCTACAGAAAGAGTAATGTTTTCAGCATATACAGCTAAGGGAATAGCAAGAAAACTTTATTGTGATGAAAAATGAACTAATTTTGAAGCAACAAAACAAGGACCAAAAGAAGAAAAAAGCACAAGGTCATGTTCTAACATGAAGTAAAATTCAGATGAGAATGGAGGATAACCACATTTTCTATCCTTTTACAACCCAACCCAGAACATAGCACAGGGTATTTGATTCTGCCATCCAAATATGACTTGATTATTTATTTTCCAGCACTAAAATAAATTACTTTGGGATGGAGCCTTCCCTTGAAATCCGAGGTATACACAGCTCATTAGTACTGCCCTCTGCCTACTCAGCACAGCCACATCCGTCAGCCTGACCATGTGCTCTGCCAGACCCACGTCCGTAGTTTCCAAGGGGAAAATTGGGCATAACCAACCCCACGGGCAGCATTTGGCTTGGCTTTCCATGGGCTCACCGGTGGGTTCACATGAATGAAGGTGTCCCTGCACCTTCCACTATCCCAGGTTGCTCCAAGCCCTGTCCAACCTGGCCTCGGACACTTCCAGGGATGGGGCAGCCACAGCTTCTCTGGGTAACCTGTGCCAGGGCCTCACCACCCTCACGGGGAAGAATTTCTTCCTCATACCCAATCCCACTCTGCACTCTGTCAGTGTGAAGCCAATCCCGCTTGTCCTGCCCAGATGCACCTCCATGACTCCACTTTTCAGAGCTCTGTGGCACAGCAAGTTGGTGTTCCTGGTCAGGTTTTCCCCCATTCCTGATCCTGGCCCTAATCCAATCCGATTTTTCCAGCCCTGATTCAGGCTGGGTTTCCCCCATTCATGATTCCATCCATAATCCAGTCCAAGTTTTCCCCCCATTCCTGAGCACAGCCCTGATCCAGTCCGGGTTTCCCCCCTTAGAGGTTCCAGCCGCGATCCAGTCCTGGTTTTCCCCCATTCCCGATACCAGCCCTGATCCAGTCCTGGTTTTCCCCCATTCCCGATACCAGCCCTGATCCAGTCCGGGTTTTCTCTACTAGAGATTCCAGCCCTGACCCAGGCCCGATTTCCCCCCATTCCTGTTCCCAGTCCCCATCCAGGCGGGGTTTCCCCCCATTCTGGATCTCAGCCCCAATCCCATCTGGGTTTTCCCCACTAGAGATTCCCGCCCCAATCCGGGCCGGGTTTCCCCCTATTCATGATTCCAGCCCTGATCCAGTCTGGCATTCCTCCCATTCATGATTCCAGCCCTGATCCAGTCTGGCTTTCCCCCCATTCCGGATCTCAGCCTCGATCTCGTCTGGCTTTTCCCCATCAGAGATTCCAGCCCCGATCCAGTCCTGGTTTTCCCCCCATTCCCGATCCCGGCGGGCTCCAGGCCGGGTTTCTCCCACTGCCCGTGCCGCGCAGGCGCAGTGCGGGCGGCGGGCGGTGCCGGGCGGGCTGCGCGGGAGGCCCGACCCGGCCGGTGCCGATCCCGGTGCCGCTCCCGGTGCCGATCCCGGTGCCGCTCCCGGTGCCGCTCCCGGTGCCGCTCCCGGTGCCTCTCCCGGTGCCGCTCCCGGTGCCGATCGGTGCTGATCGGTGCTGATCCCGGTGCCGCTCAGTCCGCGGTGCTGATCGGTGCCGATCGGTGCCGACGTGCCTCGGTGCCGATCCCGGTGCCGATCCCGGTGCTGATCCCGGTGCCGATCCCGGTGCCGCTCCCGGTGCCGCTCCCGGTGCCGCTCCCGGCCCGGGCCATGTCCGAGGCGTATTTCCCGGTGGGCCCCGGGCTGGGGATGGAGGAGAATTTCCTGTCGCTGGACGACATCCTGATGTCGCAGGAGAAGCTGCCGGGGCGCGCCGAGAGCGCTCTGCCGCGCCTGGCCCTGGCGCTGGGACGGGGGGCCGGCGGCGCCGAGTCCGTCCCGGAGGTAACGGGGGACAGGGACAGGGACAGGGACAGGGACAGGGACAGGAGCCGCCCCCGGGGGATACGGGACTGCCCCGGGGCCGTGGCCTCGCCCCCACCTCGTGTCCCGCCCCCCAGCCCCGTCCGCCCGCAGGTTCCGCGGTCACCGCAATGGAATTGATGCTTCCCCCTACTTTCTTTTAGAAGTTATTTTTACTTTTATCGTATGCACTTTGTATGGTTAGGTTTCTGTGTGTGGTTTTGTTTTTTTTTTTTCCCCTTCTGACGTTTAATAATCTGACAATTATTAGGCTGCAGAGCATCAATAAAAACCCCGCTTTTTGAGTCTTGTAGTAATAACGCCCCTAAAGTGTGTCTGTTTATGGTACAGTCACAGTAGACTGCTCTGAAAAGAAAATTGTGTTTCTGTAACGCTGGATCTTCGCTTATGAAGTTTATTTTCTGTCTTTGCGGCTGCTTAATGTGTGTTCTCGTGGAAAGGACAACTTCTATCTTTCTCTCGTTCCTCCAGGGATCGAAGCTGGAAATCCCACTGTGGCTTGCTAAAGGGTTCCACGACAGCAAAAGGAGAATCATTTCTGTGGAACTGCCAAATATCTACAAGGAAGCCTGGAGGACAGTGTTCAGTGCTGATGCCAATGTGGTTGATCTGCATAAAATGGGGCCCTACTACTATGGATTTGGCTCACAGCTGCTGAATTTTGACAATCCGGAGAATCCTGAGATAGCTCAGAGTATCCTGCAGGCAAGTATCTGAACTAAGGCTTGAAACACAGTTTTGCATTCTTCTCTCTTCCTGTTTTTCCCAGCTGCACAGCAGCCTCCAGAAAAAATGTCCTGGTTTTATCCAAATGACTTCTGGGCTGATTGTGAATTTCTAGATCAAGCTGTAGGATGACCCTCTTGAATACTGCTGGAAGCTTCAAGTGCGCATCCAGGAGTGTAACTTCAGCCTCGAGTTTCCACACTCTCAATCTGGTGTTTCAAAAAGTCTCGTAAAATAAGACTAGAGGAGATGTGGGGTCATTTAATTGTGCCTGTGCTGCAAGGCAGAATGAATTCAGTCAACTGTTGTTTCAGTTTTTCTACCCTGTTTTTAAAGCTCTGTAACAATGAGACCTCACACTGCTCTGGGCAATCCGTTTCAGTGCTTCTTCATCCTAATCACAGAAGGTTTGCTCTGATGTCTAAACCAAAGCTCCTTCACAGCAATACAAGCTCTGTTCTGTTTGTCTTGTACAAAGTAAATGCTGAGGACAGAATATTCTCTTCCTTCCTGCAGCAGTCCCAGTTCATTTCATATCTGTCTGTGGCTCGTGTTTTCTGATCTCAGATAGTCCTTATTTCTGGGATCTTTCCAGTGGGTCTGCATCCACTCTGCCATGCCCTGTGAACAGCACAGTCTCGTGCTCAGGACTTGTGCTGATGAAAACAAAAGGATTGTTTTGTGAGCTTTCTTAGGCTGTGATGCTCGTGGTGCATCGTGGTGCATCATCTCGTTTGTCAGGATGCAGTGACTGCTCTGTGGTTGGTCTGCAGTCCACAGTGAGATGGTAGAGGTTTCATACACAATTTGTTTCTCTTCCTGACTTTGTACAATTCCCTATTTCTGCCTTAATGCAAAACCTTCTATTAGTCCTGGGAGAATTACATCCTATCGTTTTCACACCTTTCTAATTTGTCAGGATCACTGTGAATTAAGAGTTCTGCTCCACAACATGCCTGCAGTCACCCCTCCTCCTTCTCCTGCATGATGATTTAATAAGCACAACTTCTTATTCCTTTAGTGAACTTATTAATTAACAACTCAAACAGTTCTTGGTTCCGGGCAGACCCCTGTGGAACTCCACTCACTGTGTTCTTCCCTCCTGACAGGAGCTATGAGTGATGGTTGTCTTTCCCAGCCATCTATGGGGTGGCCTGGCTAAATCTTCCAAGAATGCTCCACGACAGATACCCCCTGCACTGTTTTCCTCCCTGTTCAAGCCTGGCATCCTTCCACAACAGGAAACGAGGCTGGTCCCTCGGAGTTTGTTCTTGGCAGGTCCACATCGGCTGCTACCCTTTTATTCTCTTGCAGAAGTTTATGTATAGTCTGCTTGTTCCATTATGTTTCCAGCAATTGATACTGATGGATTTATAATTCCCTGGCTCTTCCTTCCTCCCTTTCCATCTCCCCTTTTCTCTTTTGAAAGATAGATATTGTCTTCGGCAGTTTCCGGACTTCAGTGCTCCTTGAGCTTTTAACCATAACCACTAACAGCTCTGAGATCTCTTCAGCCAGGTCTCTAAGTGGGCTGGAATGATTGCTGTTGCTTTTTTTTTTTTTCTTTCTCTGTGCTTTACATTGACTGATGCAGAGAGGCTTTAAAATGCTGCTGTTTTCTGGGAGTTGTCCACTGAAAACGTGCTTTGTGCATTGAGGAGATGACCACACCTTTCCTTGTCTTTTCTCCTTCTGCTAATGGGCATCTTAAGGGAAAAAAAAACCCCACAGTAGAACTCATTACTTATTGACAGAAAAATCAAAGCACACGAGGTTTTTGCTTTTTGGTTGTGAAAGCTTCAGCGTTTGAGCTGAGGGAGCCTCTGTGTTAGCTGTCGGTAATTGTGTTTATCACCTTCAGACGTTCATCAACCGTTTCCGCCGCATCATGGACTCCTCTCAGAACGCCTACAACGAGGACACGTCGGCGCTGGTGGCCCGGCTGGATGAGCTGGAACGAGCTTTGTTCCAGGTTGGCCAGAAAGGGCTGAATGATTTCCAGTGCTGGGAAAAGGGGCAGGCTTCTCAAATCACAGCTTCCAGTCTGGTCCAGAACTACGGGAAAAGAAAGTTCACGGAAGTGGATGGTTAAAAACCTGAAGGACACGAAGCTGCGGTGGGGGACACGGGGAGATTTGCAGCCTGTCTGTCACAGAAAAGGGAATCAATTTGGGGAGGGGCAGGCCCCCTGTCCATTAATGGGAATTCTCTGTAACATCTTTGGATTGGACTAATGTAAATTTTAAAGGCAGAGGGCAAGGGCATAAAAAATGGATCACATCACATCACTGAATAGCTTTGCAGCTTACTCATTGCACTCCTGAGGATCTGCAGATAAAGTGTTTGCTGGGTGGCTGAAAGGCTATGAGAGGATTTTCTGAAAGGCTAATTAATATTTATTATTCTTCCAAATTGATGTTTACAATACCAGATCTGGAAAAAAGTGTAAGTTGTGTATCTTGTCTTGCCTTTCCCCTCCCAAACTCCTGGAAACAGCTTGTTGATTTTATAACAGCTATTTCCAGGTTCCCTGTTCTTCGGAGAGCCCCAGTGATGTGGAAAAAATGCAGTGCAAGCAGCATTAATTATTTTTCATTTCTTACACACTGTGGTGGAACAGGTGCTCTTTGCGAGGCAGGAATGTTTTTCTTTGCTGACTTCTGTACACAGTGCCCTGGAGAAAAATACCTCCTCAAACCCACACAACAAGTGGCAGCGCAGGTCTCGTGTGCTGCCTTGTCCTCTCTCTCCCTTTTTGACTCTTGTGACCTTGGTGGTGCACAGGGTAGAGAATGTTCCTGTTTGATGCCAGTGGCTTTTGTGATGGATGTGTCTCTGTGATGGCTATTTTAGAGGAGACAGCAGAAGGCAACAAAGAGTCAAGTCTGGCCCGGATCAAAAGCAGCAACTTAAGTGGAAATTCTCCCCTATTATCAACCTCTGAGCTATCTGTTTTCCCATGAGAAATTCTTCTGATTACTAATGATCCTACTAAGTGTCATCCTTGCCAGTAGAAGTGACTGGATTTGGGACTTGCTGACAGCACAGTGGTGGATGCCCTTAAACCTGGATCATCTCAAGTCCCATTGGATTGGAGACAGAAAACAGATGGTTATCTCCATAGGACTTGGTTCCTGCAGTCATCAGGATTGTTGCCCTTTGGAAGCAGGTATGAGACATCTTCTGGGTGCTTCTAAGCCTCTGTAGAAGGTGGACCTTGCAGAGTGCCTAAGTGGAGGAGCCAGATCCTGATGATACTGAGCACTTCCTCTTCTGTGGGAGTGACTGGGAGGTGACACCAAGATCCAAATCTCTGAGGAGTTGTTACTGGACTTGCAGATGCTCCTGGATATTGGATGCTTCAAACAAGTCCAAAGGGTGCGTGGCCATTCCTTGGCCAGAGAAGTTCAAGCTCAGCCTGTGGAGGTGGTGAGAGGGGACAGTTTTCTGGCTTCACAAACATCTTGGTGACCCCACCTCAGCTGCAGAAGGCCAGCTGCCCTGCCAGAGGAGACTAAATGGAAACTGTGCCTAACAAAAGTATGTGGCAGGATCAAATGCTGCTGCACTTAATGACTTAATGGCACCTAATGGCTTATGCATTCTCATGAAGCTTTTGTCTGTTGTCCATTTCTGAATTTTTATGCTGAATAAATATTTTGTAAGGGAATGCTCGTAGTGTGAAAAGTCTGTTGCTAACTGTCCTGCAGCACAAAAATCAAATTGAAAAGGCCAGGTCTCTGTAAAAGTGTGGCCATGATGCAGCCCTGCTTCTGTCATCCTTCTGCTCTTACAGGCAGTGCAGTGGGGAGCTACATTCGTGCAGTCATGTGAGTGCAGAAGTAATTCCTGTCTGACTTATCCCACGTGGGTACTGGCTCTTTGCTCAGGTTGTGGGAGAGACTCTGCCAGCCAATCAATAAGCTGTTGATTTTATAAACTGCATATTTAGGAACACAGGATGGACTGAGGTGACTCCATGTTACCTCGACTTTGTTGTGGAGTGGTGGGTGGGAGGTGGAAATTGGCTATCTCTGTATCCAGAGCACTGTGGAATAGACTACATGTACCATAGTCAGAGCTGTACTCAGTGCTGCAAGGGAGGCAAGTGTAAGTCCATCAGTGACAAGAAGCTTTTTTTCAGTTGGTTTCACATTAACTTCTTGTAAAACTCTCAGCTCCTCTTGTTTATCTCCTCCATGTGCTTTTCTCGAGCCAGACGTGGCAGCCAGAGAGGGCCCACCCCAGTTAAATACAAAGAGCTCTGCAAGCAGCACACACACACACACAATTTCTCACCTATCTAAATTATCTTTTCACAAAACAATCATGTTTCTTCCTTTCTCTCCTTTGCTCTACACAATGTCTTAGTTTGTCCTCTGGCGCTGATTCATTTTTGGTCAGAGAATGGAGCAGCTGATTGCTCCTGCCAGCCTGGGAGCCATGGGTGGTGTCATTTGGACCAGCAGCAACCAGGAGGAGCAGCAGCAAGAAATGTTCTGAGAACTGACATGCCGTAGCACAACATATTATTTTTGTGAGAGGCACAGTGGTGGCACTCAGCTGAAATTAGGAGCACAAGCCTTTTTGATCTCTATCGGTGATTTTTCTACCCATTTTTTGGTAACCAGACATTGCAAAAGCTTCATTCAGTATTTTAATGGAACCAGTTACTGAACAGAGATGTGATGTAATTCAGTAGAGGCAGTGTGAATTCACAGTGTGAATGCTTTCTTCACAGAAGAGCTGCCTCTGTCCCCAGATGTGCCTTTTATAAAACACATTGTCCAGGAACACAGCACATGGCACAGGAGCTGGTGATGTTTTAAATAAACCTAACTATTCATCTAGCACTGCCTCTGCCTGGCAGGAGGCAACCCAAAGCTGTTCCTTGCCTCAGTTTCTTGGCAAGTGAAGGTAACGCTCCCTTGTTAAGAGTGTTTTGTCCTCTGGCTTGTAGGCAGGGCTACAGCAAATATGCCAGCCAGATTTCCACTGCTCTGCTGCATCTGCCAGAGCTCAGATGCCTCCTTGATAAGTGCTTATCAGAGCTAAAAGATTCCGCATCTCAGAAATCGTTCTGGTATCCTTGGTCAGTGCCATTAAACCCTTATTGCAAAGCTTCTCCAAGGCTGCCACATATCTGATAACTTCAAAGTGCTTTTCCCACTCTCTGCTCCTCTCCCCTACCCTGCAGGGTGGCCAAGTGGGTAGTGCTCATTTGCTAGAGCTGATGGAGCCTGAGCACTCAATCCTGAGCAGAACTGTCAGGACTTTGGGCAAAAGCTGGTGCCAGGATAACAGAGTGGTCTGGTTTCATCCTGTCACACGAATGAGTAATGGGGAGCTGAACTCTGCTGGGTGTAACCTGCTGTGTTTTGTGCTGATGAAGCAATGTAATTCAAGCCTGAACTTAAGCCTTTGGCTTTGAGCAGGTCCCACCATAACTGCTTTTGGCTTTGGGTAATGAGGACCTGTGAGGTTAAAGTAGGTGTCTAAGTGGCTTTTCTGTTGCATCTGCCAGGCAAAAACACAAGTCAAGTGAGATTCAAAGCAGAGTTTAGGTTGTGCTGCCTTGTCCTAGATTTGAGCGTGCAAGAAGAGTGGGTGTCATGGTTGGCAGTGAAAGTGAAGCATTACTGCTTGCTGCAGAAGGAGGGAAGTGGGGAGAAAGCTGGCAAGAAAGAGTAGCTAGGGAAGGAGATGGACAGACACTTGGCTGTGCCCCTTCAGTTGGTGTGAGATGTGCTGAGCATGCAGCGTCCTGGGGACTACCCGAGAGAGGGCAGGACTTGCCCCGTGCTGGAGCAACCAGTGCTCCAAGGGGCCCTATAGCACCCTGGTGAGCTGTGGAGGACTTAACACCCTGGCTTCTGCTGTTCTGTCCTTCACAAAGTACTACTTGCTTATTCCTCCTCTGGAAAGGCCTGGGAAGCGGTGTTAGGATTGACTCTTGTGTGTGTTTAAAGGCTGTGATTCAGAGACATCAGAAAGGCAAGAGGCCAGCAGGTTGTTCTCTGTCTGCCAGCCTGAGCCCAGTGCTCAACACATTCTACCCAGAAAGTCAAAGCCCTTCTACCAGGGACAAATTCACTGTCCTGTGAGCCCTGGCTGTGGTGGATGGAGCTGTGCTCTGCCTTTGGCTTCTCCCATTTCTCCATGTCCAGATGACTTTATTGGGACAATGACAAGGAAAAGAAGTGAAGCTGCATCTACCCTCTTTTCCCCACCGCTTGTTGGAGGGAGCTGTCCTGGGTGCCAAGGAGCAAGAAAAGCAGCCTTGGAGAAGTCACTCCCTGCAGTGGCCCTGGAAGCACCTGGCCATTGGAGCAGTGTGCCTGGAGAGGCAGCCAGCTGCATGGAGCAAGGCAGGGAATGTCAGCCACAGTGATCCCTTGGGGTCTGCTTGGGGAGAAGATGGGAAGCAGGGGAGGAAAGGAGAGGGGGAGGCTCTCAGGAGGCAGGGCAGCATTCAGTGCAGTTCCCCATCATTTGAAGGGGTCCTCAAGTGCCTCCACTTACCATTGTAAACTGTAACATTTCAGGAAATAAACTGCAGGTAGAGGAGAGGAGGAGGAGGAGGCAGGAGCCGGAGAGAGTGAAAAAGAACCCAGAGGGAGCTTTAGACAAGGATTGAAAACAAGGGAAGAGGAGACAGTGAGCTTCCACCTCCCCTGGGCACTGTTTCCATTGGGTATGCTTGGTTGGGTTTGCTTCACAGAGGAAATTGCTCTGGGGAGCCTCTTCCCTGAGGGCTGGCCAGGCTTCCCTGTGCAGGCTCCAAGCTCGCTGGGAGCCCATCAGAGCCGACCCCAGGCTCTGCTCCAGGGGGGCTGCTCCAGGGGAGCAGAGCAGCACAAGAGCAGTGGCTGCCCCCGGACCCCTCCTCGGCTGGTGTGGAAAATTACAAGGGGCAGCAACAGCCCCAAAAAGCCAAGGCATTTGTTCTGATTTTCAAAACACTTCATTAATGTCATTGACAATACCAGCAGGTTCCTGAGATTAGCATGCTTCTATTTTTGAAGAGTTATTCCTCGTGGCAGGCTGCCATGCAGTGCCGGTGGCCTTAGTATCCTTCCTATCTGGATTGGCAGGACACGCTGCTCTGTTGCCTTTTGTTAGCCTTTGTGAGGGCTTGCAGCTCTTTGCAGTGCTCCCCCACACCTTGGGGAAAATGTGCCTTCTTGGGGTTTCTCAGCTAAACCTGTGCAAGGCAGAAATCCCTTGTGTTTTAGGACAGAAGCCACTTTTCCTCTGCTGGGTTGAGGCAAGGCACGAGCAGCAGCTGGGCTGAGCAGGGTTTGGGGTGTCAGGAGCATGTAGGGACACAGATGGGGTTTGCAGAGTGCAGTGCGTTCCACCTCAGGGTGCTCTCTGGTTGGGTCTGGGTGCAGAGTTCCAGGCTCAGCATCTCAGGGGAGCAGCACGTTGTGCTGATGCAGCAGGTGAGGGATGTGGCTGCCTTGGTGCACGTTCCTGGGCAGGGCCACATCTGCAGCACTGCATCCTGCTGGGTCAGGATGTGGCACGGCTGAAGTCATGGGGAAAGCAGCTGGCATTCCCTGAGGGAAGGTGAGATTCCTCTGCTCATCAGCTCAGCCCCCTTGGAAACATGAACCGTGCAAGCTGCTTGTCTCCATCTCTAGCTGGAAGGTGTAGGAGTGCAGCAGCACCCCAGGACCATTTCATGCTGCTGTTCTCTTCTTAGTGTGTCTTTAATGCCTGATGCTGTGATATCAGAACTGTGCTGGAGTCATGGCACTCAAATGCTCTGCGTGCTGCTCTTGTCTCTGTTTCAGGCTCAAGTTCTTCTTGACAACTACTCATTAAAACCATGTTACCTTCAATTAGCCTAAGAAATGGAGGAGGGACCTGTAGGGTGAAAATTGCTTTAAAGCTTGGAAACTGTCTTCAGTTTATGCTGGGATCCTGTAGAATCAGTGAAAAACAGCTTCACTTTAAGAAATACCAGTTTTCCTGCAGCTGAGCTTGAGAAACTGCAAGATGGTCCCAGGCTTAGTCCCCTCAGATTTCTCTGTGCCTAGAAACAGGCAGTGAGTGGTAAGGAGATGTCTCCTGAGGGTCATGATGGTGCTGTTCCATCTCTGTTGTGATGCTGTGATACCAAAAAATGTGACAAAAATCAAATGGAGGTTGAAAACTGCTCTCTCAGCTGGTGTGGCTTCTAAGACTGAACTTGTCTCTAGCTGGCCTGTTGGTCCTTTGAGGGCCCTGGGTTCTCCCTAGGGAAGGCAGAAGCACAAGGAGGACTGTGATAAACCCTTACAAACCCTTGCTGGACATAAAACACACTTTTTCCCCTGATTTCAGACCAAGAAGCTACCAAATTCTTGGGATGCAATGTGTCTTTTTAATTTATTTTCTCAGGCATTAGAGGAAAAGTGGAGTGAGGAGGTGACCACAGGAGGCCATCACCCTGTGGCTGAGGGTCTTGGCAACTGTGCACCTGGGAGGAAACAGTAAAGCAGATGCAGTCACCAAGTGCCATCAAAGCAGTCCTCAAATGTGCCTGCTTCTCTTGCTGTGGGATCATCTTCAGCAGGGTGGGTGTATCTTAGCACACAGGTTCCCATCACAGCAAGGATCTAAGATGACTTTCTTGCTTTCACCTCTCTTACAAATAAAAAATTTGTAGGTTTTAGGTGTTTAATTAACACCTGGGGGAGTGGGAGCTGCAGCCCCTTTCCTGACTGCTCTTTGTGCCCAAGGGTGGCTGAATGGCCACTTTTGCTGTTGGGGCAGCTCTGCATCTGGGGTCTGGGAGTGGAGGGCTCCTGGGCACCATTAAAAAGTCACTTTGGGAGTCATCTTTTGCAAAGACTTTTAGAGAAGAGTCTCCCCCTCAGCTGTGCTGCTGGAGACCCAAGGAGTGCTGGTGGAGTGGAGCCAAGCCTCCTGGGCAGGGCTGTACTGCCCCTGAATTTGGGCTGGCTCCAGTGAAACCATCCTGTGTTACCCCAGGTTTGCCCCACATCAGCAGGGCTCATTGCAGTCATGGTGGATTTACTAAGCCTGGAGGCTGAGCTGTGATTTTTCCTTTCAGTTTGGGCTCTCAGGTGCACAAATGCAGCTCTAGCTGCCTGGCTGTGAGCCTGTCCCTGCTGATGCAGGCAGACTGGGGTGAACAGATTGTGGCCTCCCTGGGTGGCCAGGCCTCCCCTGATGAGCACTGCTCTGGATTCACACCAGCATCCTCCAAGCAGTGGCATTTAACTGAGCAATACCACCCTCCTGGAGCTCCCCTGCATCCTGGCTGACCAGGCTGTGCCCAGCACCCTGGAGCTTCAGCTGAGTCAACAGCACATGAAAGCACAGGAGAAGGAAAATCACCGCCAATCAGGGCTTGGGAACAGCATCTGCTCCATGGCAGAGACCGATTTAATCTCCTTAGCAATCGCCACAATTGTAGAATCAGCAGGATGCTAATTAATTGAGAGGCACTCAACAACAGCCACTGAGATCCCTCCTGGCTTTAAGTGGAACCCTTTCGGGTTTGGCAGTTGTGGCTGGCTGCTCTCCTAGCGAGAGGGTCTGCCCTGGGGCTGAAGTCCTGTGTGGGGTGTCTGACACCAGTCACCCTGCTGCTGCCCATCCCTCTCTGCTGGCTCTGCCTGGGGCTGGGCTGTCCCCACACCAGTGGGATGATGCCACAGCCATACGATGCTGGGGAAGATCCTGGCTCTTGGCCGAGGGAGCTGGCAGAGAGGGGTGGCTGTGATCCATGGAACCCCTCACCCTGCCCATCCCTGGCCCCTTCAGCCTGGAGCCAGCCTCTCACTTCCACCCTGACAGGCCACAAGCCGATTAAGCCCGGCATGTTAATTGGCTGTGACAGCTCATTGCGTTGTCTTGCACTTCGTTATTGATGGGGTGCGTGTGATCAGATCCCCAGCGAAGGTCAGTGCCAGGCTGGGCCAGAGCCCCCTCTTTGGTCCAGCCCAGCGTGTGGGACGGGACTCCAGAAGCCCTGCCAGGATCAGCTGTAAACCAGCAGTGCGGTCACACAGCCAGCAGCAACCTCAAGGGTGATTTTACTCAAAAATACTGGAAGTGCCTTTCCAAGGAGCTGGAGGGCTGAGAGAGGAAGGTTTACGGTTGCTCAGTGAGCCAGGAGCTGTGGGAGGAAGAGATGAAGAGCTGCCTCTGGTGGAGAGGGTTGTGTTGCAGAGGGTTAACGTGCTGTCCTGGGACAGTGGTGACATGCCTTTAGCCAGCCCTCAGCATCTGCCAGCTCCATGGCCCAAATGCAGTGCAACAAGAGAGTGCATTAGTGAGAAGTGGGATGGAATCGTTAGGATTGATGGATCCCCCCCAGAGCTAGACATATTGATCAGCTGAGGGCCGAGGAGAAGGTCAGGGGCAGAGCTGGTGGGGTGCAGGCAAGGGGAGCTGGGTGGCTGCTCCTGTGAAAAGAGTTTTGGGATCAGCAAGGAGGAAAGACTGCAGGTGGCTACTTGGGCTCCTCCAGCCGTCTTCTCCTGCCTGGGCAAGGACTGTCTGTGCTGGAGCACTTCCCAAATAACACTGTTCTGCCCTGCTGCATCCCCTTCCTGACCCAGGCACCCCATCAGGGAAGATGATGCCGGAAAACCCCATATTCTTCAGACTCCTGTGACCTGAGGAAGCCCCCAGCCCTCCAGTCCTCACACACCTAAGCACAGGGAATTCACTCTCCCTCTGGCTTTGCCCAAGGCTTTGCTGTCCCTGCTCTGTGGCAGACCTTCCTTGGCTTTGCCACCCACTCAAGAAGGTGGTGCAAGGCCCCTGCCTGGCTTTATTTTGGGTGTGCTGATGAGGTTCTGGGAGTGTGGGCAGCACAAACGGAGCAGGGTTTGCTTGCCTGGATCAATCTCTGCCTGCAGAAGCACAGGAGGGCCAAAGCCACCCAAGGCTTCTGTGACCATCTGCAAGACTCCCTGAGATATCCCCTCAGGGACATCTGTATCCACCCAGGCAGAGGTTTGAGCTAGAGCAGCTTGTTTTCATGGGCAGCCTGCAAGCAATGGGCTGCAGCTTGAGCACAGAGGGGAGAACCCAAATCCAGCCTTGTGCAGGCATCAGCAGCGTTTTGCCATCTCAGTGAGAGGGTTGCTGAGCTCACCTGTGCTTGCTTCTTATCTTTCCAGGATTAGAAGACAAATATAATCTGCTTAAAAAAAATCTCCTTGGCCGGCCTGAGGGCCTCCACACTCCTGGGGAAGTGGCCTGTGTTCCAAGACCCAAGTGCCCTCAGCTGCTGCCACGTCCTGGTCTCACCATGAGGTGACTTTGGTATGTGCTTGTGGGACTCCCTGGTACCCATGCAGGAGTGGGACCCCCTCCCCACCTCCTGGCCAAGCTGCACATAACCAGCCAGTGGAGCTGCAGCCCATGCACATGTCCCCTGTGTCCCCAAAACATACTTGGTGATTGGGCAACTGTGGAAACTCCGAGAACAGCTGAGTCTTCCCAATCCATCACCCTGCCCTTAAACCATCACAGCAGTTTGCAGCCAGAGAAGTCAGCCCTTGGAAATGGCATTATCCCGTTCTCCAGAGGAAGGTAAGGGTGGGAAACTTTGCTCCATTGTGACAGGTGCTGTGCAGTTGAAAATGCTGATTAATGCTGCCTTTGAGAACGTGCCAGTCTCTGGCCTCTGAAGAGAGGGGACCCTGCTGTCTCTGCTCTGTCTCACGCCTATCAACTTGCTAAACACACACATGCCGTCACTCTGAGCCCCGGGCTCAGCTCTGCTGACAGGTATTTATTTAAAGCCTGGCTTGGCTCTGAAAAGTGGTGGTGACAGAAGCAGCACAGCAGGACCAGGCACTGCTGCTGCTCCTGTGGCTGGGAGGAGGCAGGAAGGGATGGAGGGGGCTGCTCCAGAGAGATGGGCAGGAGGTTGTCCTGTGGGCCCAAAGGCAGCCCAGAAAGTCACAGAGGGGCTGTGGGTGTGCTCTGGGGAATGGGAATGGGACCTCCAGAAGAGGTGTCTCCTGTTGGTGGCTGTCTCTCCAGATCCACAAAACTGAGATCAGAGTTGCAGCTTCATCACCAGGAGAAGGGGTTTAGGTGAGTGCAGTGCTGCAGACATGCTGTGGGCACGCTGTGCTCCAGGGCCAGGTACTTCCCTCTGCAAATCAACTTTGCTCTGATATGCTTGGCTGATCAGTGCAGCTGATGGACCCAGACCTTCAATTCCAGGCAGAGGTGCCTGTGCAGAGGCAGCTTTGGAAACGGCTGACCGTGAAGTCCCCAGGGCTGCCTTGTTCCTGGCCCGAGTGCAGCTGAGCCAGGGGAATTTTTCTTGGCTGGTTGCTGGGCTTTTTTTTTTCCCCTTCTGGCTTTTGGACAAAATCATCCCATTGCCCTGAGGCAGAGGGGTTGTGAGCACAGGGAGGAACAGGGCTCGGAGGAGCAGCCATCCTGCAGAACTGCTGGGAGGCTCAAGCAGCAAAAAGGGAGGACTCAGGGTTTAAATGAACAGAGAAACTTGAATGGGGCCCAGCCCTATTAGAGGGACATGGGAGAACATCTCGTTAGGGCAGAGCCCGCAGCCAGGATGGAAAATTACTGGTAGCCCAGTGTTTGGAGGGCAGGAGGCAGCCAGGGGGGACTGGCAGCTCGCCAGCCCCAGCACATGCTTTGTGGGGCACACGGGTCACAGCTCTGCCCTGCACCAGGTCACGGAGGCTGTGCTCCCTGTCCTGGGCTGCATTGCAGAGAGACAATGCTGAGCTCCCTGCAGGATTGTACCTTCCCAGGCAGCTTCAGTGGAATGTGTGGTGTCAGGCTGTGCAGCAGCAGGGCTGGCCCCTGCCTGCCCCTGTCCCTGCCCTCAGCCTGAGCCCTGAGCTCATACACAGGCAGTGCCACAGTGCAGCCTCCCCCTGTTCTGCATGAAGCTCAGCAGTTCTGGGGGGACCAACATGTCCTGGGACCAGTCTGGGAGCTCTGGGCAGGGTTTGAGGTGTCTATTTTGAGGTGCCCAAGGTGCAATAGCCTCGCTGTCATTCTGAATGATTATTTTGGGGCCAGCAGGTGTAAGGCTGGGGCAGACTGAGGGTGTCCTTGGGGTGGGGATGCCCATCCTAGGTGGGATGCAGGATGGGGCCCATCACCAACAGCTGGTGCTCCAGCACTGCTGCCTCCAGCCCAAGCTGGCCTGGGAGCTCCATCACCATGGCCATGGCTCCAGCATGTGATCCCATGCCCATGGAGCAGCTCTAATTGGCAGAAACCTCTTCCTCAGCACAAGCACCTCCCCACAGCCACCGAAGTCACACTCTGACTGCTTTGTGCGCACTGCTGGTTTCTGGGAGACGGCTCCTGGGCATTTTTGAGAACAGGTCCTTGGGATATCATCTCACCAACTGCTAATTCTCCCTGTTTCTCCCTCTTGAACAGCTTGGCTGAAACAGCCCATCAAAGGTCCAGGGCTGAGCAAGGCAGAACCACAAGCCACGTGCTCCAAACAATGTGTTTATTTAAGGGCAACAATAAAAACATCACACTCACGCACAACCGAGGCTAAATTTAGCTCTGACTCCATTGCACATCGTCACTGGGCTGTGTGTGCCTCGGGGTGGTACCGAATCCCTGTGAAACCCTTCGATACAGGCCATTGATCTCACTGATCCCCTGCGCAGCCAACACGGGCAGCCAGCACAGCTGCCCCAGGCTGCTTCTCCTCCTGCCCCCAAATTAGTCCTGTGTGCAGCACAGGATGCAGCCCGGGGCTGTCAGATGTGTGTCAAACCCTGGCCTGTCTCAGGGCTTGGATTCAGACCTCTGCTTCCCTTGCTGGTCACGTCTATGGTCCCTCTCTGCTGCTGGCAGCTCTGTCCATCACCAGCTTTCTCCACAGGATGGGTCCTTGTGGCACTGCCAGCACTGGGTGCCACTGTGGGGAGGGTGGCCAAGGGGTGCAGAGGTACCTGCAGTGGGGTTAGGCATCCCAGCTCACTTCTGCCAGGTCAACACAGCACTGTGATTCTTGCAGAAGGAGCTCTGGGGAGGAATGGGACCATTATGGAACGTTTTTGTTAGAGCTTTTTATGGACTTTTCCTTCTTTTTCATAAAATTTCTCCAGGTTTCTTCCAGAGTCTTGCCACCTTCCTTTTGCCATCGATGGCATCAATGGGTTCAACAGTTCTGGCCCCTCTGCTTCATCACTTGCAGGCATGACTGGTGGGGAGGAAATAAATCCCAAGCATGAAAAATGGTTTATTCCCACAGAAATCCTTGGCAACTGAAAGAGAAGGAGGTTTAAATTTGCGCAGTGTCAGGAAGATCTGAATCCAACCCTATCTCATCCCTGACCAGTTCAGAGGAACCCCCTTGGCTGCTGGACCCACAGAAGAGAGTGAAAGGCAGCCCTGGATGCAGGGAAGATCTGGCTCCCTCATTTAAGTGCTGGGGGCTGGGCTGGCTCCTAGTTGAGGGATTAAAGGGTCCCTGAGCTCCCTGACACCACGGGCTTTTCCTCTCCTTGAGGTGAGAAGGCGAGCGCAGCGTGGATGCAGAGCTCCCGGTGACTCAGCGGGAGAGGCTGGAATCAGCTGAAAACTGGTCACCATCCAAAAAGCCTGGGACAAGCTGTTAGAACGGATGTAGCAGGGATGGAGATGAATGCCTGCATGAGCAGACATTCCTCCAGCCCCTCAGCAGCTGTTTGTAGGATGAGCTGCCCATGGCCACTCTCTCTCAAGGCACCCCCTGGCCCAGCAGTGGAAGGTGCCCCAAAGCAGAGGGGTTTGTTGGCACCGTGGCTGAGGAGGGATGAGGCTGAGGTCTGATTCAATCCAGGTGCTGAGGAACCAAGCACACTGAGGGGAGATGATGGGGTCCTCAGCCGTTCCCGATATGGGGTCGTTTTTGGGAAGGGCCAGTTTTGGATGGCATGTCCTGTGCAGTTGCCTCAGACAGCTTTGGGAATGGAGGCTGTTACATCCCTAACTATGGGGAAAAAAATTAAAGTGGTACCAAAGAAGCACAGCCAAAGGAACAGTGGCAGAATGGGTCTGTCCAGCATAGAGACAAGTGGAATTCATTCCTTCTGTCCTCACTGGACCAGCGGTCCCAATTCAGAACAATTCAGGTGATTCAGAACCTCCTGCCCTGCCCCAAACAGATGCCACCCAACAGCCCCAGCATCAATATGAGGGGGGGAGTCATGCCCCCAGGTCATGGCCTTCACTCTTGGGTGTTCCTTCAGACACCATGACTATCACCATCTGCACTCCCTGACACCTCCAGACTATGACAGCCCTGCTGTGGTGACCCTCATTGCACAGGTCCTTATCCCAGGACCACTGATGCTCTTGACCATGACCACCCTATGCTCAGGGGAACATTCCCATGCTCCAGAGGACCCTCAGGTCATCCATCTTTCTGTTCCTGGATACTCCTAGGCCCTTTGTCCTTCATGGCCCCACTTTCTAGGACTCCCTAGACCCCTTAGCCATAATGGCTGCGTTCCAGCTATCACTGTTGCAGAGGCCCCCTCTTGCCCTGGATCCTCCCTGAGCATCTTGATTATCACCATCCCCTGCTCTGGGGGAGACCCAGATCCCGCTCTACCCCAGGCTCTATACCTGGGGCTCCACGAGGCTCCACCGTGCCCTGCTCCTGGGACCCTGTGACCACAGGGACCCATTGATCCCGCTGACCATCACGGTCCAGCTCTGGGACCTACATGGTACCCTACAGCGTGACGTGTGCCACCCCCCTTCTCCAGCGTCTATCACTGCATCTCCCGTGAAACCCCCGCAGCCTCCGTCCCTTGCCTAACCCCTCGGGAGCCTCCCATCTCCCGTTCGCTCCCTCCTGCCCCAGCACCGTCCCGAGCCCGTTGCTCCCCGGGCGCCCCCGCTCCCAATCGCGGCCCCGTCCCTCCCCTCGGGCCCCGGCGGGGGGAGGATCCGGCCGTGCCCAGCCCAGCCCCTGCGCCGCCCCACACGCCCCGCACCGGCACCGGCTCCGGCACCGGCTCCGGCTCCGGCTCCGGCTCCGGCATCAGCTCCGGCTCCGGCTCCGCTCGCTCCCCGCGCCGGGGCCGCCGCCGCCCCTCCCGCTCCGCCCCGCCCGCCGGGACCCGCCGCCCCGGCATGAAGGTGCTTCGGCACAAGATCGAGCTCCTGACAGGTACGGCCCGGCCCCCCCGTGCTGGGGAGCAAAGCGAGGTGGGGGGGATGGGGTGAGGAGAGTAGGAGCCTTCAAACCCTGCCCGGGAGATGGAGCTGCCCCACAACCCCCTCTCCCGCTGCCTTTGCTCCCCCAGGTGTGGGCTGCCGCGGGTAGGATCGTTTTTGGGGTACGGGAGGTGATGCCTTGCTGCAGCGGGGAAAGCCCAGGCCGGTGGTGCTGGGGGAAGGGGAGACGGAGTCGGCAGCCCCCTGGCAAGGGGGAGGGCACAGCAAGGCAGCCGGGGGGTGGGGGACTGCTGGAGCATCCCTGCGGTGCCTCTCTGCTCCTCAGCCAGCCTCCCCTGGGAGTCTCCCCGCTGCCTGGGTTCCCGGAGGAATGGGCTGGGCTGGGAAGGCGGCTGCTCTTAGCAACAGCCACTGTGAGACAGCCTGAGCCCCCACAAAGCCCCCCGCTGCCACCACCACCCCCAACTCTGTGGTGCTCAGCCCCTGCATCAGTGGCACCGGGTCCCCTGGCCTGGTGGCTCTCGTGGTGTGGCTGCCCCTTCCTGTGCCCCCCAGTTGGATCACACTGTTAGGCTGGGCTGTGGGGGCTGCTGGGGTGCAGACCTGTGCCCCTCATGGGGTCAGAGCAAGCTGTGGGTGTTCATCCTGCACTGGTGGGGCGGGACGTGGCCCAGGCTGTGTCACATTGGGGTTTTCCCACTGCAGCTCCACAGTGGTCCTGCTCAGGGGGCAGCGCTGTGGGCACACGGCCGTGTTTCAGACTGGGCTGCAGGTTCCTTTCTTCCCTCTCCCAGCCTCGCTGGAGGCTGCCTTGGCTTTGCTGCCTGGCAGGGGCCAGCCCTCACTTCTCCAGATCTGCCTCCCGTCTGTTGCACACTGCTCAGTTAGCCCGGAGTATCCGTGCCAGCACCCCGTGGGTGCCACATCCGTGCCAGGGCAGGACACAGGTAGTCAGTGGGGAGACTCCTGTGAGGCTGGTGCAACATCCAAGGGACCCCTGCTCTCTGACCAGCATAATAATAATAATTATCATTATTAATAATAATGACAATAACAATATCAACAATACATTTTTGTGCTATGAGCTGGTTGTCCTCCAATAAGCCAGCAGTGGGCTGCAGATCCCCGGGGAAGGTAAGCCAACATGACTGTTCCTGTTCCCATCTATATATGCAGTGCCAGGGCCCTGTTGGGCCAAAGCACTTATGTTCTGCTGGGTTTGGGACTAATTGGGAATTAGGGAAGAGGTGTGTCCCAGCTGTGTGCAGGAAATGGAGGCACCACACTGGGAAGGCAGAGTGGGAGCAGAGATGAGTGTGTTTGGGGTGGCACCCTGTGAATGGGTGGTTGTTGGAGAGGACTGGGGTGAGCTGCAAGGAAAAGGGCTTGTTTCTGGACACATCAGCCCAGCATGAGATAGGAGCCAAGTTGTTTTTGGCTAGGAGACCTGGAACTGTGGCTTCCTCAGTGACGCGGCCCAACTGGGCTGGGTGAGATTGCCCACAGCCCCACAGCTGCACTGCCAGGAGCAGGGGCGAGGGTTGGCATGGGAAGCAGAGCACAAAGGGAAGGTGGCAGCGTGGCTGTGACCCTGCTCGCAGGCTTTGGCACCCATGGGACTCCCCTGTGTACTGATCCCTCCTCCGTTCCCACACTCAGCACCACTTTAGGTGGCTGTCCCCCGTGCACTCAGGATGCTGGTTGGTGCAGGGCTCTGCCACGTCCCTCTCGAGCCAGCTGTGCCCTCCCACGGGAGCAAGGTCACGGGGCCTTTGCTCGTTGCTCAGCCACCCTCCCGCCCATATTAGCCGGAGGCTTTAATTAACCAAGGCATTCACCATACACTAAGTGCTGTTCCCAGCCACCCTGGGGCCGTGGCCACACCGAGGGTTGGCACAGTCAGCGTGGGACGGCTCCTGCTCTCTTCCAGACCCAGCTACCGGTGAGGCTCATTTTTCCCCCATGTTTTACCCTGGGGTTGTGGGGTTGCTGGGTCGGTGGCTCTGCAGGCTGTGTTGTCTCAGCTGTGCTGGTGGGCTGCAGGCCAGGCCTGTCCCCATGCACAAAGCCATTTCCCCATCAGCAGCAGCCCAGCCTGGAGCACACTCTCTGTGGGGCTGAAGGCACCTCTCCCCACTTGGGCTTTGTGTGACCCTTGGCCTGGAGGGACCCTCTGTGCATGGAGACTCCTGGTGTTGGGTGCCCTGGGACTCCCAAGAGGCTTCAGCGTGGTATTTCTCCCTCCAAACAGCTCTGGATTGTTGGATGGCTCCCAAGGAGCAAGGCAAAGTGCTGTGTCTGCAGAAAGCAGGCAGGTGGCACAGCCTGCTTGAGTTTTGAATAGAAAACCCGGTCAGACAAGGAAAAGTTGGCTTTAGAGGGGAGTTTATGATCAGCTCCTGTATTTGTGGTGGCCTTTCAATGCTCACAGCATTGCTTGGACTTTCCACATTGTCATCCCAGGCTGACCTAGGCTTGGAGGTGGACAAAGGGTGGAGCAGGCTTGGCTGAGGCTGTGCAGATGGAGTGGGGTCCATGTCTGCTGTAGTGCAAGCACAGCCTACACCATCCCTGTTATGCCCAGGGAGACTGCACAGGGTGGGAAGCCAGTGGAGAGGGTGTGGGATTGATGCTGGCAACAATGGAGCAGCAACAACTTGTCTGAAGGCTTGGCCTTGGGGAAGGGGTGGAAATGGAGGCTGCAAAGGCAATGCTTGAGGTCTGGATCCTGCCTGAGTGCAGATAATCCCCCTGCACTGGGACTTGCCAGTTACCCATCTCCTCTATACGCAGGGGAGCCTGGATTGTTCCCTTTGTCCCCATGTCTGTCACCCTCTGTGTGCAGCCAGCTGCTGATCTCCTTAAACCCTTCTGCTTTCTGAGCTGGGCTTGTGCCTGGGGGTGTTTGTGGAGGTGCCAGCACTAGGGGTACAGAGTCCCTGGTCAGCAGCACCCAGTCTCACAGTGCTGCTGAGCAGCAGCTCCATGGACAAGTCTGTCCCTGCAAGCCATGGGGCTGAGGTACCAGCTGACCAGCACCTGCTTCATAGACAAGGAGAAGACTTTGGGAGCAAAGGCTGCACATTTGGTTTTCTCCCATCATTACTATACAAACTTCAGGCTGTCTCTCTGCTCTCTTTCTGCTTGGAACATCCCTCTGCCTTCCCAGCATGGCTGAGAAACGTTGCCCCTTGCTCTGGCTGTGCAAGGAGATCTTCCTCCGTCCCATCCATACCTATCTGCAGCCTAAAACCAGCCAAAAAGTTGGATTTTCTCTCTTTGATGCTGAAGGCTAGGATGGGAATTGGGATATTCTTGCCCTGGTGCTTACAAGGTGACCAGCATGGACAGATGAGGTTGGTCTCCCAGTTTGCCTAAAACTACGCCCTGGAGACAGGTTTGTCTTTAA
This sequence comes from Myiozetetes cayanensis, assembly GCF_022539395.1. Classification (NCBI taxonomy): domain Eukaryota; kingdom Metazoa; phylum Chordata; class Aves; order Passeriformes; family Tyrannidae; genus Myiozetetes; species Myiozetetes cayanensis. The sequence goes on along the minus strand of NW_026087270.1, from coordinate 15,807,916 downwards.
CTGGGAGAACTGGACCTGGGTAGGAGCTGGGAGCTGAGCTCATCTGGGCACTGTCTGCTCTGTGCCTGCTTCCAGCTCCCAGCAGAGGGGCTCGCTGCGGCCCCTGGACAAGCTGAAGCACCAAGTTCCCATGGTAGCTGGGTGGAGTGAAACTGATTTGGGTCCCATCCCAAAAGGCTCCAGAGGGCCGGGGCGAAGGGGACAGAGGCAGGACCTGCCCTGACACCCCCCTTGCCCTGGGCAGGGCTGCTGCTGCAGGAGATGACCATGGCAGGGCTGCACGAGCTGCGCTTCACCGAGGAGAAGCCGCTGCTGCGGGGACAGGACGCCGAGCTGGTGAGTTTGGTGCCCTCGCTGGCTCCAGCTCCTGCACACAGCGCAGGTGCTTGGGAGGGGTTGTGTGCTGGTTATGGGGCACATGCCTGGCACTCTGTGTGTGTGTGCTGGTGTTGGGCACACGTGTGGTGTTGAGTGTGTGCGTGGGTGAGCGCGGGGTCGGGTTTGGTGGGGCGGGGGGCGTGTGTGCAGACACGGCACATACATGCTCATGCACGCTCGTGGGTGTGTGCACACATGCAGGTAGCACGTGCACCTGTGTGCAGGTGTTGTAGATGTGAGTGCATGTATGCACGTGGGTGTGGGCTCTGGGGAGTGGGTGCCTGTGGTGTCAGGGGGCTTCGTGAGCTGGGCGGGAGGAGGGAGCTGCGGAATTGAGGTGAGGTGAAGGGATGTCTCTGTCCCTAACGGCTCCTTCTCCTGCTCCTTCTCACCCCAGGACAACTCGGATGTCTTCCTCTCCACTGTGGACACAGACTGGAAGGTAGGACCAGCCACGGGTGATGCCCCCCAACCCTGGGTCTTGCGTGGGACAGCATCCTGTGGCTGGGGAAGGCACTGAGTGGACCCAGGGGTGTTGCTGTCCCTCCTTCCATGGGGGTGCAGTGCCTGGTCGGTGCCTGTGCGTGGGGCTGCACGTCCATCATGGTCCTCATCAGGAGGGGATGGGGGACTTGCTGCCAGCCATGCTCTGTGCTGGCCCTCGGATGTGGCTGGTGGGCACTTGGCCATGGGCTGGGGACAAAACCTTTAAAACAGGCAATTTCTTCTCAGGAAGGCCGAGCTGCTTTTCCAGCCCCTTTACCATTGCCATGGCAATGGTTTCCTGGGCAATGCCAGCTCCCTGCTTACATAAGGATGTTTGAAAGCCTCTTTCTTTTTTGGAGGGCTGGGGCATTGCCCCCTGTACCACCCACCTCTCTTGGAGAACAGGGCCCCTCTACTCCCTTGGCTGGTGCCTGCCCACCTTGTGCCTCCATTTCGCCTCTCCAGAGGAGCCCCACGATATGGCTTCAGGGATCATGGTGGGCACAGCTCATGCCTGGCTCTCCTGTTGGTCTTAGTCCCTGTCTCACCTTTGCCAGGTTCATCCAGCAGCAGGCTCCCTCTGTAGAGACTGAGGTGCTGGAAGATAGGGAGGGAGGGCAGCTGGGCTGCCAGAGCCCAGCTTGCTGCCTGTCCCTCTCTTAAAGGGAGAGCATCCTAAAGCATCCCTTCTCGCAGGGGACACCAGTAATTGACTTGAGGTTGTATTTTGCCACTTTGCTGCAACTGGGACCACTGGGAGGGTGGGCTTGGGTGGTGCTGGCTGAGCCCTGACAGGTCTGGCACTGAAATAACAGCACCTGTAAGGGTAAAATAAATCTGGATTTCATTCGAGAGGGACAGGGGAGCACAGGTCCCTGTTCTAGCAGACCCAAATTAGTGCCCAGACTTTTGGTGCTTGCCTGTTTGGTGTCTGTCACCTGTGTGGTGGCAGGGTGCTGATCGGGGAATGAGACCTTTCATCAGGGTGCTGGGTGGTGGTTGCTGTGGGAGCCACAGAGTGGGAGACTTCTTGAAAGACACAAAAAATTAAAAAATGGCAGTAGTGGAAAAGAAATGGTGCCCTTCCCAGCAGCTCCAAAGCTGGGGAGATGCTGGGGTTGTGAGTGGCAGGGTGTGCGGGGCTGGGCTGCTCCTCGCTCTGCTTGCTCAGGGTTCCTGTTGGCCACTGGAGGGGAGACCAAACTATCTGGTATCACCAAAATGAGGGCAAAGAGGAGGATGGAGATGTGGAGGGAGAGGGAGGTGGCTGTGCCAGGCTGCCCAGAGTTCCTGGTAGCACCACAAGGACCAGTGTGACTCTTGCTCAGCAGTGCTGGGGCAGGGCTTGGTTGGCACTCGGGATGCTAAAGAGCAGTGCCCCTTCCAGGACAATCTCCATGCCAGTATTTCAAGGATAGGCCCACAGTGATGCCGAACCACGTCCCTGGTGGTGCCAAGTGGAGCAGGTATGGACTGCAAATGCCACAGTGACGCGTCTCCATCCCCTCGGGGCCTAAAAAAGAACTGGGCAAAGATCAAGGAAACTTTTCCCAAGCCAGCCGGGCCCTGTGCCCTCTTGGTTCCACTCCAAGAGCCTCAGGGCAGGGATGGGATGAGTTTCCCAGGCCGTGCCAGGACAACCCCCTCCTTTTCCCCACCCTGGCATTTGCAGGTTGGCTCTGTGCAGAGGCTGGGGGCTGCCTGCCATTTCTTGGGGAGATCTCACCCTGTTTTCTAGGCTCACCTCCTTGGGATAATTCAATCCAGCCCCCAGCTTAACTCTTCCCTGTCCCTCTGCTCCTCCCCAGAGCCAGTCACTGCTCCCTTGGCAGGATGCTCAGGCAGTGGTGGGGAGTGGGGAGCCCCCACTGCTGCCAGCTGAAGTGAAGCCCTGGGGGCTGCTGACATAAGCCAAGGTGCAGGAGTGCCAGGGGCAGGTGCCCTGAGACCTGGATGCCCTGCATCCAGCAGGAGGTCTGGGCCACCCGCCAGGCAAACAGGCCAGTAGCCAAAGGGATGGCAATCCCATTTGATGCTATTCAAGCAGAGTCAGAATTGCTCAGCCCTCCCATCTCCCTGCAACCCTTTTGCTTTCATGCTTTACTTCACCAATGGCTCTCTCACCCCTTCTCTCCTTTGCCACCTTCTGTCTTTTTTTGCTTCTCTGCATCTCTTGTTTTTTTTCCCACGGGCTGTGGCTGCTCAGGCTCTTTGGCTCCACAGGCAGCAGGGCTGGGGAAAGCAAAAATGGCACCTGGAGGTGTGAATGGCTTTGCACTTGTGCCAGGAACCACCTGGGAGCTGGGCTTTCCTCACACAGCCGATCCTTCATTTGCAGAGATGTGTCTTTCCAGGCTGAGTTTGAGCTCCCTGCAGGACAAAGCAGAGCAGAATAAAACCTTTCTGGTGGAGGCGAGGTGAATGCCACCCCTCTGCCTGTCTGTCTGTCCTTTGTCCCACATCTAGACCCCCTGGCTGCCCAGCCCTGAGCTGTTTGCAGGACGTGGCTTTTAGTGGCTCCCTGAAGGGCACCAGATAGACCATGGGACTCCTTCTCCATCTGAGATTATCCAGCCTTGTGCCAGTTCTGCCAAGCTGGGCAGTGGTGCTGGGATGGGCAGGGGCAGGCAGGGTGCGAGGGGATGGCACCCAGAGATTGCTGGGGGGGTTTTGGGGCTGTGGTGGCACGAGGCTGTCCATGGGTGAGAGCTGCAGGCAGACGGAATCGCTCCCCTCACAAAGCCTTGTTGGAATCGGGGAAGAAACCATCTGCCTGCATGCATGTGCACATGGGAATACTCGTGTGTGTGTGTGTGTGTGTGTGTGTGTGCAGAGCATGTGTCAGTCCAGGGACAGGATCCAACCCCTTGGTGCTGCAGGGTTGCCTTTCCTGCCACTGCCTATGTCCAGGTTGGGGCTAAATCCTGCACTTCCCCTGGATGCCATCATCCTGCAGCAGGTGGAATGACTGTGCTGCTGGGTCAGGTGAGAGAGGTCTCTGTGCAGTGTTCATGTGTGTACATGTGTGCCCCTCTGTGCACGTGTCCAGGGTTCTGTGTGTGTGCAGGTTTTTGTGCATCCATGAGCATTAGTGATGGCCATGGCACACATGCTAAGCACACGGGAGAAGGATGCAGCAGGCGTGCTCTTAGTGTGCATAGGACCATGGACACACATGTACATGAACATGTACATGAACATGTGCTGACACAGACACGCTGGGCCTGGCCCCGTGGGGGGTGTGCACAAGTATTTTGTGGGGTGCACGTGCTTCGGTTGGTATCGCATCGATTTTCCCAACGTTTGCATGCCCAGACGTGGTTTTGCCTGGTCCCTGTGTGCCCATGTCGGTACGTGTTCCTGTGCATGCACACGCGTGGTCATGTGCACACGTGGAGCTCGCCTGCCTCGTCCTTCTCCTGTTCGTTTCGTGGGTGCCCGTGTCCATCTGCGGCTCTGTGTGTGCTGAGCATCGCTGCGGGGCCTTGGCCTGGCTGGCTGCGGGCTCGGCCGTGATTCTGCATGTTTGCGTGGGGCTGGATTCCACGTGCGTGGGGCAGTGGGTGCGGGGAGCATCGCTGGGCTCTTCCCCGAGCGTGCCGGGTCTGTTGTGAGGGGTGCGAGCGCAGCCCAGCCCAGACACCCCGCCTGTGTCTGTCTGCCGAAAGAGGGAAGATGGAGAAGGTGCCGCACGGTGCCAGGCGTTTTTTCTTCATAAACAAGGGTATTTGGGGCCAATTGGAGCATGAATAATTCCCGCGGCAGCCAATGGCTGAGTGCTGGCTCCATCGCGGCGCTCGCCTGCAATGGAGGCCAAACCTGCCGAGGGGGAAGGGAGAGGGAGGGCTTAGCGCAGGGCTGGGTCTCCGCTATAAATCGAGGCGAGGGGCTGAGCCAGCGCAGAGCTCTGCTTCGCCCCAGCCCACTGCGCCGCCGGGAGCCCGTGCTTGGCCCACACTGCCTGCGCATCCTCGTCCTCCCGGTTCCTCACCATGCCGGAGTGCTGGGATGGGGTAGGTACCGCCGTCCCCGTGTTCGCCGCCCTCCCTTCCCAGGGAATTTTGCCCCAGTATCTCTCCTGCTTGCCCAGGCTGGGCCTTTGCACCCAGCAGGGCTCGGTGTGGGTCAGGCAGGCACTGGGGCAGGGGGGACCCACTGCTGGGGAGCCCTTCCTTCCCCCAGCCCTGCTGCCGCATCCCTGACGTGCCGCAGGTTTTGGGGACGCACTGTCCTTGAGCATGTCCTCCCTGAGCCCGGCAGAGATGCTGCACCGAGGCTGAGGCTGAGCGGCTGTGGCCCATTCTGAGGCTGGGTGCTGATGGGGGCTCACTGCCCCTTCCCCACCCCCTGGGTTGCAGAAGGAGAGGGTCTCTTGATGTTTTGAAGCAATCCCTTGGCTGCTTTCTGGCCTCTGGGTGATGGCAACACCCAGCGGCAACAGGCTGGTGTGGAGGGGGTGAGTGAGGTGGGAGCACTGCAGCGGTGAGCAGGTAACCTGGACATGGGGGGGCTCTGTCAGAGACACCTATGGGTGCTGAGACTCACACACCCCTCATCTCTGGGGCTGTGGGTTGTCTATGCCCCTCTCTCCTTGCTGCCGCCATCCCCTGCATCCCCAGCCTCTCCCCTCCAGAGAGCATCCCTGCGGCAAAGGGCAGGGCTGTGGTACCCAGCGGTGCTGCAGAGGCTGCACCATGGGCAGGATGTGCCTGGCTTGCTGGGGGGTGGGGAGCAGGAGGTAGCAGTGCTGAGGATGGATCCACTACCTTGGGCATGTGATTTTGGGGTAGGATTGAAGGCTGAGCTGTTGGGGCTCTGATGGGGACAGTGGGCATAGTGATGGCAAGGAGGCAGCCCTGTGCCTGGGATCTGACCACATGGATGCCTCCTGCTCTGTGACCTTGGGCCAGGCCCTTCCTTTGCCTCAGTTTCCCAATCCATTTTGCAGAGGGATGTCCCTGCTGCAGGGGATGGAAGGACAGCTGTGGATGAGGGCTGGGGTCAGGGTGCCCTTGGGAGCCGAGAGTTGTCTCCATGGAGTCCTTGAGGTGCCTTTGGGTGCTGTGCTCCCCCAGGGACAGCAGATCTCAGTGAGGGGAGGCACTGCAGTGAGGAGACCCTGTCCTGAGGTGGTTCCTCCCACCCGAGGCCTGTGTCCTTCAGAGTCCTTGGTGGCGTGTAACCCACGTGAGCATCCACGTACCTGCTCCCCTCCCACCAGCCCATCCGTGGGGCTGCCAGTGCCAGCAGTGAGGACCGTGACGGTTGGGCACCCTGCCATCATCCCTGCCCAGCACATGATGCTCCTGCATCCACCAGATCCCAGCCTCTAGGTCACTCCCAGCGGACTGGCAGTGTCTGGTCCCTCATCCCTGGGCAGCAGTTGGGGTCACAGCCTCAGTTTCCCTTCCTGTCTGGGAACAAAGGTCAGGACAGTAAGGCTGGAGCCCTCCTAAACAGGGAAACTGAGGCACGGGGTAGTCTTGTTCTCTGTATGAGGGCGCTGGCATTTCAGACCAAAGGTTTTTGGAGTTACTTTAGCTGTGATTTTGTGGATCTGGTTGCAGTGTTTCCTGGAGTGGTGTCTGGGTTCTGACCTCTGCCTGTTTGTCCCTGGTACAGCAAATCGCCTCCCAACTAGGCCATGTGAAGCCCCACCCTGTTGCCAAAATTTCCTCAGTTCCAGGCCCTTGAATATGTCCTGTCCTGTCATGTGGTCTACCTGTCCCATCACATGATCCTTCTTTCTCAAGCCCTCTTTGATCCCATCCCTTGATCCCATCCTGTGATCCCATCCCATGATACACATGTCCAATCCTAAATGCTATGATCCTATCCAATGTCTTCCCTTCCCCTTCCCCTTTCGAGCTGATGGAAGCTGGGAGCATTTGTATGTGATTTGTCCTGCTTTCTACCACCTCTGGGATGCCCAAAGCTGTTTTTTTTCTCCTGGAACAGCTGCTCCTCTTTCCCTTGTCTTCCCGTGGGACCAGCCATGTGGGGAATCATGCACCCAGTGAAGGGTGTGATGGCAGGGCAGGAAAGGATGTCTTAGGGCAGGTTGGCATCACCCCATCTCTCCTTTTCCCCCAGGAACATGACATTGAGACCCCCTATGGGCTGCTGCACGTGGTCATCCGGGGCTCTCCCAAGGGGAACCGCCCAGCCATCCTGACGTACCACGATGTGGGGCTCAACCGTGAGTGCTGCTCCCTGGGCCGAGGGTGCAAGGGCAGGTGGGAGTGAGCCTGAGGCTGCATGGGGTGCCAGGACATCGGGCCAAAGCCCCTGGCTCAGCTCCTTGAGCCTCCTCCCATGGAGGGTCCTCAGCCTGCGTTCAGTCCCCCCCAGGCATCTGGAAGTGCCCGGAGAGTTTGGATGCTCAAAGCCCAAAGCCCGGACCAGGCACAGCCAGGGGTGTTTGGATACCCTGGTGCTGTCTGTCTGTCTGTCTGCCCGCCCACACCAGGCAGGGATGGCACATGGGGGTGCAGGATTGGTCCCCACTGCTGCCGCCGCCAGCAGCCTGTTGGTATTCAGAGCATGGACCCAGCTGGCAGCAGGGAACAGTGGGGGACAAAAGAGACTGGGAATAGCAGGGAAGGAGGGACCCTGGGCAGAGGCTCTGGGTGTGGAGATGCTGCACTCTCTGTCAGCCTGCAGCCTGGGACCTGCACCCCAGACCCCTGCGCTGAGCTGTGCCCTTCCAGCTGAGCCAGAAAACCCAATTCCCTGAGAGCAGGGAGAAGCATTTCCTGCTCTGCTGGCGGCTGAGGCTGAGTCACTGGCACGCTACATGAGCTGCCTCAGCATCACAGCAGCTCTGTTGTGTTCAGGTACACGTCATGTTGGCTGCAAAGGGCCCTACAACCTGCCTCATCCCCACATTTTGGGGGGCATATCCTGGCACCGATGCCATGGGGCAGGACCCCTCCAAGCCCCAGCAGTGTCTGAATCCCACTGCAGTGGCAGGGGCCTGTCCACAGCAGCTCTGTGCCTGTTTCTTTTGACTGTTTCTAAGCAGGCAGATTTGCATCTGTTTCTCAAATCCCGTGTTTGCTTGAGGCCTTTCTGGGGATTTTGGATGGGGTCGATAATACTCCAGGCTGCCAATCCCACTGCCCGCTGGGTGGTCTTGCAGCCCTGGGCTTTGAATGCCCCAGTCCCATCCCTCCAAGGCTCACCAGTGAGGCTCACCCCAAACTCCTCACCCTCCTGGCTGTGTCTGTCCATGGCTGTGCCTCCCAACACCTGTAGGGATGCAGCCCTTGCTGCAGTAGCTGTGGTCTCTGCTGCGGGGATGAGGAGCGAGGAGCGAAGGGGGTGGGATGGCTTTGGTGGCATGTCACGTCCTGCTTGGTGGGCAGTGGGATGGCATGCAGCCTCTATCCATGCTCCCCTGACCCTCCAGGCCCCAGTGCCAGGGTGTTTGGTCTCTGATCTCCACCTGCCCTTTGACAGACAAGCTTTGCTTCAACACCTTCTTCAACTACGAGGACATGCAGGAGATCACGAAGCACTTTGTGGTGTGCCACGTGGATGCGCCGGGCCAGCAGGCAGGAGCCTCACAGTTCCCTCAGGGGTAGGTGTCAGGTTGTTCAGGGGCCCACTGTGCCCACTGGGATGTCACCTCCCTGTCCCTTGGGTTGTCACTGCTTGGCAGTCGTGCCCTGCCTGTGGGTCTCTCCAAACTGTGTCAAAGCCATAGCAGATGACTGGCTGAGGGTGGGCAATGGGGTGATTTACGAGTGGGTGGCATTTCCCTGCCCACTTCAGGCAGCCCAGCTGCCCCAGATATCCCACTCTGAACAGGGTCCATAACCACCATTCTGTGCTTCCCTGTGCCACAGGTACCAGTATCCATCCATGGACCAGCTGGCTGCCATGCTACCCAGTGTGGTGCAGCATTTTGGGTGAGTCAGCCTCTCCTCCACGGCTGCCAGCTGAGGGTCCTGGGCAGGGAGATGGGCAGAACACAAGGGTCTGGGGCTGGGTAGTTGTCCATGCAAGCTGGCAGCCTGCAAATCTTCTTGTGCCTGATGCTGTGGGTGGAGGGATGTCCCAGGGAACACATACTGGAGCTGACCGTCCCACCCTACCCACCTCTCCATATTTCCAGGTTCAAGTACGTGATCGGGATCGGTGTTGGGGCAGGAGCCTACGTGCTGGCCAAGTTTGCGGTGAGCCTGGGGCCGGGATGGGCTGGCCCTGAGTTGATGCTACCTGCTGTCAGCCAAGGGCGTGGGGAAAAGCAGGAGCAGACACCTCCAGGCAGTGTCTGCTGCTGCAAAGGCTCCTGGAGGGATGTGGGGCCAGGATGGCAGTGCCATGGCCGTGATGTCTGGGCAGTCTCGCCACAGGTCTCCCATCACTCCAAGGACCATATCGGCTCTGTGCAATGCCTGTGCAGTGGCGCTGGTGGGGGCTGCCCAGGGCACATCTCCCCTCCCCTCTGAGCCTTTCCCCTCTTGCTCACTGCAGCTCATCTTCCCTGACCTGGTCGAAGGACTGGTCCTTATGAACATCGACCCCAATGGCAAAGGCTGGATTGACTGGGCAGCTGCCAAGGTGGGCAGGGACCCAACCCCTCCTGCTGGCCCTGGCGGCTCCCTGGGGCAGGGGCCAGCCATGGCAGTGCCATAATTCCCTGTACTCCCTCCACAGCTCTCTGGCCTCACCAGCACACTGCCGGACATCGTCCTGTCCCACCTGTTCAGCCAGGTAAGGGCTACACACCCTGCCTGTCCCCTGCCACCAGCCCCCTACCCAGCATCCCAGCTGGGCCACCTGGGTTGTGTCCTTCTGGGTGCTGCAGTGCCTCTGGACCTGACCCACGCTCAGGGTCAGGGTTAGTCAAGCCTTGCCTGACCTGGGGATTAGCCTTGAAGAATCTGTGACTCATGTCCGTGTCCTGCCTGGGTGTGCAGCGCCCCTGTGCCCAGCTGCATTGCCCAGCATCCTCCTCCTTGTCCCTGCTGACCAGCATGGCATGGGCAGGCCTAGGGGAGCAGGTTATGTGCCTGACACCTGATCTCCATTCCCTCCTGCCACAGGAAGAGCTGATGAACAACACGGAGTTGGTGCAGAGTTACCGGCAGCAGATCGGCAGTGTGGTGAACCAGTTCAACCTCCAGCTCTTCCTCAACATGTATAACAGGTGAGTGCTGCAGGCAGCCCCTGCCTGTGCCAGGGTGAGGGGCTGCAGTGCTGGTGGGTGGCTCTGAGGTCATTGTGGGGACCCAGACCCGTGTTGGGTGCTGTCATCACTCTGTTGTCACCTGCAGCATAGGCAGGCAGCAGGGAAAGTTGTCTGCCACTGCTGGCTGGGGATGTGGGAGTGGTGGTACCTGTGCCAGAGGTTTGCCATATCCCAGAGCCCACCACATGGGTGCACGTTCTCTGGTCCCTTCTTGCACTGGGTGCTGGCACAGGCCTGGGAAAGGGAGCAGAGATGCTGTCCTGTGTGTGCAGGGGGTTGAGAGCCCTGACACTCTGCTGGGTGCTGCATCCCATGGCATGGGCTCTGCTTGGGCTGACCGTGGCATCCCCCTTCCACAAGGTGCTGGGACAGCAGGGCTGGGTGCTGCTTCCAAGGGCTGGCATTGCCATATTCTTATGCTATGGCATTGGTGGTGGCATCTGCCCATGGGCTCACACTGGCCCTCTTTTCCTCCATCAGCCGCAGGGACCTGGACATCAACCGGCCTGGGACTGTACCCAATGCCAAGACACTGCGGTAAGAGTTGTGCTGGTGTGGAGGGGTCCCAGGGCAGTGGAGTTCACCCAGCCCAAACCCTGACCATGCCCCTTCCTCCTCTCCCTTCCAGCTGCCCCGTGATGCTGGTGGTCGGAGACAATGCGCCTGCTGAAGAGGGGGTGGTGAGTGATGGTGCAGTGCCTGTAGGGTGGCGCACAGATGATGCCCATGCGTGGGCACGCACATGTTCACTGCCTGCTCAGACACATGTCAGCTCCCATGGGAGCTGTGTGGGAGCGTGCTCGTGTGGGCACCTGTGCACATGCATCTGTGCATGGTTGCCACACCTGGAAAACCTCCCCTTCTTCATCTGCCCAGGCGAGCTCACCCGTGTGCCCACTCAGCTGTGTCAGCACACGGGCACACTCCCTGCTTGGCCTCGTGCACCCAAACATCCACTGGGATTTGGGCAAGGAATGGTGGTTCTGCAGGCTCAGGGCTCGCCTGTTGTCCTGTCTCCTCCTGGGTAGGGTGGGATATGCCACCTGGAATGCTGTGGGCCAGCACATGGTACATGTGGGCAACTTCTGCTTGGCTCAGGGCTAATGCCATTTCTCTCACCCACAGGTGGAGTGTAACTCCAAGCTGGATCCCACCAACACCACCTTCCTGAAGGTAGGCCAGTGGCAAGGGGCAGCTGGAAGCCCCTGCTGGCCACTGCCCTCTGCCCCAGGGCTGCAGAATGTCCCCATCTCCCCATTCCAGGTCCATCCTGGCCACTGGGGCTGGGGATGTATGGGGAGAGCAGGGTGGCCCCAGCAGTGGCATCCTGTCGTGGGTACCAGGGGACGGTGGGTGGCACAGGCACCCTCCCAAACTAAGCAGGACCTTCTCTCTGCAGATGGCTGACTCCGGTGGGCTGCCTCAGGTCACACAGGTGAGCCCCCACAACCTCCCCAGTTAACTGGATATGCTGGGCTCTGAGACGTGTACTGGTGCTGTCCCTGGCTAGCTGGAACGGGCTGATGAGGGCACAGGGGTCTTGTGCAGGGGCTGCCAGGGGCGGCTCAGGGCTGAGGGGGGAATCTCAGCCTTGGTGCTGCCTCAGCTCAGCCAGCTCTCTCCCTACAGCCAGGCAAGCTGACCGAAGCCTTCAAGTACTTCCTGCAAGGCATGGGCTACAGTGAGTGCCGGGGCTGGGCGTGGGGCTGGCGTGGGACCGTGTGTGTGCCTGTGTGCACGTGTGCTGACCCTGCTGCTGGAGAGGAGCCTGGCACCCCCGTGTGCCCGTCCTGATGGAGAGTTGCACGTGCCTGTGACTCTGTATGTGCAGATGTGGAAGATGTCTGCCCATGTGTCCGCAGGGGCATGGGATGTTGAGGCTCTGTGTGCACACAGACGTGTGTACAAGTGCTCTGTGTGGACATATGTGTGTGGACAGGGTCTCTGTGCAGGCATGCACATGTGTGTGTGTGTTTGTGTGTGCACAAGCAGGGGCTGTGTGTGTGCAACAAAGACGAGCGAGTCCACGTGCACGAGCCTGTGTGAACATGTGTTTGCTTAGGTCCGTGACCACGTGTGTGTGGTGTTCAGATCTGTGCATACCTGTGTGTGCACGCAAAAGTCCGTATGTTTGCAGATCCATTGCGTGTGTGTGTGTGTGTGTGCACTCCTGAGTGCCCACCTGCAGGTCCGTGTGCAGGCACACGTGGGCCTGGGCGGGGATTCCCGGCCCAGTGGAGCCCAGAGAGGGCTGATGACGCTCTCTCTCTGCCCTCCCTGCCCTTCTCCCGCTCCACCCCTGCCAGTCACCCACCTGAAGGATCGGAGGCTGAGTGGAGGCACAGGTACCGCTCAGAGCTGCTCAGCCCATGCCCGCTGCTGCATGGTGCCTGCCTGGCCTGTGCCCTCGAGCTGCCTGGGCACCTTTGGGAGCAGCCTGGGTGCAGGACTGGCCCTTCCCAGCCAGATGCCCACTGCCTCGCTCCGCTTTGCCTGAGCAGGGGCTGGGGGCTGAGAAATGGCATTTGGAGAAGCTCCCCTCCGTGCAGACACAGTCTCAGCAGTGTGTCCACTGTGCTCTCCTCCAGCTGTCCAGGAGCTGTGCCCATCGGGCATCCTGGCTGGGGGAGGGTGTCACCTTCCCTGCACACCCTGGGGAGCCAGGGGAGTTCCCATCCCAGCTCGCTCCTTCCCTGGAGCGTGGCAGTCAGGTGTCCCCACTCCCTGATGCCCAGAGGTTGCATGCCCAGGAGTGGGTCTGGTGCACAGCCTGTCCCAGGGCTACCCTGCCCTGCTGTCCCTTACCAGCCTGGAGCTGCTCATGTTGTCACAGCACCGCTTGCTGCAAGCTTGTGCCCGGGCTCATTCTCATCGGGGGCGGGACTGGCAGCAGTGTTGGCTCAGGCCCTGGTGGTTTTCGGGGGCAGCTGAGCACCCTGGCCGTCTCTCTTGTGCCCGTGCAGTGCCATCTGCCAGCATGACCCGCCTGGCACGCTCCCGCACGGCCTCCCTCACCAGCGCCAGCTCCGTGGATGGCACCCGCTCACGTGCCTGCACCCACTCGGAGAGCACCGAGGCCATGGGGCAGATCAACCACACCATGGAGGTATCGTGCTGAGGTCCACGCCCGCCGCCGACGTCTCCTCCAGAGCCATCTCCCATCCGTCAGCATCCCGCCAGCACCCACCCGCCCCGTGGACATCCTCCACCAGGGCCCTCGCTTCTTTGGGGTCAATTTGTCTTCTTTGCCGCTGGCCTCATCCCCTTGTCTGCTACAGGAGAAGGAGAGGGGCTTTGTCCAGCAGTCACACATGGTTCTGCATTGGTCCTCACCCTCCCTAGCATCGGCTTGGCCCCGGCTTGGGAGGGTGGGTGGCAGGGGGGACAGGGCCAGGATGGGGTAGCAGGGTCAGGGTGGTGAGATGGGGACGGGATGTTGGGATGGGATGGAATGTTGGGATGGAACAGGACGTGAGGAGGACACAGGAGGTAGGTTGGTCCCCCAAGGTCAACTGATGGCTGACCAGGTCAAAAGGAAGACAGGAACAGGGAGCAGCGCTTACTGGGAGGTCACTGGTCCGTTCTTAGGGATGCAGCTTCCATTTCTCCCTGATGGCCCTTTCTGGGGAGAGCTAGCACGGGATCCCCCAGCACACCCAGGACCTGCTGCCCCAGAGCTGGCTGAGCCTTCTGAGAAATCACATCCCAAACTTTCTTTGCCCTAGTCATTTACCCTGAGGGCTGCCCCAGGGCAAGTGGACAGGGGTCTGCCCTGCTCCAGAAGCCATCAGGGCAGGAGGGTGGCATGAGTGTATTCCTGCCTCTGCCTATGCCCTTGCCTGTGATGGCACTTCTTTGGTCCCTTGTTGCAAGAAGGATAATCACCGCCTGCCACCAAAAATGCACCGGGAAAGGGGCAGTGAGCTTGCTTGGTCCCTGCCACACTGTCAGTTCCCCTCCCAGCTCTTGGGCTGAGGCTGCCAGGGCCCAGAGGCCACTGGTTTTGGGGATGTCACACAGCAAATCCCACCTCCAGTTTTGCCACAGCCTGTGGGCGTCACCACCGTGGAGCCATTAGCAATAAGACGAGACACTCCCCCTGCCACGCTGGGGAACCCTCAGCACCCTCTGCCCCACAGGGTGCATCACCGCAAGGTGCTGGCAGTGTGGGGTGACCCACGGGGCGTGGGGAGCACACTAGTGCCTGGCTTTGCCTACAGAGCTGGCCAGACCCACCATGGCCCTCCAGATCCACACCCCCCACCTCCAGCATTTCGCCCTCGCGCCGAGCGAGGCGTCTCTCAAGGGCTTGGCTCCCCCCGAGCCGTGGGGCCCCGTCCACACTCGGAGTGGATCTAGTCTCTCACAGTCGGCATGGAGATCCATGTCATCCCAAAACCCCTCCACTGGCCAGAGCTGCCAGGGCAGCAGAGCCCAGCCCCTCCTGCAGCCCGTGTAAGGCACAGGTAAGGCCCTGGCTCTGGTGATGGGTGCTCAGGTCTTTGTAGGGGTTCCATGGGGGACCTGAGCAGGGACCTGTAGGGAACCCACCGGGTGCCACCATCTGGGACAGCAGAACCAGCCCGCTGGATGCAGGTCCCACCCAGCCCTACAAAAACATTTGTTTGCCCCCCACTCCCCCAGACCCCATCTCTGCTCCCCAGTGAAGGACACGCAGGTTCTGGGGCTCCCAACGGGTGTATGAGGGCTTTTGGCCCTGAGACCCGTGCCCCACATGACCCCTCACAAATTAAAAGGCCACCCCAAAACACCAGTGTCCCTGTTTGTCCCCAACTTTGTTCTGCTGTGTGCTTCCTTCTTGGTGTGACTCTGAAAGCTGCGTAGCTCCTTTTTACAGTAGATACTGCTGCGATCTCTTGTTTTTTTCAGCGTGTCTTTCCAGATGATATATATATATAAATACCTATACATAATATATATATAAGGGTTTACCCAGTCCCTGACCTTTTTGGGTTCACTCCTCCTTGCATTCTTGTCCAAGCAGTGCCGTGTGGTTTCCCTGGAGGTGGTGTGGCTGTGCTCGCCTTCAGTTCCTCACCTTGGTTTTGTTGGTGGGTTTGTTTGTTTTTCCCTGGTGGTTCGTTCTTTTGATTTTTTGTTGGTTTTCCTTTTTCCCCGGTCACAGCGGAATTTAATGCATTTTCCTGTCTGAGTGCAGCCTGATTTTGTCACAGCAGCATCAAGGCTGCAGCACTCACGAGACAGCAATATGTAAACCAGATTTAACTAACCTGTTGCTGTAGAGAGGATTTACTGTGTTGGAAATAAACCAACAAACTAATAAAGATGTTGAGAACCTGCTGTGCTCTTTGCAACATGCTGCAGGGAAATGGGTCTGAGCCCACCTGGGGCCTGCCTGCAGAGATTTGGCAGGCAGGGAGGAGCAGCAGGGACACCTTGTCCACCAACCTCACCAGGGATGCCCATGGAGGAAAGCCCAGCACCCCATGGTGCACGGGGGAGGGAAGCTGTGGGGTGCTTTGGCTTTGGGGTGCCCCATATGTCAGGAGGGGATGGAGGCTGGAAAGCTGCCAGCTTTAGCCCAGTGAGGTTGGTTCCAAGGGGTGCCCACTGGGGAAGAAGAAGACCCATGGCTGAACAACTCAGGGAATGAGCAGAGTCCTTGGGAGATCCAGCCTCACTGTCTTCTACCAGGACTGCAGGCCTCCTGTTTGTCTCCCCATCGAGGTCTGAATGTTCCAGGCCACAGCCTTTTCTAAGTGCATGACGCTTTCCCTGGGAAGGATCATTTCCCTACATCCTAGTCCTTGTCCCTGCTCCAGTGTGTCAACGTCTGCCTTGTACTGGGTCACTCCAAACCTGTCCCAGCCCAGGAAGAGGGTCCCAAAGCCAAAGCATGAAGAGAGTGTGACCATGTAGTCCACACTCATGGTTGCCTGGGTGGGGGGGCAGAGAAGAGCCTGAACACGTGGGGAGGGAATGCAGACCGCCTGAGAAAGGCTGAGCTGAGAATTGGGCAGGCAGCCCAGGAGCCTTTCTTGGATGGCTTGCCTGGAGGGGTCTGCTGGTTGCCCCCCTGGCCAGGGTGAGCCTCATCTGTGGGGTGGGGGGTGTTCCACTGTACACCCTTATCACTGAAATGCTGTAATGCTGCTGGACACATTCAGGACATACTTTATGCTACACAGATGGCTGGGATAGGATAACTGTCAGACAAATGATTTCCACGTTCTGACTGAATGCAATTCACGGAGCACTGGATGCTGAATACTAACAGACTGCAACAGAAAGAAAACTGACAACTACCTATTCCTACAGTACTATTGCTAGATTAAAACTCTTCTTCTGTACTTCAAATATTGACTTAAGTAATCTATTTTCTTGGGATCTGGCACATCTCACCACTCAGTCAACTGTGGGGTGTCTCAGCAGCTTCTTGGAACAGAAATGAGCATGTCACTGAAGTTTTCCTTCCCTTATGTTTACCCAAGAAAGTAGGGTCACAGCTTTTTTTAATACTGCCAGTAATACTCACATGAAAACTGGCTCTTGATGATGCATGGGTTTTTATTTCTAGCAGGAGGAGATAATATAATACATGTAATTCCTTAGGGGAACCTGCAAAGGAACGGGAGCAGCAGGGCAGAAAAAAAGTTCAGGCTGCTTTTTCTGGCCAGATATGGATGCCATTAGTGAGGAGTGAGGGAGGCATATAGGTCAGTGACTCAAATAGTGCATGAAAATGCGACTCAAAGGGTCAGAGCCTGTGGTGCATCTGTGGGGTTGCAGTGCCACCTGGTGCAGTCTGCAGCGCTCACAGTCTCTGCCCAACACTGCCTTTGGTTTAAAACACCTGCCAAAGGCCAATAATGCTGATACAAATGCTGATACTTGGGTCTGGTTATGTAAATAGACAGGATTTTGTCAGCATAAGGGTACGGGAATCAAAAGCAGCTGAGCAATGGTAACAGTCATTCCCTCTCCATCTGTCACAGCTGCACAGGGGCTGACAGGACAGGGTGACTGCAGGTTCCTGCCAATTCACTGGCCAGGAATGCCTGTTCCAGTGCTCTGACAGCCTCAACATAAATTTTTTTCTTATATTGAGGTGAAACGTCTTGTGTGTTTTAGTTTATGGCTATAGCTCCTTGTCCTGTCGCTGGGCACCACTGAAGAGTCTGGTACTGTTCTCTTGGCACCCGCCTTTGAGATATTTATATGGGTTTATGAGATCCCCTCTCAGTCTTCTCCGGATTAAACATGCCCAGCTCCCTCAGCCCCTCCAGCCCCAGCCTCATCATCCTCGTGGGCTCTGCTGGACCCTCTCCACTAGCTCCTCATCTTTCCTGTACTGGGGAGGCCAGAACGGGACACAGCGCCAGAGCAGCGGCGTCCAGAATCCCGAGATTCCCGCGACGAGCCCGGCTCAGCCGGGACCGCCCTCGGAGGGAGGTTCAAACCCCTCCGTGGCCGGGCTGTGACACGGCGGCGGTGCCGAGGGCCGCGGAACTACAGCTCCCATGGTGCCCGTGCGGGCCGGAAAGAGCGGGGCGTGCGGGGAGCCCGCACCGTGCCCATGGCGGCGCTCAAGTACGCGGGGCTGGAGGACACGGACAGCGAGGAGGAGCTGCCGCCGGGCTGGGAGGAGCGCACCACCAAGGACGGATGGGTTTACTACGCCAAGTAAGGGAAGGCGGCGCGGGGGAGCCCGCCCGGAGCGCTCTGACCGCCCGTTCATCAGCTCTTCCCATCCTCATCCCCATCCCCGGGGCAGCGGGTGCGGGGCTGGACCCGCCGCGTCCCGCCCGGACGAGCTGCCGGGGCTGGGGCGGTGTCCGTGGGACTCGGTTTCGCCTTGTGGGCTGGGACAGCGGAGCCACCGCCGCCCGCCCCGCGTGGGAATGATGCTGGAGCCGCTCCTGGGTGCGGGAAGGAGCCGTCACGGGGCTGTTTCAGCGCACCTCGTGGCTCTCCGTGTTGAGCCTCGCGCAGTATTGCGGGTTCCTCAGTTTTCCTCTGTGTAGGAGCAGAGGAGGGACGGGTCCGATGGGAGTTAGTGCAGTCCCGCACCTCTTCGTATGCCCCAGCTTGAGCAAGAGAGAAAGTTTCGCGTTTAACACCACCTGCTCCACCACTGGAGATGATTGTAATCCTCGCAGGTCACGAAGGGGTTGTGCCACAGAGCGACCTAACTCAGTGGAATGTAGTTTCTGTAGCCATGCTGGTCTTGGGGTATGTTTCGATCTGCTTAAAGCTACAAAATTTCCACAAAAAGGGGAAAAGTATAGTTTATTCTCACCTGTGGTGAGTCGGCATCTCCCTCCCAAGTTCTGCTTTACAAACACTGGACAGAATGTTTTTGTTTATCCACACTTTGCTTGTAAACACTGCAAATTCTCTCTAGATGTTTGCTTTTCTTAGGCCAAGTGCCTCTATATTTCCTTTGATTTCAAAAGCTCTTGCAGAAAGGAACCCCTTGGTGAAAGTAGCAAACCCACACAATAATGATACTACTGAGTGTAATTTTTACACAATTAATTCAACAGGCCAGTTTCTTAACTGTTGTGAAACTGGACTGATTCAATTTAATGACATGAAATGAATGTATCTTTACTGTCTGAAAATCTATCCCAGTGTCTCTACAAATATATTTGACATGAACAGGTTTTACACTGTTGCTGCCTTTAATGTATGCTCTGTATCTGTGATAGTTCTGCACATTCCAGAAATTTGTTTCAAACCTCATCAGCAATACGAACTTTAGCTGGAATAGTATTATTTTGATTTTAGGCTTTTAAAGGTGCTTATGAGGAGTTAGGTGTGCACACAGGTGGACAGGCATTTCTTTGTCAGGCTGCAGTAATTTGGTTAAATATCTTGCAGCTTGTGCAGGTCACGCAGGTGCAGTTGTTTGGTCTCAGATCCCCAGCTGTGATTCCTGTAGTACCTTATGTTGACACTGTGGGGTTGTTGTAAGAAGGGAAAGTGGCTCATGTTGTGTGTAACTTGCTACTGCTGCTGGGCCTGTGGGTTAGTGGTTATTTGTTATGTTATTCAGTGCTGTTGTCAGTCTTAATTTCACACTTGGGCAGCTGTCATTTGGGACGCTCAGGTAATCCCTGCCTTACTCTTAGTATTAAAACTTGGTTGTTATTTAAAAATACTTAATGAAAGGCAAGATTTTAATATGCAACCTTGTTTCAGCACATTGGGTATCTTAAGACCTTGCTTATGTGCAGACCGCTTTGCTTATTAATCTGTAGCCCAGAAAATTTTATGATAGACTAATGTGATACCATTATCAAGTATATTAAATAAATATTCTTCTATTCAAGACCTGTGGATAAACTTAACTGTCCAAAGCTGCAATTGCTCATGTAGAAATCCAACTTATTTAGCTTATAGCCTGCAAATCAATATTATTAGGCAAGGGTTTTAGAAAGCTGCTTTTGTAATTTGAAAACTTTCTAGTTTTATTATTACTAGTTTGGTCTTTTTTCCCCCCCTTATTCTTGCCAAGGTTCACCATCTTTTTGAGTTCTTTTCTGAGTCTGTTAATATTAGTTTTTAATAAGTTTTGGGTTTTCATTCTTCTTGTAAGCAACAAAACTTAGATTGGAAGTCAAACATTTATTTGAATTTTTATAGATTCCTGTGCTCTCTGGTTAGTTACTTTCAGAACTATGGCAGTATTTTGGATTATTATGCAATTTTCTAAAATCTTAAACTTTTCTTTTCCTGCAGCCACCTGGAAGAGAAAACACAGTGGGAACATCCTAAGTCTGGGAAGAGGAAACGTGTTGCAGGAGGTTTGTGTTAAGCTTTTGTAATGAACTGAAATTATTCCCTCCACGACCTTAAGCTGGTCTCATTTTGATCTTCTGGTTGCCACTAATCACCAAGGCAAACTGAGCTTGCAAAATACAGATGATTTCAATGTGGTTTTACTTCTGTGATTGAAGTAGGGTGATCACTTTGCAGTTTTATGGCTTTCTTGGATTGCTCCATAAAGTCAAAGTATCATTTCTAGGTTAGAGGGTTTGTTTTAGTGTGGCTTGTAAAGCATATAGTGCAAGTCTGGAGTTCTCTGATTGGGTTCTGATTTCCTGGTGTCTATCAGATAATATTTATAGTTGAATTCTACTTTTCAAAGACTACATTTCATTACACAATATCCCTGGCACAGAAGGAAGTCTTGTTAGTTTTCGTTTTACTTGTTTTCCCCAACCCAGCTGAATGTTTGTGGTGGAATGGGAGGCAAACAATGTTGTAGGAGACTTCCAGAGGAAAATTACTTCTTAAGGGCCTAGGATCAGTGCCTTAAATTAGATCTTCCCAGAAGCTTCTGTGTGCTGCACCTGGGGGCACTATTTCTATATTCAGCCGTGGTTAGTAATGCTGGGAATGCCATCTGTTAAGTACTTTTGTGGGATCTTTCATATAAGAATTTGTTCTGTAAAGATTTGTCACTTTTGTTCTTTTATCTATCTTTCCAACTTCACAGAGTCATAGAATCATTTAAGTTTGATGTAACGTATCTCGTGCCCACTTGAGGGTTGTGATCTTTCAACTTTTGGTGTGTGTTACGTGTAACTTTTCCTACATTTAGTTCCATGGCTTTTGCTATTTACTTTGTCAGGGATAGATACTAAACTGTGAGCAGTGTAGATGTGTAGGTACCAGGAAGAATGACTGCATTTTGCTGGTTTGTACTATAACATGAGATAATGTTCTTCATCTATATGAAGAATCTTCATCTATATGAAGAGTTTTTTAGATTATACTTAATCTGCTACTTGTTACTTTTGTATGGGATCTCCTATATGTTGTACTTCTATGAGACAGCAATTGTGTGTGATTAGGGAAGCAATCCTTCTTTCAAGTTCTGATATTGAAGTGCAGCAGATAGTGCACCACCTACAGAAATAATGCAGAACTGTGTCACATCTATCTGGGAAATCACTTAAACTTCATATTGGAGTGTACTCTAATGCCTGAAAATGAAGTTAGTGTTTTATGTGCTTCCTAGATCTGCCATATGGATGGGAGCAGGAGACTGATGAAAATGGACAAGTCTATTTTGTAGAGTAAGTATGTCAAACTGTAGAATGTGTTCAAGTAGGGCAACTGTTTCATGCTGCCTTTTGAGTTATGATGTGACAGTATCAGCTGGGAGGACAAAGAGATTAATAAGTACAGCTTCAGAATCCATATGCACGAGTTGTAGTAGTGTCTAAACACCCATTTCTGGTTTTCTGAATTCTTCCATGTGCACAGAAATAGTCATTTGGGTGAAGTACTTGCATATCCACATCTCAGGATGTGAGCTGACCCTCAGGCCATGTTTATTTGGGCTCATTTTCTTTGTATACCTTCAGGGATAAACTCTGTATCAGTAACTTTAGAAACATACCCAGAACTTTGTGTCTGGTTGTTAACATTGAATTAATGCTTTAAACACACAAGGGGAAAACAAAATTGTTGCAGCTCTGACTCACTTGGAATGTAAAGCACAGAAAGAGAAGAGGACAGGGACAGAGCTAGCAAAGAGTTTTGGAGAAGTGGGAGGGGAGGAAGTTCACAGAAGCAGAAAAATATTTCTGGGCATGGTTCTGTTTGTGTCCTTTTAATGGCAGGGTGAAAACGGGATAATTATCTTTAACTGACTTATTAGAATAAAGAATGTTCACATATAAAAAGAAGTTCACAGAAAAAAGTACTGAGCTGCATTTGCCCTTGGTGTATTGTTTCAAGCAGTAGTATAGGTTCCTTTTTGTAGACCTCCTAAGAGAACATGATCTTCCCTGATATAATGAGATTTTTTTTTTTTTACCTGATAAAATTCTGCCTTTTATGTCAGGGGTTCACATGAAGTTCAGAACGGCTTGTGATGGATGTGAATACAATTAGTAATGGATGTTGTCACACCTGGAAAAATGTTTGATTAAAAAAAAGTAATTGGAGTGATTTTAACAAAGCTGAAAAAACTGACTTGATTTTTTTTGGAATTTAAAGGATCCACTGGAATTGTGCACAAGAGTGGTTGAAATACATTTAAAGTCTAAATGCAGAGTACAGAAGGGTTCAAGCAGTTGAATTTCTGTGTTCTTTTGCAGCCACATAAACAAAAGGACTACCTACCTTGACCCAAGACTGGCCTTTACAGTTGAAGATAATCCAGCAAAACCTACTACTAGACAAAAATATGATGGAAACAGTACTGCAATGGAAATACTCCAGGGTCGTGACTTGAGTGGGAAAGTGGTTATAATCACAGGAGCAAACTCAGGAATAGGTAGGTTAACATGACACATAAGGTAAAACATGACAAGCTTTGTCTCACTGGCTGCTTACTTGTTTAAATATCTGTGTACTTTTGGTTTTCAAACTTGATTTGCACTTTTCTCATGTAAAACCCTTGGTTAGAAAACTTTTTTTTAACAAAGGTGTGGAGAATTTGGAGCTTGGAGGAGAGCTACAGGAAAGACATCAAGTGCAGAAACAATTGATTTTTGTCTAGAAAAATATCAAGGGAGGCATTTTACATTATGTAAATGTATGAAGGATGACTGTGAAAGAGGAGGGAAGTTTCCTTTTGTGATCTTGGTGGCTATGACAAGGAGAAAGGTTTGTAAGGCTGCAGGGGAGTTCAGGTAAAGTACTGAGAAAAACTTCCTAAGGGCAGCAAATGAACTCAGGCAAAGATTTTCCAGGGAGGTTGTGGAATTTTTATCTCTGAAGGTGCTTTCAAGTGAATTTGATGAGGAACTTGTATCAGAATGTTTTACTCGATGCTCCTTTAGGGCAAAGAAATATGATTTATGGCCCTTAGAAATCCCTGTTAGTTGTATTGTCTAACAGGTTCATAAATCCTTTCAGACACCCAACTTGTTTAGGTATCTGCTACATAGTATTGCTTCTATAGTTGGTGAGTGTTTTAGAGATTCTAATTAGCTGCTTTTGTTTCATTTCATAATGAAGCTTTGTGTTTAGGGGCTTTGCTTTTCTCCTCAGAAGACAGGATTCCTTCTCCAGCTTAATTTACTACAGTGTTTGAAGTTTCACTCAGCAACCTGCAGTGGATATGTTGTTTTCTGTGACTTAAATCTGTGGAGGAGCCACAAATATTAAAACACTGGTGTGGTTTTGTGTTAGATTTGAATTTTTTTGTTAAATGAGGGAATCAGTGTAAATCCTAGGTCACCACTGATCTTTTGTTCCCTTTTGTGGTTTGTGTTTTTCTTTGTGATGGGATTGCATCAATACTGAAAGAGTCTTTATGCAGTCATTTGTTGGGTTTCATTTCAGTTCAGGATCTTGACTTAAATACATTTTTGAGGACACTAGAAAACTTTGGAAGTGTTCTAGAAAATGGGTTAATAGCAGGACTTAGCACTCCAAATTCTCTTGGTCTTTACTTCTTAATTATTTAAGGGACTGTTATCCCACAGGAATCAGATGAAGAACTCAGAACTTTATTGTGGCTTGCAATTCAGGCTTTAACAGCACATGCCCCGCTATCATTGCCTGATAGGCTACTATGGGTTGGCACTGCAGTTGGGGCAGTGGGATTGGCTGATGGTGTTCTTGTCCAATCAATTTGGACGCAAATTTTGGCAGGACTTGAAGTTTTCTTGAGACTTGGTTATCTGAGTCCTCAAAATGTATTACTTTTAGCTTAAGTCTTACCCATGTTTTGTGACTCTTGGCAAACTGCTTTGCACGTGTCAGTAGTGTCATGTGATGGATTGCAACGCAGAGATCCCCTGTGAGCTTTAATATGTCCACACAATCCTCTGGAACTCCATGTGGAAATACTGTTCAGCTGGCTCAAGAGGAGTCTTACCAGTTTTGGAGCTTATTTCCCAGTTATTTTAGGATTTCAGTGCTGTGCTCCACTTTGTGTTGTATAGATATTACTTCTAAATTCCCTGTGTGTGTTGGAGCTGATGCTTTCCTCCCTGAGTATTTTATGGAGTAAGCAATTCCTGTGTTTTCAGAACACCACCATGCTGTGAAAAGTGTGAGGGAGGGGAAAAAGTACCAAAAAAATTAGATTTATAAACACTTCATTGATTTGCATTAGCAACTTGGAAAAGATTAATGAGTTATTTCTTTCTTACAATATAAAGAGATCATAGCAGATCAGGAGTTATTAGTAAAATATTTTCTTATTTGTTTATTATGGAAGCTTTTTCTTCTGACTGTGCAGTCCAACTACTCTTGGAGTTTGTTTTTTCTTGTCTATTTTTTTAAGCTCAATCAAAATTTTAGTCTGAACATCACACTTGAATTTGAGGTAACTTTTAGTCACGCTAAAGCTGGTGCAGTAAAAAGGAGTAAGACAGACCTACTGAATAGTTTAGTCTTGCACTGTCAGTCCCTGTGGTTTTAAAAACACACTGTTCCATGTGTATTTAAATACGAGTAGTGTCAGTTTGTGCTCTTAAAATCAGTAAGACTTATTCTACTGTGAGGAACTGATGATAGCAGGCACTTCTGTGTGTTGTTTTTCTGTTTAAATGTCTCGACACAGGGTTACAAAAAGTGCTTCCCCAGCCTGCTGCTGGTAGGGTGAAGTTGTGCTCACTAATGTTTCCACTAGAGGTCTGTGTTGCTCTTTGAAAAGACTTAACAAAAGCGACCTGGTGCTTTTTCCCCCCCGTTATTTGTAACTGCTCCTGTAATTTTGTTGTTTGCGTTCTTAATTATTAGGGCTAGGATTTGAAATTACAAAAGCATATCAGCAGTTCATCGAGGTTTTAATTTTATACAGAGGTGTGATATTTTCAGCTGTATGTGTAAGTAATCTCCTCAAAGAAAACATTTAAAAAAACCCCTATAACTTGATTTTAATATCAGAGAGACAGTTGTGTGCTTTTTCTGACTTATATATATATATAAATATTTCTGGCTGGTTTTAAGGGTTATGCAGCTGTATGACCTTGAGACTACTATGTTTTCTGGTTTTTGTACTGGGTGCAGTTGCATTTAGCTTGTGGTGACTGTGAAAGTCTGTGTGAGTAGTGAAGTATAAGTAATATTTCAGTATCCTATGGAAAGACAAAATGTGTTTGCTCTGTCCAGTCCGGCAGATTCCCCAAAGCAGAGTTTTTCTTAAAACTTTTCCAAAATTTTATCTTAAAACTGTACTGATAATCCCAACCAAGCAATTACTCAAACTGGGATTCTAATTTTTCTGCTCTGTGAAGGTCCAAAAAGGCCTGTTAATGGTTTTTGTAAGGGATGCCCGGAGCAAGCAGCCTAATTTTTTTCAAATGCTGAAGAAAATCCAGAAGCCGTAACGTGGCTTGCTATATTGCTTTTCTTGATTATATTTTAATATTTGAGATTGTTTCTTTGAAATAATTGTTGTTTAGTGTTTTGTTAATTGGAATTCTCTTTTTTTTTTTTTCTGGCACTTTCACTTCTGTGCAATGGAGAAGCCTAAGCTAGGAGAGAACCTGTGTGTTAACTACTATTAATCAGTGCTTAAAAGATGAGTCACTCCTCCAGTGAGCTTTTGGTCTGCATATACTTAAATGTGAGAAGTTATCATGTTTCTTTTATTTCTTGTACAGAACTTCAGCATTAGCAACTTTAGTCATACTGATGCAAAAGGTTGGGGAATGTGCATTTAATTTATCTCAATTAAACGTCTGTGTTATGATATAAAAGTCGTTTTAAATAACTACCCATTTAATTTTTATGAACAATAAACAAAAGTTTTCTTATTTTATTCTTCCCTCTCATAACTTTTTTCCCCAATGACTTTCTGAGCAACCTGGTCTAGTGGAAGTGAACCAACTTCACCAGTAGGTGAAGCAACCTACTTTTCTCTTCTTAACTACTAAAATACAGTAAGCAGCTCTGTTCTTTCATTCTTGCTTTTAAAATTGATGTATGTCACTCCCACTCTAATTTGCATCCCCTTAAACTTGAGGATCAGCCATATGAAATCGGGGGAAAAAGAATTAAAGCTTAAGCTCTGCTTTGAGCACAACTCTCAGAATAGAGCCTGTGTAGCTTTTGAAATGCTTTGTGTATTTAGTGAGCTGCATTCCCAGTATCAAATGTTGTAGTTAATTGCAGTGAGGGTTTGTATATAAGCACAAACGTGTCTGAACATGGTGAAACTGTAGAAGGTAACAGTGGGTGTCTTGATAATTTACTTCATATTATCATCATTGTAACAGGTAGATGATTAGATTTGGTTCACACATGATGCTGCTTTTGGGGTAAATACAAGCTGTGTAGCTCTGCAGTTTCTCTTGTGCTTTTCACTGTGTGACCTGCACCTCATTCTGAAACTCTCTCATATGGGACATTATTTGAACACTTTACACCTGTGAGCAATGTAGAATGGGTACCCCTCTTCAATCCTGCTGGTCCCAAAATGCTGGAAACTTTTCTGACCCTTTGGCTGGTAAAGTACAGTAAAGTTTTAGTGGTCTGGGATGTGGGATTACCTGTGTTGATTCTGTTACCAATAGCATCTAAGATCTGGTACTGTCAGGATGGAAATAGAACTTTAAAATATTGGAAAGCTGGGAGTCTTTCTTTTCAGGAAGCATACAGTGCTTACATTAATTCAGGAAGAGCCCAAGATCTTTTTTTTTTTTGTTCATCACTTTATTATATTAAAAAAGAAGCTATTTTCAGTACCTTTTTACTTTTTTAGGCTTATCAAGGCAGTATAAAAATAAGTAAGCCTGTCCATAACCAATACAACCCTTGTGGCCAGACTGCTGTGCTGACACTGTGCTTTTGTACTTCATACTGACAGAAGTTAATGAAAGTTTGTTTAGTGGGGGAATGACACATTGCATAGCTTCAGAATTCCCCAATTCCTGATTTCTGAGCTGTCCTTTCTCTGTGTAGTAGTGTTTGTTCCTATATTAATATTGTTCTAAATCTTGCTTATACTTAAAAAGCAGAATCTACTTTCAGAGCCTGAATAAAACCAGGTGTGGTTAACCTTTGTTCTATTTCTTATGCCAATTAAGTAATAGCTAATTAAGTAGTGTCTATTTAAGCTACTACCAGTAAGACAAGAAAAATAAAACTTTTAAAGTTTACCTAAATTTCTTATGAAGACTATTTAAGGCCTCTAAGAGATCCTGGCTAGCTTTCACCACTATGCCCTAAATCTACTGGCAATGGGGACATCAGAAAAGTATGATTAAAAGAATGGTTTTTTCTTCTTAAAGTGTCAAAAATTGACTGCTCTGTACCTGGAGAGAAGAGAATTTTGAAACTATGGGGAACTATTGTAGTTGCAGAAGTTACTGGGGTTATTTGTGGGCGACAGCATTTTCACTTTGGCTGCCTTCATCAGCCTTCACAAAGAAGGTAACATTTGCTGAATCCTAATTAGACCAGTGAATGGTCTCATTTAAGGCAAACTCTGATCATATGGGAGGAATAAAACAGACCCTTCACATACCATTGAGGACTTGATTTTATTAGTATTAGTCTGACTGTCTTAAATATGTTCATCGTCTTTCTCTGTATTGCCTGGAGTTTGGTGGTCTAACCCCACGTATGTCTGTCTGAATCTGTCAGAAAGGAGTTGTTCAGCTCTATTTTTGAGCTAGATGGCAAATTTTCCTTGAAAAATGTGGCCATTTTTCTTCAAAAGTACCAAGTTTATTTTCTAATTTCTCTCACCCGTTTCCATATGAAATAGTATTTGAAGGGTGTGCAACTGACAGGGCTTCTGCAACGGAACTGCTCAGCAAAGTCCTCTATTTCGGACTCACTTGATAATTTCTTGTATGGTTTTGGAATTTTTCTTACACTGGAACACCTGAACTTTGTCAGCCTTGAAAAAATCCGTGCTTGTTTTTGTTGGATAATTTGTTTTTTTGGGGAAAAAAAAAAATCTCTCAGAGAAAATACATCTGTCGGGTTTGGGTCTGTATTATTATTTCTCTCAATTCTATTCATGTGTTGACTTTTGAATGTAAACTTCTTTTTTTTTTTTTTAATATGTTTTATTATGATGAATAAACAGCAAGATGTTTCCTTTCTAGCAATTATCTATTATTTGCAGCACTTTTGAGAGCAGAAAAAGGGATGTGCCATGGGGGGGGGAGCAAGCTTGTGACAATGCTTCTTGAATGGTCTTTTCCCCAGTTTAGCGAGAAAAGTTTGTTGTCTGAATCAAAATTACTGTTCATAAATGCGTGAATTCCTGTGGATTAATAAACCAAAACCTCTGCCTGTTTTTATTAAGAGGAATTTCTGTACCTAATTCTGTGGTCATCTCAGTGGTGCACAGAGAAGGGAAATGCTGGGGTTTTGCTCAGGGGGTGCCTCTCATGTTCTCACTAAACCAGCATAACTTGTGGTGAAACGAACTGTTCCAGCCTTTGCATGGTTGTTTTCGTGCTGGAAGTGTTTCATGTGTGGAGAACTGAAGTGGATATTATTTATGGAGCTTTGGGTTCAAAGTTTATTGTGAGGCAGACAGAAAGATCAGCAATATATAACCTTGGATTATTTTTCTTGGCCAAGTCCTAGGCTGTCCCTGGGATTGTTTTCATGGGATACTTTTGTATTTATTGGGCCTTTAAAAAAGCATGAAAGAGTCGTTCCTTGATGTATATTTTAATTTTTTGTGAATTCTGGGCTCCACGTATCACGTGTTTTACTATTATAAGCAGCACGGGATGTTAACAGAAAAGCATGGCCTGGGTGCACCTGGGGGATGTGTGATCTGCCCTGGTAGAATAAAATAACCTCTCAGGAGAAAAATAAGTTACCCACTAAAAACATTCCAGATGTAATTTTTACAGCAGAGTCTTCTGCCAGCACAGTTGTGTTGTTTAGGGACTGTTTTCCTGCCATCCTTCACCAGCAATGAAGATTAGGTTTTAAACCCCTTTAAAACGTGGTTGGGTGGGGAGGATGAAAGGAAAAAGAAAATCATCTTTCAGCCTAATTTAGTTTTGGTTTTGTGTATGCAGCTGTGTCTTTTATTTTCTTGCTGCTCTGGCTTCAACCAACATTCATTGTCTTGAGGAAAAACTGTTGGCTTAATGAAGAATTCCTGGAAATGTAATGCCGAAAATTTAAAGGCTGAATTTTTTAGGTTCTGTTATCCATGTGCTGTGGACTGAACATGGCATGGATTGCCTTACACCACGAGAGTAGCACTACCATGAAAATTTTGGTGTCTGCATAGAAATTTTTCAGGCAGGTTCTTTGTGCAGGTCCAAAACTTTGTGGCAGGCATGAATTTTGTTGTACCAGTGTTTTTGGGGAATTGGGAGTACAGTGCTTTTCCAGGAGAGCCTGGGTCTTGCAGGATCTATGTTTTTGGCCAGAGCATTGGAGTAATTGATGTAGAAAAGCACAGTTTTTGGAGGGAAGCATGAGTAGGGGGTGGAACTTTTAACTCCTCCTGTTGTGGGATGTTTGTAACTGTCAGGGATTAGTAGTGATGCATTTTAAACAATTAAAAAACTACTAAAAGCTATTATTTAAAACTTTAATTAATATTAATAGAAGACATTTTTCTTTAATTTACATTGCTGTATTCTGAAAAATTAAGGCAGGTAACAGTGATTGAGTTTTCCATGGGTGCCATCACTCTATTTTAACTCTGGCTGAATATTGTGGCACGTTAATATTGCCCTGCTTTACATAAGGCTACAACTGCTTACTTGTAAATATTAAGAGGGTCCTCTTGGACTTCCTGTAATTTATTTTTCTTATTGAGTAAGCTGAAAATGGTGTCAGATGTTCATACTGCTTTTTCATGTCCATTTTGATGAATCTATTTATTACTTGTGTAATGAGCAGTGCACATGGTTGGTTAGCCAAGTTATTGAACTTCATCAACCTTGGCTGAAATTCACAATGCATGTGAAACTTGTTGTAACATGTAAGAAATTACATCTGGGCTAAAAGGTTCGATAATGATTACTGCTTGTAAAGGAATCTTTTCACAAAGGGTGGGATTGAGCTGTGTGCCTGTGTTGTGCTTTCTGGCAGTCGTTTTACAGGGGGGAAAACATAATTGTAGAATCCTCTAAATAGGTGGTATTTACCTTCTTGTCTGTTCTCTAAGAATTAAAAAGTCACTTCAGTGAGCCTCAACTTGATTGCTTTTCTGTCTTTTGAAATATTGAGTTTGACAAAGGTTTTTCCTTGTTATTTGAAGCGTATTTTGTAGTCCAGAGGTGAAAAACCTTTTGTGTGATCTGGTTTGTCTCACTGCAGCATCGAGCTTACTCTCTGCATCATCTTCATGTTTTGAAAACTAATTGGGCTGCAAGAGTTGTTTGAATTCATGTACATCTGTATTGTTTTGGAAGAGGTTGCTAAACGTGTGCTATTTCCCAGTTATAATAGCTTCAGACATGTAGGGAATTTTCTAGATACTGTCAACTCTAGTTACAGGCTGTACATGTACATTAATGGGCATGATGTTTTTGGCTTAGCAGGGGAAGATGCTCAAAAACAAAAGTAAAACAAAAGTACTTTCGTTTTCTCTTTTTTTTTTTTTTAATTAATTACTGGTATTTGCAGTTTTTAGCTCTGTTACTGGCCACACACTTTTGCCTTTCTATTGTTTTTATTTTCCTTCTTTGAGTGAAAAATTTTTGGTTTTCTTCCCCTTTTTCTGTTGATTTTTTTTTTTCCTTTTCTATTGGCTCATATTTTTAATATGTGAGATCTTTGTAGCCTTCTATTCAGCTCCATAACCTCAGTATTTTTGTTCCTGTAACATCCAGCTGGTTTTGATTTCTTTCTGTCCTTCCACATGGTGGTTTTCAGGACTTCATCTGTTGCTTCAGAAAACTCCCTACAGTCTGTCTTCAAATCTGAATAGTTTTATAGTAATACACTTTGTTTCCTTTCCTTCATTTAATTATAGTTACCTTGGTCACTAAGTTCCTATTTTTAGTTAATGTCTTCTTTGTACTAAAAATACTAGTGAAGGTAGCTTTCCTTGATAGTAATAATATCTGTGTGAACAAGGAATTATCACAGTTCAGTTTTGGATGTATTTATTTAAATCTTGTTCATACCCTGTGACTCGAGGTTCTCAAAAAGTGAGTGTTGCTTAGAAATTTTTCATATTTTTTCCAGATTATGTTATCTTTGTAGAAGGTACATTTGGTGTCTCCTCATTCTTTATTCTTCATCCAAGCAGCTTTGACAGCACATTCTCTTAATTGCGTTTCCTTTATTTTCTGTATTAAAATCATAAAACTCGTGGGGCATTTTGCTCTTGTGATGATTAATCAAAAAGGAGCTTTGCGCAAAAAAAAAAAAAAATCACTTTTTATTTAGAAGTTTGCGAGGGAGTTTGTTAATTCTCCTCCATCAGAGCCAAACTGAGGAAACATCATATTGTGTATTCAGAGAGTCAGGTATTACGAGAGATTTTGGTTAAATTCCTCTTCTGCCACTGGCAAGGAAGAGCAGCACGACTTGCTTCTCCACATTTGTACATTGCAGACATTAATTGTGCTACTTAGGATTTTGAGAGATGTGTTATTAGTCTTATTGTACTTGTGGAGCAACATATGGCTGCAGTAAAGGACCTAAATTTACAGATTATGCCCATGTCCATGTTCCAGTTTGAAGTGGGAGTTGGATTGTTCTGTCACAGGATAAAAAATATACTTCTCTGAAGGCTATTCTACAGCAGAAGGAGTAATTAAGATATATTAAGAGTAGAAACTATGGCGACTAGAAAAGGAAAAAAAGCTTTTTTTGAGAAGGGCTTTATTTGTTTGGGTCTGTGTCCAGCTGCAAGCAGATGCTGAGGGGTATAAACTTACTCTTGTTGAAGGATTTTTAATTCTGAAGGTAAAATTGGACCATTTTGTGCCTTGCTAAGCAAAGGGGAGTGCATAAAAATGTGCATGACCTACTTGGCAGCACACTTCTGGCATCCTGAGTGAATGAAGGTTGTGATCTGTTTCTGAATCTGATCTGTGGTCAATGGAACACAGACCGAGACTTCCTGATTCTGTTCCTTGCTTTTGGCATTCGAAACACTCATCTCTGGCAGAACACCAAGTTAGATATCTAGACTATGAGGCAGAGATAGGCTTCATAATGGTAAGAGAGGTGATGTGGTGAATAAATATCACTCACTGGACTTCATACACACAAACCAAGGTTTGGTCATTTGACTTGTCACAGACAAGGCAGACTGAGGGTGAAATCAGGAATTGCACAGCCTGACTTCTGGGTGGTCTTGAGTGAACTATTGCACACTGACATTCTGACTATCAGCAGGAGTGATCCTTTTTATGTGATTCACAGTAATGTTGCAAATTGTGACTCAAGATTTTAGGGTACAATGTTGTCACACAACCAGTAGGTTTTGGAAGTGTAGTATAGCTTGTTCACCTGGCAGGTTTTCCTGTTTTACAGATGTAAAGTTCTATAGGCATGTATATCTTTGGATTTCACATCCCCTGCCCCAGACTGGCAAGGTCTAACTTCTTGGAAGATGAAAAAACCTTGATATAGAGCCTGCAGCTGGAATTGGTGCTTGGCTTTAGAAGATTCTTGTCACTGAGCTCCTGGGTGGGTTGCTGGTGTTCTGACTGTTACTACATAGACCTTAAATGTCATCTAAAAAAAAAAACCAACCTAATTTTGGTGTGAGATGAGGCATGACATGTTTTCATATCCTCCTTGGAAGCGTAGCAAAGTTGTGTTTGATTTTTGTTTGTGTTTTTTTTTTTGCCCATGGCCTTATGTTATAACTCAATGACTTCTAATTCTTGCTTGTTTTCCATTCTCCTTGCTTTTGTGTGTAGATGCTTTTTGTTAATACTGTTCTTATTCTTCATCTTTTGTTTCAGAACTCCATCTCCTGCCTTACTTTGTATGTCGGAACCACATGATGGATCATTTGGGTTACATAACAGCTTCCCATCTCCCTCTTCCCTTCGTAGTTTAAAGCACACCCAAAAGGTTTGCCACTCTTGAACTAGAGAGACCAATGAGCTGCATCTGCCCCGTATTCAGTTCTTTTCACAGGATCCTGAAATGACTCCTGTATCAAAACCTTCCTTTGCTGCCAAACGAAACAAATTGTCTTATCTCGTATTGCCCTAAGACAGATGTGGGTGGTGACTGCCAGAAATCAAGTGGCATTGTTTTAATTTTCGTTCTGCTCATCTGTTCCTCTCCCCTGTGATACGAACTGTGAGCTCTTTAGAACAGAACCTGTCTCTGTATGTTTGAACATCTTTTTTTTTTTTTTTTTTATAAGCTGAACTGTGACCTGTTTAGGAGAGAACCTTGTTTTATTATTTATCTGTAAAATGTCTAATATACATACAAAAATCTTTCACTGTGTAACTGATATAAATAAATATCAAGTTTGTTTTAAGAAAAAAAAAAAATTGGTCCAATTTATGTTGTAGTACTTTCTCTGTATCTTTACATAACGCTGAGCATTTCTCATGAAATGACTTTGAGATTAAAGCTAGGAGGATCTAGCACTTTAGCTGACAGCACAGTATGTCTTTTAATTATTCTGCCTTGGATGAAGTATTCCTCTTTATTGAATTTACTTCTTTTATTAACATTGCACTGTTGTACTTGCCAAAAGGAGATTCAAAACATGCAACTAATTTTTTTTATTATGTTTAATTAGGGCTCAGCTCAGCAGTACAGAAACCTATGATAGTCTTGGCTTGCAGAGGAACAGAAGTGTACTTGAAAAGAAACTAGACAATTTCTGGCTTTTTTTTTCTCCATTTTTGCTTTGGTGGGAAAAACTGTTGAGTTGCCTGAAGCTACTGCTGATGCAAAGAGCAGCTTTAGAGAAGGAGAGTTTGCCAACCCCGTTTTTCTGAACTTGGAACTTTTTTAAAAAATACCTGATTAAAAAGAAAAAAAAAAAAAAAGGCCAAGAGACACAAAGATAAATTTTAAATTCTCTAGGCTTTTTTCCAGTCACTTGAGTAAGCTTGTCTAAGAAGGTGTGCTAAGAATAGCAGCAACAAGGGAGGAGAAAAACCCCAAAATTTTGGAAAGGAGTTGAGGAAAAAAAAAGGCAAAAATCCCAGCCCTCAAAACAGCTTTCAAAATCTATTTATACTGCATATCTGATCAGACTTTTTATATTCTGTTACGAATGCTCTTAATTCTGGCGTTTTTCCAGCACACAAACCCTCCAAGAGTGTGTGGATTAGCTGGAAACTGAAGTCTCTTTATTGTTGGCCTTTGGTACTTGCTGCTGATGTTGGATAAATCCTCAATGATTTGTGTGTGTGACTCTTGCTAGTTTTGATGCCACTGCCTCTCTTTAGCTCGCCTCAGCTTTGCTATAAAATAACGATGAAGCTGCAGAAGCCTGCGCAAAAATGTTATTTATTTCCTTAATAATGTGTTCAAGTAATGGTATTTATAAATAGACTGGCTTTATTTAAACAAATAAACAAAAGAAGGGTCACTTATCCCGTAGTGACTAAACATTCAGGGATGATTACTAACTGAGAAGTGGAGTGCCCTAAATACCATGTCAAAATTTGACTACTCAGTCCTGGTCTAGATTTTATTGTGATGCTGGTTTGATGTTGACTTACATTGTGGGCAGATTTGTTGTTTTCTACCACTCTAGATTTCAGTTAAATGTTTAATTAAGAAGTGTTTATTTTGCAGTAAAAATAGAAGTAGTGTGTTAACATAACTGTAGTCTAACAAAATATTTTTTTTATCCCTTATGAATATAAGCATATGTAATTCTGAATAATTTAGAGTTCTAAATAAAATAAGGAATATAAGTCACACCAAAATGAGTTCTAATTCACCAGAATTTTGAGACAAAGTTGCTATCACCTCGGGTTTCTTTTAAAATATAACTCTGCTTGACTTGACTTGGGGATAATACATTTAGATGCACTTTTAGGTGGAGAGGTTATTTTTGTCTAGAAAATATGAAGTTGTGTGTGCTGAGTTGCTGTGTATCCAGATGTCTGTTTGCCCTCGTGATAAATTATCTGTTACAGTGGAGAAATTGTATGCAAACATAAAAATAAACTCTTTTATAAATTGTCCTTAAACATTAAATGATAAAGCCGAATGCTTTACCTGTTTGTATTTACGTGACTTGGCAAGTGGAAAAAAAAGTAAATCTCGATTGGGATGATCTGTGCAGTGCAGCATTGAATTTCAGTTTTGGCTTTGTGTCACCTTATGTTTTCATTAAGCTGTTTTAGGACTATCTAACTTAGTTGAAAACCACAGTTATTCTAAGTAGTATCTCCATGTGTTTTATGGGCAGACATTGAGTGGTTGGTGGGAATTGCCTTGACACGACTAAAACAAGGTCTTATCATGGGACATGACAAGTAGCTTGGCTCTGTATTTAATGTGTTCTCACTCCAGGGCTCCTTCCAGACTGGAACCCTTGGCTGTTATTGCAGTGTTTATGCTGGATGGTAGCACCTCTGCAGCGTGAAGGATTGGCAGTGTCTGTTTGAATCTGCTCTGAGCCTTTGCCTTTGGGAGGCTGAGACACCGAGCAGGGTCAGGTGTAACGGAGCTGAAAGGACTCAAGGCCCAGCTTTGGTCACATCTGGGGTGGTGGCATCATGAAGGGAGCTGGTGGGTGGCTTTGGGCAGTGCAGCTGGAGTAGATACCAGATCTGACTCCAGATCTGACTCCAGCCACTTTGTGGCCCTTCGTTGCAGCGTGTTTGTAATATGTGTGCCTGACATAGCCACAGTGCTGGAGTTTTTTTTTTTTCTTGCTGGCAGCATCTCCAGTTATGAATTTAGTTTTCTTTCCCTCAAATGATGCGTTTTTAATTTTTTACAGGAACAACAAAGCAACAGATATTTATAATCCCATTAATTTAAGGCTGTTTTTAAATATTTGTTTTGTGTCGCGCTCCCCCCCCCGGAGGAAACAAAATATTTTGGGTTTTGTCAGTGACAGCAGCAATGCACTTACTGGTAAGAATAACTTTTCCTTGCCCAGAGCAGTGTATTGCAAAGAAGTGTAAGGAGTGCATATTTTTGAATTGGTTAGATGGAAAACAGAACCAATGCATTAGTCACCCTGTTTCGTTTTGGTTGGCTTTTTCTGTGGTTCGTGACTCCAAGAAAAACACGTTTGTCCAATTTACACACAAAGGGAGAGGCAGGATGTATCTTTCATATAACATCACACTTTTCAATGAAAAATATCAGTATGTGTCATTGCCATGTGCCTGCAAACACACAGAAACAAAGGCAGCATTAGCAGTTCATGGGAATCGCTCGTTTTAAATTGAGTCTTTTTTTAAAAATAGCTTGGTGCTTTATTTGCTTGAAAACTTGCATTTGGAGCAACTTGAATAATGTGTCTCTAAGGTTTTATCCTAAATATCCGTATTGAACCAGAGTGGATGTGGCCAAGCAGCCCTGATGTGGAATGCATGGTGCTTTTTGGGCTCTGAAAGGTCTGAGTGTGTCAGATGTGATCTTTTGCATGTGACTGGCATCACACTGTCATACATGTGCATTCACTGTCACTGGTGTTTGGGTCTTCCAAGTTTAAAGAAATCTAGTGATGTCTAGGAGACAAACCTCTTTTCAAGTTATATGTAGTTCTCTTGGGTCCCAAAAATCAGAAGACACTTAGTCCAATATTTCCAAACCCTGAAATGTATTCTGAAAATGAATTCAGTTCACTCTGCAAATTTGTCTATTTATAAGAACCCAGTAGATGTTTGCTGCAATTCAGAAAGTTTGAGAATAGTGTAGTGGGGTGAAAAAGAGAAACCTGAACACAGCTGTGACTGTAACACACACTTTTACTGAGATAATATGCTTGTGCTTACAAAATCCGAGTTGGTTTCTGCTGTTACACAGTCCATAAGAAAGCCAGCAGTGTATGAAAGGCCAGAAATATGCAACACACACAGAGCAGTACTTTTGCAATTCCCCAGAGCACTTGTGTTCACTTTAGCTGATCTTACAGTGTTTACTGCAGTGGCAGGGAAGAAGCTTTTCTTCTGGACTGCCTTTTAGTTCATATTTAAGCTGCTTGTCATGTAGGGCTCGAGGAAGGCTGGGCTTTAAATCAGTCCTTGAGCACGTGTGAATCTTTGGGCCTCCAGAGCTCTTCATCGACGGAGAGAAAGCAAGAAACAATCCTGAAGGATCCAAGTGTGAGCAAACCCTATAATAGGCTTCTCCATGGAGTATGAAGCTGTTGCAAAGAAAGACAGCATCACTGTGTTTCAAATATGTTGTTAATGGCAGATCCAAGGTATCCCAGAGTGTTTGGGAGAAGGCAGGGAAGCTGAAGAAAACTTCCTGTTGTCTGAAATGTTTTTGAATTTCTTCTTGTGTTTTCCAACTTGCTTGTATTTGAAATAAAGAAATGTTTTAAAACATGTAAATGCCTGATGCAAATCGGTTGCAAAATGTCCCCCAGTGACTGATGGACTGTATGCTGTCTATTTAAACAAGAAATCACTGAATTACTTTTCCACTCAGTGAATCCTTTTCTCTGTTTTATAGAGGAGGTGGCACCGTTTGACAGAGCCATGTACTCATCTGGTGTATGTTGACACAGTGTAGCAGGCATTAATTGAGCGGTGCTAACAGCTTCTTAATTGAGACCATCAGCTGAAAATGTGCCCCAAAAATCCAGTGATAGCAGTCGAGTGCAGATAGCCAAGAATGTGAGAGCATTGAACAGTCATCCTAGAAAATGAAGAGTAAAATTGAGTGCTAATTTCTGAGTCTTTGTGAAAAGCAGGCTGTAAGAAAGGGCTGAAGGGTTTTAAATGTCTCTAGCAAATCCCATGTGCTTGTAGCTCTCTTGTTAGTTCTGCTCCCCGTCCTTTAGGTTAGCTGGTGATGTAGAGCTGTGCCATAATGTTTATCCTCATGTATGTCTTATTCTTAAACAGGATTTTCACTACTGAGTGTCAGATTAAAGCTCGTTCAGCTTGAGCACCAGCAGCAAGAGTAGTTGATCTCAGCACAAACTTGAGATTTCCAGGGCAATCTCTTGAAATTAGTTTTATAAAACATTTGCTCAAAATAGGGTTTTTAAATACTCCATACAATACAGTGATTGCTTTTCCAGAGTGGATGTTATTTAAGCATGTTGTTCTTCTGTCACATTTGGGGGAAGTATCTGTTTAATTCTTTGTAATTGGCTGTCCTTGGTGCTCAAGTCTATAATCCTATTCTGTTCTTCTTGTGTAGTTTTTCCTACTTTAAAAAAAAGCCCACTACTAGCATGTAACTTGTTGGCAGGCTATCTGCTTGACCTGGGTTAAATAGCTCTGCAGCTGCAACACTCCAGCACTGGGGTACAGGGAAGATTCACCCCTGGAGGAAACAATTTGTTTCCTGGAAAAGAAACTAAAATCTTCACTGTTGATATCCCTTCGTGTGTCACTTAAGTGGTGTCAGTCTCAGATTAAGTGAAGCTTTTATTTAAAAAAGTCTTTTGAAGTCCACAGGGTTACTTTTGTGGGAAGAATTAAGGATGCTCTGGTTCCTTGATTTGGATTTCTCTTCCTATTAAACCATAGTGTGATTTTTTTTTTTTTTTGATATGTTTTACTGTTTGGGTGTTTATGATCTTTGTGGTTTAACTTTGGTGTATGAAACCACATTCAGTGTGGATTGTGATTCAGTGGTAGTTTTTATAGGGAGGTAAGATTTTTATTTGTAGAGTTTAAATAGCTTTGTACTTTACTCAGTCCATGTGTAAGGTTTTAAAATTTACTGTGTATTGAAAATATAGCTACATTTTGCTGAAGAACAAATGTTGATCAACTTTAAATTAAAGACAGTGAATCTGGCAGAAAATGTTTTCTATCCTGCTAGAAGCCTTTCCCCACCTGTTTTAAGGTTTTTTGACACTGAGGGACCAAAGAAACACTAATTTTTGCAGAACCAAAGAGCTAAAGCTGTAAATTGACTTGGATACTGAGGGTGCTTCCAAACTCCTACTTCAGATATGTTGGAGGTTGCATTGTGGTAGTATTTGAATGGAGGGTTTTTTAACCCATGATTTTGTGTGAAGATCCAGAACAAGTCTAAGGGTGAAGAATCATGCTTTGGAAGCTCAGAAAAGAGTGAGCATGACCCAAAGAGAATTGCTTAACACTGATCTCTGAGTTTGCAGGGTCAAAATGGTATTAAAATGAACTGAGTTCACAGCATGTAACTTAGTTTATAATGAGAATGAAGTTATTAACTCTAACAGTGAATGGCATGGACTTTATTATTTTGCACAGTGTGACATGGGGTAGAGTTAGCAAAACATCATCATGCTTTGCTGAGTAACTTGGCCATCAGCTCTGGATCTTTGTTTAACAGCAGCAAAACTGTTGCCAGGCATTCCAAGTAGTTTTTAATAATCCAGTAAGCTAGTCAAAGTAAGTGTATTTTTGTGCAAGGAGCATAAAAGCTAATAGTACCCTGGTATGTCTTCTGTTAGTTACATGAAAAATTCTAGTTAAATATGCTTAAAGTGGAATTAGGAAGAGGGGAAATCTTTGCATATGCTGCAGCTGAATTCATGTGCATGCAATGAATTACCCAGGTAATTAAAGTTGCTTGGTGCAGTGAATGGCTTTAAAAGAGATACAAGAAAATTGCTTGGACTTAAATACCGTAAGTATGTAATTTCAGAAAATGCTGTGAATTTGTCTTGGTGTCTGTTGTTTCTATAATGTAAGTTATGTCTTGTGCTGTAACTGGATTTTGTTGCTTCAGGGTGTTTTGGAAGTGAGACAGCCCATCTTAATAGGCTTTTTGGTAAACAGTTTTTAACAGGAAATCATGAACATGCTATAAATGTCATAAAGTTAAAACAAATACCTCTTCTCTTTGACTTCTTCACACACACAAATTGTTGGGCATTTCAGTTTGATTCTTCGTTTTCTAGTTTAAGCTTGTCTAATTGAATTCTTTAAGCTAAGTTATGCCCCTTCCAGCTGGATGGCAATTTCTGTCATTGTCAGAGTTCTCCATGGAGATGGACAGCCAGTGATACCATTGAGTACAGCACAAATAATGTAGCAGCTCACTCCTGAAAATCTGAAGGCTCCTTTTAGAAAGGAGAAACGAAGCATCCAAATTCAGAACGGGGACGAAATGATCGTGCCACTCCCCTCCTCGGGGATTTTACAGCTCTTGTGTTGTCGCTGGGATCTGTTTCTGACTAGGAAAATGTTTTAATCTTAGGTTTTGAAACTGCCAAGTCTCTTGCACTGCACGGGGCATACGTGATCCTGGCCTGCAGGAGCCTGTCGAGGGGCAGCGACGCCGTGCAGCGCATCCTCGGGGAGTGGGTAAGTGGATGCGTGGAGTGTCCCACGCCTTTCCAAGACGTGAAATCTTCTGTGCATTGCAAGCAGCTGAATAGATGTGGCCTTGCCATGCAAGAATCTAAAGGAGAAGGCATTTGTCTTGCTGTGCAACATCCCGCTCGGTCGCTGGCGTGTTGGTGGTGGAGGTTTTTTTGTTTCCTGGGAGTGTGTTGGAGTGCAAGGCTTGATGTGCTGTCACCCACGGTACCCACAGGTGCTTCGTGTAAGGACAGGAATGTTTGAAAGAACCACTGAGGCACTGTCCATGGGAAAGGACATTTCCAGACCCAAAGTGCATAACTAAGGGAAGGAGGATGGACACAGTCAAATATTAGAGACAGCCACTGTTTTGCCCATAGTTTGCCTACAGTGAGAGGTATCAGAAGGTCATTCTTACACTTTCCTTCCAGGTTCTTCCTGCCTTCATTTTTCTTCTATTTTGTCACACAAATACAAGCTCTTCAGTCCCATCTATTCCCTTGTTGCTCTTTGGTTCTTAACTTTCCCTGATACCCTTTTTTTGATGATCTTTCAAGGTCCTTATTAAAATATATTCAGTGTTCTTAATTTATTCCTCCCATAGTCATTTACTTGCTACTAAGGATTGCAGGCTACTTTTGTGTGAGCTTGCTGGGAGTGCTGAATTCCAGGAGATAATCTGGTGAAACTTTACTAAATAAAAGATCTCAGGGTCAAATTCTTGAATTTTTATTTCTTTCCAACTAAAACTAGTGATGATGTTTTAGTTTTATTTCCCGAACCCTTAAAGTATTTCAACTGCTCCTAGATGACATGGGAGAGCTCTCAGTAGTATTAATATTTACACATAAGCAGTCTACAGATAATTATAATATTTATTAAAAGTTTATTGCAAAACCAAACAGTGCTTATTTACAAGTATTTCCAAATGAGTGATGCTTTATAATGCTGCTAATTTTTGTGACCATAGATTTCATGAAGAAACAGTCTTTGGATTTAGGCCTTTTTCTCTTGCCCAGATGATATTAATGATTTACAGTAAAGGATTGGGAGTGAAAAATGTCTTCCTTTCTCCTTCAGTACTTCCCATTGTGAAACTCCTTTTTGCTTGTTTGGTTTTTGTTTTGTTTCTTTTTTCAACAGCATGGAATTCCAAGAGGATTCCAACAGAGAGGAGTGTAATGTGTGTTTGCTTAAAGCTCATTTGTCTGCTCTCTTTCAACAGAACTGGATTTAGTGATATCATGTTGTTTGAATTTAATAGTCCCAGTCCAGCTAAATATGGCTGTATATATGGGTTTTATATAACTAGAATAAGGCAGTAGTGAGTAGCTTTTATTTGAAAAATATCCCATTTCTCCCTTCATTCTGACCCTATATCTCTAAGCACTTTGAAGGCAATGGGGGTTCAGGAATACTTTTCTTAATACCTGTATTATCTCACTAAAAGTTACTGAACTGTCAGTTGAATGAAGATCACTGAAGGTGAAATTACTTCAGAAACACAAAATTTCTTTACTAACAGTTTTCAAAGTCTAATTGTTCAGAAAAAGAGTCTCATCTGTAAACTGGTAGCTGGAAAACCTTCAGTGAGTCTTTGTAATGGCTTTGTTGTTGTTTATTGAGAGGGACTAATTAACTTTGATTATTGCACTAATATTATGGCACTTTGACAGTCCCTCAGATTTATGACTCTGGGAAAATAAACAAATGAAATGCAGGTGCTGGAGCAGAAAGAATAAGTTATTACTGAACTTTAATTACTTGGAGTGTGTAACCAGGAGAGAATTAGTTGATGAATTACAAGATGCTTAAAATTTACATCAAATTGCAAGCAATCTTGAGGAAAACAAACACAAAAACCTGCCCCAAAGTCAGTTACTGAAAACAAAGAGACAAAGATTAATTTGATTGATTTCCTTCTAATATTAAAATATTGATGTAAAATATTAATTTTCAGCTTATAGGTTTAACTACAAAGCAGGAAGTTGTTAATTGAAAATTTTTCGTGAAATGAAAGAGCTTAAGTAAAAATGTCAACAACCTCTGCATATGGTTCAGATGAATTCTCAATATGTAGCTGCAACTGTTCTACTGTGAAGAACTTCAAAGTACTCACAGTATTTTGTCTCCTTTCTAAGGAAAGCGAAATTATCATAAGGAAATAGATTTGGTTTTCAATTTGGAATCAATTTTTTTAAAGATACATCTGCTTAGGGTGCAGCTTTACAAAGCCCCATGTTCATTTTTGGAAGCAATAGCACTGCCTACTTGTTTTATGTTTTCCTGTAAATCTCTGAGATTAAGTCTCCGAGCTGCATTATAAACACCACGTTCCTCAGTAATTTGAGGAGTGCAAATTTGATAAATATATGTTCCTGCTCTTCAGCTCAGTTCCCAAACCCCATGTTCTTCTAATTTGCATGAAATGTCCTCTTATTTAAAAAAAAAAAAAAAAAGAAAAAAAAAGAAAAAAAGAAGAAAAAAACCATTGCCAAAAGGGGTTCCAGTGTGTTTACCCATCATAAGTGTGGAGCTTTACTACTGTGATGGTAATAAAATTGGTATTTCTATTAAAATATGTATATCATTCAGAGCAACGTGCATCCTATACTGACTTTTCTGTGGGACAGTATCCTTTAGTAGTCAAGGTTTAAACGTTGGATACAGAATATTTCCTTTTTCTTTCTTTGCTGTCTGAATGCATAATAGAGTTCCATGCACTTTGCAAGAAGACAAAATATTTAAAAATGTGTAACAACTTATTATTTCAAATTTTGATACAATTATCTAACTGTTGGTCTGTGTTAACTAAAACCTGAAATACATATGGAAAAAAAAATGTAATTCTTAAAAAGTCAACCACAACCTTTGCCAAACCACAACAAACCAAACCAAACCCAAATCAAACCCACTGTAATGCAACATTTAAAAATAAAGCACAGTGCATGTAACAGCACTTAGGAAAACCACCCAGCTTGTTCCCTTAGTGAGTCTGTGTGTGACATCCCTGTCTGGAATGCCATAAACTGAGTGTCTGCAGAAACACAGCTCTGCTCTGGGCCTGTTGTACTCCTAAACAAGTTGTTAGGCAGAAAAAAAAATGCAGTTTCAATCTGCTTGTAATGAAAGCTGAAAATCAAGTTTATAAAGAGAAAATGGGACGGCTAAATGGCTTGGGAAAATCCAATTGTTAAGATTTAGAGAGAGCAGCGGGAATAATGGGAGAAAATGA
The DNA here is from genome assembly GCF_022539395.1 of Myiozetetes cayanensis. Taxonomy (NCBI): domain Eukaryota; kingdom Metazoa; phylum Chordata; class Aves; order Passeriformes; family Tyrannidae; genus Myiozetetes; species Myiozetetes cayanensis. The sequence goes on along the minus strand of NW_026087270.1, from coordinate 15,764,343 downwards.
GATTTTTTTCAGATTAGCTGCCATTATGTTTAATAAGCAAATTCAAACTGATCTTCACTGGCTGTTGGAGACAAATCTAGAAAACTTTGTTTATAACAATTTATGCCTGAAGAGCTGTTTTATAGAGAATTTGAGCTGTTTGAGTAGGGATTACCCATATAAACTTGCTAATTACTTTAGATAACTGACATTTGCTTGCAACCTGCAGTATTCCAGTTATTTTCTTTCTAAACTACAGCAGAATTTTGCAAATATTGCAAATAAAGGGTAATTGCCTTGTGTAAAGGATTGTGATAAGTTCTAGCTAGTCTAACTGGTCTGTCAAATATAACTTTTATGGAGAGGTATGGTTGGTTATATTGGTACAATGTAATGCTTTATACACATATATACATACAGACAGAGAAAGGAAGAAAAAGCATGTAAAAGCAGCAGATAAAAAGAGAGATCAGTATAGCTTTATATTTGATCTCTCTTGAAAATGAATGTTCATGCCCGATGACGTTCAATATCAATTTAAAACTGTTTGATAATTTCTTGCTTAGAAAAGAGGAAATTAGAATTCCAGAGTTATGATTCATTTTAATCAGAAAGAAATTGTCAAACATAAATCTCTCCTTGAGCAGTGAAAAGGCCTGAAAGCAGCCAAGAAAAAAATATCAATACTTTGCAAAGGAGGAATGATTGTTCCAATTCGTAGCTTAATTGACTTTGAGGCTTAATGAAAAACACTACAGTGCTGTTTGTACACATAGTTGCTCTGACAAACATGGAAATCTATGCTCCAGGAAGAGAAGCTAGGTAATTTATTTTACATTATTATTGATATAATTTTCTAATTGAGTATGAGCAGAATGTTTGGATAAGACTGCACAGCTCCAGATGTTAGTGGTATTCTCAAGAAAATACTTAAGAATATGAATGAATAAAATATTTCATAAATCACAGCTTTTCTTGCCAAGGAGCTCTCATTTATTTATTCCTGTCAAATAGTCTTTGAAGTAGATATTAAAAGATAAATTGTAAGTTTAATATTTCATAAAAAGTATAATGTTTCTTTTGTAATTCTTCCTCAGTGTTAAACCTACAGCGACATTAAAGATTAGAAATACACTGTGAAAAGAAAATTTGGGTCTTCTTTTTAAGTAGAAACTTACAAGGTAGAGATGTGACAAGGGAAGGGAGAAACGAAAAGCAACAAAACAAACGTGACTCCTTGCTGTATTCCTTTCCCCTGAAGTATTCTTCACCTAAGGAGTGATTTGTATTCTTGCTGATTAAGTAGCTGAATGAAATTAAAACCTGATAGGTAAGTCTTTGTATTCCAGTTGTAATCTTGTAAAGCACAGAAGGGTGAGGAGCAAACTGGGCATGTTTATACAGATCATGGGCAACAGTTTTTATGTTTTGGCTCTGTGTGTTTCCCCCTCAAGGAAGGGGGACTGTTTTCCCCCGTAGTGTTTCGTCTCCACCGCTGTCCTTGGTTTACAATTTTTTGTGTATAAGTGTCTAATACAGGATAGATCTGTAAAATATTCTTCTGTTGTAGTCACTTGATACTAATGGATGCTAATCTTGATACAGAAGGTAAAATTTCCTTTTCTATCTCTTTGGTGTTAGTTTTGTGAGCTTTTCCTGTACATCAGTCAGGCTGTTAATACATAATTTCCATACTACGTGAGAACCCGCACAATAAATTGTTTTTGGAATTAACTTGGGTGAATGGTTCCAGGAGGACATCTCATCATGGTTAGTGAAAGGTTTTCATTTATGGAAAAAGATGAAGAATGTGTAGAAGGTGGCTTTGGAGGTGTAGCAAATACTGAATGAAGCCACAGACTGTTGGTACAGAATTAGAGAGTTTCGAAGTGATGCTAAGTGAAAGCTCTTAAAAAACAACCTCTTCAAAATAGGAATAATTTCAGAATTTCCCACCAGTAAAGCCCATGCATTTCTGTGAGAATATTACTTCCAATATTCTGTTGTGATTTGATAGCAAAGAATTGTCTTGTTTCAAAGCAAGATATTCTAAAACTATGTGTTACTGGCTCACATGCCATCACAGTGTAATATACCTGCAACATATAGACATATTCCATTTTCCAGTGCATGAGTAGTGCCCATGCTGAAGAATCAAGACAAAAGTAGTTATCCAAACCTTACTGTGGGGAAAAGGCCTTGCCCACAGGAATTATCTTGTATTAAGTGAACTGGTAATACAATAAAAAAAAATTCTGTGTCAACTTGTCTCACTTGCAGCTGTAGACACTCCAGCTAAAGCATTATTGCCCCTGCTTTTTTTTATTTTTAAGGGTGTGATCCAGATGGTTCTGAAGTGAAGGAATCTTTTAATTGACTAATTGCAATGGAATCAGACCTCATGTTATTTGCAGTGAATTGATAGTATAAACATTACCCAACCCTGGTGCTAGTAACAACTCTTTGAGACCAGTGTGAAAGTATGACCAGATTTTGGCCATAATGTTTAAGAATTCAGTAAGTTTCTGTAATTTGCTCAGTTGAGGCACCTTAAGAGAGTGATATGTGCTGCAAAGCTGTTTTCAAAATATAGATGCTTAAAAAAAACCCCACATGAAGTTAACATTTAACAGTTTAATCAACATTTACATGGATGGATTGTTGAGATCTTTTTTTTTTTTGGTACACTATAAACATATGGCATGAATTTAATTTCATTACAGATGCTGAGAAAAGGGAAAGGCAAATATTTATATTACATTCATGTTTTACCGTAAAAACACTGTTCACTTTGTTTATACAGTTCCACTGTTACAGTTTTTATGGTTAGTAATGAAACCACTGTAAAACAGAGTCTGAATTATATAGCAGATGTGTTAAGCCCCTAAATTTGAGGGTTGGGCATCCTTCTGAATACTGATATCATTTACTTGGAGTTGATGCATTGGCTGCAGCTGAACTGTTTCATACTTAGTGAGCTCTGCACTGTTACTGCACAGATATATAAAATTGATGGAGTTTTATTAAATATTATGATGGAGATTTCAACCCAGGGGCACCCCCAAACCTGAAGTAACCCCTTTAGCATTGCCCAAATCCAGGAACAAACCCTAAATCCAGATGTGCCCCAAACCTGGCAGCACCCAGGTGTGTGTGAATCCATAATGCTGCACACAACAGCTGATAGAAACCATCAGAGCACTCTCATAGCTGTGAGATTGGAAGGTTTTTAAGCCAGTAAGACAATTTACCATGATTTCCTCCAGTAAAGACAAAGTTGTCTTTTGGGTCGACTAAATTACTTCTGCTCTCATCATTCTATTCACCTCCCAGTATCTGTTACACATATATATATATATAAATCTAAAATGTAATTTTGAAAGAGGTCACAGTATCTTACCATTCCTTAATTTTTTCCTCCAGTCAGCAGAATTTTATACATAGAAGTGTTGAAGTGATCTTTTTGGTAATTTGTTTCTTTAGCACAGCCCTGCTGTTCTTAATCTGGAAATGTGAGTCACAAAATCCCCACCATGCCTGAAGCTTTATAATAATACTACTTAAATGCAGTTTGAGCTTTTTAAAAAAAAAAAAAAAAATTTGAGACAACCTCCAAACAGCAAGAGACCTCAGGATAACCCTTTTAAAAACTGCACTTCATCCTTAGTCTTCAATTAAACGGCACTAGGAGACACTGTGTGCTCAACAATATCACCAACCTGTCTGGAGAGGTCTGTCTTTAAAAAAAAAAAAGAGTAGACTTTGTACATTGACTCGATTGCAGCTTGCAGGGTTCAAAGTTTGGGTTTTCTCTGATATTGTGTATGTTTAGTGTAACATGGGTTTGGCCTTTTCCTGAACCTTCCTCTTTCAGAATCTTTTTCTTCTGTAACTGTTTAGTGCTGTTGACATTGAAAACTTATTTACTAAAGCCTGGGTAGATGTGTTCTTACATAAAGTGAGTTCTGCTGTCACTGGATTTCTACTTGTCATTTCTGGGAGAGGAGAGGAGGAATTAAAGTGTCTGGATATAATTTTTTTTTAAAAACCATCTTCACAATTAATCTGATTGTAACATAAGCTTGTAATATATTCCATTAATGAAGAAGACAAGCTTAGCTTATGGTAAATACAGTACTAAGTGTTTATAGTGCATTTCATATTTTACATGATTCCCTTTATAATTCTGCTTATCTTTTCATTCTAATTCCCTAAAGGATGTATAAAAGAACCCCTAAAGAGAGTAATTACTGCTCTATTCCTTAACCAAGGCTCCTTTGGCAAAAAGAAATCTGAGCAGCTTTTTAAAGAAGGCAGTTTTAAATAAAAATGCAAATAAGCTGCTTTGTAACCACATTAATTACCCACCTAGCCTCTTATTACCGTGTTTGTATTGTTTGCAAACACTATTTACAGTCGTGTGGAAATTACCATTCCTGGGCTGGAGGAGGCTGCTGGTGGTGGGTTGTGCTTTGGAACCAATTAGAGTGAACCCTGTCTCCAGCAGGGCTCGGGGGAGCAGGATAGCCTTGCAATGTCAAATCACGGCATTAACTCCGGGCTGCACAGGCACCGGCTTGTAATTATGTTATTGGTCCTCTTTTGCCTCTGCAGTGAGTTCCATTCTCTGCATTTTAAAACTTAACAGGCAGCGCTGTGTCTCGCTGATTGATGGTTTGGTACGCACTGGGGTCGTTTTTGGTGGCAGCCGTGGTGAAATCCGGTGGTGTTGTCCCCAGGTTGGTTCTTGGCTTTGGTTTCGCTCAAAAGCAAACAAAAGCCTCGTGCCTTTGTTCAAGATCTCACACGTTTCCATGCCATCGATTGGAACCCCAGCTTTGTTAGTTTATTTCATTGTCAGAAGTGGACAGGGTGAAGTGTCTGTTAGTATTACTTGCAGTCAGTGTGTTAGAAGGCAATAATTGTGGGTATTTCGACACTTGGAAGAAATGGGGTGCTTCACAGTGAAGTGTAGTCTTATTTGTTGAGTGCAGTGAACACTTGTTGCTTACTTGGTATGAGTTGTGTTCATGTCTTGGTTTTTCCCTGTCACGATTGTGAAATGGGACTTTCCTCTAAAAATTGCTCAGAAATCAAAACTAAACCAAAGACATGTCTCAGCATTCGTGCTTTTAGACTTACATATGTTTCCAGATCCCCAAGAGTTTGATTTGATGGGTCTGCAGTGTGAAGAATCAGTTCTTTAGGATTCGTGGTTTTTTTTTTAGGCTTGTAACCAGTCTGTCAATCGCTCTGTCAATCACTTACGTCCAATAAGTCTTTGGAAGCAGAGAAACACTTTTTGGTTGAGCTTAGTACGGGGAAGAAGATGTAGAGAGATTATTTTCTTCCTGCTTGTGAAGCTGCACTGCGTGGACCTGCAGCGCTGTGACAGCGTGACAATGTTTAAAGGATACTTGCAGATAAAGACAAAAATCTTCAGGTCTGTGTCAAGTCCTACTGTAACACTGAATGTGGTAGAGCAGGAAAACAGCAACTCCAGCATGGTGTAGTACAACTCTGCCGGATTGTTATGCATTAAAAAAGAAGAAGAAAAGTAAAAAAAAAAAGCGCGTTGCTGGATCACTTACAGTTTTTAACAGTGACAAGGGACTAATGTGAGGGCGTCAAAAGAAGCACTGACTTGTTTCATGATCCACAATAGCTTATAAAACTGAAGATAATTATCAGGCTTATATGACTACAGAGCAGCATAAGTGACATAAAACAAGCACAGCTGGAGTTCAACAGGAATGCAGGAGATGTACAGAAAGCAGACTTGCTGAGTTGAGTGCTTAAAAGGTGCTATTAATTTGGTTCCTTATCAGTTATGTTTCTAAGTCTTTTATTACTATGAAGCCAAGGCATCATATTTTTTGTTTAATTTACTGTCCTTTCTTATTTCTCCTCCTCCTTTAATTCCCTCTTATCCTGATAATCATCTTGGAAGGTGGTGAGTTGGGGACAGAAGAGCACTGGACTTTGCTTGGTCCCTTGAACTGCTCTTTAATAGTCTGTTGCTTTATCTTTTCTCTCACTTTGTGATATTTAGCTGTGAGAAATTACGCTGCTTTCCCTGAAAATCTCCATTTTAGCAGTGCACGATGGGAACTGCTTTCCATCATGGCTTAGGAGGGGTCCAAAGCGGTCATGGTTCTTTGGGTAATTTCACAAACCAGTAATTGAAACCTTTGGTGTGTCCCTGACAGCCTTATTTTCCTATGAATAAGATGATTTGTTACCTGCTTATTTAGCTTAGTTGGTTGAGGCATGAGGGTGAATACACTTGATACCATTGTGCTGAAAATATACATGGTCCTTAATTTAGTAAGAGGTGTAATAAAGCTAAGCTGTATCAACATGCTGCAGTTCAAAAGAATGTGTATTTATCTTTTTCATTAAAGGATCTGTTTCCAAAGCCCACTGAAAATACTAATTTTGCCTTGAAGAGTTTTGGATTGAACCCAATAAATCTGTATGCATGAAGATTGTTTTTACGGGGCAGAACTTTAGATACATATTTCTAGCCATCTCACCACACTTAATTTGCCAGTATTTGTGATAATTTGTGTTATTATTTCATGTCAAACATGGGAAGGTGATTGTACTCTCCTGTGCCTGTTATTCTGCTGTGTAGAAGAATGACCTGTAAACTGCCTGCAGCTTCCAAACAGGACATCAGGAGACTTGAAGTGGTGGTGATCTTCTCTGTGCCAGGGTGACATTTATGCCTTGTGTGGTCAGGGAGCTTTAATATTTTCCTCGGTTATACGATCTTACAAGTTTTAGGAACTGCTCATTAATATAGTCATGTTTAACATGTTATGGTTACAAACAAAGACATGAATGTATGTACTCATTTCTAATTAATTTGCGTAATTATGTTTTATAATCTAGGTGTTTGCAAAGCAGAACGTCGTACACCCCATTTACTGTCTGCTGTAGCTAATAAAAAAATAATAGAATGAAATAAATCTTGAAACCAACTTTAATTGTAAGTATAGATTAGTTGTAAATTATATCTTTGTTGTGTTTATTTTTAATTCTGCAGTGTTGCAGGTTTGTAGAGCATCCCAATTAGTGTAGTTATTCGAAGTAATGATGAGTTAATTGCTGTAAATGCTGAATGTTGTTTCTGTGACAATTTAAATACAGTACTGAGATACTCTTCTAAAATGTAGGACTAGAAATAAAGGCAAAAAGGAAATGTTGGCAATAATGAGACCAGTTAATTTTATAAAGATTTTTTTTTTCATTCAAAGTGATGATGTGGATAAGATGATTAAAAACGCACGAAGAAGAAAGAAATATAACAATTAGGAATAAAATCTCGGCGTCTCAGCTAATACCGTTACGAATATGGACACAAATGAGGCAAACCCATATTTTTCACTATGAATTCATGTGTTAATTGAGAAGAGGCATTTGACTGAGTTCATCTGAAGCTGATTCCTGCTCTTGTGACGCTGCTTGTGTTCACTGGCTGAAGCCTCTCTGGCTCTGCAGCTCCTCTCGTGCAGGTTGGTAGCCCTTCCATGCCAGCAGAGCTTCTCTACCACCTAAGGCAGTCAGTGTTGTCAAGTTTGTTTGGGTGAATATGTTTAAAGAGTAGAAGATGCCTCTAGCTTAAAAGTGGAGTGTTTTCCTTTCTGATGAACAGCAGTAAATCCTGCCATTTGAAGGTTGTGTGGTGTACCTGTGAGGAATGAGCTGATCCACGAGGTTTCCTTGAGCATGCATGCTGTAAGAGATATTAATAGCTTCCTTCAGCAGTGTCCCACTTAGAGTAACTTTGAAATGCAATATTTCATCCTGTCCTGGTTAAATTAACCTTACGTTTTTCCTGTGAAATGGCACAACTACCTAGAGAAAATTTGAAGTGTGCTATGTACATTCACACTGCAGGGGGGAAAAATGGTATCCAGGATAGTATTTATGCATTAAATATTTACTTTCAGTTGAGGATTGGTTGTCTCCCAGTTGAGTGCAGATTTGGTAATGATATCTGGTGCCATTCACTTCTCTGTTTGGTGACCTTTTTAATAATCAGAGAAATATTGAAACTCCTGCAGTCGGTTGCTGTGACGTTAGTGATAAGTTGGATTTTTACATGCGAAAGACTTTATAAAGCATCAGTAGAAAACTGTTCCTCTACTTCCTAAGAACAGTGCAGTAAGGGAAAAGCTCTTCCACTCCTTTGGGGCAGTTTTTAGAGCCCTTCCCTGTACCAGGAATTCACTGAGAGAATAAGTCTGAGAAAAACAATGCACAAACCTGAAAGTCATAGACATTCAGGTTCATCTGTTTGGTCCTGTTATGACAGAAATCATTACAAGTTTGATAGATTTATTTATAAAGACTTGCTTCAATATTTAAAGTACATCTATTCCAGCATTCCTCATTTCAAGCTCGGCTGTGGATCAAGATGAAAGAAAAATTAAATTGTGTATTGAAGAGCTGTTAATTGAACTGCACTGCATTTAGCAAGGGAGCATCAGCTTCAGGCAGTCAATACTACAGAGAATTTTTAATGTACTGTATCACTAGATTGTCAGTTTGTATTGGAGAATGCAAACAGACTGCTTCGACTGATGATAAAGCCCTGGAAACTTTTAAGTTGTTGAGTGGAGAAAATGTTATTTTGCTTTGATATGTTGAGACAAAGTTGTTGATGCGACCAGGAACAACCTTTTTTTAGGTGAATATTATTTGAATATCGAATTCTGATTGCTGTGTATTTATTCTTTAAAGGGGTAAAGATTGTGTACTGATGTTTTGTTTTTTAAATGGGAGCAAAACAAGTTCTGCAGAGTTCTTGAACTTGCACAAATGTTACTTTGCAATTTGAGCAGCTGTGAAAGTCTCATTTAAAAATATTAGTTCTCTCCAGATATAATTCTAAAAAATAGCATATCAAAAAGCTTTAGAAATGCTTTAGAAAAATGTTATCTCTCTTTCCTAAGGCAGTGTTAATTTCTTTTGTAGTTAATCTTTTGCGCTAGAATTTAGTACATTTATAGTTAAAGATTCTTTTTAACAGCTAAATTATTTAAGCACGTCTTCTAGGGTAACATGGACTGTTTGGTGTTAAGTATGAAATACTTTTTATTTCATTTTCTTCACTGATAAAAATGAAATAACTAGAGGCATTTGTAGAACCAGAACAGATTTAGGGCTATGGTGTTAGATTAAAGATGTACTATTCCAAGACACAGCTTGTTACAGCTGTCATACTTCAGGATAAAATTCTTCCTTTTGGTGGTCCTTACTGGGCTTAAAGTCCACCTTCAGAAAAGCCAAAGTGAATCTGAAACTTTGTTAGTTTTTAGATGTCAATCTGTGGATTTTTCCATAAATGTGATAGGTCTCAAGTAAGTGGTAAACTTAAAAATACCAGTCACTGCTGGTGCATTGTCTTCTCTTGGAGCAGAAAGATCATTTGTAGAGCTTGGGTTTAGTCTGGCTCATCTGGGTGTCTCTGTGGCATCTGAGGAGGTGCCACATCTTGGAATGTTTCTTACCAGGTGAAAAACTACATATTCTGAACACCCTGGTAATTTTACCTTCCAGATTTCAAGACGTTAGGACCTAGATCAAAGGTGTGTATTGGATTTAAAGAGTATCCTGAAATATTTGATCTTAGACTTGTGCTCTGCTTACTTTATTTTTCAGAAAGATCGCAATTACTGAAATGTTACACTTAAAAGCTGTGTAAAAAGACCCCAGTTCATATTAGAAGCTATAATTTTAGTACCTTTTATTTTTACGTGGGTAAATTCTGTATCTTCTGCATGGTGTGCAATTGTCTGATTCTGAGAACCATTGTGACAGATTTAATGCAGGGTGCACAGGTAAAAATCCATTAATGTAGTGGAAAATTTACAAAAAAATGCAACTGAGATGACCAGCAAGGTTGGGTCTACATAACGTGTCATTTTGTTGTTGGAAGAATGGAAACTTTCTTTCCATGAAGAAAACTCAAGTTGGGTGGCTTCCCTGTGACTTTAAGGTAGTTAAAGTTTAAATGTTAATAGGCTTCAGGAAGATGTGCATGCATGGTTTTTTTTTTTTTTATTAGACTACCAGTTAATTTGTGCAAACTCCTCATCTCCAGGCAATCTGATTAAAAAAATTGTATGTTTCCTGTTTCTTTATGCACTGTGTAGCTGCATGAGGCAATATCTTTAAAATGTAAAAAAGCCTACAAAATGCACAGTCTGATAACAACAACAAATCTAATCTAAAGTGACAACTGGGAGACTTTCCCAGACGTTTTTCTCTTTAATGTAACATGACTTTAAATTGATGCAGCCCCACAGTGATTGAAAAACTCTCAGAGCTTGTCTCCCGTGATTACATTTCTGATCTGTACAACTTAATTTTTTAACTCGGTGAATCTCACTTTTGCGAGCGAGCAGTTTGTTTCCGTTCCGAGGGGGTGAGTTTGGTGGATGCAAAAGCAGTGGAACTGCAGTGCTGTGAAAAGTAATATTCCTGATAGTGGTCCTGGTCAGCAACATGGACCTGTTCAGTCTGTGAATGGTCCTGAACTCATCTGGTGGGTAAGGCAGTGTATTCAGTGCTGGTTTATGCTTGCCTAGTGAATTTAGTGTTGAAGAAACAGAATTAAGAATAGCCAAACTTTGGGTAACTCCCCTCCACCCCACCCCCCGCAAAAATACCTTTGTTAAAGCATTTTAAATCTGCTTAAGGTTCTTTATATCTTTATAATTGGTTCCTTTTTTTTTTTTTTTTTTTTTGAGTTTAATTGAAACAGGATATCTGTTATACACTACCGTAAGCAAACAAACAAACATAAAACCCTGTCAGGGTTCCTGAGATGGTTTGTTGTGAAACAAGACACTTCAAATTTAATAATGAACTGAAACTGTACGTGTCCCTGATTGATAAGTTATTTTATAGAGAGACGATATGAAGGATAAAATGACAATATTTTTTATCCTTGTTCCATGGTTGTACCTGGAGCTGTGGCTGTAGATTGACATTTGGGTTTCTTGATATAATTTAGGTAATAGATTGTAAATTTTAAGTTAAACAGATCCACTTACCAAGTGGGAAAGAAACACAACTCCTTTACCCAAGGATATTTCCTTGTGCTTGTCCAGGGGGCCAGCACAGTGCAAGGCAAAAACTGGGACCGTGTCACCCTGTATGGGATGGGAATGAGGCATTCACAGTCAGGAATGTGGGCAAGGAATAGTGTCTGGAGCTGAAGGGAATGGGGGAAGGTGGAGGAGGTGGCACATGTGAAGAGGGCAGAGTAGAATGTCAAAACACTTGATACTGGCCACAGTTTTTGTTTTGAATGTAGTTGGAAAACAAAGAATTGGTTTGTAACTTTCATAAATTGTTGAAAATTGTATTTTTTGATAGCCCTCATTTTATCCTAGCTTTTTCTCTGTATTTCTCTAGTATGGAAGTACATAAATCCTCATTTACCTTTTCATTTACCTTTAGAAATGTGTAACCTCTGAAGAATGATATATGTAAAGCAATACTTTATAATACTTGTAAGTGCTTCTGGGCCTGCCTTCTAGGATCTATGTGCAGGAAAAGTGGTCATGCGTAAGAAGAAGTGTCCTGTGGTCAGTTTTGTAATACAGATTCTAAAAATCTGTTATTTATTTCCTTATTGCTTCTCTCAGAAGCAGAAAATGATGCCCATGGGTAGATGCAGTGGTTGGTTGATATCAGTTGGAAATAAAAAGAAATAAAAGGCTTTGAAATGTAGTAGCTGTGTTTTATATCAGTGATGCATCATACTGTGTTGTTCTTATGAGATTGTGCCTGACTTATGCCAGGGCAGAGCACTTGGGGTTTCAGGAGACTGTGGATTTAATCCATAAAATGCTGGACAATATGCAGGACAGGTAACAGGCACAACAGAAAATCTTTTTGAAGGAGAAAGCAGTGAGGTGAATGTTGTAGTCCTTAGGAACGTTTCAGGTGCCTTGATTGAAGCAATGGAGGTGCTGAAGGGAAAAAATGGAATAACAATTCTATTAGAATGTCAAATTTTTGGAACGGTGCAACAGGACCTAAACCAGGTGAATAGAGATTTACAGTTTAAGATTTCTAATATTATCTTTTTCCATCAGCTCTAGCAACCAAGCATTTTATTGAACAAAAACCATACTATTTTGTGATCTACATCTCAGCTATATACCTGATGATGATGATTTCAGTTTTGATTTCAAATCCTTCCTCTCGTTTATTTTGCATAACCTACTTATAAGAGTATTATTTTGCAGTATGTCTAAATTTAAACAGCAGCTCAGAGCCATCAGGACAGTGGTTATCTTGCCAAAATGGTCAAGTCATTGGCCAAAATAAACATGAATCTGGAGACTTCCCGAAGAATGCCTGGAAATTACAGCCATGCAAACATATCATAGTGCACATTTGTATTATAAACTAGTCAAGCTGCTTCATCTGTTTAGTTGCATAAACGTAGTGTCTGTAAGCCTTAAGAAATTTGTTACCAGAAAAATCAAGTTTTTTTGCTAAGAATATAGCAAAAACTTTACCACCTGGAGAATGATTTTTCAGGATCTTTTTTTTTTTTTTTTTTTTAAAGAAAGTAAATGTGTTCCATTGTATTTAATTTCCATGCAGAAATTAAACAATTCAGTATTTAATTGACTTTTTTTTTTTTCTCTGTGACTTCTACTTTATTTCAGCATAACCTGTTCTCTTCATGTTTCCAGTTTGTTAAAGGGCCATTCTGGTGCAGGAAAAGCTGGGGGATCAGGACTGCATTTCAAGTAGTTTTGTCCTTGGCATCTGATTCAAATCATGGCCAGTTCAGTTATTCAGTCACTGGATTGGACTCCTGAAGTTCTATGTGGAGTTGGAAGGGATTTCTCTTTCTTCCAGTGGAAGAACAACACTGGAATTTCTTGTAATTTTTCTTTCATTCTCTTTCCATGCCAACTTCCAGAGAAGGGATAAGGTCAGGGAATATGAATAACTGATGATTTCTACCTTTACTCCTGTGGCCAAGCCCCACATAATTAAAAAGAACACTCTTGGCAGAGCTGATTTTGGTGGTGAGTTGGTGCAGACTCTTGTGCACAGGCTCTCTCCATCCCATCTTATCCTATGCTCAGCAACCCGTGGGGTTTGCATTTTGAGACCTAACCTAACCCATCTTTACCAAGGTGACTGTGGGTTTATCTGGATTTGCCCTCCAGGATATTTTTAATTAGATATAAAGGAATGAATACATTACTTTAAATTATTTTGATGAAAGAATTCTTGCACTGTCATTAACAATGAGTTAAATGAGCTAAAACTTCCCTCTAGTTCTCTATCTTTTGATGAGGAAACAAAGCAGTTCTTTGCATGATTAAGATTTGTGGTATCACGCCTGAAATGAGAAGCCCTAATATGTGCTTTATAATTTGTGTAGGTTTTTTTAACTCCTGCATGACCACTCTTCTTTTTGTGCCTATTTGTACAGCTGGTTTTGCTATGTTTTCCTTTGATTTCAGACTCTGACATAGTAAGTTTGTATCTGTGTTTTTATTTTTCCTTTATTGCCAAGGAAGTTGTTTGATTCCATAGGCACCTCAAAGAGAGCTGGCCTTGAGAATTCCCGAGGCTCTTCAGAAACTTCAGGTCTTGTTGGTTTTAGACCCATTAGACTGAATATGAATTTTCAGTAGTTAGTGATGATTAAACCTTAGCAAGGTGTGTGAAAACATGTGGAAAACCTCAGGGCAACAAGCTAATCCCTTTGGTCATTTGAAGTGTGCCAGGAGTTCAGAAAGGTGATTTCCAGTGGCAGTTTTACAGTATTTTACTGACATTAAGTATAGCAGCAGTTTGAACAACATATACAGGGAGCAGTTAGAGAAACAATGCAGGTTATTTACTCTTGGAGAAAGATGATTACTCCAGTAAACAAAAGAAAGGGATTAAAGTATTGTTGTTGTTAGAGCTCTTGACTGAATCTCACAATATATTATTGTGTAAAATGTGTTGTTGAAATACTTCTTCAGTATTTCTAGTTGTTCTTGATACACACCTCTTCACAGAGTTTAGGCAAAAAGAACTGCCCATACCAAGAATCACCTGTCAAAAAAATTATCAGATGGTCTTTAGTATCTTCAGACTTTTTAAAAAGAAAGGTGTAATCATTTGCCTCATGGATTTTGATTCATCTCAGTTCTAACCTCTGCTTTCCAACCATGAAAAATCATTAAATGTTGCAAGATTCAGAGTTTTCTCGGAAAAAGTTGCAGATGCATTATTACATCCATCATTCTGTGAATGGAAATTGATCCCTGGATTCTTGGAGCACCGGGCCCATTGTGCATCATTTTGAGTGGCTATTTTTGAGCATGTAGAGCAGAACAACCGAGGTGGAATATTTGGGATCAGTGGGTTGTTGACGTGGGATATTTTCCTCTTAGCTTTAATTCCATCTTGAGCACAGTAAACCCCAGCATAATTGGCTTGAACTGCGGGTCTGAAGATGGCAGGTTATTTAAAATACTGGGGAACGCAAACTGTAACCAGGAATACCTTAAGAGTAGCAAAGGTGCATATTCTGCTAAATAAACTTCAGTAATTACTTTAGGGGGTTTTCCTCTGCAACACTGTAATTTTTCTAGTTTATATTCTTCACAGATTGCTGACCACAGTGACAGTTTTGCTGTTCTTGTACAAAATAACACACATGTGTGCACCTGGTCTTCATTACTGTTGCATTGCATATATGGTAATGGCAGAATGGGAGATTTTCCTCTCTGATTTTCTGCTGATGACGCCTTGTTTCGGGCACAGCTCTTTACAAATACATTGTTCATTAGGTGTCAGGATCCATTAAGCAGCACTACCAGGCAAAAGGCGTGTACAAAACATTCACATGATTTTCACAACAAGAAAGTATTTACTTATAAAAGGCTAAAAAAGACCCCAACAACCCAGCATTAACTTTTTTGAACTGTCAACAATATGAACATTCTTGTTTTACCTTACTAAGGCAAATATATTTGCAATGACAAGGCATAAATATGCAGGAAAAGCTTTGAAAAATAGTATCCACCTATATAAGGTACTGACTAAACAGAACAGGAACACTGAAAACCCACTTCTAAAAAGTTAGCCTTGAAAGTATAATTAGAAGTATGGTGATTAGAATCTATTTTTGGCTGTGTTCACTTGCATACTTTAGCATGCTACAGCTAATTTGACCCACTGTATTTCAGAAAAATCTTTATTCTCATTGATTTTTGGTTTCCTTGCAAAGAAAGATGGGATTCTGAGGAGTTGCTTCCAAACCTACAAGCTGTGCATCTGATTGCCAAACAAAAGTAGCCGGTGGGGAGGTTGCCTGGCTGGCTAAAGGCAGAGAAACGTGGAGAGCTCTTTTCTCCCTGGGGATGACTGGAACGTCTGGATCAATAGAAATCTCTGTCAAATGCCCATCCCTTGCAGAGAGGATGCGTGACCACAGCACCAGAGGCTGGCAGGGTTTGGACTGTGGCTTTTAAGGAGTGGCAGGGTTGTTCTCTGCTCCGTGCGGAGGAGATGAGATGTGCTCGAGCCAGGGTTTCTGTGCCACCACGAGATGTCACTCTTTTGTTAGGGAAAAGTCTATCCCGTGGCATGAATTTCTGGAAAATAAATTATGTAGCCCTAAAGGGTGAAAATGTAGGAACTTGAGGAGGAGAACTCGTTGATGTCTTCAGTTGGATCGCGTCCTCCTTAAACAGGCACAATGTACACACACACTGACATCACTGTTTCCAGGTTTGTTAGTTTGCTGGTTTTTCAAGCTGGAAGGACTGTAACAGGATTTAAGTTGTTTATGGGTCAGCAAATATTTGGGCTTGCAACATGGCAGCTGGGATGGATAAGTCTTGGTTGTAATCTTATTTACAAAATTGGAAGATACTTAAATATCTGTGTCGTGTAGCCTTGTGGAAAGTATGGAACTTCCCAAAGTCCGTCAGTCACACTCCCTGCTGACATGGAGCAATAGTGACATCCTGTGGGAAAGGTTTAGAAAGGAGACAAAGGCTTAGTCTTGTGGTCATCCTGGATTCTGTTTGGATTCATCCACGTAATTTTTTTGTGTTTTGGAACCAGTGTCTCAAAAGTAAATTAATATCCATTGTGAACTGTGATTAGAGCGTCAGAGCTTTCTGTGCTTTAATTTATGATATCTCCTGGTATTGGACGATCAATTTTCATTATAGGAGTGCTCATGTTTTACTTTGATCAGGACAAAAAAAATTTAGAAATATTATACAATTTCATGGCCATATGGTTTTCCAATGTGCTAGGACATTTTACATGTGTATTTTCCTCTAAAATTAAAGATAACACTTAGGTTGTACTATATCTTTAAATGGGATCCAAGGAATTAATTTAAATTCTTTTAAAAACCATTGTTTAAATCAAATGTAGTGAGAAAAATCTTTCTTACATAAAAAATTGATTAAATTTAATAAAATTGTGTGCTCTGAAGCACCTTAAAATCTGGTTCTGATAACAGAAGTAGTGCCAGAGATTCCAGCATTTCAAACTAGATATAGAATTATATACTTGTATAACAAGATTGCAACAGAAATTAAAGGAATTGGAATGATGTCGTTGGAATGATGAGACTTTGGCTGCTGAGTAATCCAGGTGCTTTTCGTTTTTTTTTCCCTTAGTCTTTATTAGCCTTTTTTTAAAGCATAGATTGAAAGACTATCTGATAGCTTTAAAAAAGAGCAGTATTTACACCTTGAGTTGTAATTCACTGCGTGTCTGGCAAGAAAGAAATATAAAACTCGTATTTCTGTACGCTTTTTTTCCCCCCTCAGTTTTAAAAATAGAGATGGATAAAATTGCAGCACTATCCCCATGGGAGAGGATTATTTGCACATCTGTCTAAGGTTAGTACCTCCTGTGTGGTTATCAGCATCCTTCACTGTGCTTGCTGAAAAAGGGCCAGATGATGAGTGGCGCCTTGCAAGATTAACTTTGTATTGGTAGTCATTAAACAGTGGGAATTTTTACAAACTGGCAGTTTGGGATGCTGGAGGAGGGGGAAAAAAAAAAAAAAAGAAGAAAGAAAATGGAGAAAGAGTATTATAATAGTTGGTTGCACATACAGCATCTAGAATAGACTTGGGCTACTGGCAACAAGTGTGATGGAACAGTTGGTGAGCAGACGCCCAACAAATAGCTGTCAGGAGGTAAACTGACACCTCTGACGTCCCAAAATTGTGTTAATCCAGGATTAACAAAAAACTTAGAGATATTGCTCTGTTTTACAACCAGATCAATTGCTACTAAAATAATTACTAAAATAAATAAAAGCACCCTTTCTGTTTTAACTGAGGAACGTGTGAGGAGCACGCAGTCGGTGCGTCCTTCCTGACGCTTTGTGGCGACGCTGACAAAGCTAATTTCAAACAAATCTGCTAAATGTAGTTTTAGCCATCTTTCCAGGGCGGTTTAAACGTGCCATTAACTTCCAAGAGGTGAGGGGAGGATTCTTTGCACGTGCATGTGAAGGACTGTAAAAGTGATTGGCAAACTGAGATTAAATTTTGAATATTTTTGTGTAATCACCGTTAATTTGGTTTTGCAAACCCATTCCTGGCAGATATCTGTGGGAACCAGATGGCTAAGTTGTGTTGACTGGAAGCAGATTTTCAGATGCCTTTTACAGAAGCTCTCTATAATTGATTTGCTGGCAGATTAAGAGTTACTCATGAGATGTGTTTTGTTTTGCTCCTCTGTTTAAAAAACTATACTGTGTTTTGCAGCTGTACTTAAATTTTTGAATCTGCAAATGACATCAGTTGTGGTGAGGAGCTCTTTGTGAGCATAGAAATATTTGAGAAAGGTTTGAAAACTGAGGATGAGTAGCACTAATGAGTCAAATCCTAAAGCTTCTGCTCCGATTTATGAAACATTTTTATGGAATTTTCTTTTCCAGTTGATAGAATTTCACTCTCTGAAGACTTAAACTATTTTAACTGAATAAATGTGATCATTTTCATTGTGGAACTTTGATCTCATGCCTTTTGTTGTTGTTCTGGATTATTTTATCAGAGTGCTTTTTCTTTCATGTATAAAATCAGTTCAAATTAACCTTATTATTCAAACTTGTATTTGAAACCTTCTGCAGAAGGAAGTAGCAAAGCTGACACTTTTTGTACTTCATGACTGCTGAGGTTTATATGGATTCAAGAGGAATTGGTCAGATTAAATGAAGGGAAATGTAATAAAAAAATTGTTAGACACCAAGTACTATCTCTGACTCTGGATGTCCTGAGCTTAAAACTTGTTTGAGAGTAGGAGAGTATCCCAAGGCAGTGTCATATTTTTGTATTCTTCCTTAGGCATTAGAGAGTGAGAACTCTGCTTCTGTGAATAGATGGCTATAGTCTTTAATTATATATGATATATTTATTTTTGCCTCAGGATCTCTGTCATAGCTTGTGCAGGCAGGATTTGAAGATTTGAGGGACACCAGTGCATGTCGTGGTAGAGGAGATGTGTTAGAATCAGGATGGGTGACTGGGAGGTCCAGCAAGTGCTTGCCTTGAACATTTAAATTGTTCTTTATTGCAACCAAATTTTCCTCTTCCCCTATGGCATTAATCTGCAAAGATGTCATTAAGAGAATTGGTTTTCTTTTGGAGAATCACAGACTGTTTTGAGTTCGTTTCTGATCCAGAGTTTTTCATTTAATTTAAGTTTTAATGTCGTTCGAAAGAAAAACCTTAAAAGAAAACGTTTGTCTAAAGCAAATTTAATTTTTGTTTTCTTTGTGGTTCTTTCCTTTTTAGATGATGGTGGGATTATGTGGGCCAGGAAATATTCTTCCTGTCTCGTCTGAAACCTGTCAAATCTTCATAATAATATACTAAGCACTTTAAATAATATTAGTGTTTAGCAGAAAATGTCTCTGCCTGTGTGTATAGTGTAGTAATGGATGTGCAGAGTTATAGCAAGTATAGGGGCTGTGGAGAAGAAAGTATTTTTAAGAAAGAAAACACACAAAGCCAAAAAACCTTCTCATCCTGTGAATACTAATGAGCTGGCTGCTTTTTGTGGTGAAAGACATTAGTGTCTTCTGTAGTTAGAGTGGGGGCCCAGTAATTACTCTGACTTCAGTGATGAAAATCTGATAGGTCCTTGTGGCTGGGTAGATGGGAAATGGATGGGACCCAGTTCTTTTGTAAATCTGCTGGTTAAGATTCAAAGGTATTCAGGGTTTCAGTAGATTTATCTTGAGCCTGTAAAGTACTTTTTGCTTTATTGTATTTGACATTATTCATTTAGAGGTTAACTTCGGGTTTATTGGATTATTTGTTATGAAAGATGACCCTAGATTTCAAAACTTCATAAACTATGATTTTGTATACTGTTCCCAGCAGCCGTTTAAATTAAAAGCTGATGAGGTCTTGGAGATCTAAGTTAAACATTTTTGCATTATTTTTAACTTAATTGGAAGTTGATATACTGTCTTTTTGACCTGGTTGCTGTAGAATGCTACATTCTTTGGCAAATATTAACCACTGTGTGTGGTCTAAATAGATATTCAGCTAACATGGACCAAGCCTTACTCTGGTTGAAGATATCTCTTTCCACACATTTCCAAAGCTGTAATGAGCATTTTTATTAGTGTTTTCTCAAAACACCACAAAGCTCCAGTAAAAATAGAGCACAAATCCATTTGTACACAAAGCATTTAGCATGAAGCATTCCTTTGAATTCTGTTCTTTATTGTAGCCAACATTGTATTCATTTTCAAAGCAAAAATATTAAACTTTTGAAGGAATTTAGTTTGTAATGTTTGAAGTACTCTTTGTGGAAACTATTCTTTTTGCTGTGGTATCAGTAAAATCGTAGAATCTTTACAAATATTTTTGTCAAAGAAATTTCTCTGTAGAACATGAAAAGTTTTTTTTTTTTTCAGAAGTCACAATTCAATCTCTAAAGTCATTGGCTGGGTCAGGAATTGCAGAATATGCTGAGCACCAAGGTTAATGGTTCTAATGTAGATAACTCTTTAAGTGAATACCTTTGGAAAGGTTTGACTCAGGGGAGAAGATTTTATTGATACTACTCATATGAACTAGGGCAATATGGGTAGTTGCAATATTAGTAAGAATTCTACATGGTACTATTTATGACTTTTTAGAGAGGATGGGTTTTAGTTTTAAATGTACAGAGGCTCTTGATGTTGCTTATGTTTTCTATGGGAGTGCAGACAAATTGTTTTTTAGTGTCTTGTGTGTCATCATCTCCAAGCAAATGGGTTTCAGAAACCCTAATTTCCTAATTTGTTTCAAAGTTGTAGCTATAGATCAAGCTTAAGAAACATAATGCCTGTTCTCAATGTACTCTGAAATATTTTTATTGTCTCCTAGTCTCTTACCTGCTCTTTGTGGTATAGGTATCTTCCCCCCTCACCTCTTAATTCAGCATCTCTTTAGCCTGAGCCAAAAAGACATACTATAGATAACAGCGAAATATAAGATACCTGACAATATATGTTACATTGCAGATTAAATTCTGGCCTTGAAGGCAAAACAACCTTACCCTTGCACTCCAGCAAATTGCTCCTCTCCTTGGAGACAGTGCAAAATGCACTCCATGGGTGGCTTGACTCTTGTCTCCATCTGATCCATCTTACCATGGCATTTCTTGTCTTGACAGTCCTTCCTGACACAGCTCATCCTGATCTCCTGTATGTTGTTATGTTAGTCCAACAGATATTTCTTGTTTGCTTTTTCCCTTGTCCTCCCTGTCTGGCACACTGAGTCCTGCTGGAGTGTAAACACAGGCACGTTAAAAGTAGACAATGATAAATGAGAAGAGGAACAAGGAGATTTTCATGTTAAAGTATCCTGGGTCTCTGACAACAAAATCCATAGCAGAATTTGAGAATTTTGGAAGGCTTAAAGGGAGAAAGCCTCTGCTGTGAGGGTGGTGAGGCACTGGCACAGGTTACCCTGAGGAACTGTGGATGCTTCATCCCTGAAGGTTTTCCAGGCCAGGTTGGCCAACCTTTCCTTAAGAGTGGGAAAAAGTTTGACATCTGCCCATCCCTTTCTCTCACAAACAGATTGGGTTTGGTTTCTGCTGTACACCTCATTTCCAGAATTGTAAATAGGATTTAAAGTTTTCAGTTTTACCTCAAATCCATGCAGGGGCCAGTGACTTCTCTGGGGGATGCTGTCACTGAGATAAAGTATTGCAAGCTGTCCTGGGAGAAAGAACACCTGTCAATATTAGCAGTTATTTTTTGCATCCTGTTTTCTTTATGTTAACGAGATAATGGTTGCAATTTAATTCTATTTTCTTGTCAGACAATTCTGTTTGACTGCTTACAAACTTTTTTCAGCTAATCCTTCTGCTGCATCGAATATTCTTGTTGTCTTCCACTACTGAAGTTTGAAGTTAAGTTGAATTCATTAGTCATTCTTTTACCAGACTGTTATGTAATGCTCTTGTCTGAAAATGAATGTGTAGGATTTGGGAGACTTCCTTTTAATAATATGTTTTCAAATATGTCAAATTAAACCTGTCTCATTTTCTTAGAGCGGGAATATTTCTAGTAGCAGAATCAGAGAAATACAAGGTGGCACTTTATGAAGTGGCTGTTCTGTGATGCTGAAATCAGTGGGAGTTTGGCAGTGATTTTAGTACAAACAGAATTAGGATCTCTAAGGCTGGTGCTTGTGCACAGTTCTTTTAAATGTCCTTTTCTGTTTATAACATTAAATAAAAAAAAGAAAATTAAGAACTCCTTGAATCCGTGTGGAGAATTTGGCAGCTCATGGTGGAATGTTCACTGTCTGCTTTGGCTCATTCAAAAATCCCAGCACACCAAAAATCCCTTAAAGGGGGTGGCCTGCAGGTGATATCTAATTTGATCTGTGATATTTACAGAAAGAAGAGCAGATCTCATAACTTCTGTACCAAATTTCAGATGGTGAGTGCTGGGGAGAGTACAGATGTACCTGGAGGTGTAAGCTGTTCTCATCTGCTTTCTATTCTTAAAGCATATACAGGGTTGCAGCCTACATATGTTTGTCAGAGTGATTAATGGCTTGTATCCATACATTAGAACTGAGAGTATTAAGATTTATATCTTTTTGTTTTGAAAAGCAACAGCAAGCCCATAAATGCATGCTAAATGTACTCCATCTGATGAGCATGTGACCTACAGTGGACATTTACAGTAAATGACTGGAGCCATTTAGGTTTTGTTTTTTTTTTTTTTAAGCTATTAAATATACTTTAAAATATCATAAGATGTCATGAGTCGCATATGTAAAGCTGATATTTATATTTATCAGACACTTTGAGAACAGAATAGATCTTGCCTTTGTACCTGTTTCTTTGCTTTCTAAACTGATGAATGTAGTACCAGTGATAGGAGAGGTCAGGATAGAGAAATATACATAATGAGCGTCCGAAATTTTTCATGGTGTTTATTTACATAGTTTGTTCAAAGTGTCATAAGGATACGGCTTGGTGATGGAAAAATGCTGTAAGTTAAGGGGCATTTACAATACCTAAATTAGGTACTGAGGGGAGTTGACTGGAGCCTGCTAATAGGAGACAATATGAAGAGACAGTATGGAAGAAGTTTATATAGCTTTTTTTTTCCCCTTATAAATAAGGTATTAAGTATATTCCAGGACTTTTAGAAATGTTTTAGCTCTATGTCCCTGTCTTCATTACACCTACTCCTGCCTCTTTAGAGGTTCTCTTTGTATTGAAATGTCCTAGGTTTTTTTCCCCAATCTGTTGTGTAACAATGGCGAGAAAACTCTTGTTATTTAGAAGCAACAGTGGGTCCAACACTGGATTTGAGTCACGTCTGAGTGACTTCAGCACTGTGAAATTGTGTTCAAGAGCAGATGTACCCATGGCTTAACAGCTTCAGTGCACATGGGTATGTCTTTTGTTTGAGGAGGAAACTGGTGAGACACAGGACTGTAACTGGTATGGAAAACTGTGATTTTGAACCTTCAGGATTTTATTACTGGGATAGATCCAAACTTGCTCATAAAAACGTGCTTGAAGAAGTATTCCACTTGACGTGGAAGATTTAATTTAGTAGCTGTCTTACTCAGCCAGCCAAATAATACTGTTTCTTTCAGTAGCACCTCTTCTCAGTAGAAATCCTAGGTTACCTCAGAAAGCTCAGGCAATGGGATTTTGTGTGCTTTACTTTTCATCTTGTACACGTTTGTGAAAAATCTTCAAGCAAAACATTTTTCCAAGGAGTTCGCTCAAAGGTTTGTTGAAATGCTGTTTTGATAATCTATTTATTTATTTTTTTTCTTCAACGCTATTAATGGATTTGAGGTATCTGAACTATCAGTGAACAGGCTGTATAAGAATCTTCTAATGATACAAGAGGGTATTGAATGACGGCAGACTTTTTTAGCATCTCTGAAAGTACAAATTGCCAACAAATTGCCAACATCTTCTCATTTCTGTAAGGAGAACCTGCTTAAGGCCCAGTGGGGTTAAGAACGTTGTTTACTCTACTCTTGACTCCTGCAATGTAACAATAAAAAAGTGATTAAAATTTAAGTAGTCATGAGAGATTTTCGCTATATCTAATTTCTGGAATGCTGGTGTGCATTAAAACTGGATCATTGCATAATACTTTGTGGTAAGTATTGCTGGATTGCCTTGTTTAGCAACCAGTAGAAATAAGAACAGTAATTTTGTGATAAGTAGTTTTGTCTAAATGTTCTGAGTTAAAAAAATTGTTTAGCATTAAGGCTGTGTTAATTGCTTCCTCCGTAGGTTGTATTAATAATAGAGATATTAACAGACCTCTATTTTGAAGTACAAAACAGAAGTACAAAAATCTTTTGCAAGACAAAATTTGGTGTTGAGTTTCTCACATCAGAAAGCATTTTCAGCTTCTGTTTGGGTATATTGATGATTTCAGTAGATTCCACAAGGAAAGCAAGAGAGATGCAGTCTTTTTCCAGTGTCTTTGCTTTCATCATGGGAAGAAAGAGGTCTGTATTTTAAAGTTGGCACCTGCTGATGTGATCTAGATGTTCTTGGTATTCAAGTTATTTTACTGTATCAAGAATATGAATGCTTTTGAAACTGTACTGCTGTAAATATTCTGTTCAATGTAATTGAAACTAGATTAAATTTGCTTTTCTTGTTATAAGTACTATCATCCTGTATGTTCATACTATGCTAACGAAGCAACTGTCATCCTAATTTGCAGTAAGATGATACAGTATCATCCCTGCTGTCAGATAAAGAGATTTTTGAGAGTAGGTGATAGCTATGGATTCATATAACAATTGGTACCATTAATATATGTCCAGTAGAATAAAAGTTTAAACTGTGGGGAAAAAAAAAAAAAGAGGAGAAAGTGTTCCAGGGGTGGTATATTTTTAAATTAAAAAGAACATGTGTGTGGCTCCAGCATAGCAGCACATGGTGGCTGTTGTGGCTCCACAGATTGCTTTTCTGAGCTTTTCTGAGCTTCTCTTTGTGGTACAAAGAGTGAGTGGGTGCAATGGGGACAAACTTCAACTAGTTTTAAATTAAATTGAAGAGGGGCTGATGTCACATATTCATGGCAGTGTGGGGTCCAGTGGAGGCTGTAGAACTTCACGGGACCCTGGGATTTTGGGCAGCTGGTTTGTATTGATGTGCTGAGACAGCCCTATCTACCTATAAACCCTTTCATCTCCAGACCTGTGGCCTGCCCTAAGAGCTGTATCTCTTCAGCTGTGGGCTTGGAAAGGTTCCTCTTTCCTTCAAGGGCATTCACGGCTGCAGTTATCTGGGAAGCCATCAAGTTCTCTCATGTAGGTGCTATGGAATTTGAGCATTACAGGCATATAATGTGCATTTTTAAACCTCAGTACACAATATCATCTCTGCACTGAGCACACTGTGTGTTCAGTTAGAAGTGGGACGCAGCAGAATTAAGCATTACTTAATATCAGCTGTTGGCCTGTGGAGCTCCAGCCTCGTGTTCGTGCTCTGTTTTTCCACATTTTCTTTTGGACGAGTCAGAGGGAGGGGTGGTAAAGGATAAATAAGCAAAGGCATCCTGTGCAATGCCTCCTGATAACTTTTCTGAATCTTGAAAGCTGTGATTTCATGTTTGGAACTGAACAGTGGAAGTGTGTGGGATGGCTTTATTTACTTACCCCACTTTGCTTTATGGTCTTCCTCCTCACCGTGTTTACTGCTTTGTAATGTAAATCTTTGATTTAGTGTAGCAGTCACAGTCTGTTAAATAACTGTTTTCTTCATGTTGAAAAAACATGAACAAGTTCTCTCTCCTCGGGTCTCCCCAGCTCACAAAATGTGAATTCCTTGTCTGTGTTTTGAATCTGATTTTTCACCGGTTTCTGACAGATTTTATATACTTTTCCATTATTAGGAAGATGATTTAAACTATAAACAGATCACTTTTAAAAAGTGCTTTCTAAACTGATAATGTTTCACTTCCTTAGTTTTGTCTCATTATAATGTTCCTGCTACCATTACTATGTTAATTATTTCTTGTATTTAAAAAACTTTCTGAACCAAGGCTCAATCATCTCTGTAGAAGATGAACATATTTCTGTTTTCTTTAAAAGGCTCAGTACCAAATATGACATATTAAGAGCTGGACATTGCATAGACATCAGACTAAGGCAAGAGATTTTCTGAATCCAGAATCACTGAAAACAGCAGGAAAAGCATTTTTGAGATCCTGTTCCAAGAGAGACAGATACACACCCTGACTGACTCTCATGTCAGTACCTGCTTTGCCAGACATACCAAACCAGTGCAAACCATCTGAACCCGTGTTGTGGAGTTCACATCTCACAACTTTTGCCCCATCTAAACCAGCCACCTCTCTTTTCATGGCACGTGAAGTCGAACTGAAGGGTTATATTGAAATGATGTTAGATTTTGTTGCCAAGTTAAGATATTGCACACATGATGTTTTTTTATAAATCTATTTAAAGGTTCATTTGAACAATGTATTGGAACAATGTGTAGTCAAAAATGCTGTGGTTTAGCTTCTGTATTTGTCTTCTTATGCCCACTATGAAAGTGTGTCCTTTGAGCTGCTTTAAGGAGGTGGTAGGTTGTCACAACTAGAATTTGTTCTCATGTGCTCTACGAAGGTTTTGGAGGAGAAAAGCTTGGCTGGAAACTGTAGGTGTCTTTTCTAAACAACAACCAGAGACAACAAAAAGAAAAAATTCTGAATGTCTGCTGACATTTTTGCAGTTTTAATTTTTTTTCAGAATGAGTTCTCATAATACAAACACACTCTCTTGGAGTGGTTATGATACATGTGTGTTGAATATCTACAACTTGAATGGATCTAATTACCCTTGATAAAATCTCAAGCAAAATTAAGATACGATTGTACTGTAAAATGGCCTAGAATAGCATTAGTTTGAAAAATTCATTAATGTAAGATAAAAGAGAAAAACCTTTAGAGCCCAGAACACTGCTCTGAGGACACAGACATATTTTTGTTCTGCATTAGTTTTCACTGGTGGCACATTGTAAACGCAACGAGTTATAAGAAATTACGAAGAAATTTGTATTTTAGCCACTGTTTTACAGTTGTGCAACGTGGAGATGTTCAACGTGAAGATGCCTCCATTCTCAGATAGAATAGCTTTATTTAAAATTGATTAGGAGCAATTCACAGCAGCCTGCCAAATTGCTAATGGAAGCCATTTGAATCAATTCTCTCATATAATTTAAATGCCATTTCACTGCATATAGTTTAACCAGGAAAGAATCCCAGCTTGCAGCCAGTGAAATTAATTATTTATTATTCTTTTCATAAATATTTTCTTGGCCCAAAACAAAACAAAACCCCAGTAAAACCAAAATAAATGCTTATACACCTAAACTTTTTCAGGGTGTGCCCACTTCAGATGGCTAATTTGAGGAATGCCGTAGTATTATTTTTACTCACGTATGTCAAAAAGCATTTTTATCTACATGTCAGGTGTTTTTCTTACCTGCAAGCTTTTTGTGGAGTGTGCATTTAAGGCTAAATTACAAATTGGATTCTGCTGTTAACTGAGGGGCCTATTCAGCAAAAATTATATATAGGCTTTTCTCAGAAGGTCGTGGAATCCATCTCTGCTGAGGTGATGAAGCGGGGAACTCCTTTTGGCCCCAGAATCACTTCTGTCCACACCTACCTGGCTGTCCCAAGGGGGAGTCATCTGATGGTGGGGAATTCGTTGTGTGGGGTTTGGTGTCCGCTGTGCGCTCTCATCCATCACCGAAGGATTGTCCTATCTATGGGTTAATTTTATTGTTATTTGCCTGAAAATCAATTGAATTAAACTTGAGAACTAATGGTATATTGCCCTAGTTTAAAAATAAACATTCTGGGGTTTGGCTGCTGTTGGCTGAGATCCTGCACGGTCAGCGCTTTGCGGGAAGAATATCTCTTAATTTTGTGCTTTGCCCACTCATCTATTGCACTGCCAACTGCAGCCACTGCAGTGCCAAACGAGTGAAAATATAGATTGCATAAAAATACAGAGCAACATTGATGCTGCAGCAGCAGAGGAAGTGCATTACAGGGGCTGCCACTCTTCAGATGGAAATAGCACGTTGAAATCCTTTCTGGTTGTCCTTCACTGCTCTGTCCCTTGTGACTTAGAGAGCCCAAGAATAACCAGCGGTGTCTCTTGGATTTTTTTTTTTTCCCCCCACCTCCCTCGGTATAAAAAGCCCATTCCAATGTCTTTTGCTCACATGTGGTGATGGATATTGTAAGGGTTAAAATATGTCTGAAAATTAATCAACCCTCACGTTGGCCTTTCTTCACTGGAGCTGATGTGTGAGTTGACCTCAAAGTGTAGTAATAATATATGTCAAAGATATTTAGCAGGCTTTCTCCATGTGTGCCTCTATAGGTATGGTGGGCATATGACTGAACTGATTAGGGACCTGAAGGCTCTTCACCTGCAAAATGTGTGTATCAAGTGAAGAAAGGTCAGCCTGCAATAAGGGTATTTAAGAAAGAAATCTTCAGCTGCACTGGCCCAGCTGAAAGATCTAAAACCCATTTAAGCAGCAAGGTCTTATAAATAGTCTGGTGGCTGTGAAATTTCCTAAGTAAAAAGGGGAGAGAAAAACTTTAATAAGAAAGTTTATTGAAAATATAGGAGAATCCTTAGTTCTGAGTGCAAACCAAAGGACTTAAATGTCAGATATTCTAAAATAGAGGAGTTAGCTAATAATGTGAAATGATTTGGTTGCAATTTTTTTTAAAATGAATTCTGCCCCCCATATCCTGCCCTCCTGCTCTGTGTCCCTTCACCTCCCAAAGAGTGTTACTACATTTATAATATTAAAGGAAAGACAAGTGCTCATGACAAAGGTGACCACGAGGCACCAAAAGAAAGCCAGGCCATTTGTCTGGAAGATAGGAATTTTGAACAGGGATTGAGTTCTTGTAGAGGGAACCTGCTCCTCCCTCAAACAAAACCCACAGTCTGAGGGTGATTGTAAAATATTTCCCCTTCTTCTTTGAGACTGTCACAGTTTTGTAGAAAAAATAGTTCCTTAACTGTATCCACTGGCATTTTAAGTCTAATAAATAATTCTTTGCAGTCACTCAATCACTGCCAGTGCAGACTTAAAAAGGTAATTTATTTTGCAGATAGGCACCTTTGACAGCGCTCTGGAGTCCATCCTTTCAAACATAGCCACTTTTTCAAGGAACCAAGAGTGAAACATCCTGCTTGATCAGGTTTTGATGTGGTGAAGCCACTCCTTGATAGAGAAATCTAATCTGTACACCGTGGAGGGAGGCTCTGCCACTGTCTTTTTTGATTATGGTTTCCTGTCCTGTTAACTGAGGGAAGGGTCAGTAATGCAGGTGCCGAGCTCATCGTTTCATACACCACCTAGGAAAGGATGTTCACGTATGTTCAGGGTACCATGGGATATGCTGGCAGAAAATGGTCACTGAAGTAAGCAAAGAGGAGTTAGAGGCTTTTTTATTTCTCAGAATTGAGAAACAAAGCAGAAATGATAAATAGTTGGGGACACCAAGCCTGGAGGAACCCATAGGTTCTTGGTGTGGGGATGATGGTGGGATATAAAAGGGAAAAGCTTAGTTAATGGGAGAGAGCTGAGTGAGCAGAGACAGATTTTGGAGAAAAATAGGTGGCCTAGTTTGGTATCTCAAGGCATCATTTTCATTTTAGCTGTGAGACATTAAAATGGCTGACGTTTCACAAAGTGGGCTGTGGATCATACGATGTTTTCTGAAGTCCATTGGTGGGAAAGTTCAAGTGCTGTGGAGGAAACTAGTTCAGGGTCTTGGGCAGTATCCCTTGTTCTCTCTCTGCGTGTAGACAAAGTTCAAGCATTTCTTGGTGATGTGGTTTGAGCAGACCTGGCACAGGACTTGTGCTCCTCAGGCATTAACGTGGTCTTTGGGGCAAGATTAGGAAAATGTATTAATAAACATAGTGGCAGCTCAACTCTTTTGAAAAACGTTCAGGTTTTATTTGTTTGTTTTTTTTTCCCTTATTTCTTTTCATATTGCAAACCAGATTACTGCATATCAAGAGATTAAAGCCTTCACTGGTACAGTAAAGAGACCCTCACATGGTTGAAAATAATTTATTTCCATGCGTTCTTCTTTTATCTGAGTAAATGAAGTTTAGGGAGATGTAGTGCCTTATTTCATCAGGAATTTCCATTCCGAAGGGAAAAGAAATGGAATAGGAACTGTGGTTCTAAATATCTAAGGTTACAACTTTGCTGTAACTGGAGCTGTAACTCCCTGTTATGGTGATGTTTGATCTGCTTCCCAGTTCTAAAGGCTGTCTGGTTTACTTAGATATATGTCTTGCCATTAAAGCATTTTCCCTTTTTCTGTTTCTTATGGTAAATGTGCTATGGAAAGATTTTTTTTTTTTTTTTTAAAAACTCTTTTTGCAAAGTTTTAAAATAAAATTTACAGCTGGTGAGGAACATGGTTTTTACATACTGGACCTTATCATCTCAGTAACCAATTTTTCCTTATGTCTCAGAACTCTCATTAATTTTTCACAGGCTTGTGATGGATAGTTTTTATTTATTCACGTCTGAGGTTCTGTTGTGTGAAAAGGACTCATTTTATAACATTACATATTCATGGCTTGGGATAGATGGGATAAGGAACTTATTATTAATGTGTCACAGTGGGAAACTTACTCTGGGTTCATTTGTGAATCTTGTTAAATGTGGTGCGGTCAGCAGACAGCGCTGAAATTTTTGATACGTTTTATTGGAGAAGGGCAAAGAGGTTCAGTGATGCTTCCTTATCTAAACAGCACAAGTGAGATGCTGTCTTTCTAAATGCATTTGAAACACTGTGTCAACAGCACAAGGGTAGAAGCAAAATATGCCCGAACTACAGTAAAATCAGAACGATGCTTTTTAGTAATGACTGTTTCCAGGTGATTTTCGGGTCTATTTAAATCCAGTTTGCTTAATTAAATCTTGTTTACCAAAAACGCTGGAGTTGTTTGCAGTATAGTGAATTGACAGCAGACTGTTCCAAAACTTGATTTCTAGCAGTTAGATTTGCTTGCAGTAACTGATTGTGGCCATATTTCTCTGAGAATCTTTTGTTCATGCACAGTAAGACCGTGCAAATTCTGAATGTGCACATGCAAAACTTTTTGGAAATCAGTAAGCAGTCTGTGTATTGAAAATACACAGCATAATAAGTAGTAAAAATAATAAAAAGTAAGGAGGTAAATTGGGGTGCAAACTGTTTTGGAATCCTAGAATTGGATCTGATTTGGAAAACCCAAATATCCTCTTCATGGGGTCACAAAGACACTAATTTTCAAAGCAGAACATTTTGTATGTCTGAAAAATTTTAAAGTCAGGGCTTTATCCTCTACTTATATGCTTAAAATTTGTTTTTTAATTAAATGCTTCCATACTCACTTTTGTAGTTACAGAAATGGGCTCAGAGAAGAAGTAATTTAGCTCCACTTCTGACTCCCTGTTATTTATCATGTATTGTTACCTTTTTACTTATGTTATTGTTGGAAATCTAGAAAGATGATTTTTTGGGGGTTTTTTTTGACTGTTCTCATCGCTTTCTTACCAAACCAGCTTGTGACTGAGGGTATTAATGTTTACAATAGCAGCAATTATTCAAACATTTAGGAACGTATGATCAAGATCCAACTGAATTATAATTCCTCTTTGTTTTCAAATATTTTCTGAATAATAAAATAAATGAAATAACTTTAGGCTGCTTAAGCAGTTTGAGATGACTAGGGCAAGACAATTTACGATGGCTGTATTTTAAAAGAAAATCCTCAGTGATGTTAAATGTTACCTTTATTAGCGATCCTACCAGTAGGTCAACAGTATTATATTGTCATTTATAATAGAGGAGCTGGGCAGTGAGAAAACTGTAGTCTATTAAGAGTTTTGTGAGTGTGTGTGTGTATACAGTGAAATAATATCTAGTGTAATGTGAAGTGACAGTCAAAATTACAGCTTTTCTCTTGCCGCAAGGGTACTTCTCTGCCAAGTATAGTAATATTGTTGTAGCAGTGTTCAAGGTTGTCAGCAGTTCTTGGTTACTCTGCAGAGAGCCATAACTGTGTGTGGAAGCAAGGAGCTTCCTGTCAAGGGAGATACTATAATTTTGATATATATTTGTTGGTGCCAAACTGCAATTAAATAGGAGGCGTTGGAAGAGGTTTTATTTAGCCAACTCAAATTTGTTGATTAATTAGTTAAAACAAAACAAAAATCCGAAAGGAAATCCTTCCTCTTGGACAAACACAGTTTAAGTTATGAATTTATCTGGTGTTTGTCCGTGCTTGAAGTGGTGTGTTATTTTTTGTGGAATAAACCTTATTTCTGCTGGTGAATCTGGGGTTGCTGAGGATGTATAGGGCATACTGCTATTACTTAAATTATTATCTCCGAGGTTAATTGTCTATCATAAAATGATTTTCAGGGGCTGTTATGAACTTCAGTTTCTTTAGAGGTCAGCATGGAAACTGTTTCTTCTCAAAAGCATGTTTTTTTGTTTTTTTTCAGGATGTGCTTTTCTGTCAGGACATCGACAAAATAGTGTCACAAAAATGTGTATTATCATCCATATTGGAAGCAGTAAAGAATTTGCTCCATTTCCCCACGTTGAAAACGATGATAATGGTGTCAGCAGCTTTATTCAGTCGAAAACCATTTTTCTTGATGATTAGATTAAACAAAACGAGGGTGGGGGAGGGAGTTCCTTTGGAAAACATTGCTTTAAAGAAAATCAGGACCTCTCCTGCTGTCCTTCAGCAAAGCATTAAGATATAAACATACTTACACGATCTTATGACTCGCATGACGAAAATTTAGTGTTATGCTAATACGGGTGGCTGAATAGTGCCTAAAATATTGCTTAGCCAAAACCCCTCTTGACTTTTTGTTGAGTGTATTTCAGGTGGAGCAGCTGTTGAACCTGGTGAGGTACTGCCATACCCTACCCCTCCACTCTCTTCCTCCCTGATTTCAGTAGATTCCCGTAGGCTGCACCGCCTGTGTGAGGCTCGTGTTGTGGAATTGGCTGCTACTCACAGCAAAGCAGAGGCTGCAAAAGCTGATGATGGCTTTCAGATGGGTAGATAAGGAAAGAGTAGATAATTAAAGAAAATAAATCACAAATAACTTTTAAGTATTCTTCTTTTAACTCACAGCTAAAGTAAATTTCGAATGCTTTGTGTTGAGGAAGGTAAATCAAAAGCAAGAAGTTCCATGTCAGTTGTTTTTCTCAAAGAAGATCTGGTGCTTAGTGGGCACCTTGCAGAACTGGCATTAGTTGTTCTACTGTTGTCTCAAGCACTCTTATTTATGCTGGAAATCCTGTGTATCTGATTTACAGGGGCTGAGCATTATGGAGGTGTTGAAGAGTTCAAGTCACAGTTTCTGCTGGCACACTGAGTAACCTTAATGAGTAAATGTAAAATGTAGCAGTGATATTTGTTATTGCACTGGGGCCCATCCCTAACCATGGGGCACATCTCTGACCCCTCTGCAGAGTTGTCCCAGTGCTTTGTGATGCCTGATTGCCCATAAGAA
Organism: Myiozetetes cayanensis; assembly: GCF_022539395.1. Lineage (NCBI taxonomy): Eukaryota > Metazoa > Chordata > Aves > Passeriformes > Tyrannidae > Myiozetetes > Myiozetetes cayanensis. Next base: position 15,731,244 of record NW_026087270.1, on the reverse strand, counting down.
ATAGGAAAGACTGTGCTAAGAAAAATTTGTGAAATTACAGGAAATATCTGTTTTATAGCTGTTTCTTTCAAAGGCTTCCTACAATGTTTTCACCAATGTTTCTCTTCTTACCATCACCAAAGCTTTTTATTTTTTCTGGTGGAGGGCAGCAAGCCAAGAATCGGAGCACGTTATCAGAGCTGATTGCTGCATTTTGTGTAAATAAATCATTTACTGAGGTATCATATGATTTTGTAGCTGTCGTGTTTTCAGAATTTCCTCAGTCTGGCCAGCTCTTTGGTTTTATGAACATCTAAAGCCTTTGTTTCTAGATCTTTCTCTGCTACTTGAAATTCTGCTGTTTTCCTGGGAAGTCTTATCTCCTCGGTGCAGAACCATCGGTGCTCGAGAGGTGATCAGACAGTAACCTGTTTGTATACAAAGCTGCACATACCAGTTGACACCTCACTCAGCATCTTTAACCTGGGTGGACTGAGCATCCCCTGTGTGACAAAGCAATTTACCAAATGTAAATACCTTCCGATTGCTGCATTAATGCGTTGGGTCTTTTTTTTAATTGAATAAATATATTACTCAGCAGGGCAGATTATTTTCTTTGTGGCCTTGCTGTTGCAATTTGAGAACAGATACGATTTCCTTTTTGCTGATGAAGAAAGCAACATCTGTTCTCGGTTTCCTGCAGCTTTCCTTCAGACAATGCATTTGAATGCACAATTTGAATTCCTTCCGAAGAAACGGAAAATTAAAAATTTGACCCCTCCTTCAAAGCAGTGGTTACCCTGTGACAACAGTGGGTTGAGCTAAATTCAGCTATGTCAAGCAAGAACTATAAAAGTAGATAGATTGCCCTCTAAGCTTCACTTTATTGGATATTGTAATTGACATATAGTTGTCATTTATAATCATCTGTCCGTTCCTGTGAGTTGGGAGCAGTAAAGTTAATTGTGGCTGCTCATTTGCATTAATCTCACCTCTGAAGGGTACAGTAACCCATTAATATCATGTCATGATGAATTATCACAAATAACATTGAACATATTGATTAATGATCTCTGAGATTTGTATCTCGTTAAAACATTTTGTTAGCTCTTTAAACTTTTAAGCAGACAGTCAATGTGTGCGGGAGAGGTTTGGAGATCACCCACGGGGTGCTGAAAAGTTATGGCATACATTCCGGGTCACTAATTAAAAATTGGTTAAAAGATTTCACACTCATCTTAAAAATGCATTTTCCTTCTAAAGGTGTGGATCTTGCAAGCTTTTTAATAACAAGAATTGTCTCATTATTGCTCACTGCTTATAAAGACAGCAATTTTTATTAGAGCTGGGATGACACAAGGAGAAAAAAAGGAATAATCAGATTTAGAAACTGCCATTATTTCTGTAGTTTCTATTCTACAACAAGGCTCATACTTAGAGTAGCATATGTTTGTTTGTTTGTTAAAAACCATAGTTTCCTTCCATTAAAATTTTGTTGTTAATGCAGAACTTCTCTTGGTAGTTTAGCACTCGAAGTTACTTGGTTTTTTTCCCCCTTCTGTTCTTTCTTTATGCATACAAATATATACATTAGGCTGAATGAAATCTCATCCAGTGGGTGGCCATGTAATTTGAAGTAGCTGGTAATTAAATATTTTACCATTTTGATTATTACCTGCTTAAATGAAGCTAAAATGCAGAAAGACTTTAGGGAGGCAAGGGAACTTACACCATGGTTCAGGGAGGTGACTTAGCAGGATAGAAGTGACTCCTTTTCATATCTGAGTGTTGTGTTTCGAGAGTCTGTGAAATATGTAATGTTTTAAATCATTCAGCAGTCTGTCTTATTGCAGAGGGTTTTTTGTCTCCTTCCCTATTGTTGCTGTATTTGAGTTGGTAATTTTAAATAAATTATAACTCTAGTGAGTCCTAGTTCTATATTCAAGAGACTGTTTTCCCTTTCTTCTACCTGCAGTAAGCTGCCAGTATAGTTATTTGAAAGGATACTATCCATCATCATCATAATAATTTCATAAATATTTTTGAATATTCTTGGTATTTTGCTTCCCAATTTTTCTTTTTCTCGAATCTGAGGGAGTGACTCAAATATGCAGAATATTTTGGTTTACAGCTGTTCTGTGCTTTCAGTCTGTCTCATTCTTTTACATGGGCAAAACCAAGGAGTGAGTCTGTTTTTTATGCTTTTCATAACATTGTTGGTCCCTCTCAAGAACTAATCCTCACCTTTATCTTCCAACTGTTGCCCTTGGTACCTAGGATGAAGTTCACACGCTCTGCCAAATGTTGAACTGAGATAGTTTTGTGGAGGAGACTAATGTGAAGATTAGAGGAAGAAAAATCATCCTTTCTGACTTGAAGATATGATATGGCAAATCTTCACAGGTGTGCCATGACTTCTGCTGCTCTGGACGTGTGCAGTGGCTAATTGTATTGCACTGCCTTTCCCCAGGCTGGGATTTTTGTATGTGAACTAACACAATTTTAACTTATTTGCTGGCTTTTCCAGCCAACCCCTACAATCGTCTTTCAGTAATTCCTGAGAGTCCATTTCCCTGGCACACGAGGCTGTAGAGTCAAGGATTATATTCTAGCTATAATTTATGATTAACTAGATTTATGGCTGAGATCCCAAAACAGCCTCTGTACTGTGGCCAGAGGAATTAAAGCCAAAATGGAGACTATCACTCTGAATTGTTTGCTTCTCTGGATTTCAGGAAAACTCTTAGTTATATTTGACAAAAACAAACCCCCAAATCCAACCCAAATACGATTTGCAGTTGTGTAACAATTCAATTTCATAGTAGGGAATTCAGCACTAAAACACATGAAGTCCTCAGCCTTTATAGCACTGAACTATTTAATTTAAAGCCTGTTATCACCTAAAGCCGATGCAGTGAATAATGCACATCAGACCCTCTCCCTGCTCATGCAGCCCCCTCCCTCTGCCAAACAAAAAGTGGTGGGGGACACACACAAGCAGGGTTTTATTTTCACCCGTGGCATTAATCCTTACTCATTTTAAAAACCTGCTAACGGAAAATATTTCCATTCAGCTCATTAATCAATTGTGATTTTCATTCCCTTGTTTTGTAAAAGCTGTTGCAATAAATACTTTTTTTTTTTCCACAAAGCGAAAATCTAAGAGATGGATGCAGCAAGCGTAATTAATAGCACCCAGTTACAGAAGATCAGCAAGTTTGTGAGATTCACATGCTGCTTTACCATATGGCTGCCCAGTAGGCGAAAAATTTGATTAATGTTTTGAAGTAGGTTTTTTCAGCAAATATTACAGCCCCAGATGAGGAATTTTACTTTCGAGTACTGTTAGATTTTACTAAAATAACAGATCTTTTGATTTAAAGCTAAATAATATTTTGATCTCGTGAAAGCTCTACATGCAGAAGAATTACAGTCCTGCTGGATAAAGAATGGGCCCTATAGCTTGTTTGTAATTTAGCCAGTAGTGGTTAAATTTGTGTTTAATCTTAGTTTTTCGTAAGTTGGTTGATTGAAGATAGCAGTACAGGTGTATGGGTTTTGTATCAAGGATTTCCCCAGCAAAAATAGATCTATGCCAAAGTTAACTGATTCATTCTAACTTGTCATGCTGTTTTCCTTTGTATTTACTTAAGTAAATTAGTCAAAGTTAAGCAGTTTACTGGTAAAAATCAGTAAAAAATATGTCGTCCCTTCAGTAAAACACTGCTGCAAATAATAATGCTACATGAGCGGAATTCTGTGATGTGCTCGTTTTGCTTGCAAGTAAGGAATTGTTGTGACAATTGTAATTAGTACTTAATCTGTCCACCCCCTGCCACGTTTACCTGAAATGAAAAGTATTTACAAAAATGCATCCGAGGAGTATCACGACTTAGGATCGAGTGCCCTCATGCAAAGCTGACACACGGCGGGAAGTTTTGCTTTTCTCACAAATTCTCAGTTTAGTACAAGGAGCATCAGCAGCTGGTAAAGAACAGATTCGGGGTGCTGAGGCGAAATGGAGTGGAGAGCAGCTTTGAGTGGAAGTCTTGCTGAGCTTCCAGAATGCTGAGGATAAAGCATTACCTAACACTGCTCTGCCACGTTGGTTTCTTCTAATTGCTTCAGGTAATGCTGAGGTTTCGAGTCTGGTGGGGTGATGCTAAGGCTGAAAGATGAGAATTTCTGCGTTTAAAAACGTGCCTTTTTGCAGGTTTTTTTTTTTTTCCCTTCGGTTGTATAATCTTAGAAATCAGTGACTGATTGTGAGGGTGTGCTACGTGAAGAGATAATTCCGACTCTCTACATATCCCCAGATCAGAGAGCCTGGCACAAAGCGCTTCTCTGTACTGCTGATTTCAGGGCACGGAGTGAGAACTCAAACCTAACAATAAAATACAGCTCAGTTAAAAAAAAAAAAAAAAAAAAAAAAAGCAAGCTTAAAACTCCTAAAATAAAAGTTTTTTCAAACCAAAAATTTTCCCCTTTGACAACTGTAGGTAGTGCATGACCAGAGGGGCTGTCCAGCTGCGTTAGTTACTGGTGTTAAACATCAGAGGCAGGAAACCAAACTATGAAGTTTTTTTTTTTAAGAAAATCTTAAAAAGTGAAGCATAACTGAGATAGAGAAATGATGATTATTACTTCTGGAGAATACAAATGTCACAACAACTTGTGCTTTAGATTCCTAGGCGGCTAACAGATGACAAAGCAATGTGAACAAATCCATACCTTTAATATAGAAGGATGGATTAAATTGCTATATTCATTTGAGACAGGACACTTAATTAATTGATAAAGGCTGCCCAGGCATGTGCTATTTGAAGATTGCCTGTAGAAATTTGTTTTCCTTAATATTATCAATTTTTTTTAGTGTATTTTCCATGTATTATCTTTTTTCTTGTCTATATCAGTTACTCTCTTGTCAGTGATTTATTTCTAATAAGAGCACATTTTATGCTATAAATTAATGTAAAATGTACCAGTGTTTCCCTTAACCTATGGCTAAACTACACGCTGATGTTAAGATATTCTATTATATGCTCATTAAAATGTGGAGAAATCGATATTTTAGTATTTAATTTTCTTTGTTCTTAGTTTTCATTGAATTATTTAAGAAATAAGCAGAGTTTTCAAATATTTTAATAGAGGGACTAAATTTTTAATTGATAGTGTCTGCAAAAGAAAGTCGCTGGAAGCTGCTTGAACTGTGTGGTTAAATTATACCATTGGATGCAAATACGACTTAATCTGAACAAGTGGAGGGTGTTGGGGATGTTATTGGAATTGTCACACGTTGTTTGGCTTTTTAATTCTGTAAATAAAGGCAAGTAGTGGCTCTGGACTGTGACAGCAGTTTCCTGTCAGGTTTTTAGCTGTTTCTGAGTTGCTGTTCTGCTTAAAGCTGTGGGGAGGGTCTGTGAGGGGTTGTCTGTGTGAAGAGGCTGTGGAGTGGTCACTCTAAAAGGCTCCTCGTTGTAGTACTTTGAATTTTAAATCACGCACATAATTCAAAGGTAATCTGACTTTCAGTGTTGGGCTTAAGTCCGTTCAGTTAAATGGAGAAAAATGACTGACATAAGGAACGAGTTATTGATTTATTGTAGGAAAATGACTTCTGTAATATGGGAAGTATGGTAAAAGGAACAGCTTAATTATTTAGGGGACACCATTGAAAAAAGTGCTTTTGCAGCACGGCAAATTGTCTAAATAGGAGTCGTGCAGCAGGGGTTTCTAATAATTCTTAAGGACAAATTGTAGTGGTTTATATTTTTCCTTACAAGATGAAGCTCATCTGGTTGTTTAGAACAGTTTTGTATTTGTGCAGTTGAGGCAGAAAAGCAGGCAACCAAATAATTTTGTTCTTAACCCTAAAGGCACAGCAGCTTTTAGCTGGTGTTTCCCCAGATATCTGCGTTTTGTTTGTGCTTTGTGGAATCCTGGTGTCTAAGGGCTGGACAAAAAAACCCCATGCGCTGAAAGTTATTCTGAAGCGCTTGTTTTTAGTAGGTGACATGAACTTTTAAAATGTGAATTTATCAAATAAATATATGTGGCAGTTTATATCTATATGACTAAAATTTTTAAAATTTGGTATTTGATGATTTATAAAATATCAGATAAGATACTTGCTTTGGCTTTTTCCATATGTTTTTGGCCTTTGATTTAGTGTTATTCTTTGCGAAAGGACAACAGTATCATGTTATTTTGACTGCAGCTCACAGTTTTTGGCAGCATCTCAGATAAACAGAATATTTGTGGTTAATTGGTTGAGCATGTTCAACAATTATAATTATATTAAAACCGTAATGTGTGTGAACATTTGCCCACTGCGGGCTGCTAATATGTTCTAACTTAAATTTCTCTCTTTGTGACTGGAGTTAGCTTGTAGCTGGTTTTATTGGAAGTATCTGTGCAAAGTTTAAAAAGCACATCTCATAACACCAGCCTGTTTAAGAGTTTTCCACTGTGTGCAGTATATATGCTTGTTTTTAGAGACTTATAATTCAGTCCTAAAATTTCCTGTCCTCCGGACATCAAGCATCTAAACTTCCAGTATTGCTGAAAAAAAATAGGAGTCAGTATTATTTTTATTGAGTACATTTGCAGAAGACTAGTTTACCCTTCTGTCAAAGACTTACAAATTAAATAAGGAATTGGAAGCTTCTCTGCTTCTGATGTTTTAAATCCAAAACATCTGATTTATATTTGCTACCCTACTTTAGGGAATGGCAGTAGTCTTACTACATGGTGAATACAGAAGTTAGACACTGAGTTTTCAGAGTGGTAAAGGAATTTTGAGTGCAGTCTGATGGATTTTTTTTTTCTTTCAGTGCATAATTCCCTATTTCTGTTTTGTTTTGTTTTCTAACTTCCAAACAGAAATCCCAATCTAGTCTTGCTCCAGAGTTGTTAGTGGTTATTATTGCAGGCGAAGGAAATAGCGCTGGGTTTGACTTAAAAGCTTTGGCACTCGATTACCTGAAGAATCACCATTGTTTTGTGTGGATGATACCCTGCAGCTCTAAAAAATAGAGGCAATTATGCTTGCAGCCCCTTGTTTTAATTGAGTGAGGCATAATGACTTCTCTTCTATAATGCTCCGTGGACTCAGAGCTGCGCATGAGCGGCTCCCCGGGGACCTGCAGCATAGCCTTTCCCAAGCACATGTGTTTTTTTTTTGGGGGGAAAGTAGCTGAATGGAGGGGTCAGCCAGAGGCTGAAGCTGGCACAGCAGGAAGCAAGAACCAGAACCAGCTCTCTCACTGAGGATGTGATCAGCCTCATTTCTGGTGGCTCCCAGGATTTTGTCCCCGGTGCCGGCTGGTGTTGAGCTCCAACCTTTGCGTTCTCCGTTTCTTGTCATGTTTTTCCACCTCAGCAATTCCCCTTCCTCTGTTTCAGATTGCAGAGAGGTCTTGCTGTTTATATGTTCACATGCTAAACATTTTCTTATCTTTTGCCTGTATTTCTTTTTTTTTAAAAAAATTAGATTTGGTGATATTTAGGGCATGGGTTCTTGTTTATGTCTCTGTCCTCAGAGTGCCTGCACTTTGTCCCTTGAAAACCAAATGAATTTAATGCAGTAGTTTCGTCTTTCTGTTCCTGAGTTTCCATATCTCTAAAATTATTCTGCTTTTGCTCTTGGCCCTGGTCAAATGCTTTGAAAGATACTGTAAGAAAAAAGAAAACCGCTGAACATGTATTTATCTTCAACTTCTCTCCACTCCCTGTAGTTAAACGGCAAGATGTGTTTGGACTGGGAGGGCAGGTTCCTGCTTGTGCTGGGGGCTGCACACCTGGAAGCCCACTGAGCCTGACAAAACAGTACCTGACTCCCACGAAGTGCCCAGAGTGGCAAAATATCACAAAATGTCGCCAGAAAAAGAACTGAATTTTGGCCGCTTTTGTGACGTGAGGGACTCGTGAGGAAAATCCAGACCTTGTGATGGGGTGAGACTGAGGAAACTGGGGCAGGACTGGTGAGGACTGTGATGAAGTGGAAAATGATTCCTATGGAGTGACATCCCTGGAAATAATAAGTGGTTTTAAGGGGAAAGCAGCTGATGGGGAGCTGTGATGGAGGTCACCAAATCCCACTATCTATTTCCCAATTAACCAAACCTGACTTTGTTTTGGTTGGATCAATTTTAATGGCATTAAGTGCTTCTGAGCTGGATAACTTTTGGAAAATTACCCTGACAGTCTTCAGGGAAGTCAACCTTGCAACTGTCTCTTAACTTTTTTGCTCTCCAGAGCGAAAACTGAGCCACTTTTGCTGAACTGAAATGGACAACCAGGGAAGGTGCTCAAGGGGCAGAAGGTTGACTCAAATAGCAATAACTCTTGTGAGAGTTAATTCCTCATAATCTCAGAACATATGAGTAATGTCTATCTCAGAGTGTGGCTGAATTAAATCATTCAGGTTATCTGTTCAAGTAGAATCTCTATTGTGTAAGTCCAAACTAATAGTGGTTCTTTGGTTGTTTTTTTTTTTTCTTTTTTTGACTGCTGGTATAAAAGTGTAACTTTCTTTTATTATTTTAATCTTTGCTTTTCTTCCTGCATGGATCATTTATTCGTGAACTGGTTATTTCAGTAAGGGCTCAAAGGTAATTTCATGGTTTATAGAATTTATATCTGAGGATTTAATGAGGAAAACATATTGTTTTCTAACACATGAAATAGAGAATCTTTCATTATATGTTTATTTTCCTTCTCTAATATTACATGTATATCAAGTTCAAAGCCTTGAATACACCTAAGTATAAAATTATTCCTTTCCTACACATGGGAAATATGAATGTTTGCGACTCAAAAATCAGCGCACACAGACTTGGGAGGTGATTTCATTTTTAATGAATCTACATGATATAAATGAACTACTCTTCTGTTTGTGCATTGTGCTATAGTATACACTGGAAAATACAATAACAGTATATTACTTTTCTGTGATTTAGGTTAGGAATTAATGCATTCAAATGAATTTAAGAGCCTTGGGTATAATTCATGCAGGATGCAAGTCCCTCAGTAGACCTCTCATGAACATTATCAGATTCAATACAGTTTGCATGGTCAAACAGATTAAAATTTGACCAACCCCCTCTTTTTGCCATTCATTAAACTCAAGAATCAGTTTCAATGGCTTTCTTCTTATTATTCCATGTGAGGAAAAATAAGCAAAGACAAGGTTTCTGTTTGGGATATTAATGTGTTAAAATGTAGTGTTTTCAGTCTGAGTTTAGTTATGGCAGATCAGATAAAGCTGTAAAATATCAACTTTTTTTTTTTGTTCTTTCTAGGTACATTTTGTGAGAGCTTTCACTTTTATCTAGTGCAGAGTTCTCAATGCCCTTTCACTCCAAATCAGAGTCATTACCTACTATCTAGATTGCATTTGTTGTATGGCTTGTGCCTTCGATTTACAATTGTGTAAACTGGAGGATGTTCTCAGCATCAGTTTGATCTTTTGATGGATCAAAAGCTTTGCTGGGCTGCCTCCTGAAGTACTTAAAATATATCTGACTCCCTCTTTCTGATATTTTCGCAATTTTTACATCCTGTGTTAATTATACCATAAAGCACAAAAATCTATTAGCAATTTTCAAAAAGTGTCATGCTTAGAAAGCTTTTGAGCACATGAGACTGATTCTGGTGCGATGAAAAAATCCTTTAAAATAGCTTCTAAGTTGTGAGGTACAGCAGGAACTAATTCAGCTTCCTTGCAGTGAAGGTTTGAAAGGATTGTGCTCTTAAGTACAAAAAACCACTAAAATGTGTCCAATACTTTGAGCCATCTCACAGGGAAGCTTAAATACAGATTTTTACACTGGAGGGGAGTAAGCATTGTAGTAAGTACTCTCCAATAGTAATGCCCTTGTGTTGGTGATTTATCAAAAGGTCATTGGAGCATCTGAAGTTCTACAGAAGTGAGTGTTGTGTACCCTGGAATTGGTGTCTCTGGATGTCCTCTGCTCATCATTTACCGTGTCACCCTTCTAGTATTCTTACCCTAGAGGAGATAAGTAAAACCCCCAGTAAACTGCTCATGCTACCTGACCAGAGGAATCAGCCAGGAGCAGGCACATAGGCTATGCAAAGTTATTCAGTCTCAGCTAAGCAGGCTTATGGATGTGATACGTGGAGCAGGCGATTGACTTTGCCCATATTTTTTTTTCAGAACAAGTTCATCCTGGTTTACAAGGCTTAAAGTTCCCTCAAATGCTGTGGAAATGACAGGTGTGGCTGTCCACTACACTGCACACTCCTCTGTTGCTGTTCTTTCTTGCTTTTTTAACCTCTAATTAGTTTGTATAATAAACCTTCTGCAAATAGAAACATCTTTCAGGTTCCTTCGGTGTCGATTGCACCGTGAGAAAATGAACACTCTGCCCTTGTATTTGATATATTCTTTATAAAGAAAAATGCAAAATGGTTTATTAAAATCTTCAGTGTGAAAAGTAGATGTAATGATGTATGACACATTTCCTGAGAGAACCAAAGGAAGCTTCCAGAACTCAATTTTTTATTAACCCAACATCTATGCCTGTGTTTTGTCTTTAAAAGTAGTAATAGTCCTTGTCGCTTGTTACAAAACAAACTATAGTATGAGTGATAGATAGCATATAAGGAGTCCAAGGACGAGTTAAGGCTGGTACTCAGAGCAAGGATCTTAAAAGCTCCTAAAGCTGGAGCTCATTCTCATTGTTTTTCCATGAGAGGAGGGCTCTGCGGGTTTTCAAGCCATCCCAAAATCCCAGAGATCAGAACGTGTTTCCATTTCTTCTTGAAGCCAGATGTGATTGATCACCCAAAGAGGGAAGGAGGAGCAGTAGATGTACAATGCTGGGGAACTCTAGAAAGTTTTGTGCTGTGTAGGAGATGTATTCTTCTCAGAGGGCTTCTTGTTTGATTGGGGTTTCTTTTTTTTTTAGGATGCAGCCTCTGGCTTATGTAGCTCTCATGATGATTTAGTGCTTATAAGACATCACTGAATATCAAGGAAGCCTTAATAAATCTGAATTGGTCTCAGTGTGGATGGAAATGAAGATGTGTTTTTATTTCATGTTGGGATGATAGAATGAATTATATCAGAAATCTGACTCCGAGAAGAACTGGGAATTCTTGAGAAACAGTGAAAGAATACCACAGCCAGAAAAGAACACTGAGCTCCATAGGAGGCTTTTGCTGAGAAAGAGCAGCATTAGTGGTGTCTTATGTTAATTTTTGGAAGGTGTACCAGTGCTACTGCCAGGGTGCAGCAAGAGCAGGGAGGGTGAGCCTGAAGCCAAGGGCACCAGGGCCCAGCCTTAAAGCATCTCCTGAGCAGGGTGGTGATGACAAATTGCTTAAAGAGTCTCAGAAAAGACAAGAGGGTGACTCAGGTCGTGCAGGTAGGAGCAGCAGGTTGTGGGGCAGAGACGGGACTGGAGATGGGGTTTTCAGCAGAGGTCCAAGGACCATCTGGAGGACAGAGCTCAAGGCAGGTACAGCTGTGATACAGCTCTGATAGGACAAAAGGGCCAAAGTTTTAGGAGTGTGGATGGAGCTCCTGGACTACAGAGAAAAGGGAGATAACAGGGGAGACTGCACAGAGTACTGAAGACTGATGGTTAGGCATGTCAGCAGTGACTGGGGATGAGGAAAAGAAGTTTCCAGCAAAAAGCAACTTTGGTATTTCTAGCTTCATAGCAGGGATGAATTCCGATATACTAACTTACCTTTAACAGAATATTATTCTAGTTATTCCCTATGATTTCGGAATAATACTTCTGTCTGTAGTCTCTGTTGTAGCACTTTGACATGTATCACCACATTTTTATGGGAAAATCATTGCTTTTTATTGTAACTTTTAAATTTTATTTTTCATTAAACCTGTTTTATTGACTTTAGAAACGGATTTTAGCTATAGCAGTGTAAATCCAGAGGAAGTGAATTTATGCTGTTTTTATACCAGTAAGCATAACCTGGCACACGCTTAAAAAGAAAAAAAAAAGTTGAAATTGTGTAGTCAGCAGTCAAAGCTTCTTGTTAGAAAATTCTTGATCTGTAAGAGTGCTATTGATAAAGGAGCTAAAAACCTCAAAATTGATTTATTTGTTATCAGCTCAATACAGTTTGTCTGAACACTGAACTTGCTTTTTTGTTCTTCCGTGTGATAAATGTATTTGCCACTGTTGTGAAATCCAAGCTGAGATAAGCTTGTGTACAAGCTGAGTATAGGACTGGAAACCAGGATTTCCAGAATTTTAACTCTTGCTTCTGTCAGTAAATGAAGTTGTGACCTTAAGTGACCTCTTGGGTCTCATTTGTTAAAAAAAAAAAAAAAGCTGAATTCCCATAGCAGTTTATTTAGGAGTCACTGGGAATTCAGCATCTTATGGGATGACATCTTTTAGTATTGGTATATTTTGTTTCTGTAATTGTAAATTGAGAAAAGGAAAGTCTCTTTTGGACTGTCTAGTTATGCCACACTCCGAGTCCTTAGGACGGGCTGTGTAGTTGCAGTGAACAACCTACTCCAGGCATGCAAATTGGGCATTAATGTGTACTGAAAGTTTGGAGCATTTCAGGCTCTGTGCTTCTTCTTTTTGCTGAATTACACAGTTACTTGAATTAGTTCTTTTTGCTGCACTTAATTTATCATTTTAATTTCAGCGAAAGTTTTGACGGTAAATGTTTGTAAAGAGGCTAAATATATTTGTATTGGAAAGGCTGAAGAAGTGCAAGTAGCATTCTTTACTTTCCTGTTAATTCTGTGGTATTAAAGAGACTGAAAAATGTGGTTTGGTCTTCTCACAGAGTGTACCCATTCTTTACCTACTGTGCTTATTCTTCCTGATGTAGTTTGTGTTTTTTTCCTTCCTTACATTACTTCCTGCCTGTGCCTCAGGAGTAAGAACACCAGGGGTGTTTTTACACCAGGTTGAGGGGTGGGTGCCTGTTTATGATCACAGATGACTTGTCTGAAGTCTTATTAGTTGTAACATCTAACAATGCAAGGCCTTGGTTTCCGCCCCCACCCCCATAGTTTGTTTTTTAACCAATGCTTTAAAAGGTGAGTTGAGCTTCATTAATTTTATTAAATTATAGGATCTGCTTTTTGTGCATAGTAGCATTCACTTAGTTTATACCATAAGTGACCTAGTTTGCATTTTCTTTCAACTCTATAAATTAGCCTATTTTTTTCTGCTGGTACTGAGGTTTGCTACTAGTCCTCCTGAAAAATTAGGTTTTAATTTTTTTTTCTCCCTTCTAGCCAAATAAACATAAAGAAGGATGAGAAGATGGGAATCAGGGCTGGATTTATGGCTTCTTGGAGGCAGGTTTTGTTCCTCAATGTGCTGCTACTTTAGCTTTTGATGAAGTTATTTCATTCATCTCTGCCATGACTTTGCTACCTTCAAAATGCCTAATGTGCATAGATCATTCTTGTTCAGATGTTTTGCCTAGATTTCTTTGAGTGTTGAAGTATTTTGGAGCAAGTAACTAGACAAATGAGATTTATTTTGTAAATACATTGGGTTCATGTCACGTGCCATATTCAGAATGATAGCTGAGCTCTGAAGGGTAGGCTTGACTTCATTTTTCCCCTAAGTTTCTTTGAATGGGTGAAATGCTTCTGCCAAAACTGTAAATTTCTGCATGCTTTGATCAGGATTTAATTTCTAAGTTAAAATGACCTCACCCAAGTCATCGCCGTTGCTCACACTGTGGCTACAATACGCAATTCAGGCTCTGGAAAGGAAGTTTTTACCTTTGTGGACTGCTGGTCTTAAAAGCAGGAAACCAATTTTATATCCTTTCCATGACAGATATTGAATCAATAAGGCATCAGCCTAAGGTTACACTTGATGTCTCCAGTGAGAAGACAATAAATCATGTAATGTGCATACAGGTATATTGACCCACTTTCTCTGGGCTGCCTATGCAAAACTGAAGGTGATTGGAACTAAACCATTAAAGTCTTCTAATGGCTAGTATAAAGCCATTTTATCTGCTTTTTATGATTTGAGATTTTAGTATTAAAAATCTAAGTACAGCATTTAAGTCGAATTGAAAATTCATCAGGCCCCGTGCCCTGTCTCAAATGATGGTCTGTGGCAGATGGCTAAAGAGGGAGAATTACAGAATATATACAGAATGATTTTTCCCTCAGTGTACCCTTCTGGTCTTCAGCAGTTGGCAGTTTGGGAACTTTCAGAGCTGGATGCTGCACCCACTTAAATAATTTGATATGCGCCAGTAGACTCATCTTAGGTAAACTTGTTAGTTCTCATTTTCAACTTGTTCATAGTTTTGCTTTCCCAATGGAGTTTTGCAGACATATATTGGGGAAGAAGAGTCTGACACAGGTTGGAATGGGTGGGTAAAGAAAGTAGTCTGTTTGTGCTTTCTGTCTTTGTCACTAAGTACTTTCTGAGGATAAAGACTCTGATGACTGTCATTCCTTTTATCTCTTGATTTACTTTATTGTGGTGAGATTGTGTGGGTCTGGCAACACAGGGCATTTTTATTGCCATCTGGTGGTTTCAAAAAAGTAACATCTGAGAATGAAGATGGGGTGATTGATACAGCATGTCTATCAGTAATAATTTTTTTCCCTTGAAATTTTCATATCTCGATACCAAACAAACCATCAGTATGGGTAAATAAGTTGAGTTCATTCAAGATGAAAGGTTGCTGCTGTATCATGAAGAATAAGCACATGGAAGGGAAGAAGGTTTTACAATGCTGCACTGCTGGGAGTCATTTTGTTCTTGTTTTAGTACTGGCCATCCTTTGGATTAAGTGGACTTGGCATGGGCAGCCTGCTCAGTTGCAGGTATTGGAATACTGCTTGAGGAACCAATTTTACTTCTAATATATGTAAAACTACAGGGAGGATGAGAATGTGGGTCAGAAAACTGTTTTCAGCCCTGGTTAGATAATGGAGCAAAAGAAATGACATTTTCTTAACCACGAGATAGCCTTGACATGCAGTGTGTTCTCACTCTGAGAATCAGGCAGGGGGCAGTTACAGTGAATCTGGAAAGGACACGTGCAAGGAGAGACATTCCTTGCTTATCTCTGTGCCCCTCTAAGAGCCTGATTGCACCCTCACAGCTGGAATTTGTGCAAGAACGTGTTCTGGAGGAAGAGGCACATGTGTTATGTTTGCAGGGAATTTTACATCTGAACAGGATTAAAAAAGCCTTGCTTTCCTTCCCAAATGAGAACCCATTTTGTGGCTTTATGGGGGATTCTTTACTTGCACTTTAAGTATTGAACTATGATATTTTATTAGACTTTAATTTTCTGAAAATCTTTCTTCTTTTTTAATGCCCTCCTGCAAAAGACACTCTTCTTTTTTACTATATAATTATGTATCAATTTTTTCGTCTTTCTATCACAGAATCCACGAAGGCAGCTTACACTTCATCTCTTAAACGTTGTAAATGATAGAGCAAATGAGAACAGCAGAATCATGGGGGTTGTGTTTGCCCCAATTATCCTGTTACCTGCTCCTCAGAATTGCCCTTTTCTTCCCACATGTGCACGTGTGATGCCCATCAGCTCCCCATCTGGACCACAACTGCTGTTTTAACAATAGTTGTGTTTGATTTTAAAGGGCTGTGCAATTCTATTTAAAGAGAGTAATGGCCAAATATAATGTAAGTTAGAATTTATATAACAAGTTATAAGTTATATAGGGTATAATAACATAAATAACTATAATAAAAACTATGTATAAATAAGATCCTTGGTATCACTGCATATTTAATTCATGTACTATAGTCATTCAGGGACTGTTCCTTGACTGTAAAATGTTGCACATAGAGACTTGTAATTGAAGACTTTATGATATTATGATTTGTAGTTGGAGGAATAAAACAAAATTGCAATTTTTCCTAAATTGAATATGCCACTATCTTCTACATTTTAGCCTTTCTGACCTGGCCTTGCATGATGCTTCTTGACTTCCTGTCCTGCTGTCATTTTCTTTCATATTGGGCTGGCACTTAGTCTCACTGGAATCAATAAGGTTGCTCACATGCAAGTGTTGAATAAATAATTGATTAAGGAGATGCTACGCTTGTCACATCTTTTTCTGGCAAAAGTAGCCAACATAACTGTTTTTTAAAACTTCCATTCTTTCCTTTTACTGATTATCTCTCACTGCTTCCACTGAACTAGCAGAGCATGGTATCTGCCAGATAGTCTGATTGTTGTGAGCCAGAATATTAATAAAGTGATGATACCACTCAGTGTGTGCAACAACTGGGAGAAATGGCTATTCTGCAACTCTGTAGCTCAAACCAGAAGACTTTCCAGTGTTTCTGTCTGTTTGCCTTCTAAAAATGTTGACCTGCTCAGTTAAAAAGCTGTGAGCTAGAATGGCAAAGCGTTCTTGGACATTGCTCACCAAACCCTGACCGCTGTGCTCATCAGATCCTAAATGAAATATTTGAATAATTCGGTGCTATAGGAAAGCTAGATAGAGAATGGCAGATAAAGTGGTATCTGCTGACATGAATAGTCCCAGTGAAGTTTGCCTGACTGGTTGGCTGGGTTTTGTGTATTTATACTTATAGATAGACTTGCAGTAAAAATAGAAACATTTCTTGACAGCCGTTGTGTATCGTGACATCTGAAATTGAAACAGGCACTTCTAAGTTTTCTGCACATCTCCTCAACACAAAGGTTTTATTATAACTCCTCCTGTGTTATGGTAGTAGTTAAACTATAGTGAACTTTCTATAATGGGAATGCACTTACACTGAAGACAGATGTAGGATTTCTGTAGGAGATGGAAAATAAGGTATCCCAGGCAAATAAACACCTGATGACTGTGCCCATTGCAGTCACACTACCAGTGTGATTAACCTTTTTATCTTCAATTACATTCCTAAGTGATACAATTTGTTCCAGTAAAATAGTGTGCAAATCCAGTCTTGTTCAATATTTCCCACAAATACACTGACTTGCTGTTTTGGTTTATGAAATCCTTTCTGTTGTCGTGGTTCAGTGGCAAGAGAGATGAGGTAATTATGGAGCAGTTTTCCCACTGGTTTCTCTCCAGTGCATAGCTGTAGTCAATGCTGTTAGGCCATTCATATACCCATTTGGCAAAAAAAGTAAGGAAAAAAGGTTCCAATATCCTTACCAGAAAATATGTTGATGCTGCAGAAGTTACAACATGCATTTTATGTCATCCTACGTGTTGCTACGTTTGTTTTGAAGTGATGTTTCATTATTGCTATTGTATGATTAAATATTGAGAGTATTGCTTTTCCAATTGTTCTAGTGCAGTATTTAATGAGTGCAATTAAATGGAAAAATTGCCTTTTTAACTGATGATAGTCTATTAATGTCTGTGTCTGTTCAGAAAAGAAAAGAAGTGAATTATTAGAATGACAAATGAGTCAAAGTTACCACGGTGATGGAGAGGTGCGATTCCCCTCCACATAATCTTCAATTAGTGATCTTTGTAAGAGGATGTTTTTCAAAAGGGTAATAGAGAAGTAATGAGATCAGAAGGAGGTCAAACCCAGCCTTCTTCGTTTGGCAGTTTGATTAATTTATTTCTCCTTCCTGCAGATTGCTATAAGGGGCTTTTGCCACCCAGTGTTTTCCATGGGACTCTAGTCAAAGTGACTGCTTTTGAGTATCCAAGAATGTTCACCCACTTGGCATTGAAGGTTTTTGAGTGCTTCAGATTTGTTCTTTAGTATAAGCACTCGCTGACAGTTCTGAAAAGGAAGTTTTTTTGGAAGAAACAATCCTTGACTCTCCCATGTGTGTTGCTGTGAGGACATAAATGGCTGGACATCAAAACTAGATGCAATGCAGCTCACATCTCCTTCAGGTGCATTATGGATAAAGTCGAAGGGGAAGGAGTGAAAGAATGACCTTAGAATGGGGTTGCAGCAAAGATTCTTTTCCCACAACATCTTCTTGAAAAGTCCCTCAATATTTCCATGTATGTGCACAGGTAGGATTTATCCATCCTTCAGGCATTCTTACCTGGCCCCTTCTCTTTCTTGCCACTTGTGTAGGAAGTTTTGCTTCAAGGAATAATGAGCTGTTTCATAATAGTGATCATAAACCTGAGTGGCTGCAGCTCCATGCAGTACCCTGTGCTATGAGTACAGTTACATCCATGTTCAGCTTACTCTCAGTATTAATTCACCTCTTCTAAAATAGTCCAAAGATTTTTCCTGCAAAACTGAAGTGCCAGTAGCATTTTCTCGACATTTTTCTCAGGTTTACTTATTTGTGCGCTGATCAGTTTTGCTCTGCTGGTAGTTGAATGTATTACTGTGGTTTTAATTTTGACATAAATTCAGTCATTCTGTGTAAGTAACATGTCAGTAGAGGAGCAATAGATGTTAATTTAATATGACATTCTCTTGCTAGCATATGTGACATTAACAGTTGCATGATATCCAAGACTTATCTACATCTGGGTTACCTCAGTTTGTGCTCAAGATACTCATGCAGCTTTTATTTCTGGCTTTGGTGAGGGTAACGTTGAGTTTTCTGACTTTCTCATGCAGGCTTTGCAACAGTCATTTAACAGATGTTCAGAATTATTATTATTATTACCTTTAAAATGTTTCACCAATAAAAAGAGATACTTTGGATTAAATAGGTCATAAAATGTTTTTATTGTACTGATGATCATAGAATCATAGAATAGTTTGGGTTGGAAGGGACCTTAAAGACCATCCAGTCCCAACTCTTTTGCCATGGGCAGGGACACCTTCCACTGGATCAGATTGCTCAGAGCTCCATCCAATCTGGCCTTGAACACTTTCCAGGGATGGGGCAGCCACAACTATGAGCAACCTCCAGCAGTGCCTCACCACCCTCCCAGGGATCAAATTCTTCTGATCTAAACCTGCCCTCTGCCAGTTTGAAGCCGTTACCCCTTGTCCTATCCTTGACGTGTCCTGTCACAGCAGGAACATATTTCTCGTTCAGAATTTGTCTGGGGCTGCTGAGCCTTTCGAAATGGAGTTTACACCAAGCAGCAAAGCAGGCCATTTCTGTGAAATGCAGATAGTTTTGTCTATTCTGTCACATTTTTTTGGTACACGAGAGCTGCTCGTGTAAGCACTCGGTGCAGGAGGTCGTGTATGCTAAAGTAAACAACGTGATACATGGCAGACTTGTATCTATGAAGAAGTATTACTGTGCATTGTATAATTAGGCCATCACTTAGTAAAATCTGTGTATCAGTGAACTGTAAACTGTCCACATGAGTGGACAGTGCAAGTTTGACTTCAGTTAAAAATGTTTTGCCTACATCTCTGAAAGTGAGATATTGGGGAATGTTTGTCTATCTGAGGTATTTTCCTCTGGCCACTATCATGTTTTTTGTGAATTATTTAAATTGGTTATGATTTTGATTGTTTTTCAGTGTGCTTATGTGTATTAGGAAATGTGGTTTCTCTAGAAAGCACAGCCCAAGACTTATTTATGAGGTATAGAATGAAATATAAAGTTTATCTGTATTTTATATATACAGTACACTTATTGGAGATAAAAAGGTTAAATACCAAAGGTTATTACACTGTTCTGATTACATTTTTAATCACAGGACACAGCTGCAAAACAATGTTATGAGTTTCTCCTCTTTTCAGGTGCTGTCCATTCGGGGGGAATTTATACACACACACACACATATATGTGTAGAGGTAAACATGTCTCCTACTTATCAAGCTTCTCTCAGAACAGAAAAAGTAAAATTAGATTTTTGTAAGCTGGAGTGATGTGCATGTTCTTATTTTCAATGTATGGTAAAGTAATCTTTCCATTTTATTTTTTAACAGTGTTCTATAATACAAATAATCTAGTCTTTTCTTCTGCAGACTGTTTAATTCAGACAGGTTGAAGTTGCCTCCAAAGATTGGCGTCAAATTGAGGAAACCATTCATGTAGTAAATAAGATAATTTGTTTCCGCCCAAAAAGATTAAAATATAGATTTTTTTTATTTATTATTTTATTTTTTTTTTACCCCATATGATTTAACACATACAGTCCCTGCATCTCTGTGATTCTGAATGCATTTTGGAATTAAGCACTTCTACATGGATTTCTGTTCTTCATTTTCTGCACTGCACTTTTAACTTGGATTTCTGGAATTTTAATTAATATAATCAATAAAGATTCTTTATATGTTTCCAAGATATTGATAAGTGTTTATGTAATTTCAAAGTGTGATGGGAAACTGATGTTCCTTATGAAAGGAGAGCTAGTAAGAATAAATTACAAGCCCTACAATTTGAGTATTATTATATAAAAAAATTAGGGAAAGATGTGTTTTGACTCCTGTTTTCTGTGCCATATTTAAGCCAAGAATGCATTTCTTTGTGCTTTTCATTTTTGTGTCTTCATAAAATCTGTTGTTTTTCTAGTTGTTCTTCACCCAGTCTTTCACAATATTGCTCTTACTACTTGTATTTAAAATAATAATTATTAAAAAAGTTTATGAGAAAATTCTACTTGATCAAAGGGGAACAAATACTGTGAAACAAGAGGGTTTTATTTAGTTATATATTTATTTTCTTTTGGCTTGAGATGGTCTTTGAATAGTGTATAGAACATGATCTGCTAGGATTATCTCTCCTAAGCCCCGTGTATGAAGGGCAGACATACCACGTAACTATAAACTATCTGATAGCACATGAACTCTTTCCCTTTTATTCCAGTGTCAGGCTGCCTTTTCTCAAACCATGGAAGTGTAAACACGCTGGCCTGGCCCAAATAACATAGTCCCAGTCCTAAAAAGTTGTAAGCTCCAAAAAATGAGCGTGCCATGCCACGGTGTTTGCAAATTCACCTGCAAATGCAGGTGACTTGAGTTGTAGAGTTGTTCTTTTGGTGTACTGAGGGAAATATAATGTTTTACAGAGGTAAAATATGAATGTGTATAAGGGAATAAAGCAAACCCTGAGTTATTTAAATGGTTCTTGTCCAGCTTGTCACAAAAAACTGGGGGTGTTTAATTAGTCTGGCAGTCTTCTGATTCTTGTTTATGTTTTTTATGTCTTACTAATAGAAGAATTAGAAAGACTGGGGAGTTTTGGGGGAGGGGGGTGTTTACTTAGGAAAAAGAAAAAGGAGCAGTCAGCTGCTGAAAATTTGGCCCTTACTGTCACGTGTTGTGTGTGGGAGTTACTCGCTCTTCT
Organism: Myiozetetes cayanensis; assembly: GCF_022539395.1. Classification (NCBI taxonomy): domain Eukaryota; kingdom Metazoa; phylum Chordata; class Aves; order Passeriformes; family Tyrannidae; genus Myiozetetes; species Myiozetetes cayanensis. Next base: position 15,710,088 of record NW_026087270.1, on the reverse strand, counting down.
ACAGAGGATGTCAGGCTCATTTTGTTGCAGGGTGGTGGAAGCACTGATCTGCCCTTAGGGAATGAAATATTTAGATGTCAGAGATCCTTTCAGAGCAACTAATTAATATTTGAAAACATTTTTGAGGTGAGCATTTATGTCACCACCTTTGTAACCGTAAGGAATGGCAAAAAACTTCTGCTCTTTGGACGTGAAGGTTTATTGTTCTGCTGAAGGTTGGGTTCACCTTGGCCTGCTGTGATGGTCAGAATAGGTTCAGTTGCACATACACTGCAATTTTAAGTGCTTCTCAGATTATATTAGACTTTAGAGAAGTCTATATTACGTGTTATTAAATAAATCTGGACTGCCTTAACCATCAAAAACAAAGAAAAAAGGAAAAGTTTATTTTCTTTGAAGACAAAATAATGGGTTGGCTAACCTTCCTACATGAGCTTGGCTCCTTCATAATGCAATATTAAGTGCATGATGGCTCCTTATCTGTTTTTGTGCAGAATCCATTCCATATAAATGAAGTTGTTTGCTTTTAAGGTTTTCTTTTGTGATGCTGTTTTTGATATCCAATTTTAGGGATTGGTCAGTTCCTGGACGTGCAGATTGTTCGCAACTTTTTTTGTGCAGAAAATCTATTTCTCCACACTGTCTGCCCACATGGTTTGTCCATAGGTATGAATTTCTGAGTGCTTTTTAGCCTCAAGCATTGGCACTTTTATACTAAAAATCTGTGTGAGCAGAAACTTGCACTGCAGAAGTGAAGGCCAGAATGTAACCATAGTGAAAAATGACGCTCAGTAGAGCTGAAAGTTGAAATGTCTCCCAGAAAATTTCCATGTTAGAAATATTAAACTGGCTGTTAAATAAACACAAACAACAGATGAGATTTTTCTGAGACTCAAAGAAGGTAAAGTGGCCTGTTAACAGTCTTGGTTTCTCCTTGGTATTTACACCAACCTTGGTATTTAGAGTGTGATTCACGTTGTCCCGGCAAATTCACTTACTCAGGTTTTGCGAAAGAAATATTCCTGAGCCTTGCATCTGAAATCAGATCTCAGCTCTTAATTATTTAGTTAGTTGGCACTAGATTGTCCTAAAGTCATCTAAAATACTATAAACACTCTCATTCCTTACTGTATATTACTTTGGTAGTTTTGAGTGACAAAACCATTTAGACACCGTGGCTGTTACCATATCATGGTTTGAAAGGTAAAACAGCTCATGATCATCTCTTTAATAGGAACACTCTGTGATTCATAGGTGGTGAATATTTCATGCACTTTGCATTTGCCTTTGTGCAGGAGGGTAAATGGAAAGTAAATCCATGTGTACTTTAGACAGTAAAAAGGCATTACTTTGTTACATCATATAAACATGTAGATTTGATTCTCTCCTTACTCATGCTGTAAAAAGAAAGTTTTAAAGTGTTTAGCCGTACCTGAAAATGTAAATGCACGAGCCTAATGTAATGCTGAAGAAAAATTAAGACAAATGATACTGCATCCTTGCCACAAACTGCAGCTTGTACAAAATTCACTTTAGTTATTATACTGTGAATACGTGTGCTAAACCTCCTCTGTGTATGCACAATTTATGTTGAATGCAACATGAATCATTTTAATAGACCAAGCAAAAAGTCCCCAAAGTCAATTTTCAAATTATGAACCTTGGAACAGAATATAACAACAATGAACAACAAATAGTTCAGATTTTATTCTGAACTACAAATGAACCATTAAAGGTACAGTATACTCATTCAGAAAAACAGTTTTTCCTTATCATCATAATGGCTAAAAAGCATAACAAGGATATTTCATAAAGGTCAATTCTAAATTTTCTCTTTTTCTGTACCTTATTAAGAGGGACATTCATGAAAACTGATACCATGAAGAATATAACATCTGTTGTGAGACTTGGATGATTGTGGTTAGATTCTGTCTCTGGTCTGCCCTGTAACCTTAAGAAATTATTTTTTAAGTCTGGTTTTAATGCTTTAAAATTCAGGAATCCATTCAGAATTACTGTTTAATGAGTGACTTGGCTGCAGATGGGTCATTTCAGAGGAAAGCCTTTCTGCTGCCTGATTGCAGCTGCCCAGTGTTACCAGGACACAGCAAAGGTGGTAGCAAATGATCACAGGTCTTTTAAAGGTTGATAAGGAAATAAAATTCAACAGAAAGGAAGAAAGAGTATTTGAGTGTCATCTAAAACCTGGACTCGGTAGGTTGGGCTTGCTGTCAGTCTAGAAGTAGGTGGCAGATTCTGCAGCCCCCAGGATGTGTGGGCTGCACATCAACTTTTGCATAGAAATTTCCATGGTGGCTTACATGCTTGGTTTTTCCCATCTTAAGAAGCAGTTATCCCTCATATTTTTGAATGCACAAACCTTACTGAGCTGCATGTAAGGTGTGTTTTGTTTATCTGAGCCTTACTTGTGGGTGCCCTTACATATTGGGGTGCTCTGGGAGATAAAGTGGTTGTATCTCCTCCTGTTTTTAATCATAATGCTTAATGGGGGATCTGTATCTCTCTTTTTTTTCCCTTTTTTTTTTTTTTTTTCTCTTAAAAGGATTTGAATTAGCAACCTCAGTTCTAGAGGTGAGTGTTCAGAGCAGAAGGTAATTGTATCTGAAGGAACCTTCTCTATTCCTTTCCCTAAAAAGCTTAAGTAGTCACTCAACTGGAGGCAGAAAAATTTATGCCATTCATTTGGGATGGTCTAAGCTTTGCTCCTTGTTTTATGCAAGAAGGGTAAGAGTGGAGCTGAGGAGTGCAGGGCACTCCAAGAGGTGCACTTGGCATCTGGTGGACTGAGTGTGGCACCAAATCTGTCTGGGTTCTGCAGCCTGTCTGTGCTTCTGTCAGGTGTGAGGGTGGTTGCCCAGTTTCTGGTTCTGTATCATTACTCTTTTCAAATGCAGTGAGGTGCCCTGTCCAGAGGACAGGCAGAGGAAGGGTGTAATTAGTGTTGCACTGGGCTGCACTGAAGACTCAGCCAGGTGTGGAGGAGATTGGAAGGTAGTTATGAATGAATGTCATTATTTTGACAGGATGATGAATTAACATTTCTAGCTTTGGAGCCTAACTTAAAGTGGTTTCGTGTGGTCTGGTCGGCACAGGGGCCTGCAGCTTGTGGCACCTTCAAAACAACATCTTGTAGCTTGGAAACAACCATCAGCAAACTGAAATGGAAAATGATCTGCTGAAAGGGATTCCGTTCAGGCCTTTACTTTGGCTCTCATCCCTCTGCTGCTTTTGATACAATATTTAAATCTTAAATATATTTACTTATTTAAAGCAAGTGATTTAACTTCCTAACTGCAAAATGGTGTTTCTAAAAGGAAAGATGAATTTTTCAGTGTGCTTTGGTTGCTGTCAGTTTTAATGGGAACCTTTCAAAACTTTGTGGGGGTCAGGTATGACAAGGTGTTTACCTTTAAAAATGCAAGTAGGTATTTGCTTAAGCTTTCTATATTGCTGGATGGAAATCAGGAAATTGGGAGCCAGATCTGTAACAGTACCATGTACTTTTCCAGAGCTAGCAGTTACTTGGTGGAACTCCTTTTTTTTTTTAGGTGGATAGTCATCTCATTCTTCAGGAACAAGCAGAGTCAACACCTTTAGAAAGTTATTATACGGCTCTTTATGGAGTTCTGAGAAGAAGCTCAGGTTTTTGTCTCCTCTGTTTTTATTGTTTTCTTGGTTTTTTTTGGACAGGTCCAGCACCATAGCATGAGGCATTTGAAAAACTAAATTGAAACCAAATGCTTACAAGTGTTAAAAGGCATCTAAATGGTTGGCTTACATATGCTCATTGCCTCATCTACTTCATTGATGGTATTTTTCATTGCTGCATACATTCATTTATGAAATGTTCATGGATTTAGTTGATTAGACAGATGCTGTTGATTTTTTTTTTTTAAACAAAATTCAGTACTTTTGGAGCCTTTGCATTTCTTTTTAACTCGTCTCTGTCCTCCTAAGATTGCCTACTTAATCAGAGTCTTATAAATATAAACCTTCTCTACCTTATTTTCTTGGCATCTCCTTTCAGATGGGCCTTAGAGAATAAGTGAGTCATGCTTCGAAATGCTCTGTTGTACCTTGTGCAATTCAGGGCTCCTTAACTGGTCAAATTTTCTGTCTAGATTGGAGAAGACAGAACGAAGTAGAGGAAAATAAGACTAAAAAATTGTACTGAGTGGTGTTGTGGGAGGGGAGAAGAGGGCTATTTTCTTTTGACTTTGTCAGCCATGTAGTTAAAAATAGAAGTTGTCAGTGGTCCTGGGCTTTTCAAGCTGCAAATATCATGAGAAAAAGAATCTAACTCCAAAGTTCACAGCTGTTGTGTAACACAGTCAGTTCTGGAAGTGTTTTATAAGGTACATCATGGCTATGAAATTTTTACCTGAAAATAATGCAAGGATACTGTAAACTATTTAACATGGTCTGTGGAGCATAGCATAGGAACCACAGGTTTCCTATGAAAAACTGCAGAGTTCTGACTGCTTTTAGCATTAGAGGGCATAAAATTATTGTAGCTACTATGAAAGTATACAACTATCTTGCTTCATCAAAAATTAACTTTCCTTTTTAATTTGCCCTTGCATTTTGACTGAGTCAAATCTTCAACTAATTTTATGGTATCAAGGCAAAAGGTATGTCTTGGTGGTTTTTGGGGGTTTCTATTTTGCCTTCTTGCCTACCATTCGGGGGTACTAATTATATGTCAATGAGCCACAGAGGTCTCACCAAGACTGCTACAATATCTTATCTATGCTACATCATATCACTCTACAAAATTCTAAGAGACAGCCTGAGCATTGCAGAATGTGAATTTAATACTGGTAGAGGGAGAGTACGGATCAGCAATCCACTGATTGTAGCCAGAACCAAATCAGCTGTAAGATCAGAGAAGGAGCCCTATGGATTTGTCCAGATTATCATCCACTTTGTCGGTCTCTGATGCATGAGAACCTCTCTGACTGATGGAGAGATGAAACAGATTTGCTACAAAAAGGAGCAACAACAAATGCTGAAAATACCTTCTTTTTGTTGTAGATCATGAGATGTAAAAGTTATGAAAATGCTATGTATGTACAGAAGGATGTTATTTATATTCCGTTATTCCAATATAATGGAATATTCCTCAGCATCATGCATTTTCTTCATTTTGTGATGTATTATATGGCTTTTTGGTGTAACTACACTTTTAGATCTTATTGAATAGAATTTATGTGTTGCCTTATGGAAAACTTGTTTCATAATTCATTAATTATTTACTATTACTTGACCTCACAGTAGATGAAAAAAAAAACCCCTATCCCATAACCGTAATTTCAGTTCTCTCTAGTGTGAAATCAATCACATTCCACATGTTTTATATTATTTAAAATGTGAATGATGAAATTTTCTTGTGGATTTCTCCTGAGTTACCGAGAACTTTCAAACAGGAGGGTGTGGGAAATGTGCAGGCTGTGCCCTGCAGACCTGAGTGAATTCCTGATTGAGTTGGAATCGCTGCAGGACCATTTGCAGTGGATGGGCTGTCCCTTTTTGTCAGTGGCAAAACTGTGCTCAGAAAAGGCAGTCTGGGGCTGGTAAAAAAAGACCAGGAGTATTTTGTAAAAATCTACTTCGTGGGATTTCTTTTTTCTTTGTGTACGAGGATGTATTTAGATAAGGACGTGGCGCTTAATTAGTGCTTCCTCCCTGTCCCTACAACCCAGATCGTGCTGATGATGTTACAGAACAAGTTTGATGTGCGCAGTTTCCAACCCCTTTGCAGCTGGATAATGCAGAGCTCATTTCTGGTGTTTGTGTACCCTGTCCTATGGGAGGAAAGTGATGGGTGTTGTGTTCATATTTACAGTTCAGGAATGCCGTGGGAAGGAGCCTGGTGCCCGCAAGAAAGTGATGGAAGTTCTGTTAGTGATACTAAAATACACTTTCTGATTTCTTTGGCAGTCATGTCTGAAAATACATGAGTAGATAAGAGGAGAAATCAGTAATGCACTTGAGATTTGGAGGATCCTTTTTTTTTCTGAAAATCTGCAAGCCAAGTATCATCAGAAACAAGTGTTTTTAAACTGTATTTTACACAAGAGAAATATTTGTGGAACAAATTTTATTTGTACCTCACGTGCATAAACAACATAAGATTTTTGTCCTTGACAAAAAATCTTGCCTTCTATTATTAATTCTTTCTCCTTTTGCCTGCATATATTCCCATATTTTTTTGCTGTACAAAATATGCTCTTTCTCCATTTTTCTTTCAGTGGTTAAATGCCAAATATTGTAAGTTCTAAAACATGTCCAGATTGCATCTTATGCAAACTCCTGACTACTTCAGGAACATGTATAATCATATTAAACAAAAGCCACTCCAGCTATTCATGTATACACTTTTATGAACGTCAGATGTAATTGATTAAGTAACGAAAGCTTTGTAACTGTAGGTTTTCCTGATACCTGAGCATAGTCAGGAAAAAAAATTCAGAGTACATGTAATATTATACAAAGAAATAAAGTTAATTTTCTTGAAATATACAGTAGAATATATAGACGGAGTTTGGGAAAAAAAATAGTAGAATGAAAAGTATAATGCTATTTTCCTAAGCCACATTTGCTAAATGCAGACTCTTGCAAGGTCAGCAGTTATGTTGGAGTTGAGCAGAAATGGCTTCAGTGGCTTTAACTTTACCAGTGCCCTTGATGAGGTGCAGAGTTGTCAGTATTCTCGTAAAATTCCTCAGTGATGGCTTCTTCTGTTCTCTTTATTTCCTTAAGTGAACATCTGTCTAATTGTTCACCTCCATTGCTTTAGTGCTTTCCTCATGCTTTCTCTGTTTCCAGACAATAAACTTTATTTTCTTCATAAGAATTCAGTCTACGCAAGGGTATTAGGCAGCTTGTTTGCACCTTTTAATTTCTGGAAGTTTTCCAGAAGGGCTTTTTGCTGTAGTTCCAATGGGTTCATCAGTGAATCATGTAACATAATGCAGCATTGTGTTTGGGTTTTTATCCGTTACCTTCTGTTTATAAACATCTGCTTGGAAATTTTCGTTTTGAATTTTTTTTTTGGTTTTTTTTCCCCCTAATATGTTTTACATTTTTGCATGTGGCATATGGGTAAGATATATACAGTAGCTGCTATTTTTTCAGGTGTTCAGGTAGGTACAGCCAGTATTTACCTTAACATTTGGGAAAAGCCTAAGCTACTTGCTTAAACCCCAGGATTTTAAGGTAGAATATGTGCATGCAGAACGACTTCATATTTTTGTTCCAGTTTATACTGTGTGTACTGAATGTATATTAAGAAGCTGATCCGGCCAACCCTTGTACAAGAAATCTTTACTAACGTGATTCAGTCCTTTTATTTCACTTTCTAAAATTACATACATACCAGTGTGACCATTTTCAGTGTATCTCGTAGCTTGGGCATGTGAACAGTTGGGGAAACAAAATAATTTGTATATGTGTTTATCTTTTTGAGGACACTGTTCTGTAAGGTATCTATGTTATGTTGTTTAAATCTATGAGATTGTAACTGTGAGCTGCCAATTAAAATGCCTTAAGTAGGTAATTATTCAGTTCTTTCATTTCTTTATATCATATACTTATTTCTACTCAAGTTGAAGCATCCTGGAATTATTCATTAATACAGAAGTGATGAATTTTAACCACAGGGATATTTTATTTTGCTAAATTAAGAGTGAGGGGAATGAACTACACCTTAAATCTCTTAGCAAGCTTTGACATACTCCAAAATAGCTGCAATGCATTTGTAAACCTGCAGACGTCACTATTCTGCCAATTAATTGTGCTGCACGAAATGCTCTGTAGTGCTATGACCACATTTAAAATATACATTGCTCCCATCTCCCAATTATTGCACTTTGTTTTTAATCTGAAACAATTTCACCAGATCTTTTTAATATTATTGCTTCAATTTCAACATTCCACTAAAAGACAGAGTATGCTTTGCATTTTAAACTGTATGAGCCATGTCCTGAGACTTGTCTTTACTTATTAGTTATTGTTGTTTCAATACAGATTTATGAACTACTTATTTTGTGTCATGTAACATACCATTTTTTGAGTAACATTTTTCAATCTGAACGTAGCTTCCAGGAGGGCAAGCTGCCCAGAACATCAGTGATCTCACAGTTATTACTTTGTGTCATATATAATCTTGTTTTTTTCCTGCAACAAATAAATCTTTGGGCCTCCCTGCAAAAAACATTTGTGGTTACAGTATAATAAAAATAAACCGTTTGTCGTGACTGCAGCTGACATTTATCAGCCTATTTGTGGGTGCTCTTTCTCTCTCTGTATAATACGGAACATAATTTGTCACTTTGTAAATACATTCCAGCCTAAATCCCTGCCAGCATCTGTTAGTGTTTGAAGGATTAATGCACTGCACAGTGCATGTCTGCACTTTCAGGCAACAACATAGCTTATGATTATGGATCATGAGAGAACAGGGAAAAAGGGTTCATTTTGTATTTACTTAAACATTGTTGCCCTTTTGACCATCATGCTTTTCTCGTCTTGTTTGTCATCTTGGAGTAGGGATGGTAAGTTCCCCTCTGTCTGGAACAACAGCATGTGGAATCCTGCTGTAGGTTTTATACACCGGTGTGAGTGGAGCTGTACGTATAAGATAACACATTTTTAATTTTATGGATAATTACCAACAATAATAATGTATTGCAATAGGGATGTTACTGGTTTAGTCCATTTAGAAATTCTGGGGTTTCCCACCATCCTCTGCCGTTTCCAACAAATCCATCGCTCTGTTGCCTCCCGCACTGCTTACTTCTCAGCCACCCATGAGCTGGGTTTGCTTAACTTGAAAAGCTTCAAATTTGAGGGAGTTTTTACCATGAAAAAAGTCTGTAGTTTCTAAATTATCCTGGTGCTGTTTGCCTTGCTGCTCTTTTTGAAAGTGCGTTCTGCTATCGCTTCGAATCTTGCAGAATGAGAGGAATTGAAAGCATCTGAACAGGAGGCTCTCCACAGCTGAGATTCTGCTGCACGTTCCCAGGCTCCCTGGATCATTCCCTAAACCAGGAGATATGTTTATTAGAATAGTAAACCCTACACATGTAACATATTGCCCAGATTATTCGAGATTCCCCGAAGATAAATTCAAATGAGCTTTACAGGAATGGGTGTTTGGAGACAGAAAGAAGTGATCTATATCCAGGGAAAGAAAAAAAAAAATTCCAGCTCAAAGTAGGCTCCCAAGTAAATACCCCCAGTTCATGTGCATTAAGAGCTAAACAAATTCCTATGGCCAAAAGCTACAGTAGGTTTATTTTGTTTTATTTTATTTTTATAATGCATGTAATTTCTTATTATTGAAGCAAATGTGTGCTGTGTGCAATGGCACCCTGTGCATCCAGGAAAAATCAGGGCATTTGGAGCCCACTAACTGAAGTATTCTGAAATTATACTCCAGCATTTTTTGTGTGTGTTTTTGTTCTCTCTGGTTAAGAAATAAATATTTTTTAAAATGTCCTTAGGAGACTAACTTCTCTTACTTTTAGGAGCATGATTTAGGATTGCTGGGGCATGGTTTACTTCACTGCAGATATTAATTTCATAAAGAAATGCAGATGTTTTCCTTTTTTTCCTTTCTCATTATCTTCAGAAGATATGAAAGGCCAAATTTACAGAGATACTGATCTAAGAGTTAACTAATGAAAAGATTGTGAAATAACATTATTGCTTATTTTAGTGGTAAGTGGTATTTATTACAGAAGATTTATTAAAAAAGGATATTAAAATCTGAAAAATGAAGCAACCACAAAGAAACGAGTAAGTGTATTTTACATTTCTTTTTATATGTAGACATTTACTAATAGAAAGATACAGTTTTAAAATTATTGGGGAATTTAAAATGATGGTTGCATGACCAACAAAGGCCTTTCATGTCTAAGTTAAATATACAAACTATACCTGGGGACTTAAATCATGTTTTTCTGTTTGTGACATGGATTTTAAGTTATAGGTAAATTAAGTATTTGGAAGAGGGAAGAATATTGCTGTGAACAGTGACTTGTTTAAATGTGAGGACCAAATGCCAGGTCAGTATTTGGCATCCATAGAAACCGAACTTCTTCATGTCAGGTTGTCTTAATCACTTTTCTACGTCTCTCACCTTCAGAATTTTGGTGGCTCATTTGTTGCCTTTATGTTTAATCTCTGTCTAAGGGAGGTTCCAGACTTTTCTCTTGCTTTTATAACTCAGCTGAGCTCAAGAGTTCAATCTCCAGTTCAGGCGATTCCTTCCAGGCTATTTTGTGTGTGGATCTTCCTTTGCAACTTTAGGATGTTTATTTGCAGGACAATCCTACAACAGCTTGAGGACTTCAGGATTTTCTGAAGAGGCCTCTTATTGCTCTAAGTTGTAAATGACGCCAAAAAGATTAACACTGTCCTCTGCCAAACATCCAGAATTGTTCTGGAGAAGGGATAGAGACATAAGACAACGATACAACTAATAATTCATTCTTCATGATAGGATGCCAGTCCAAGGATGATCAGTAATCTGAGCAGTTTGCAGGCGCATCCTGACCCATTACATTTTGATATATGTGCTGTTCACTTGACTTGGGTGAAGGCAACCCCTGCAGGAATTCCATTTTTGTGAAGAATGGGAAGATCTAGTTACTTCAGCAGGAGGAACCAGGCTTTACAAAATCAGGGTTTGGGAGAGCTCACACACAGCATCAAAATGTCTGACAGGATTGAGCAAAAAGAACAGTGGAAACATTTACACCAGCAAATTATGACCAAAATACAGGTAAACCAAACACACAGGGAAATAGTGTAACCAAGCATGAATAAATAAATTTCCTTTCCAATGAAAGAAAGGGAATCATTTTCATCTCCGATTTTCATGGAGTTAGTCCCAGCTATTTCCCTGTACATCACATAAATAGGTTGATAAAATAATTAATGTTTAGGAAATTAGTTTGTGTTGTGTACCTTCTCTTGCATAAAATTAGTGAAAAATTGAAACTACTGAATAAGTATTGCTAATATTGGGGGCTGAGGGTGGGGGGGAATAGAAAAATGAATGTATAAATGTTTCCCCCTGAGGTCTTCTAATGAACTTTATTAAGGTATATCAGGTGTAGCAGAAGAACATATTACTAAAGCATCTAGCACATGTTTTGGATTGCTCTTAAAGCAGTGTGATGCATCTGTCCCCATCAGCTCCATGGGAAGTAGCTGCAGAGCATTCAAAACACACCACCAGGTAAAGCTGGCGTTGCATAAATACAGTTTTGAATGAAGTACCAAATGTTGACTACATTAGGGACAATAATACTTGCAGCCCTAATCCTGAGTGAAAGCCTTTTTCCCCATTAGGTACCTCCATAAATAGTGCATGGCACTGGCTATTGACTGTCATAAGCTATGTGTCAAATTGTCAGACGTGCTTCTAAAACATCCCCTGCTCCATCCTCAACGTGAAAATATGAGTGTGTTTGGGCACTGCTTGTCAAATGCTGAGATTTGGTTGTTTGTTTACCGATTTTCAGATAATTCCACAGATTTTTCATCAGCTTTGGTGTCAAGTTCTCTTTTTTCCTGAAGATTTTATGTTTCTCACACTGCATATAAGGAGTATCTGCATTCCAAGATGTTGTCATGAAGATTTTTTCTGTATCAAATTAAACTGCTTTTTACCAGTTGATTGTACTTTCAGTTCCTTGAAGTCAGATATTTTTGTTGTTGTGCTATGTATTCAGTTTTGAGTTAAGGGCTTTTAAATGTCAAAGATATATATACACACTATTTTCTGAGAGTAAAATTATACAGTAAATTATGTAGTGTCCACCAAGGTACATTTTAAGTAGGCCCTTACAAAATGACTTGTACTTACATAAGATACAGGGGCTACAGCATATTTATTAAGACTCTTCAACTCTGTATGAAACTGGAGCAGTCAGAAGTAATGGTGTCTGCTGAAAGATTCTTTATCATATGAATTTACTTTTAGTCATCTATTATTTATTTCAGCTATTTCATATGCCATTATAATAAATATTATGACAGAGAAAGCTTTTATGCTTCAACTTATTGTACTGCTCTTCACTTCCTTGCAATCCTTCAGGAAAATGTAGCTATGCTTTACCTATATTTAACGTAAATCATCACTTACATTTGAATGAAAAATTCACTATGAAAAAAGGCTCCTTCTTCAATACCAAGACACAAATGCACAATCATGTTTACTGCCAAACTACTCTACCATGCAGTGTTCATTTTTAAACAATTTTTAAGCTGTAAAGTGAAGACATTGCATATAGTGAAATAGCTGGCTTTCTGGGGGTTTTCACTTTTGTGTTAGCTTTTGGCTCAATAAGCTTTTTTCTAGCATGAGTGCAAAGTATAGCCATTTACACTTAAGCATTTTTAATGTTTTTCTCCAATAGGGAGCAGCTTACACACAAAACTGAACAAACTCTTTGCTGGTGTTTCATAGAATAATGAAATTCACCTGGAAACAGTGATGAAATGCTTTTAGAACCGGGCATGAAATCGTGAAATACAAGAGAAATTTTTTTCTTTGCTCTTTTCAAAATGTTATTATGTTGGGTTTAAAGGAGAACTTGCTAGAAGCTGGAGAATGATTCACCTTCAGCTGTTCCTCCAAAGACAGAATGTTGGTGCCTGGACATTGTTAGCACGAGTTCATTTTGCACAGGCTTTCAACAGCGCCACATAGTAATGATCCTGTGATTTAGAAGTGAGCTCTTTAAATTATGCTACACTCATTCTATGATCTAGTTTCCCCTCAAATGATGTAATTGAAAATAAAGTAGTAGAGGGAGCATTAATACCTTTTGTCAATTTAATTTTTAAAATTCCGGAGTTCCCTGCCTTAGCGCATCGATTTTACGATGTCAGCTTAAGGACTGTCTCCTGTATTTGGGAAAGTGGCAAGTCTCATTTAAGGTTTCACAACATAAAATGAGGCATAATTCAGTACTGAAAACATGTGAAGGGAAATGGTGAGAGACATCAGCATAATACAATTATGACACATTAGATCAGGATTTGCAGCCTACCATTAACAATCAGTTCTGACTGCAGAGTACAATTACAGTTAAGATGCCTTTTAGCAAAAGATGGTTTTTAGTTTTATTTTTTTATTAAGAAACCCCATGCTTTTCTATACATGTCACAATATGTGACACCTAGGCTCCTAGGGAAAGAGGGAAAACATTATAACCAAGGTAATACTGAGCTACTATAAGAAAACAAACATAAAACCTTCTACTTGTCATTGATTAGAGATACTCTTACATTATTAAGAGCATATCTTGCAAGTATATTGCCTTATTCGTAGCTTTTTTAAAAAGATATTGTGATACAGAAGTAAGAGTGGGAAAATTTGGATTAAAAATTATCTGTTACTAGAAGTTTAGCATTTCATATTCTCAAGCTGTAGTAGCAACTGATGGTCTACAGAATACCTCTGTAGGGTGAGAGGTGCTGGAACCTCAGTTGACAAGGGAGAATCTGAAACAAAAAAGTTGGGGAACTTGCCTAAGCTTGTGATATGTTAAACTGATTTCTTCCCTCAGTTGTGTTTGGGGAAAAAAACCCTACACTTGGCTTCCTGTGTGCCTTCTGTGGCAGGTTCTGAGCTGAGTGCTTTGGATGCCACATGCTCCAGTTTTCCCTGTGAGGAAAACTAAGTAAATGGGTGTGTCTGTGCTCAGTATGTACCTTGCATGCATATGAAGGAAATATGGCCTGCTACCATCAGTATCCTAAAAAGCAAAACCAGGTAGAAAGTTGAAAAAAAATTTATGATCTTTTAATTTCTGATTTTTAAATTTTCAATATATTAATCCACGAATCCAAGCTGAATCCATTTAACTTCTATTTCAGAAAGCATTTTGGAGGCTTCATACTTTTTTTTCCCTTTTGGACGTGAAGTACAGACAGCTGTCTTCTGTTCTTGGAATCAGTAGCAGAAGCCTAATGCCTGACACCAAGAGGAAAAGGATTACCTGAGTGGTATCACATGGACTTGAGTCTGTGTCCCCAAGGGGACAGCAGCTAACAGCTTGTGGTGTAGTCTGTTGAACTACTTGATTATTATGGTTTTTGATCCCCTTATGTCCCTGTGTTTGTAGCATTCTTGTCCTTTCACCCTTGGGAGAGACAGGAAAATGTTTCGACCGAGGGAAGCAGAAGCAAAGTAAACCCAACTAAGCACACCACTTCTGTAGTAAGTAAACAGCTTTGAACTGCACTGCTGAAGAGAAATTGTTCTGGAGTTGTATTGCATAATGCAAGGCAGCATCATCTTTCTCAAGTCTCTGACCATCAAACAGAAGAAAATATTTACCCAGTGGGGCAAAATGAATTCCAGAGTGATGTGCATCTTGTGAGGGTAAAAAAACCTCTTTGTAACAAAGTTTGGTTTAGCATTTTCAGACTCAGATACTTCCTATGGAGAATGAACCTGTGGAAATCTTAGTTGTGTTTGTTTTGCTGTCCTGATAAGTCTGGCTGGAATGGGACAAAAGGAATTTGAGTGATACTCTGTTTGTACCAAACCTGCAAGGTAGTTGTAGCAGGCAGAATGGGTACCAGCAAAATAGAAAACAGATGTAGGGAGAGAAGTGCCAGATGCAATGAAACAGGGAGATCAGATGATTTACTTGAGCTTGGGGGACAATGGGAGCACTCTTCCCAACTTCCTTTTGTGCCGACACGTGAGCTGCTTCCTTTCTGTTCCCTCAGCAATGTTCCCTTGTCGTTGAGCAGCGATCATGGCATATCCTTGTAATCCCAGTAGAGTTCCTGTTGCACTGTGGTGCTAACAAAGCTGCTGTTGCCTCCCCACCCAAACGCTGCCTTTGCTTACATGGTACCGCTGCATCTGCTCATCTTCTCACTACCCTTTCTTTTAGCAGTGCTAATGCCTGGTTTGAACTGTGACTGTCACTGGGAGTACATGGAGTGTCCCTCTAGGTATTTTTTTCCCAAATAAGCTAAGCAGAGTGGGCTGAAATTTGACATTTTTAGGCTTGGGGGAGAGTACGGGGCTTTTGGCGGCTTTCTTTTATGTGCCAGAGAGTTTATGTGGGCTGGACCTTAAAGCTCGTCTTGTTCCAACCTCTTGCTATGGGCAGGGACACCTTCCACTATCCCAGGTTGCTCCAAGCCCTGTCCAACCTGGCCTTGAACACTTCCAGGATGGGACAGCCACAGCTTCTCTGGGCAACCTGTGCCAGGGCCCCACCACCTTCACAGTAGAAGTACATATATAATATGCACTGGTAAACTCTTATTGTATGAAAAACTGTGTAGGCTGATCAGTTGTTTTCTGTAGCCATTTTATGGTGTCTTTTATATCACCTGCTATGCACAGTAGATTGTTTTGGATTCATATGTGCAAGTCTGAAGTTAGCTGATTTTTACAGAGTATTTACTGAATTTTTTTTTTCTATTGGTACGGTATGTAAAAATAGCAGGCATTGAGAATAACAGTCTGCTTTTTATTTTATGAGTTACAGAAGTTTCACCACCAAAATGGAAGCCAAAAGATACCTTATTAACCTTAACACTGCCCTGTGTCGATTCATTACGTTGTATAAAGCTGTGCATTACATAGTGTATGTTTTTAGCAGAACCACCAAATCACAATGCTACTTTTGGCACTAAACATTGTGCTCCTCCATTCCTTTTGATGATTTGTATTCACTTTGGGGTTATAAAGTTAAACAAGGGAATCAGACAAGTTTCATAACACATTTACTGTAACACGATCCTGTGAACTAAACATGCTGTTATTTATCTTTTTTTATATTTTCTCTTGTTCCAGCATAAAGCCAAGGTAGAAGCAATGACCTTAGACCTTGCTTCTCTTCAGAGTGTGCAGCACTTTGCTGAAGCATTCAAATCCAAGAATCTGTAAGTACTCAGAAAATTATATGTAATAATTTCTTGTTATTTTAATGTCTTTATCAGCTGAGCCCAGTTGGCAGAATTCACCAAAGTTGGACAGATCAGCAACTGCAGTTAGTGAATAATCTGTTCACAGGAATTTTTTTTCCAATGTAAATTAAAGATCATTTGTTTTCATACTAATTAAAAAAAATAAATTACAGAACTCTTGTTATTCCATGTGTAGCCCCAGCTTTAAAGGGCTTTTTTACCCCTGTGTCTATTGGAAAAGGCCAAAGCTGAACTGCATAAAAAACAGCTCAGAAAACTTTTAACAGTTTTGCAGTGGTTTGGAAGAGGTCAGTGATGAACAATTAGCACACTCCTTGTCTTACTTTCTTTTCTAACCTTCTCTCTCTCTCTTTTAATTTTTAAACCTTTAAAAAATATAGCCCTATGAGCCAGACAGCTCCATTTTCCAGACCTGTATCTAGAATAGTCCATAATAAAGAAAAAAGGAGAGAGAGTGTGATAATTACATCACTTAATATTAGGCAAATTTATCTGGAGATTATCGGGTTAGCTTCCAAATGGTTTATTTTATTTAGCTTGAACAGAGCAATGAATCTCTGAATTGAAGAAATTATTTGAAATCTTTCAAGTTCTACAGTTTGACCCATTGATTGTTGGGAGTATTCAAACTTAGCTTTTTTTTCTGAAAATATTTCTGTAACAGATATGCATCTTCCTGTTCTTCTCAAGAGATTATGGCCTCTTAGACAGCTTTGAAAATACATTGTCATAGAGAAAGTGTATAACAAAGAATGTTTTTTCACTTTTGAAATACTGCCAAAGCTAAATCTCACATGGATAGACAGATGACATTTTAGTACTTATAGGTCTTTTAGATTCAAAGAATTGTCAAAACTGACTTCTAACACAAGTCCCTTTACTGCCAAAGTCCTTAGTATCAATATTTTCTTATCATGTCATCTTCATATATTAAAATTTCTTGGAAGACAAATCCTTGCAGTATTGCATCTTTAATACTAACTCGGTTTTGTAATGTAAGAGCAGTAAGTGTTTTTAATTTAGCATCTTCATGCTTCTAATATGCTACACTTCTTTAAAAACTATATGGTACAGTGGAAAGTCAAACCCACCCTTCTTCCAAATGCAGCTCTTAACTTGATTTGTGTGTTGTAGATCATATCATGGTCATCCTAGCTAGTCCATTTGGTATGGCATGATTACAAATCCTTAGAAGTGAACATGCTTAAATCAGTTTTTGCCAGAGAACTTAGAAAATGAGAATATCTAGAATCAGGAAAACCTGCTTTATTTTTGTTGGCATGCACTCTTTTACCAGTGTAGGTCTGTTAAGCTACCTTGTCAGTGATGGACAAGTTTTACTAATATTTCACTCTAATTTTATTTGGAACGTTTTTAGCAACAGACAGCATCTAAAGCCTGTGCCTTGCCTTCAGATATTTCTGTCTCAGATGTGTGCTCAGATGTGCCTGTGTCTGGCAGGAATGCTCCAAGCATTGTAGGAAAGTCTAAGTTCTGTATCTGTTGTGAGACTTGTGGGGTTTTGACCAAAATGAATTGCCAGTTATATTTTGTTTAAAGTCTGAGGCTGGATGGAAACCAGACCCCACACACTGCCTGCAGCAGAGGATCTTTTATCTGATACAGGCACGGAAGAGTTACCTTACAATCATCTGCACTGGCAGGAGAAGGGACTGGGAGACCTGCTAGGTCTTTCTGGCCTCTGATTCCTTGTGATTTAACTATGTCTGGATAAGGTCAGAAAAGCAATTATATGGCAATAGCACCTTATTACTACAATGCTGGGCCTATGTGTTTGCCAGCACTAATGTACCCTAATGACTTTTGTCTCTTTGTCATTTATTTGCTTTGCCTCAGTGTCCAGAGGCTTTTGTCACATGGGTG
Organism: Myiozetetes cayanensis; assembly: GCF_022539395.1. Taxonomy (NCBI): domain Eukaryota; kingdom Metazoa; phylum Chordata; class Aves; order Passeriformes; family Tyrannidae; genus Myiozetetes; species Myiozetetes cayanensis. The sequence goes on along the minus strand of NW_026087270.1, from coordinate 15,692,208 downwards.
ATTCCTTTGCACTAGTGGCTTTATGAGCAATTGAAAGGAATCTTACAAGGCTTCAGGGACAGACTGAGCCTTGTTCTTTATGCTTTGGCCAGTCTTGTCAGTTGGCAGCCTAACTTCCTTAGGAGGGATCGATATCCCTGATCTCACGGACCTGTATGGGAAGGATTGTGATACATCCACCCCCATTCCAGTGAGGTATCTGTCACTCCTGTTAATGGCCACTGGAATTATGTTAAAAGCATAGAGTTTTCTTTCTTATAAAAAATGTTATAAATTTCTTAACAAAAAAGCAGTAGGGAAAGCAGATAAAGTGTTAGGGGTTCTTTCCAAACAAAACTGTTTTTTAAATTCTAAGTTGTTTAAGTCTTGGTTTCTGGGAGAAACTGCAATAATTTCTTAGTGTGAAGGAGAAATTTTGTGTGAACACACACATTCTAATAAAGATCTGTATTTCATTTCTCACAGCACTTTATGTGAAGAAGCCTTTAGTAAGTATTCAGTGGTGAACATCTTAAACTTCTGGGTGCAATAGTTTTATTCTCTGCTTAATTTCTCCAGTCTGGTTTCTAGGACATTTGGTATTTTCCAGAATGTGTTGGTCTTGGTGACACCTGACCTAATAACTAAAAATTTAAAAAATAGAGAATAGATAGGCATGCCTTCTGAAATTCTGCTTTTCTGTGACAGTTCATGGCTCTAGGTGCTATTTTTTGTTAGCAGATATAAGGGTGTACTCACAGTCACATCACAAACAGGGAGCCTGTTCTTCCCTGATTGATAGCAACTGGAAAACAGCCTTCAAGGATTGTGTCTCACAGATCTCTTCCTGGATGAGAAAACTGAAATGGAAACACTCCAGAAAAGGATCCCTAAATTTCACTGAATCCAAACATCCAAACCTTTGGCAGCTGGGAAAGGTGGTGATGGTGGGATGGCAGGAGGCAGAGGGGAAATTGCTGAGTTTGTGAATCTCCCGCCTTAATCAAATAACTTGTAGAGAAAAAAAAACAACCAAAAACCTCCTTGAATGTGCTTGGGAATCTGAGAGATTGTGGAAACTACGTGAAGAATGAAGAAATGTCACCCTGTGCTCGGCAGGAATTTAATGGGGCTGGTTGCATACAGAAAACAAATGATGCAACAGAGGGAGCCTTGAGAAAAACATAAATAATAAATGGGAGGAAAGAGGTACTCTGAAAAGAAATATTTAATATGAATTGGAGTTGTAATTTAAAGCTAAGAAGCCTTCCTTGTTTGAAAGTAAAAGTCAGATGATTCATCTCCAAGTTATCATGCTTCTGAGATTTGATAGGAATCTTTTATTCCTATTTGGATTTGTTAGGTGTTGCAGCCTTGTCCACAGATAAAATTGGATCTCAGAGTATATAAACACTGGTAACTTATGCCATATCCCTATAAATATATTCTAGAAAATCCTTCATCCTTACTGAAAAAAAAAAAGATTTTTTTGTTTGCATTATCTACACTCTTGAGTTGATACAGCTGGTTCTCTTTCTGAGACTTTTTTTATCCATGCAGTTTCAAGTAAAGCTTTGGGGAGAAGGGTTTTTCAGATTATTTTAGATCCTGCAGTTCTGTGATTGCAGCACTTAAACTTTCCTTATGGGCAGGATAGTGTCCTCCAGTTTTTCTTGCTCTGGCAGTTAGAAAAATTCTGTGGGCAGAATAAACTAAACAGTAGCTTAGTTGGGTCTCCCAAAGACGACTTTGGGAGAAGACAGAATAAAAAAAAATTGCTGTTTAATGTTTGATCTACCTCTTACTGTGTTGTAGCACAGCCTGAACACCGTGTGACATAAATAAATACATAAACACATGAAATGGATGTCCAATAAAAAACAGGGCTCAAGGATTTCCAGCACAAATTTTTTTGAGAAAGCCAGCTGTCTTTTAGTATTTTAGTATTTCTGGCTTGTTTTCTGCTGATACATTCCCCACTGGATATTTCTGCCAGGAGTGAATGAACTTCATCTTCCTTCCTTGTGAAGACACTGCTGGGATTAGGATGAGAATAGGAAAAGGGATCTCAGTGCATCTAAATGGCTGGATTTGTTCAAGTTACTTCTTATATCTGTACCAAGTCTTTCCCCTCTGCTAGTTTCCAGCTCAGGCAGTTGATTGAATGTCTCTGTTACGGAAAATCAAATAAATGATCTGTTTATAATAATGTTCTGGGCTAAGATGGATTTGGCATTAGCTGATTTTTATGCAGCTGGAAGAGGCAGACCAACCAATCTTTCATATTTGGCTTTTGGAACTTAAAAAAAAAAAAACACTGAATGGAATCTCCTCTTCATTGAGTGGGCACAATGTGAGGAATTATGGTTGGTATTAATCCCCTTTATAGACAAAATGACTGCCCTGCTGTGATTGTCTGCAACACAGCATTTAAATTTAGCCGGTGTCAGTGCTGGATTGTTCAGGGTCTGTAGGACTGGTATTTGTGTAGGAGTGTGGATGTGTGGAGGTGGTATATATTTGACTGAAACCTGCATACTTCAGCTGGGGAACAGCACTAATGGTTCAGTTCTAAATCTTCCAAAATAGCAACATTTGTTGTCATCGTTTACAGCCACGGCATTTGCCTGCTCCTCGTCATAAGAACACTGCCACGCTCAAAGCAGCGAGCAGAAGTGAGCAGTAAAGTTAAAAATTAAATTTTATGTGCATCTTCAGTTTGGAGCAGTGCACAGTGCCACTTGGTTTGAATTAAAGGTATCTTCTGCCAAACAGTAAGGCATTAATTTAATGTTCTCAATGTTTGAGGAAAAAAAAACCCCAGAAATTTTCCTGAAAAATCTTGAATTACTTCAAAGATACGAAGCAATGTTTGCCAACAGCTACTAGTAAGAATTTTCTGAATTGGTAGCAGCAATTCACAATTATGCAGGACTTCCAGATGTAGATCTTCACTGCGTTTACTTTACTTTAGAGTAGGAATTTTTATTTTTTTTTACATGTGGTAAGAATTGGCACATGCTGACAGAAATATGGAAATATGTAGAAATATGGAAAAGACAGCAGTTATGAATTATGATTCTCCATTTGGAAGTTTAGTCTCTTCTTATTTCCTAAACCAGACCCAAAATGGCCTCCTTAGCTGAGACCTCAAACTCTCTGAGTACATTCATTTTTCATGCTGCAAGCAGAAACGTGCTGAAACCTTGTGGGTGCAATTAAGATCTCAGAGCCTGCTGAAAATTCAATCCAGAATATGATTTTTCTGCATTTTCATGTATTATAACTGACACACTACAGGTGTGTCAAGTTATTTTGAATTCTAATTGAACCACAATTAAATCGTAGATACTATATGATAAATTCTATGCATATCTGAGAATACATATGTAAAAAATGGGATCTGTTTGGCAAGTTGTTGCATGGGTAACTGAAAAGATCCAGAAAAAATGAATGTATGATTTAGATGAATTGCCAGTGATGCCATTATGTCAATATGCTTAATGGTTCTGTAGTCAATGTATCTCTGTCAGAGATGATCATTGCCACTGCCTGTTGTCTTTCCAAACTTGAACATTAACACTGTACAAACCTTTTAACTCTTTGCTGTTTATAGAATCACTTGCTGTGAATTAAAACTAGTGACAGTCGAGCTATCACGCTTGTCTTCCCAACTTAGAGTATGGTTGGCATCTTGACAGTGCCACCAAGGCACAAACTTCTGGACAAGCCATTTGTTGTGCATTTTGAGATATCAAAAAATATCCACATTGAGTTAAGTACTGAAACATGCAGAGTTCAGAAGTTACTGTTGCAGACAGCACGTATCTTAAATTTAAATAAGATCAAAGGCTGACTGCATTTGAAACGTACATAATAATATTAGGGTGAAACTTTTTTTTTTCTCTTTGTGGTGATGCTGTGCCTTATTAAAGCCCAGGGATTGGCTTTCTGCATAAATAGTTTTCCTTTTTTCTTCTTGCTTCTGTTTTTAAGCTCTCATACACAATTACCTCGTTGTGGTAGCATGTGTCAAGTCATGTGGATCCAAAAACTATTTCCAATATTTTATAAATTAAGAATCTCTCAAGCTTAAGCCCTTTCCCCCTTTTACTTGAGGCTGAGATCCTGATGTTTTCACCAGATCACCTTTCATTTCATCTGCTGTATCGTGGAAGTATCTCCTGCCTCAAAATATTTGTTTTTTTTTTTTTAAAGTCAAGTCCATATTAAAATATAGGATTGACATTTCAGTGTAACTTCATGTATACCCTCCAGGGGATTTCTGCTCAGCACACTGGTTGTTCTGGTGCCCATTTTCAGCCCCTTGTCTGTGTCTAAATCTAAGCTGAGTCTAAGATGGCTCACAAAGTCTTGGGGTTTTGTCTTCCAAAAAACATTTCCACAAGATGCACCAGCTGTGAAGGCTGTTTTGAGTATCTAAGGAAGTAAAATGTGTGTGATATGTATGACTGATTAAAACATATTCTGTCACAAATAAACCAAGGGTTTTTGAGCATTATGGCTTATTAGGTTTTGAGAAGATCTTAATTGATGCTGCCCTCCAAAAATGCAGAAATATAAGGCCAGAGTAACTATTTAATTACACATACATTAAAATGTATTTAGCCTATTTAAATAAACACTTTCTAGGGGAGATAATTAAAACACATGAAGGCAGAATCTTCTGGCACTTGTGTAGGGAAGCCCTTGCTGCTGACACGAGCCTGGCCATGCATATACCACGTGTCTTAATCTTAGAATCCAAAAATTTGTGTCATAGACTGAAGAGGTTGTATTTCTCTATTAGCGGTTCCAAAGGCACCAAAAATCCCAGAGGATGTCAAAGTACATTAATTTTTATCACAACATGGAATCTTTCAGGTCTGAATGGCAGCATGCAGCTGCTGGGGGGCTTTCTGAATGCTGTTACAGCTCAATAATCTCCAGGCAAAACAGAGGAAGGAGTTGTCATTGGCAAGTGAAATGTTCAAAATCCATGAAGTGTTTTATTGTTTGGATGATCAACCGTGGTCCCAGCTGTTTTCAATTGGAAATATCACAAAAATGTAATAAAGGTAGTAATTTAGCTTTCCTTTTGGTGAGTTTCTTTTTCCTTCCTTTTTTCTTTTTTCTAACAAGAACGTACTGTGTTCAAATTAAATTCGTATATTTAGAAGTACGTACAGAAACAACAAATCATTCCATGGCTGTTGCAAAAATGAATGTTCCTCTATGTCTGGCTTATGTTTGTTTGTAATTGCATGTATATATGTGTAAATGATGATTTGCTGTTGGATTTTGAAAAAGATGTACCACTTTGAGGTGGCAAATGTCCTCAGGTGGGCTGCTGAATGAAAATTACCAGATTCTGGATATTTTCATTGCTGCTGTCTCCTAATCATCACCAAAGAAAATATCCTTGCAAGATCTGGCAAGGAGTGGAACAAAGTGCTCTTCTTGTTGTGCCAGAGCTTGAGAGAAAGAAGAGGATGCAGAATGGAAATGCTGGAAGGCTGAATGGATGTAAAAATTAAGTTGCAGAACCCTGTGCTTGTCCCTCTTCTATCTCAGTCTGGCCCCAGGACTTTCAAAATCCATATGTATGGAGGTACTTTGAGACCCCAGGGATGCAGAACTAGGAAAGATGCAACACTTTGACGGAGGAAAACGTGGTTTCTTGGATGGATTTTGGTTTGAAATGTGGTCCTGAGACCTTGAGGGGAGGGAAGAGCATCACTGACACCTGTTTTTAATATCAGTACCCTGAGTATCCTGTGTGCTGTCAGACAGAGGAAATTTAGGGTGAGATTATAGCCCTGCAAAAGGGAATTCAGAGCTATGGATAATGGGCCCCAAAAAGGTGAGAGAGTCCCTGGTATGAACTTAATGGGAGGAAGAAACACACGACACGTCTGTGAAATATAATTCTTTCTCCCCCTCCCTCTTGCTGTGTAGTTCTAAGTTAAAAAGTAAGTGCAAATACTAAACTTGACCTTAATTTTTAAGCAATAATTTGTTAGCAAAAGAAAGTGATTTACTGATTTAATGATACTGAATGTGTGGATTAAAAAGGTCCTAATTTCTCAGATTTCTAGTATCATATACCATAATTGAAGCGTATAAATAAACCAAGTGTGGGAGACAGATCATGTCAACAAATTACACCTAATCCCTGCTTATTTTACTTTGTGCCTTTGTGAAACTCTTACAAGAGTGGAAGGAGAAATCCAAGCTTGGATCATTTCTGAGGGAAGGCGCTTTGGGCAGTGCAGGTTTTACTGAGGTCAGTTTGGGGTCAGCATTACAAGTGTTAGCATTCAATGTTTAAAAACCTTAAATGTTTATTTAATATTTCACCTGAATTTCTCTTCAGAAGTTCAAATTGAAAACTTTTGCAGTAGTTGAATTTGCTTCTGTACCCCATTAAGAGGAAAAGTAGGCTTCTCAAACTCTCCTGACCCCTTAGAGCTAAAATGACAGAATTTTTCTTCCAAGGAAGATAGCTTATTAATTTCTGGAGGTGTAAGACGATGTAAGGGTTTTTTTAGTTGTTTTGTGTCCCTCCCCCCCATATGTAAGAAAAACTAATAAAGGGAAAACCATGACTAATGGATGTTTTCTGTTTAGCTCTAAATCAGTTGAGACCTCTGTTCCTTCTCCAAACATTTATGAAATAGTGAATTGAAGATTTTATAGAAGTAATGAATACTGATTGAGAGATGGTTGACCTGTGTGGCAGTATGCAGATGATGTATTATGAAGACACAGGAGCAGCTGCTCAGAATAATTCCCCTGTATTGGTATGAAGGAAGAATCAGAACAGTTTCAGTCCTCTCCCATTAATCTCTTGGAAGTGGGACAGCAGTATTTGCTGATCAACAGTGTCAAATCCTGCAAAGAAATCCGGTAGGATGAGTTGCAGAGAATTTTCCTTGCTTCTAGCAGGAGGTCATCCAGCAGGGCTCTAAGTCCTGTGTTAGTGGCTTGCCTTAAAATGAAGCCTGTCTGACAAGGATCCACAATTCTGTCAGCTGACAGGTGGCAATAGAGGATATTTTTGCTGGTCTTTCAGCCAGTATTTTTAGAAGAATGGAAGTTAGACATTAAGCATTTGTTTCCAAAATTCACTGAGTTAAACAGTCCTTTTTTTTTTTTTCTTTTACATTGAACAAGACAATATTTAGATATTTTTGTGTCAGTATAAGATTATACATGGTTCTGAGATTTCCTGCTGCTCTCTGACTTCTGACTTAGTGATTTTCTTGTTGCTCAGTTTCCTGTCAGTGCTGCTTGTAAAACTGAGAGGGGTTTCTGGAGGTGGTTGTTTAACTCACCCGTTTTCTGGAGAGCCGTAAGCTTAGCTTGCCTGTTGGGTATTACCTTTGTGTATAAAGGCATTCCCTCGCAGACAGAAGTGCTACTTTCTAACTTTCAGAGAAAGCAGCATGGGTGTTCAGAGTTATGGGGTGGAAAACTTCGGTGGGCTGTGACTTTTTGCTTCTTTGTGGAGGAGAAGTCACAGCTCTGCCTTTACTGGCCGTGACACAGGTCTACAGTTGCTTATGGGACTTTGGGGATATGGTGAGGCCTTTTCTGTTGAATTTCTCTGTAATTCCAAACAGTGTGAACTTTTCAAATCACTTGAGAAGTGCCCCAGATGGTGTGACATTCTGCTTCATGGGAAGATTTGAAAGTATTCCCCTTGCATAATCTCTGGTTAACTATTTCATTGCGTTTGAAATGGGAGAACACCAAAGCCAAGAACTCTGTTGACATTTTGGTGGTGTTTGTTTAACCTCCTAGTGCACAGGCTACATTTGTTGAAAAATATTATTCTTACCTTTGCAAATCATCAGTAATTAATTCCCTTGGAAATATCTGCTGCTGCACACAGCCAGCTTGGGAGGCTGCTGACAGATCATAGTTTTACATCAGGTGCTAACAAATTGATTATTAAATTTCATAACCAACTGATTTATAGCAACAACTTAATTTCTGTATCTCTCTAATGTATTCCCTTACTGTATTTTCAAATAGTGGCAGAGCAGTTGGATTGCTTAGTTGCTTCTAATGGTGAATTGTGCACAGCATGAAGCATCTGAATGACTTCCCCAGTGCAAAGGTTAGTAAAGGATCAGAGGCTTGAAAAGTGCACAAAATATTAGCCAGTTTTCAGCTGAGATATTCACATTTAAGATTGTCCTGGTTAATTCTACAGGCTTTTTAACTTCCACTAAACTAGCAGCTACACTTGCCAGCACAGTGAGGGTTTTCTAGAACTGCTGTGTATCTTGCAGTTGGAGCAGTGAATTCCCAAGCCTCCGTCATGCTGTGAAGGATAAGAAGCAGTGACTATGTGCTATGATGGAGCAGATCACATTCAAGTCCCAGTACCTGCTTAAATTGTGATGGTAGACCACGTTAGCTCACTTGGTGTGATGTAAGTCACTGCCTGAAGACATTTTAAGGAGATATGGGGGCAAATTTTCACAACACTCTGCAGGGTCTTAACTGTAATGTTTCCAAAAATATCTAGTAGGTGTCGTGGTTAGAGGGAGCCCTTGGTAATGTCAATACCAGGAGTAAACACTACAGAAAATTTCCTTTGCCACTGACATCTTTTGTTGGCCTTAGCTGTGCCCTTGATGTAGAATTACAAACTATTTTAAACTGAGGGGTGATTTTTTTTTTCCCCCCCTTTGGCTCAGTAGGAAGCCTAATGCAGATCGCAGCAATGTTTTTAATGAACCTGTGAAATCAAGGTCATGGTTCTGCTATCACTTAAAAAGACTCCTGTCATAAAGCAAAGCCGTGGTGCCAGATGTGCAGCGTGAATTGTCATGTATCTTAAAAATTTCGTCCCTGCATAATGATACGTTCAGTGGTACAGAGCTCTGCACCGTTGAGATTAGAATCTGTCATCTGTGGCTGAAATTCATAACTACACAGTGGCTGTTACACAGGTAATCTCCTTCATTTCCTGGTGTGCAAATGGCCAGGTCACAAAAACTTAGATGACAATTTTCAGTAATTGGACCTTTGTTAGAGTCTGACAAGAGACACCGATAGCTTAATGGACACGGATCCAAATCTGAGAGGTGGCTCTTTCTGAACTGAAATGAAGCACAACAGCAGGATCTCTTGACACAACCCTTTAGGTTTCTTTTCTGTGGTGTTTTCTGGAGAAATAATTTTTTTTTTTAGTATTTAAAACCACTGACGCTAATTAAAAATCAAGGAATTCAGAAAGGGAAATCTGAGACTACCTTTTCAGTGTGATAATTGTTTAAAATGTTTCTGTATTTATTTTTATATTTCTTCACAGATTTTTCTAATAGAATATTGTAAATAACGTTAATTTTACAGTCCCTTAAATTTTAATTACTTTCACTTTAAAAAAAAAAAGAAATGTGCTTTGAAAAATACAAATCTCATAAAATGGATTGAAGCATAATTTTATTACTTTTATAAAATCCAATTAAATGCCCTAACAATTAAAAAGTGACTAAATTTTATAGTTTTATAATTCTGGAATCATCTTTTTAATTAATTGAGCTGACAGATTTAGGTATAGAGTGTGTATTTTCCCTCTGGTAGTTATTATGTAATTAGTAATAATGAAGGATAAGGGAGTTTGGATAGGTGCAATATAGTTTTGGTTCTTATATTAATCCTTTTGGTCTGTGATCTGTTACTTCATAGTGCATATGACAATTATTAAATAGAAATATGATGTTTTAAAAAGGGCCATATTCTGTTTCGGAGGGAATGGCAGTGTGCTTTTTGTGTTGCTGCTGCATTCACATGCTGCACTTCTCATGCAGCAGGCTCTTCTACCAAAAATTGCATCTATGCTGGAGGAACTTGTTCCTTTTTTCCCAGCAGATGTACAAATCTGTAAATTAATTCTTGCTAGAGCTTTTCGTAAACTCTCAGAAGAGACGGTGAATCATCCGAAGATTCACGCGCTCTCAAGCTTCGTGCAGCTTTGTTTTCCTCTTGGCAGATGCATCTCAAACAGGCAAAATGAACTCGGGTTTAAAACGTTTTATAAAATATGCCTCCAAAGGTCAGTTACCTTTTAAGGAATATTATCCTGCACCTCTCAGTAAACAGCCTGCTTGTGTTGTGTCGACTGAAGCTGCAAAGATCAAAAAAAGAGCTGCCTTCTTTTGCCAGTTGATCTGAACAGAAAGAGAGGACCTTGCCTTTAAAAGGACAGTCCCCCTTTATCTTCAGTTTCTTTTGTGGGTGCCATATGTATGTTAAGATATTATATCTATCAGTGTTACTGACCAAAAGGCAAATCAGAAATCCATCACTTCAGAAACTGAGATTCCCAAAGTGTGCAGATGTTTCAGTCTTCTCCTGAACCTTTTGGTTAAAATTGTCTGATTTTAACACAGGCACAGATATTAGGTTGTTAACTTCTTATTAAAGCAGACTGAACTGCTTATTTCCCATTAGGCTAGTAGTCAAAATTTAATTTAGTAAGAAAATACAGTTGTTTATGTCAGTCCTTATGTGGTTCTTTCAGTATTCAACTGAGGTGTTTTTGATTCCCCCTGAAAGGTTTTTTTTAAAACTGGGCTATCAAAATCTGGAGTTTTCAAATGTGCCTAAAGGAATCTGATTACATAGGTTTGTTTGACAAACCCCTAATTAGGTTTGTTTGGCAACAGGGGTCTTCATGTTTCCAGAATTCCTCCTGCAGATGCTCAGAGTTGCAGTATTTATGTCCTTCAATCATGTGGGAAAATGGTCTGACTCTGGCTCTCCTGTCATCCTTCGTGTGTAGGACTGTGGGGAAGCAATTGAGAAGAACAAAGGGCAAGCAGCCATTTTTCCTAGCTGTGCTCCAATTATTATCTTCAAAATTAGGGTTTATGTTGAGTGTTGATTTTGTATCATGGGATTTGGCCAAATGCAGCAAGGACATAATAGGCTGGAACGGGCTGAACAAATGTGACAGATATTAATACTGTGAGTTTAGGACATCACAGGTATTAGTGCAGGAATGAAAGGGATTGCTGTGGCCGTCATTATGTTGTGTGACTTCTCCTATTTAAATATTTCAAGGCCAGGGATGCCAGATGCAGGCTCTCAAGCCTGAGGTTCTCAGCTCAGGTAGAGCTTGCTGAGGTCTGCTGCGTCAGGGTCTGACTCAAGGACAAGAACACACTGTCAGTGCCAAGGTTTCCTTAAGAGATGATGCAATCTAGCAAATGCAGATCCATCTGAGGTCTGAGAACCAGAGTCTTTGCTGTGTTTCATAAGGATTTGGAAAAAGACAAGAAAGAGAACAGAAAGGGCGTTTGTCCTTGATCTTGCTGTGGAGGTTGGGAAGGCTGCAAGGTGTGTAGTATCCTGAGATTACACTGGAGACGTCAAGGAATCTGAAGTTTTCTGGACCTGTTTTTTCAATGAGAGAGGTATGTGCCAGCTTAGTTTGGTAGAATTTTACCCTTTAAGTTCCTTTATTGTGGCATTTCTATTTAAACTGAGTTAAGTGAGGAAGGATTCTGTCTCAAGGATCTCATATGTTTTGTGTGCAGATTTCCCACCAAAGATGACAACTCCTGCAGAATATTTTTATTTTCCAACTTGCATTTTTTAGCAGCACGCTTCACAAGCTGCAGAAGCATAAAATGTGTAGAGATGTGCCTTGTTTCTTTATTTCTTAATCACTTGTCCCCTAACAATTGTGCAGGTGTCACGAGTAGACGTGTACCCCGTAAAAGAGATGGGAGTTGCTCCTCTCCTTGGAAAAGTTTCTTTTCTAAATGCTCTGGAAGGTGGCAGTTTCTTGATTAGTAATTGGTAGAAGAGTGGTGCTGTGTGGCATTTTGCCTTTTATTCTGTACCCTTTCCCCAAGGGCCACCTGTGCCACTGAGGGGCTTGGTTGGGCTCTGAGTGGGGCAAATGGAACCAAGTGGAACCAGCTGTGCTGGGCAGTTCCTTTCCCCCAAGAAACCAGCCAGGCAAATCCCTCACACCTGCACCCAAGGCACACCTGGGCCTCTTTCACACAGGGGTGTGACTCCTTGTGCATCAATCACTGAGATTTCTTTCTCCTGTTGGGGTTTCTTTAGGCCCCTCCACATCCTGGTCTGCAATGCTGCCGTGTTTGGTGTTCCTTGGTGCCTGACGGAGGATGGCCTGGAGTCCACCTTCCAGGTGAACCACCTGGGGCATTTCTATCTTGTCCAGCTTCTGGAAGAGGTTTTACGCCAGTCATCTCCTGCCAGGGTCGTGGTGGTGTCCTCCGAGTCCCACAGGTTGGTGAATGTTCCCTTTGATTTCCCTGGAATCTTTAGTCCTTAGAGAATGAAACAGTTGTGGCAGAACCACAAAAGTTTCTGAAAACGAAGGGCCTTGCTCTAAAGCATTTGCCTTTGAATAATCTTTTTAAAAATAGAAGCATTACTAATGCCTGTGGATGTTTCTGGATTTGGCTCTGTTGCTGGATAAAGCGTGTTCTAGTTTTATAACGGTATGTAGATATTTTTTTTTTGATCATTCTTTGTGTGAATGCAGATTTTCGCCGCATTTCAGGCCCCTCATTGATTTTGCGAGGAGATGGAATAATAATTGATTAAATCTGAATGGCATGACCTATATTGATTTGTCATTCAACAACTTCAACATCTTAGCAAGAAGAATGTGCAGTTATTTTAGCAGGAGAAACAATGCAATTAAAAACTGCGAGATGAAATCCAGTTGTTTTATAATGAGAAATTAGGGAATTCAATGCAGACATTAGCTCTATAATTGTAAAATGGGAACTAGTGTAGTTAATACATATTACAAATCTGGCCATGCCTCTTTTGGTGAATTTTTTAATTAAAATGTTAGTTGCTCATCTTTTCTACTGCCAGGAAAAGTACAGTTGGAAAAAAAGATGTTGATGAGGTTTGCCTTATTTTCAGACATGCTTGTGGTTTTTGTGTTCATAAGGGAAAAGATGGATTTGATTTAAATAAAGTTTGTTGTGCAAAATGCATGCCCCAATTCTAAATTTTACTGGGCAAAAGCCACTTACTGCTTTCTGATTTAGTTCAGGGACTGCTGGATTAGACCTATAACATCCAGCTTTAAACATTAGTGTTGATTTCTGTTTTACTTTTGGTCATGTGTAACAGCTCTAGCAAACCAAAAGGAAGAAAGTGTGCTTTTTTAAAAAAATTATTTTTTATTTTCTGCCTTCATATTTCTGAAATGTTTTAGTGACCCAGAATGAAGCTTATTTTTTTAATCATGTTTCCATAAAATGTAACCCCAGGGACCTGGCAGAGAGAGACCAGCCAAGGGTCGGGCTGAAACCTTTATCACTTCCAAACACAGGGGCTTATGGTATAAATGACACACTGCAGATAGATTTACTTTTACCATTTTAAATTTATGATGGCTGAAATGAAAGGAAGCAATAGAAAATGCCAGTAATAATCCTCCCTAGTGTTAAAAGACATGAAATGTCTAGTAATTAGGTGGTAACAAAATCTGGACATCCTTATCTTTGCAAATCACACCAGGTTTGTGAAAGCAAGTAGCAGAGTCCTGTTAGGAGTGAGGGCAGCTACTGCAGGGCAGGAGAGATAGCTCTAGAAATAAATCTGCCAACTCCAATCACTTGCCAGATGTGGAGGGCACAATGGGATACGTATAAATGAGCTGTTATTTAATGGGAGATTATGTTGAATTGTCAGCTGCTTGTTCCCCTTTGTAAGTTGGTATCTCTGATAGTATTTTAAATGACATCTTTGTTTTTCACTGTGTTAAGTGCTGTGTGTAACCAGAGCTCGCATCTCTGGATGTCTTTATCTGTGTTTTCGAAAACATTTTTAAAGTGCTCATTGTTAAGGCAGTAAGATCAGCCAAGGTTTATAGAAGCCCATCAAAAAATAAGTCTATGTTTTAATAAAATAATAAACACATCTAGCACATTTCCCTTTTTTCCAAGGGGTCCAATTAATGTATTAGACTGTATCTTATCACTTAAACTGATCACTGTCAATAACTGTGCTTTTCCCCTCCCAATCTGTTTAATGGTGAGAAGTTGATGTAAGGAGTTAGTTAGGTATTATTGGGTAGTCGTACTTTCTGACCTACTTGAGAACTCTGAGCCTTAAACTATGTTGTAAAACAGAAGTGTTGGTATCTAATTACTTCCATAAACCTTGACTGGATCTTTTTGCTGGAGTCAAGACCCCCTGTTAGGGGAAATATAAAGTCCCATGTTTGCAGAAAATACTATTCCAGACTGCTCCAAGGCAAAATATTTATTTGCCTCTCTGGTTCTTTGTTCATTTCTAGTTAGTTCTCTGGATTCAGCACAAATTAATTTTGTTTAAATTAAGCTTTTGGGTACTTTAAGCACATCGTATTAAAATCAGAATAATAAGTAGGTTGACTTTCCTTCTGTCTTTATTTCTGTGTTGTTAATTTGATTGTACAGCCCTTATCCTCCTGAATTCAATGAGATTGGCAACATAAGTAAGATTGACTCACATAAGCACTTGCAGGACTGGACTCAAAATATGCCACTGTGCTTCCATTATCCAGTACACACAAAGTGGTTTATTTATAGATTATTTTTGGTGTCATAAATGAATACTTGAGGAATGAATATAGGAAATTCCTCCCAGAATAGTCCTGTTGATTTCAGAAATGTATTTTATCTAACTGAAAATTAGGAAAGAGAAATTTTGTTGTTGAAATTGAAGGGCTAATTCTGCAAGACACAGAACATCCTGGATTCCACTTGAGTTCAAATACTATTTGAGTTCAAATACTGTATTGCTTTCCTCTGAGTGTATTATAATTCTGCTCACAGAATGAATGTAGAAATTCCAGCTGATCTCTTCATTTCTGGGCATGAGATGCAAAATTAGGGAAGATATTTTAAAACATTTTGCTAGTGTGTACTATAATTATGTTTATCCCTCTTCTCCCCAGCTGATTCTGAAAACTCTGAGTATTAAAAAGAGCTTGCTAAATCCTTTTTATTTTTAGTAGCTCTTCTGAATGAAACATAGATCTGTAACTAAATGTAATATTATTTTCTGATGTTAAGATATACCAGTAAATTGATAAATCAAATTGTAAGAACTAGGGGGAAAACACTATATGAAAACTTCCTTTTCTTCATCTAAATGTCTTTAGAACATACACTACTTTGTTATTAAAAAAAAAAAAAAAAGGAGGAAAGAAACAAACAGCTGGTGTTTAATGACTCTGTCAGACCCAATTAAAAAACATCAACTAGTTACTTTGATTTGTGTTCAGCCATGCCATGGGTATACTTAAAAACATTATACTGTGCCAGAACTCATTTTGGCTTTGTTTACATTTATCTTTTAAACATATAAGACTATTGATGGCAACTTACCAAGGTTATAACCCCTTTATATTCATCAATTTTTAATCTAAAAAAAAGTCTAAGAGGCAGTGAGACTCATCCATAGTTACTTGAACACTTAAATGCAAGTGTGCAGTATGTGAGTGCTGGATGAAATGATCAGGGAACGGGAAGAAGGGGAAATGAAAGGATGCTGGGTTTCTCTGCCTCTATTGCAGAGTTATTTTATCATACTTTATGTCCTTTGTAACTGTTATTTTATGGATCTATGGCACAATCTTTTTTTTTTTTCTTCATTTAAAATAAAATGATTTGTAAGTTGTCATCTTAAGTATGATGCCTTTAAATCATTAAAGTATTTTTTTGACTTGTTTTTATTTATCGTTTGCTTTGGCTAATTATCCAATAACTTTACTGCCATATTATATGGAACTACTCCTTGGTTCTCAGGCAATTTCTAGTAGATGCTTTCAGCTACTAAATCAGCTGTTGTTTTATGTTGGTTCTGGCCAAGTTCTACTCTGGTGCCTACATTTTATGTTGTTCTTAATGAGAGTGGAATTAACTCTGGGGTATCTAAGGCATATTTACTGGTTTTTAGATTTACAGAAATTAAAGACTCCTCTGGAAAGCTTGACTTCAGCCTGCTTTCTCCATCTAAGAAGGAGTATTGGGCTATGTTGGCCTACAATCGCTCCAAGCTTTGCAATATACTCTTCTCCAACGAGCTGAACCGACGCCTTTCTCCCCACGGGGTGACGTCGAATTCCCTCCATCCTGGAAATATGATTTACTCCTCCCTTCATCGTAACTGGTGGGTGTACACCCTGCTGTTTACCTTGGCTCGACCCTTCACCAAATCCATGGTAAGTGAATGCCTTAAAGTATTTTACACATATTCCTTTGGTTTTGTTTTTTTTTTCAAATCGGGGGAGAAAAGTTTTATAAAAATCCAGATGCGTGTATCTGCTTCGACCTATCGCCTTTTGTAACCGTGACCCTGATTTTAATGACAAACACCAAGATTGGGCTCTAGAAGAGAATTCTTCAACCATTTTAGATTTACTTTGTCAATCTTCAGTTGAGGAACCTTCTAAGATGGAACGCGTGACCTCCTTGTTTGAATATATGATTTTTCACTGTGATTAAGGACGTTGTATGTCTTAGGTGCAGGATAGTTTAGAGTTATTTCTGTGCTCAGTGTACGTAAAACATCAAAAAAATTGCTTTGGCTTTTAAGTAGAATATGTTGACTGCATTTTTTATGTAAACAGATGCCCTAGTTAGAAGAGATACTACAGACATTATTAATGGCTGAGGGAAAGTGCTTTCAGTGGTAAAAGCACCTTCATTCATATTTAAAAAAAAAAAAAAGCAACATCCCAACAATCTTCTTGATTCTTACAAAGTGCTGAAGACAATGGGTGTTTTCCATTTGTCTCCATTGGATTTTGGACTGGGACCATGACATAATGCAAGGCTACACTGTTCTTCCATAGCCAGTGTTATGAGTCTTCATTATATAAGAATTTGCAGCATCCTGAGCGGTTGGAGGGGTTACTCTTATTCCTTGAAGCTCTGAGCCAGGTTATTTATAAGGAGTCTGAAGTCCAGTTAGGAATGAGGGAAATGAAAAGATCCAGACCCTGCAGAACTCATCTAGCCATGGCAGTTTGTTCAAGCCCAAACATCAGACTCCTTTCACAGAAGACTTCACAGCTGACCAGGGTGGTTGTGGTGTTACATACTGTTTCTCTGAGCTGGTGATGGTTGGTTTTATTAAAAAAAAAAAAAGAGAGGAATTTGGACAGAGGGATCCATCCTTGAGCAGCTTAATCTACCACATAACCTCTAGTGACTGAGCAAATCAGTGGTGGAACCTGTATGTAGAGCTGCACAAAAGAACTTGCTGGTACATTTTACTATCGTTGAGATAATGAAATTAAGATTAATTTATTCTGGCATCATATATGTGGACAACATTTAGTGTTTCAAACTCTGATTACATGTCTATAAAAGAACAGTACTGGATCTTCAATAAGTCCCATGGAGCAAAAATACAAACACTGCAGTGAGCTGACCATGGGTGCATTGTCACCTCTGACACCTCTAACCTCTGCCTGCAGCCTGTACATATGCAAAACCTATTTATGTCCACAAGATTGATAAGTGAGCATTCTGGCACCTTGGGACAAGTAGTAGTATCTTCCAACAGTGTAGGTTTTTTTTTTTACCAGGACCTATAAAACCATGCCTGTGCTGTGTTAGGGATAGTTTGCAAAACAAATTCTTGAAGTTCTCCTGAGAATGTGTAAATGAATGTTATCAACATCCCGTGAAAAGGATCCAGTCTGTGGACACTTACGAATTGTTAGTTTTATTTGCTCTGACATATTTTTAGAAAGAGAACCTTTAGTGTTTGTTGCTCAGAGAATCTTATCCTCTAAGGAACAAAATGAAACACCAGCATTAACTTTGAATTCTTTAGAACAACTGATAGATTTTTTTTTTTAAATAGTACCTGTGTATTAGTAGTACATAAAAGAGAATACAAAGCATACTACAAAAAATATCAGCACTGAATAACAGTGCACTCTAGTCCAAGTCAAATCATTCTGTTAAGTCCTTCATGTTTGTATTTCACTGAGGTTATTTGAATGTCATGATGGAGGGTATGGCCTGAGGTTAAGCATCAGTTTTACAGCTTATATTCTGATATGAATTGTTATGTTCCCCTGAACTTTACCAATGTTTCAGTTGCCAGTAACACTAGAAACGTGCCCCTTCCTGGGTGTGCAAACAAGCAGAGCTGAAATTCTCAACATCATCAGTGTAAGAGTTTCTATTTTAAGGTTTGTAGGGAGCAAATGGCTTACTACTGCTTCTTTTTTGGGGATTGTGCTGCCACCAACCTGGAATAGACTTTGCTGAGGACCTTTTTGTGGATTTCCTTTCCATGGAGTTTAGATGAGCGTTTTGGTCAGAATATTGGGAGCGATCTCAAAGCTTACAGCTGCAGTCCCAAGGTGGTGAACTGTACGTTCCTGTGTTTTCCAAGGATGTCTGCATTGCACAATGCAGCATGATGCAGCAGCATTTAAAGTAGCTTCAACTGAGCTGGGCCCATAACTGGAACTGAGAGATCCGTGACAAGGTTGTGTGGAGAGAGGTAAGGTTTGGCGGCTCAGGCAAGGTGCCACGTGGATGTGGCTGTACCTGTTTTGATCTCTGAGGCAGCATTTTGGTATGTGGAGACCCTAATCCTTCCTGGAGCCCAATTTGTTGTGTCCTGGACTGTCAGGCTCCTGGGCTCTGTATAGGTGCATGCCTATGTGTGCACACACATAGACTCCAGCTGCACACACCTGATTCTAACTGGGACCTTCCTATATTATTGTTGTAAAAGCTGTTAATAAACAATATTTACATTTCAATGTGTATTTCACAAGATGGTAACTGTTCCATTTTAGCTGATTCACTGAAGCACTGAGAGTCAGTACTCTGATACTGATTTTAACACTCTTACTTACCTGTTGGTTGTTACTTGCTGCGATTTTGGTAGTTTCAATTATTATGGCTTTAAGCAGAAACTTAAAATAGCCTGACTTCATAAAGAAAAGGTTTGTGGATTTTTTCTAAAAGAAACATAGGTAGGGTTTATCTGTCTTTCAATTGTGAGGCTTTCAGTGGCATAATTTTGGTTGCTTCTGTAAATGGTCATACCTTACTGCAAGAAGAAATGCAACTTCTCATTTTCCAAACATGTTTTATGAGTGACTACAGCAAAAAAATTGTAGTATGTTTGTGCTACTTATAGTGAACTCTTCAATTGAGTCACAAAGCTCTCTGGTCATCTTTTAAAATATAACACAATATTTAAATCACTGGTAGTTGTAGGTATCTGGGAAGTAGTTCTGCTAAGCAGAGCACTGGAAACTCTTCTCATTTTTTCCCAACCACCTCTTTTCAAGATCTTAAATCCACGAGGATTTCTGTACAGAAATGCAGAACAAGTATTTTTTTTTTGGTAGAAATAGTTGTAAGTAAATTACCACTTTATTATTGTAGTAACTCTAGCTCTGCTAATGTTCAAAGGACCTCTCTTTTACTTACCACTGTATAGTTACTCAGTAAGTTGGAGACGCTCATAGTATAATTAAATATCATTTAAAACAAGCGACCACTGTCAGTAACAAATTGGAAGAGAAGCTCTGAAAGCAGCTGTGTAAGCCACACATATGCTTGGCTGGTTTGATCTAAGGCACTAGGGTTTTGTTGTGCTTCTTTTTCTACCTCTCTTCTGTGCTCTTTCACTCTCTTCTCCTCCTTCTCTCTCTTTCCCTCTCTTCTTTCATCTCTCTTCCTAGAAACTGGCCCAAGAAAAGTTTGACTGAGTTGTTTTTTCAGTTTTTTTTTTTGTTTTAAATTAATGCCAGTCACTCAAAACCCATCTGATTTGTCGTTATTTACATACAAGATTAAAATTAAATACATTTATTGTAAGTTTTGAGCTTACACTGAGTGCACTATCTAGTGTCACTCCCAGGTGACTTTGTGAGTGTACAAAGGCATATAAATTTAGAAGTGGAATGCCATTATCACACGCTTGTGATAGTCTTACATAGACCCAAATATTTTTGTTGGCAGGTAACAGAGCAGAAAGAATATCATGTGTTAGAGTAGCAAGAGCTTAACAGATGTTTCAGTGAACTGACTTTTCAAATCCTTTTACATTAAGAAATGGCTTGGGTTTGGGGAAGTTCTGAGACTATTGGGTTACATTTCCTGTTGCAGTGCAAAGCCAGCCATTGTGCTGGAGTTTTAGCAGATGTGTTACCCCCTTTTAATGGCTGGGAATAAAACACTGGTTCTGTTGCTGAGATATAAATTACAACTAGACCAGCTCAACTTGTCACCTTTAAAAGCCAGTTAGCTGTGGTAAGGCCATTCTGCCTTTCATTTTTCACTGTGAAAAAGACTGATGCTTGAACTGCTCTTTGATTTCTCCCTCCCCTCCCAAAGACAGTAGCTTTCCAGAATGGGATTTTGTGTTTAAAGTATTGCTGTTGAGAATTATAAGGAATATTTCTAAGGGTCCCAAAGTCTTCTGCGTGTCTAAGTTTTATATAAACCACGAGTTCTTGTTATTGTGATATTGATCTAGGAGTGCTTGAGGCAGTTGGCCTGGATTGCAGGGCACATATGGGCAGGAGGAAACCCCAGTGGCTTCACTGGGTTTACTTTTGCCATGAGCTGGAAGTGTCTAAATTTAAATTTCATGTGATGATTTGGCACATACCCGACATCAACTCGGATATGCTGTTCTGGAAGGAAATCAGCCTGCATCTACAGGAGTGACTTGCTCCTACCTAATGGTCACATCTGTTTGCTTTTGATAGCAGCCCAAGAGAGGCCCCCTGCAGCCTCATCAGCTCTTCACTTTCTCCCCTGCTCTTTGCTGAAGAAGCTGGAATTACCCTTAGAGCTGAGGATAGTATTCCCTCCCTAAGCAAACATCTTTTTTTGCTGTCCAAAGATCTGTGTGGGCTGTGTTGAGTTGATGTTGGCTTCCATTGCTGAATTCACAGTTCAGGCCAAATTCTGCCCACAGTTGTGCATGTTCAGCTCCAAGAGCAGTCATGGGCAGGGTGGATATGTGCGTGTGTATTTCCTTCCTCGAAACATTCCTGAAAATGCACTGGGTTTTTTCTTGAAAAGCAACAGGCAGTTCTTTTGGAAAAGAGCCTCACAGTTTAGGTTTGATCAAACACGTCGAGTTTCTTTTCTCAAATTGAGTTCCGGGCAGGAGGAGAAAGAGGATGGGAGAGTGAAAGGGGGCTGACTACCTCCTGGATATCAGCAGTTGTAGAGAGCATAAATCACACGTGCAGTTCTCCTGTTTTATGGATTAATGCCTGAAGTGTAAATGCTGAAGTGATGCTGAGCCACAGCTCTCTTTTTTAACACGCAGGTTTGTGGACTGTACCTCTAGTGCCATGGAAGGACTGTTATTTTATTGAACTCTGATTGCATGTGCTTCCTCCCAGAAAACTCCTATTTAAAATGGGCTGAATTGGGTAAAAGGAAAGAAGGCTTCTGTGGGAGAATATTTTGATTTGTTGTAATAGGATGGTAGAGAGATGCCTCCGAAGTAGCTGTTGATCATTTTATGTGTCCTACCTACTAATAAAATGTAATATAGGCTGGTTTATTATCAAACTTACATTTAACCGATACATATTTTAACTTCCCGCTAAAATAAATGTAGCATGAAATATAAGGGCAAATTAAATTCGTCCCCTGTAACCTACACCACAGGAATGGAAAGTCTTTATGAAAACCTATCCATGTGCCAAACAGAACAGCTCAGGGGCTCAGTGTGCAGAACTGTGCTCAGGGGGAGCAGTGGCCGTGGAATTTGCTGCATCCAACACATCCCTAAAGCTGTTTTTGGAGCAGCTCTGTTATGCCCTATAATTTTGTGGACAAAGTAAGGAATTTCTTCCTCTCCCCCCAGATCCTTGCAGGATTTCAGAGTGCCTTGTCAAGTATGTGGCCTGCAAGGCAGGGGAACATTTGGCCCATAGTGGTTTATATTACATGTCATTAAATTAAAATTTGAAATTAGAAAGAGTATTTCCCTATTTTTTTCAGCTTGAAAAATCCTTTTTTTAATTAAAAAACCATACACCTTGTGGAATGTCTGCATAGAGGTCTGAATTGCTCACAAATGTGACTGTTCTGTTCAACTTTCATGTCTTTATTCTCTGTTGTCAGGGAAGAAAATAACTATTAAGAGCACTAGATGATGTTCTGGATTTATATGTACAACCTCTTGGCCTCCCTTCCTTCTCCTGACTGATTAGAAATAAGTTATTCTCTCAAAAGTGGGTGTGTGTTACTTTGCTGCATGGACATAATGTTAAAACCCTGGTTATGGACAGTTTGTGACAGCTTTGGTTTTGTGGCCACACATAAAAAACTTTCCTGTGTAGTTCCCATAAATCTAATATTTGTTGACAAGCATTGCTAAGAAAACAGAAAAAGCATTTATCATAGAGCTTTGTTAAAAATAATAGATTGGGAAAGAGTGTAAGGGAAAATACACTGTGAGGAACTTCTCTGAATGTATTACATACTTGAGTTGTAGAAACCAAAAGGTAAAGGTGCATATTCATATCCTTTTTCTGGCTTTAGCTCTCAGCTGTATCTTCTGCTGGGAATAATCTAGTTTAAAATTAAGTCTTGATGATTTTTTTAAAAGCTGAAACAGATTGCCTCTGTATGTCATGCATTTATTTGGTGCTAATGCAAACATATGGCTGTTAACTTAGGAAAGTGGAGTGATGGTCTAAACCACTTTTATGATATGAGCTGGCCTAGATCTTAACGTGTCTACAAACTGAGGTAGCAATTCTGCCTCTGCTACTGGTTTTCCTTTGTCCACTCTTAATCTGTATTCTGATTATGCTAGATATTGTTATAGGAATAACTTTAGGGAGTTCCACTAAACAAAAGGACTTTCACAGAATAATTTTGTACTTTTTGCCTAATAAGGGTTTAACTTTTCATGAGTTTGTGGCTGAGTGAGCAGCGAAAATTGCTGGCTGAAATTACTGTGCGTTGCTGAAGACCGAATGTGAGCGTGGCCCAAGGTGCTCCCTTGGCTTTTGCTTTGTTGCAGAGCCCTCTGTGAGCCCCTCACTCCACATCAGAGCCCTGTGGGTGCCTCTTGCATCCCCCCAGACCTATCCAGTGACAGTCACTGCAGATGAAGTGACTCAACCCTGCCTGTGACCCCAGAGTTTCTCATTTGAGTGCCCGAGCAAGGTCACTCACGCAGTTTGTTGTAAATAACACAGTGGGATCCAGACCTCCTTATTTCCCAGCACATAAATCATAGGATTATTCATTTCCTTTATTAACGAGAGAGTAATAGAGAGAACACTTTTATGAATGAGGTAACAGTAATCAAAGCAAAGTCAATGCACTGTAGTTCATGTATAATGATCCAATGATCTGCTGCGTTCTAGAAAGATAGTCTCAAACATTCACAGTGATAAAAATGTGAGGTTTTGGCTAGCAATGAGTTTTTGATCACTTTTTATTAAAAAAATAGTCCCTAAAATTTAATTAATTATTAATTTTTAAATTTTTGGACAAACATAGCTACTGTGCTGTATGGCAGAAGGCTGGAGCATCTCTCTCAGACAGGCTGAGATGCTTGTTCAGCCTGGAGGAGAGGAGCTTTCAGAGAGGCCTTAGAGCACCTTCCAGTACCTAAAAGGGGCTCCAAGAGAGCTGGAGAGAGACTTTGGACAAAGGCATGGAGTGACAGGACAAAAGAAAAAAAAAAAAAAAGGTAAATGTTAAAAATAATGAAATTATATAATTGAACGTTGTTAGTCCATGTAATTTTGTGATCATAACTCACAGGGCAATATAAATTTTGTGGATTCTAGAACATGGTTTATCTTTCCTCACATTTCTTTTGAAGTTTCTATTTACAAACGGACAGATGTTCAGGAAACCCCAAGCTTTTATTGGCCCTACGTAGAATAGATGAAATATGAAATTGTTTTTAAAAAAGAGGAATGCAGTGTAGATCCTATTTTATGGAACTATTATTTAAATGCTGTTTCCTAATTGGGGGGTGCAGTGCTTAGTTACATTAATTCCCTAGAACCCCTTGGATATCTGAGATGCTTTATCATACCCTGGTCTTTTCATTTCTCTCTATATCATCTTTGAAGAGGTGCCATACCACTTGAAACAGTTCACCAATCAGTTTCAGATGATGGATTCTCTTTAATCATTTACATCCAGAGAAAGTCAAATATTCCTTAGGAAGCCAAAGTAATCTAACAGAATGTATAGTGTTTGTGCAGCTGGATATCTTATTTATTTGAAGTTCTCAGGGAAATCTCTTCTGACTTTACAAAAAAGATGGAAGAGTAAACAGTAAGTGTGTCCAAGTAATATGAGCTAGAAAGTCCCTTCTTTTGGAGCAAAGTCATTAAAAAAGTATATTTGCAAGGTCCAAAAATAATAAAGTATATCACATGCAGAGTACTGCATAATGTTTTTTCAGTATTCTCACTATTTTTACATATATATGTGGGTATGTACCTATCTATCTATAGAAATAAAAAATATACTTGAGTTTTTAATATAGTTCATATTCCTGGGTAGGTGAACACAATCAGAGTCTGTTTCCCTGAAAAAATGATTCATCTGTTTGTTTTTTTACTGCGTGACATGTCATTTATCATCATGTTGCCATTCCCTGGACATAACTGCATAACTGAATTAACATTCCTAAAAACTTCCTTCCAGGAAAGCTATTGAAAATGTACTTGTATGTATAGAAAACTCATGTTTCTAGGCTGTTGGGAGTTATCCCACTGTGATACTAATAGTGTTTCTAGTTCTTGTCAGTTCTCTATTCCAAAGTTTACTGTATATATAGGTATATTTTTTTTCTCCTGAGGAAAATGTGAGGGAACTTGCTGGGTTGGGTTTGTTGGTTTTAGGTTTTGGTTGGTTTTTTTTTTTTTCTTTTTGGTGTTATGGATATGAGTGTGGTAATTTCCTTTTTTTTTTATTAAAAGGCAGAACTCAAACTGCAGGATGTTCCTTGGCCAGCTTGGAGCACTGGCTAGATTCCCACGTGGAGGGAAATAGGTCTGTGGTTGATGAGACTGTCTTAGGGAGTGTATTTGGTTTTTCCACTGGATATTCACAAGCATTTTGTAGTTCAGGAGCTTCCACTGTGTGTCATTCCCTGAGAGTTATTACAAGGACTGAGTTAGATACTGGTCAAATCCTGAACATCATTCTACTGTAGTTCCCTTGTTTTTACTGTCCCTGTGTCTTATTTCTAGATAAGAATGTATGTGTTTCTAAAGGAAGAGAAGAAAAGGGAATATATGTTCCAGAAAAATTATTGAAGCCACATAGCTGTCCTTAATTTTATGTTGGTTTTGTTGCCAATACCAGTGTGAGATGATGTGTCTTTTTACCTCTCCTTTTTCGTTCCTTAACTTACTGTCCTTAGGTCTGTAGTTTCTCACCCTTATCAAAAAAGCAAGAAAGCACCAATGTATGATTTTATGTTAAATACTGTAAAGGCAATGTCTTGAAGAGTGCTTTTAAATGTATATATGATTCAAGAATGATATTTAAGAATGGAAGAGAAGGATTTGGCAAAAAAAAGCCCTTTGAATCCCTCCCTTTGCCAGTTAAAATATTAAAATGGTTCCATGTTTTGGTATATGTTATATGACCTAAATTCGTATGATCTCCTTGTGATAAAGTAGCAGATCGCACTCATCCTCTTTAGGGGGAAAGTGAACATAATACTGAATTCATTGTGCTTAGGTCAGTGTAAAAATACACAACAAATGATGCAGTACTTATTAGTTTTGCAATAATCTGAATGAGAATTTGTAATCAGAGAATTTATGAATTTACTTAGCTTTCCAAGTTTCCTTTGAGACTTGCAATACTTGAGTCATTTGGATTTTACAACCCCTTTATTCTCTATTTCCAGGAAGTTGTTAGACTGGTAGCATCCATCCTTTTTAGCAAGGAGGATGTCATTAAATATAAACATTGTAGTCAAATTCCATCCGTTATTTTAGTGACAACATGTTTTTACAGTTATTAAATATCACTGTGGATATAGCATAGTCTTCAGTGCATGCCAAAAAAAATCTATAGAAGGTAGTTGAAGGATTTTATTAATTGGAAAAGCATCACTTTGAAAGAAGATAAAGACAGCAATGTTGGATGATGCATCTTATACAAAAGTAATGTCATTTTTGAGATATAGAGAAAATAGTTTGTTTTGAAGAACAAGATCTGCTTGTCCCAAACTTGCAAGATTGATTTGCTAGTGCTGTGGATTTCCATCTCTTCTAGCAGTGCTGTCTTCAGGGTTGACATTTGCAAAAATGGAGTTCTTATACATGTGCTGCTCCTGTGGATGGTACATCTTTAATTCATTTAAGATGGATATTGCTGTTAATTCAGAAAAATGTTAAGCAGACCTAAGAGTTGAAACTTACTGTGAGCTTATTTTTAATGTTTGTTCACACCATTGCTTGTTTCTTTTGTTTCTGATAGATGGGTGTGCATGTGCAATAGGTTGGTGAGACTCCTCACTGGTTAGGAAAGCATTTACTTAAGTGATGAACACCAGATGTAAAAGGAACAGGTTTGAAAATCCTAATGATGACCTGGCACATTGGTACTGATTTGTGTTTGAATGCTGTACCCACTATTATGCAAAAAATGTTGAGGAACACTTCAAGTTAACAAGCTAGAGCACAATACTTGGAAATACTAGGATTAAATTTTTCACTTAAATTCAACACATGTAGGTAGTTTTCTTAATGTTACCTTGTCTGTCACTGTAATCCATTAAGGAATACAATTAGGGGTTTTTCATTTTGCTAGAAAATTGGAAAGACTATTTCTTTCCACTGAACAGCATTACTATTAAAATGTTGTCCTGAAATGTCAAACTTACATTATGATGAATACTCCCAGTACAAGAAAACTAATTTAGCACTTCAAGTAAAGCAACCGTCTTGGCAATTTTTTATGATAATGATTTTGTAACAGTGTCATTTAGAACCTGATTGTCTGCTCGTGTTGGATGGTTCATCCCATCCCAAATACTGTGGTGGATCTAACGGTGTTAATTATGGAGCAGGGGCATGATCTGCAAAGGGATACTGGATGTGCTGGTGCTCCTTGTCCTGGTGCTGATGAGCTCATTTTCCACTGCAGAGCAGTGTCCTGCCTCTGTAGGAAAGGAGTTTCCCTATTGCAGTTTCCTTAGGAAAAGGTCTCGAATATCAGTGCCCGTGAGCGGGAAGGGGGTGTAGAGGGGTTGGCCGTCTGAAAAGTCCTTCTGTGTTTCATCTTGTGGAGCAGGCACACCTGTGACAGTTCTGCTAAGTAATCTCATGGCATAAATGTAAAAACTGCAGGTTTTCTGGGAAATACATTTACTTTGCTTTTGTCAAGATATGAGTAAACAGAAATGAGATAACTAGTTCTTGCCGAGAAACAAGGTGTTACCTGAGCTGAATGGTTTTAAAACTACACTGGTTACCTCTGGTGAACTAGGATGTATGAAGTGAGCTCCTCTCTCAGCTTTCGCACCAAAAAGTAGTGACTTTGTGAGAAAAAATTTATGTATTGACTTCTTCCAATCCTTTGATGAGAAATGCATGTGAATTTCCAACTTTTAAAGGAATTACAGCAGAAAGCATCAACAAAGCTGTCAGTTCCAGTTGTGATATAATACATATTGTCTCCTCTTGGCTTTGTGTTTCTAAAGGAAATGTTTTCATATAGAATGTCTCTTTATCAAAACAATATCTGACCTTATTTTTGGTGATGAGGTGAGATTTATCATTATTACATTACACATGCTTATTCAATAGACAGTAATGTGGCATTTTAAATAGCCTTCAGCTAAAGTGAATTATGCTCTTCAGAACACAGTCCAGACCGTTGCTTGTGTTGGAAAATCAAACGCTCTGCATGTACACCCAAGGCCAGCAGAGCTGATCACACAGCTCAGTGCTTTTTCTGTTAGGGAGGGACAGAAAACTCAACTAAAACTTTGTGGTTGTCCACAGCAAAGATCCCTGTCAGTGCAACTGCTAATATATTCTCCTAAAGTAATGTTTATAATCGTTAATGCAGTGTGACTGGGCCAAATTACGTGGGCATTCCTGTTCACTATCATCATCAGAAAAAAAATTACAGCTCTCCCACTTCCGTTCTCTGTTCCTTTCTACTGGTAAATACATCCATTAATTAATTGTATTGTAGTGTTGAGAAGCTGGAAAGAAAGGGTTGTCCAGACTGGAAATAGGGACTTAGAGACCTGGAATGAGGTTAGTTTCTTTGCTTTAAGCATTTTGGCTACTGAGATATTTGTAGTCTGTGTCCCTTTTTCCAACTTCCCTGAATTCCTTTATTGAGATGAGGTAAACAAATCACCGATTCTCCTTGGTATCCACTCAGAAAAATTTACTTTTGAGATTTTTAGTGGCCTAGGCACTTTTTATATTGTAAAACGAGACTTGATTGATAACTGTTGTATCAGAAGGCAGAGGTGAATGTGTCTTCTCACAGAGACAGTCTGTAACAGCTCCTGCAGCATATTGGTGTGTGGGTTTTTAAGACTGAAAGTGGAGGTCTCTTGAACTGATTTGAAGTCTTCGCTGATTCTCATGCTTTTGACCATGTTGCTGTTACCTTGTCTGTGTTTTCTGCCCAAGACTGTGATTTTGCTGTAAATGTTAAGTGATACCAGCTGAAAATGGCCAAGTCAGTGCTATCAATAGTGTGCTCACTTCCCGCTTCACAGTAATGGCTGGCTAAAGGCTATTTTATCTGCTGTATTATATTCACTCAAGTACAAATAAAAAAATTGCCTGGACCACTTTATGTTGTCTTTGAGAATATGAGATGAGGTATTTTAAAACCTTTTATAGGCATTTAAAGTAAAACCTTTATGCAAAGCTGTCGATAATTTTCTCAGCCATGACACGCCGAAAGACAAAGCGTGCTGTAGATGAACAAAATATGGGCTGTAGATAACATTTTTGCCTTGTTAATCTGGAAAGTAGTGGCAACAGATCATCTGCACATAGGTGAATATTTGCCTTTTAAAATCATACAGGTGGTGCTGGATATTGATGACTTTTCCCATATTACCTGCATTTGTGTCTTTTCTGTACCTTCCCAGACCCCAATCCCAGAGCAGTCGTGTTCACTTCTCAGGAAGGCTTTAACATTGGGTTCATTCATTATTGCACTGTATATTGTTGTTATTTTCTTTTTCAGTAGAAAAAGTGTATTTTGGATGGATTCAGAGAAAAATTTTTTTTTTTCCTTTTTTTTAAAATTTTATTTTGTTTTAGTTTGTAGTGTCAGTAACTAGAGGAATGATTCTCAAATTACTACAAGCAAGTCATTGCATTTCAGGGGGAATATTTGCAGTCTCATAGGTGACTGTTTCTAAAATTTCCAAGTGTGGCCATGAATGGATTGATGGAGGTTGTTTTCCAGCTTTCACTGCAGTGAATCTTAATGGGTTCCAATTAAATATATTTACATTTTACTTACATTTCCCACCATAACATGTGGAGCCTATAACATGACTTACACTGACAGATACTGATTGTTGTTTAATTCTTCCTTTTATCCACACACTTTGAAATTATGAATTATGTCAATCCTTAAGTCTTTGTTTGTTTTAGAGGAGGTTCTCTCTTGTTTTTTTTTTTCCTCCTCTTGGCACACCATATATGCACTAGCAAGTGCTCGCAATTTCAGCTGCATTTAAGGAAATATTGTTGTAAGGCTTTTATGTGCTGTACTTCAATCAGCTAGTGCCAGCAGTATCCCAATAGAAAGACCCTCAACAGACCATTTTCAGCATTTTGCTGCAATTAAACTCCTCTGGTTTTAGCCCTCAGGCAATTTAGTACCTTTTTACATATGCACATTATGAACTTTTGACCAGGGCCTGGTAGTCATATATTAGATAGCAGCTTTTGAAAGCAGACTTAACAAGTTCCTCAGAGTATTACAGCCAGAGTCGGTTGTGGAAAAGGTAATTTAACCAACTTGCAGTGAGGCCATTCAGAATCTTACTGATGATCCTAAATATGTCTTTTTTTTTTTCCTTGTTTCCTCTGGAAGCTGGTAGCAAGAGCTCTCAAAGAATGTGATTGATCTTTTATTCAGTAGCTAACGAGGGCTGTGATTCTATTAGTGCTCTACAAGGCAAGGGAACAGTGATTTAATGAAGTGTCTGGTGAGCTGGTCATAGATTTATCCTGTTGTCTCTAATTTGCAGCGCCGTGGTGAGTGTAAAAGAAACTGCACTCACGCTGCCATTAGGCAGGTATTTCCTTAGTAAATTGTTGTAAGGTCAGGTGTAGTTATCTTGGAAAAGGCAATGCCTTCCCTCCTCAATGTCTCGGCGTGACAGCCGCTGTGCTGAGCACTCACTGAAGCGGAAACACGAAGATCAGAGGTCCGTCTCCAAGTCCCCCTCAGCTGATGCAGGAGCAGATGAACTGCCAAGTAGGACTAATAGAGTCATAATTGGCGATTAGAACTGGAAAGGTGCAATAACGTCTTAATACAAACTGGCTTATGTTAGAGTTAGTGTCAGTTGTTGTAAAGTTAAACGGGAGCCTGATGTAGTAGTGCTTCCTTTTTATTTTTTTCTTTTTTCTTTTTCAGAAGAAAAATAAAAATGAGGCAACGCATCCTAATAGTTGCAGTACAACAAAAATATAAGAACATCAAAACTTGAGTTGCTTTAAAGTGACATTAATGCCTTCGGTACATCCACTTCGGCATGTAACCTGTCAGTCTTACTCAGAAATGATGCAGTAAAATTTGCCGTGGAACTATACATGAAGTAATATCACAGAAATTCCTTGGCATTCACTTAATTAGCACTAAATAGTGGATTTTATTTCTGTCTACTGAAGGCCACTGAATTTTTTTATTTTGTTGTGTGATTTTTGGCGTGAGATTTTGCGATTTTTGTTTTGAGGTGTGATTCTGATGATGCCCAAGGTGTTGTGAATCTTTTTTGCTCTGTTGTGCTTTTCATGAGCCTGAGTCCAAGTTAGCCAAAACTAACCATTTTCAGAAAGAAGTTATATCTTTGCAAGAATTGGTTATTGGAGAAGGGAATTATGGTATACATTGTTGAGAAGGTCCAGCATTACCTCTTTCAATCAAAAAGCAATATTGGGAAATAATGAAGCAGATTTCACATCTAGTTCTTTCCTGGCTAAACACAGATCAGCAGATAAATGAGTGGTGTTGAGATTTCTATGGCATTTCTTGTTGTATGGCAGCTGGAGAATTGCCATGTACAAAAGTTGTCAAAGCAGAGAATTAGAGGGAAGGCAGAGATGAAGTTGTGGGAGAGTTCCTCCAATTTCATTTATGTGTAAGTCAAAAGCCCAGTTGGGATCTCAGGCTTGTATTCTGGGCTGTGTGCATACAAGTAAAGAAAAGTTGCTGGTGCAAAATGCCTCAAATCTGCTTTAAAATCTCCTGTGCAGCAGATGTAACCTGGATCTTGGCAAGCAGCAACAGGAAGGAGACAGTGCCGTGATGATAACTTGTCTCCTTATATAATTATAGCACATGCACCACCAAATAGTTGTCATGTGCTCAGATGGATGATTTTATTTTTGAAAAATAAAAATATTTTCAGTTGCATGAGCCCTTGAACCCCTGTGAACTTGAGACCCTGTGGGATGTCATCTGGGACCCCTGTTAAATATACAGACACAATTTGCCTGGAAAAAGAGATATTGGGCTTTTAAATGAAGAGCAAGAGGATTTAAAACAGTAAACCAAACTTTCTAATTTCCTGATATTGACACTTCTGTCCCTCACAATCTTATTATAGTATTATTCTCTGCTGATCTACCATTTCATCAAAAAGTCTACAATGGAACTAAAAATCTAAGCCTTTTAGCCCATAGATCATTGCACTTGGTAAATGGCTTATTGTAGATTAGATAATGTGGTTCATAGCACATCCAAATCAATAAAAGGCTAGTCTGAATGTAGTAAAGTGCTCTCAGTCTGAATCTTTTTATTAAGTATATCTGCCATGAGCAAAGTGAAAATTTTAGTCTTTTTGCTTAACTTGATGTAAGAAAAAGACAGCTTAAATTTCTGCATGATTGTTTTCTTTCTTAGAGGAGATATATCCCAGAGAATTTAGTTTTCTTTGAATCAAAATTAAATTTATTGTATGAAAAATGACAATATTCTTATATTGGCAAAATTCAGGACCCAGTGGTTTGGTGTTCCCAGTCATATCCCACGCTAGAAATGAACCACCAAGATCTCACATTTGTCAGATATTCGGTAGTCTCTGTGAAATAAAAGCTTCTAAAGCTGCTCTCTGACAAAAATAATCAGCAAAACCTGGCAACTTCAGCAACAAATGGAGGTGAGGAAATGTGAAGGAAATGTTTGGAAGGCAGAATGGATGATGCCATACAGTAATCTGGGTCTGAAGGGGAGGATATGATTGTCCTTTCTGTCTCACTCCAGAAATGATCCCCTGCTCCTGAAGGTGTGCAAATACCAGAAGGATACACTTATTTATACAGAAAGGATTAGAGAAGGATTGTCTGTGTGTCAAGGGTGAAAGTGTGTGGAGAGTTTTTACCCTTCTAGCTGGAGTTATATTAGAGACCTGGAAGAAATTAGTGGCGCAATGGGAATTAATGGCAGGCTCTGCCTTTGCACCTTCCACGTGCTTTCATTCACTGCAATTCTGTATTTTCCTGTTTTACACCTGTGGCCTGAACTGCTGAGGAAATGCTGAACCTTCTCAAGAGCTTGCCCGGGTTTTGCAGCTCGGCTAAAATGGGGTTTTAGGACTCTATTAAAAATCCAGTGAATAACTTAGAATTTCTAGCAAACAATCACGTCAGATAAACTGTAATTGGCTGCAGAGAGATGCTCTTAACTTACCATTCTTTGACCATGTTATTGACCAGTATGTGTTCGGCCACGTTATTAATAATTTATCCTTTGAAAAAAAAAAAATCTATGTGCATTATAGCCTTTGATCTCCCAAATTTCAAAGCTGAAGACGCTATTTTCTTTTTCCTTTCGCGTTTTTTTCTTCCTTTTTAAAAGAAATTTTAAAAGAGAAGAGAATGAAAAATAATTTTTAAAACTTATTGCTGCTTATTTTGGTGGGAGAGCTTCCTGATGACACCCATCCTTGGTAATGAGAAGTGTACATTAATACAATAAGAATATATATGAATAAAAAAATCAAGGCAAGCTCGCTGTACTTTGCAGATGAAAAATATTTGAAAACAAGACTTAATGCATCTAGTAGATTAAAACAGAAATTAAAGACTTTAGAGTAAGAAGAGATCAAAGGCTGTCTTTTCATTGTTCTTTTTATTGTTTATTGACTTCAAAAAGACTTTTTAGTTTAAGCTGACTTTAATGTCTCTTGAATGCTCTTTTGTAAAGTGACTTTGAAAACTCACGGATAATGTCTTCATTAAGTGGGAAAAAATCTTGGTAAAAATATAACTGTAACTTTGCTTTCATTATAATAGAAAGAGATAACACTTTGCTTAATTAAGGTCTGTTTTCCCTCTGTTCAGAATTTTATGACCATTTTTTTCATTGAAATTAGTGCTGATAAAAGCTTGAAGTAGACATTGCTAAACTGAAACTCTTAGTTTCCCAGAGAAGCACGGTGAGTTCTCTGTCTATATTTGTTAATCAGTTAATCAGGATGTTGTCTTGTGTACGTGAGCTATTTTAGGAAACAAAAGAACAAAACCCAAAAGCATATTCAAGTTGTATTGATTCTGAAATAAAGCAACACTTTTTGCATTGCTGGGAATGTTAATTTAGAGATTTTTCTGCTCTCATTCTGTATCCAGATGTCTGTGCTTTTTCTCACCAATCCCCGATGACTTGATGTATTTGGATTATGTTAATACCTATATTAATGATGACAATAAAGATCATAAATCTGTGGAGGTAAACTGATAGATTGGGAAAGCCATGCTGAATAATTTGTATGGGGAGTAGTATTTTTGAGGTTTAAAAAAATGCACTTGGGGAACAGGACTTGGCTTTCCCCCTCCCAACAGGTCATGTTTTCCTCATGGTTCTGTGAGAGTCAGTTCATGTGACTTCAGAAGTTGTTTGCAAGACCTTTTTATGTATTTAAAAAACTCAACAACTCCTTTCATTTCTGTAACTGCCTAACCTTATTTCAGCTTTAAAGGAGATTGTCTTCAAAAGCAAAAACAACACTACACTTGTTTCCTCTTGCTTCCATTCACGGCTGGGGACAGAGCAACAAAGCTATTGTAGGCTAGATGTATTTTTACTTTCAACTATGAGACACCTATTAGGAATCATGTCCAGTGCCAAAATGAGGCATGGGAAAGGATGTCTTCTTTAATGCTGTGTGAATCTAAAATTGTGTTAATTTTGAGACTGTTGCTAATATTACTCATTTATGGATTGGTTTGTAAGTTTGTTTGCGAGGGCAACCACGTTTTGGATTTGATGGTTCAGTATACAACAGTTCCATTTTGCAGACTGTCTTACTAGTTTTCATATTCATAGATGCAAAACATTTTACTGTATAACTGTTTTTAAGGCACAAATGGTTAAGTATTTTTACAAGTGTAATCTTTGTGGGTGGTTTAGAGGCTCAATTACC
This sequence comes from Myiozetetes cayanensis, assembly GCF_022539395.1. Classification (NCBI taxonomy): domain Eukaryota; kingdom Metazoa; phylum Chordata; class Aves; order Passeriformes; family Tyrannidae; genus Myiozetetes; species Myiozetetes cayanensis. The sequence goes on along the minus strand of NW_026087270.1, from coordinate 15,657,579 downwards.
CACTGAAATGGAGGAAATAAGTGTCCTTGAGGGTTTGCATTTGGATCATATGACACTGTGGGTCTCAGCTCATTGTTAATAATTCTTACATCTGTGTAGCACAAAACAGCACATGAGACTGTTCAGCCTTTGAGAATGTAATACAGCATTACTGCTTGGTACTCTTGTAGAAACATCTGAGTTCTTTTATGGGAGATGACAGAAGAGTAAGCCAGGACAAAGAAAGCAACAAAATTGCTGCAGTGTCTAATCCTGCCTATTAATCAGAGTAGTTAATGTGAAGACTATTGAAAAGTTCATGTTGATGATGCATATGGAGCACGCTGTTTGGGTTGCATTGCATATTTGTACTCTGGGCTAGGATTCCACAAAACCAGAAAGAAGCCAGAATGACAAGGAGAGAGAAAGGAACAATGAAGCAAAATGATGAAAGAATGAATGTGGGCAAATTCCAAGCTTATTACTGTAGCTATTTTTGCCTTTTATTTTGTATTAGGGATAACAAGGGGTGGTCCTGCAGCGTGAGAAATGTGGTTGCTCTGCGCTGTGTAGATTTGAATCTTGCAGTAGGAAACAGCAGGCACCCAGGACAGGGAGAACTCAATCCCTTGAAATTCTGTGCTCGTGAGCCAAAGGTGCCAAATATTGTTCCCTCATCAGTGCTGTGAATCTTGACACGCATGAGAGCAGTTTGGCTCAAGGGTTTGTTTGCATATTTGCATGCTTCAGTTATGTTATTAACCAACCCAGACCTGCTTTCCTGCCTTTGAACGTGCAGAAAGGCCACTGTAGTAGGGATGTACAAAGTGGATTAAAAGGAGGATGCAGGACATCTTCCTAAGAAGGTGAGATGAGAAAAATTAGGCCATTTGAAGAATAAATTTTGTAATGGTTATATATGTCAGATAATAAATACCACACAGCAATGATTTCCAGGCTACTTTGTGGATATAATGCCTCTGATTATGAGTTCCAATTCTGTTATTTGCTTTCCAGAAGTCATACAAGCCCATTCTGGAAATCAATCCATGAACTAAAATATTATATTTAACATCACACTCCCTTTTTCTCTACTGTTTTCCTCTTTCTACAGCATTCCCTTCCAAGTCACATTAGAATACAATACTTAGGCAAATAAAGCACTAAATTGTTGGAAACCACCTACCTTTTACCTAATGTACAGACTAGCAATTCACATCACCTCATATTTTTCCCTGCGTTCAATATTTATGGTAAATGTCCTTCCTGTTGAAGTTTTGGAGTTCTAATGATGCTTGTGTAGCTTTTTTTTTGAAGGTGGGAGTTAACATCATGTTGAGAGAGGATGATACACAAGACAGCATCTCCCTTTAGAGCAGAGCCAGTATCCAGTTGCTGCTCAGCTGTAGGAGTGTGCTGGCAAAGCTGGCTCCCTGCTCCTGGTACTGCAGCCTCACAATTTTATGGAGTGACCACTGTAAATCCTAAGCAAGGAAATGTGTGCTAAAATTTTCCCTAGTCACATGTGGTCTGCATGACAGTGCACAGAGCTGCCTTCCCGACCTTCTGTCCCTGGGGACATGCATTTTAATGCTGTGTCCATTTACATCACAGTTGTATTAATTACATTTAATGTAGTTTTGAGCTAAGGTAGCACAGCCTTATTTCAGAGAACAGAGTGTGTGTGTGTTGTAATGAGGCTTGAGTACAATTGATCTATGGCTTGGATATAAGGGATTCTTAAGGGAGTTTGCTGATTTATGTAGAAGATGGATGTCTGTGGCCATTAGGAAACACCACTTTTTATTACCTATCAATCTCATGGAAAGCCTATAGCAGCAAAATCTCCTGTAATAGTTATCTAATCTGTTAAATTAGAGATTAATGAAATGAAAACATTACAGAGGAGGAAAATACACTTTTAGGAGCAGACTATCATGAGAACAATGAAGACTATTCGAAAGCATATACTACTGCAGTCTGAAGACAACAGAAGGATAAATCAGCTCACACTATTGCTGTCTTAATCTTTAAATTGCAAAAATCTATGTGGATATATGGGTTAGTAAATTACTAGAGCAGTGGAGCATATAGGACTAATTCCAAAACAGAAGAAAAAGTAGAATACACCATTTAGAATATCCCACACTCGTTTGTAGAATGGTCATAGAATTTAATAGAATTCAAGTTTAATTCTGCTTAACTGCATCTTTATTTTCAGCTTTGTAGAATTTAAAAGTGGCTACTTATCCAAATACGTTAGTAAGACCAAAAATTAGAAGAAAGAACTTGCACATATTATGAAGCTATGACTGTTATTTATGACAGCTGTGTTTGGAAATTGTGAATCTTTACAAGGGGGAGAAAAAACCCAATATCTTAAATATTTGGAAAGGAAAGAGATGGGGACAATTGTCTTGTATCAGCATCTAATTTTCGGTGTGTTCTGTGTGCTCATTTTTTCCTTGCAGCTACTGTGTGCAGCGGGATATAAAACAGAAGGAATTTTCAAAAAAACAAGTTGCATTTATCCATACATAAAAAAGAAAATACTATTGAGGTGACCGTGTGTGTCAGTACATCACTTCATTTCCACACCACCTGCTGCAATTAAAAATGAAATCACCAAGCAGCAAGTACAGTAACTTCATCAACCAGCTGATATTATAATTAATGACTATATAGAGTCTCTATTATTGTGTACTTCCAAGGCATCAAGTGGAAAGCTGTCGTAGTGCTTTAAATAATGAAAAAGTTTCAGGCCTTGATAAATGGCTCAGTTGGATGCAGTTTAGAAAGTTGAGAGCATATGCTTCTGTCATTAGAAACGAAGGACCCTCGTTACCCTTGCTATAACTCTTCAGATTCATCTGAAACTCTTTGATCCCCTCATGTACTTACACTGTGTTTAAAATGCAAAAGTGTAGGAAAATATGGTGAGCATGAGAAATTCAGTTAGGAGGAAGAAAGATTAAAATAAAGCTACTGTTCATTAACGTCTTTGTTTCAAACCTATCGAAAAAGATAGCACTAGGCTGTATCCACATTTCTTTTGAAATCAGAGTAAGCAAACATTTTTCTTTGATTCCTTTGAGATTTTTCTTTTAAGGAACAATTGAAATCCAATAAAGAAGTGCGCTTCAGAGCATGCTTATGAAGATATTTAACTGACTTAACAGAGAAATGACAGCAAGGGTATTTGTTCTTGCAGGCTGTGCCTCAGCTCTGTGCCATTCTGCAGTGATGCAGGATGGGTGGAAAGAGTAAAGTACTGAAGCAGAAATTTTGAGTGTTACTGGTGAGGCAGCTTTAAGCAATATAAACTTTTAACAGGGAAGCTATTGGTAAATTCACTTTCTAAACAGTATAGTTTCATTGTTAAATGTTGTCGTTTTAACTGAAAACTGTTAGTTAATTTTCAACCGCTATTTATTTCTCTTCTCTCTCTGAAACTTTCCTATAATGTATTTGCCTCTGAGGATATTTCATAGCTGAAATGCTTTGCTTGGCAGAGCATGTTACAGATAGAGAAAATTTTGTCTAATCCCTGACTCTCATGGTTGTCATTCTGCTTTGTTTCATGTATTGAAGCTCTACACCAGAACCATTTTCCAGACCTTTTATAAAGGAATTATGGTTCTTCTAAAGTATTAAATTAAGATAACGAAACATATATGTGAATATATACATAAATGTATAACCAGCAACAGAAACAAAGATTTCTCCCTCCCTATCGTATGAATATGTGAGATAACGAGTGCTCTTTCTTCCTCTTTATTTCATTATTTAGAACCTATTTATTAAAATCTGCGTTTCCTGAGCATCTGAAACTGTGCCTTAGCATTATCTGCAAGCATGTTACAGGTGAATGTTTTAGTCCAAGAATTTCCCAGTGGCTAAAATGTATGTTTAACAACCTGGTGCTAAATTAAGGACTGAAATGGAAATAGCTACGGACAGATGGAAACAGATGTGAAAATTCTACTCATGCAAGGAAGGAGTCCCGTTTATCCTCTGTTGTGTGGAGACTCTCAGGCTGCAATAACAACAGCAGCCTGTGCTGCCAGTGAATCCCTCTGGATTCTTTGCATTTGATAACTCTCACTACTTTGGTCCTGTTTGTTGAGGAAAAGGACACTGAGTGCTTTACAATGTTCACCTCAGAATATTTACAAACTCTGTGCAATTGGTTAGTCAGATGCAGATGAAGTGCTGATGCAATGTGTCCATCTCTGTTCATTCTGAAGGTGCACTTGCTTGCATGAGATGGGAATTTGTGATAAGTGCTGAATATTAACTAGGATATTTGGACTTTAGTATAATGATCTTATATCACTGCAGCATCTTGGCAAATTAGATTAAACCTGAAGGACACAGGACCTGATCCATCTTTAAATTCATGATGTGTGAAAGTTGCACTTCAGACAAGTGTTAGGCTAATTGCTTCCTTAGCTGGTGACTTTAATAAGTTATAAACAGAAATATTTATCTCGGTGTGCTAAGTGGAGGGTAGGCTGAGAAGAAGGATGGCAAAGACTTTCATCGATGTAGGTTTTTGCATATATTCAGAATATTGTCAGGCTGTGCTATAAGGTGCCTCGCTTTTTCACGTATTTCAGGACATTCATGCCCTTGCTAGTAATTAAATTAATTATTTATCCATTGTACACAGACTTGAATTACCGTATGATTAGCTCGGGCACTTAAAAGTATAAGAACACTTGGAAGCAAAATCCAAGCATAGGTATTCCATAGCACGTCTTACAATCTAAATATTGCTCTTAGTCTAATCGAAGCAGCAAGAGTAGTCACAGCAGTTGATGGACTATTTTTCAAATTGATTTCAAAAATGTATTTAAGGGGATGATCTTCTACTCTAGATTACCTATTGATTTTTAATATGAAAAGCTCATTATATAAGCAGTAACTGCATATAAAAACCTAGCAAACCTTTGCATAAATCCTTTAATTGAATTTCCAGAGCCTGTGGTTCTACTTTTTTTTTTTTTTTTTAATTAAATCTATTTCTTTTTTTAAGTGTTACTGTGTAATTTGCATGCTGTGAAGTGGCCCTGTCCCAGATAAAGTGCCATTGATCCTTATTAAACCTCACCTCTGGGCTTGCTCAAAACTAACTGGAAAAATTAAAGTGTTCATGCTGCAATGCACTTATTGCTTGTGTGATAGGATTATGGAAAAAAAGAATAACATTAATTTCCAAGAGAGAATTTATAATGCAAGATTTTATTTTTTTCAATTTGATAATTAATAGCAAAATCGTATCCTAAATATAAATTGTATTTCAGTCTGCAAACTGCAGTAGTAATTAGGAAAGATAATGTATACCTGATATAAACCCATGATGTTTTATATGGACACTCCTTTGGTATATTAATTTTTTTAAGTGTTCAAAATGATTATGGATTCAGCCCAACAGCTTAAATAGAGATTTGAGTAAAGAAAAAAAAAATAGAGCCTATGAAGTACCTCATATTAATAGCTGTTCCCATTTCATTTCTTGAGTTTAAAATGTGAAAAATGATAGTCTGCAAATATTCTTGACTAACAATTTTTATATTAGAATTATCACAAGGAAGAAAAGTATATGAGTTGTAATACTATATTCACTTTTTTTAAAATACCTAACATTTTTTATTTGAAAAGCAGTAAAATCTGCTAAGGAAATATTCATAATCAATAAGAATACAAGATATGGAATATATTAGCAGAGTTATAAAAATGTTTGCAATATGACTCAAAATGAAAAACACAGCAAGTTATGTATGGTTTAAAGTGTAATCAATTTTGAGGTTGTGTATGAGGATATAAATGATAAACACAAGTAGTAGCATTTTTAGTAAAGGGTGTTGCAAAAAAGTGCTGTATTTATGGTCTATTCCATTCTTTTTATAGATCATTAATGGAGAAAACAAACACGGTGTATCCATCTTCTTAGACAGTTTAAAATTCCATTAAATGATGTTTTAAATGGAGATTTTGAGCTCATTTCATGTTCTGCTTTCTACGAACACAGACTGCACTACAAGTGAACGTAGGCTGGCTTTCCAGCAGAAGCTGATACCATACAAGTTATATTCAGGAGTGTTCCAGATTTGTCGGGGAAGCTGATGTTTGTTTTCTTTTTTTTCCACTTTCAACAAAGCTAAATGTTATGTTCAAGACAGTGGTGAATTGCACATTGTATTCCCTGTGATATGGTATGTGCAGCTACTTTGGAGTTGTCAACTGTAGCACAACCTCCTTCCCCAATGACAGCGTTTGCTTCAGAACGTCTCATCTACTGAGTAATTAGTGCAACTTGATTTTTGCTCATTGTTCAGTTGATACAGAACCAGTTTAACTACAATTTTCTCACTGATCTGAACCTAACCAAATTGTGTTTAACTATATCAACTTCTCCAATTAGAAAATATTTGCTTTAAAGCTCCTGCATTCCTTTACGTAAGCACTAATTATTTCTAGATCAGCCTATCAGTCTCATTTCATATACCTGCTGAGATCACAGAATCACAGATTCATTTAGCTTGGAAAAGACCTCAAAGATCACTGAGTCCAACCTTTGACCAAACACCACCTCATCAGTTAGACCAGAGCGCTAAGTGCCACATCCAGGTGTTTCTTGAACACCTCCAGGGATGGTGACTCCACCACCTCCCTGGGCAGCCCTTCCAATGCTTAGCAACCCTTCCACGAAGACATTCATCTTGAAAATGGTAACAATGACATGAAATAAGTTGCATTTTGTGCTTTTCAGTACCTCATTTGTGTGTTTGAGCACACTTAAGTCCATTGGTTAAGCCTCGAACTGGTATTGTGCTCCATACAGGAGTTACCTTATGGCCACTGGGCTGCTGGGATCGGTCTGGGCCCTGCTTATTTCTTGTGCAGTGTTGTGAATCTTTCACTAAAAGGTGGTTATGGTGCATAGCTCTAGACAGCAGGCTGCTGGCTCCTTCTCTGCTAGGGCAGCATCATCCTCAGCTTTGGGAAATGTATGTGTTGTTTCAGTTCCCTCCGTCAACAGGCAAATGTGCTTGCTCCAGGTTTTCATGTTAGTTTGTAAGATTAATGTGAATGACTTGTTCTTCATTATTTGTGTTCCTCCTCTATGTGGTCCAGCAGTTTCCTTGTGGATTATTTCTCTGAACAGCTATTAAATGTACCATATTGCTCCTAGAAACTTGTTTCTGCTTTACGTCACGTGCGTCGCAAGCGTTCTGAAATCCCGCGTCAGGAGGAAGGTTTAAAAATCCTCTCCTCGTTGTTTGTCAGTGGATTTGTTGTAGTTTCCTCCTGGTCTTTAGTGGAGGAAGTAAGTGACACTGATCAGTGAAGGTGGACAGTAAGATTTATAATGTATTTGTGCTAGCTGATTGCCAACAGAACTGGCCTTTCCCAGCGGTGCTGTACGCATACTTGGAAAATCAATAGGGATTAGCCTATGACCCCCTTCACATACTTATACTGTGGTCTGCATTGCTTACCAATATTTCATCTGTTTCACTTAAATGCTGGTACTTACTCAATAATGTGTGGCTGTTCTTGCAAGCTACTAATTAATTTTTAAAATGCAGCATCACTTGAAACGGAGATAAAGCACACCTTTAGCATCGGAGGGAGAGCGGGGCAGCGGCTTACTTAGTGAATTTGCACTTGGTACCTTTAATTAAAAATCCTCCTTTGAAAGATTAGACTTATGTATTCGGATTTTAAAAAGTACTAAATCAAGTACAGAGACCTTTTCATGGTGGTTGCCAACAAGCTAAACTGCCAGATTTGACTAGGTACCTGTTTGTTTAATTTTTTGCCTGGTTTTACAGCTGGTTGTGGGTTTTTTTTATTATTTCTAATTTTACCTTAAAAACACTTGGCTTAAAGTTCTTTCTTTCTTCTTTTTTTTTTTTCCCCCTTGTAAATTTTAGGAGAAAAATATTTTATGTTTATAAATAAATATGTTTTCTTGATATTGAGTCTAGGGCATAGTCTTGACAGTGTGTTACATAAACCATGTTGCAGTTTAAATACTAATGAGTTGAAAAGCTGAACAGGTGTATCAGGTATTTATTTTCCTTTGACTAGATTAAAGAAAAAAATTAATATGTAAAAACAGTTTGTTATACAGTGTCAAATTCTGATTTCAGTTTCTGGTTTACCATACAGTTTGCCAAAATCCAAAGATAATGGCCTAAAGCAATTATTTTTGATGAGGTTGTTCTCCCAGTAGAGGGATTTTAAAAATTCACAGTTTCTTATGCAAGTGTTCCTATTCCCTAGAGTTACTTAGAGTTTCTTATTGATCTAGTAGCTGGTATTTGAATTGGTCGATGTACTCTGTAACTTGTTTAAGATACCCTACCTGAACTATTAGTTTAAATAATATATTCATAAATTGATTAATCATTACAGTAAGAGTTATTAGCTGCATTTTTATCTGTGCTCTCTCCACAAATGACTTCTGGTACAATAATCATGCATATATAAACAGATTCAGGTTTAAATTACAGTATGCCTTATAATAATTATACTGCTAGTAATAGCATGTTTCTGCAAGAAGGAATCAACCTTTTTCTGTGTGGGCAGCAAAAACTCTCTGTGTTTATTTAATGTGGATAAAGTAATTGTAAATATTGATGTGTTTATAAGCCGTGTTATGGGAAACGAGAGGAAAGAAGGAAGGGAAGGTGCAGGAAGCTTTTAGGCTTCACATCCAGGGGTGATGGGTGGGAGGGCATTGCACAGACTGGCTGTGGCTGCAGGTGGGACTTGGAGGGGCTGGACAGACTGGGGAAGCTGTGGCTAAAATTATGGTGTGCGTGTATTTGTAGCTTGCTTCTCCTTCTTGGAAGAGGACCGTGAAAAAGAGACAGCAGAACTACCTAAGGGATAGATATCAATGGAAAAAATACACCTAAAGGATGTAGCTGCCTCTTAGTGATTGCAGGTGGATTTGGCTCGGTTGCCTTCCTTTGGTAACATATTGCTTTTGAAAGGTCAGTGTTGCTAAAATTGCTGTAACTGGCAGGTGGTTGTCGTTAAATTTGGAACTTGAAAATTATTATGAGTAGGGATTAAAGGTTTTGCATGTTATTTTGTAATCTATATTTTAATGCATATAATAGGAATGTCCAAAAGTGGGAAGAGTAACCACTGTAACTTTCACAACAAAGATTATAGCCTGGCTCACACAGGAGTCAGTGTGAATCTTTGTCTACCACACTGTGCAAGGACCACATCCTGAAGGGTTTTTTTTAGTAGAAAAAGAAATGCTCTCCGAAAAAGGTTTGTACATGCAGAGGGAACTAGGAAAATCTATTTAATCAAAAGTGTCAGAACTCACTTTCTTAGCAGGTCTCAGGTTTACTCTGCTGAGTGGTGCAGAGTCCCAACAGCTTTAAACAATGTTCACTTTGATTTAATCTTAAGTTCTATCAACAAACGTGAACACAGAATACATGTGCTTGCAATCTTGCCATCACGTACATATTATCAAATTAATGGCCTCTTTTAGTTAATAATCTGAGTGTAGTGTGGAAAATCACCCAGCTCACATTTCATCTTATTTCCTGCATAAACTATTGTCATGAGCCTTGGACTCTTGCATTTTGCAAATGAATAACTAGAGGAGGTTTTTCATATTTTAGTTTGAAAGCCATTTTGTTTCACCGCACGCTTTTTCCGCTTCATAAATTCTACTTTAAAACATTCAACAACCTGCTAAATTAATATATACCGTGTTCTTTCTTTAATGGGTAGGGGAACTTGTCTCACAGCAGTGCATTTGTTCGGCTCTGTTTTGAAAAAGCGCTGCCTGCCGTGTGAAGGACATCTGCTCACAAATGAATGATTGTGCTTTTGATTCGGAGCAGCACCTTCACTTTAAATGCTGGCTGCAGATGAAAGGAACAGATTGCTGTGGTACCACTTTTGTGAGGATTCCTCTACCCAGCATGTGGCTTCATACATTATTGAGAGCAAATCCACTTTGTGCTACCACTCCTCGCTGCACTTATTTTGCAAACCTTATTCAGAATGCCAGCAAGGATCACTTTTCTACAAAGGAATAAAAGACCAGTTAGGGAGATTAGGCAGATAAATTATTTACAGTGTTTAATTATCGCTGTACAGGTTTATTAAACTTCGTGGTTACCTGGAAACCTAAGCAGGTGCTGGAAAAAAGTCCAATGAAGTTGAATAAAAAGTGTTTTGTGTAAAATGAAATCCTTTTATGTGTGCCATGTTAATAGAAATGTCCCGGTTTTTTGGTGGAGTGCCAAGCTAAACTTGCATTTAATGTTGTGATTATTATTTTTTTTCATAATCCAGTTCTAGCTCAGGGCTTATTATGATAGGAGACACCACAGAATTCTCTGCTGGGTTGAGCAGCAGCCTGTTGTACTACTGGGTATCCTAGATGATAAACAGATGTACAAGGTATGCTTGGGAAAGGATTCCCTTTTCCTGATATTAAGGACAGCTGATTTTGGTAGAAAAAAACCCCACTGTAGCACCAAAACCCACTTTGGAATTTTCTTTAATGTTTATACTGAATTATTAATTTTTTTGTTTCTTCTTTGTATAAATTGACTTAATTGGTATTTATTTGATCGTAGAATTGAGGATCGAAATTTTGGTTTATTTTACTTTTAAGAATTTAGCTGTAGAAGTGTTGTCCTCTAGGAACAGCTACCACATCTCTGTATGCTGTTCACTAATATAAACTAATGAGCTCCATTAAAGATCTGCCCACATAGTTGCAAAGAACCACCTATTAATCTGTCATCTTTGAATACCCTGAGAAAATTAAGACCACCAAGCAACCATGAATTCGAAAATGAAAAAGGCAGTACCAAACCTATTATATTCTAAGGATGAGTGCCAAATAGGTAGAAAGTCACTGGTATTAAAAGAAGCAGACAAATCCCCCTGATAAAGTTCACTGAAATAACCCAGAAGCACAGCAGGGTAAGCATGGGCTGAAATCCTGGGTCTGGTCAGGGGAGTTCTGCTACTGACACAGGGAAGATACCAGATCTATCTGTTTGAAACTGCAGTTCAATTAAAATCTCAGTTTTTACTGAAAGAATTTTGCCCCAAAAGCGTGCATTTTAATGCAATGCCCATTTAGTTACATTTTGGATTATGATACATAAAATTCTTAGGCTATTTATGGAGGAGATGCTTTATCATCCTGTGATGTTACAGTTTTCTTGGTACTTTTTTGAATAGGAAACTGGTGGCCAACTAAATGCCCCAAGAGTTGCACTCCATAGCAATAGCAACTTGGATTAATTGTAGGTGGGTTACTTCATATGGAAACTACACAAGGCTGTTCAGATTTATCTGGTAGAATAATTCAGTTTTAACCCACAATGTGAGAAATAGATTTAAAAAATTAATACCCGGGCTTCTCATAGTTTTGGTTAAATTTGATTTATATAATAATAGTAAATTTCTCATTCTCAGTCTAGTTATTAGGGTTTGGGTATGAGTATTTTCACCTGCTTGTCTGAAACCTGCTTTATGGTATTTTTTTCCTATTACTACTTCAAACATCCAAAATATAGCATTGCATTAAAAAAAAAAAAATCTAAGGTTGGTTGTTGTTTATTGGTGGAGATTTTTGGGGTTTGAGTTTGTTTTTCTGGGATTTAAATATTCATAGCTATTGAAAGTAGACTGATATTGGATCACTTTTTAAAAATTGTCCTATTGTTTGGAAGATGAAGGAAAGGAAGAGGCAGCCTGGGAGCAGATTTCAGTGTTTCTTTAGGGGTTGAATGAGCTTTGGTATTTTTTGGGTTTTCCTGTCATCAAACCACTTCATAAATATGACTGATTTCACCAGGGCCAGCTCTGAAGAGGGAACTGTATCAGCTGCACTAGTGGGGTTGAACTAGCTGTTGGTTTATAGCTCCTTAAGATACCTTACATATATATATATATAAAAAATTAGTAAGCTCGCTGCTAACGGGGGTGTCATATTGTTGTTGAGAATAAAGAGTTTGTAATACTTGGGGCTATAGTTAGCTGGTACTAATTTTTGTATTCCACTGGGTAAGCTTTGACAAAGACCTGTCATTTCCCAAATAAGCCATTCTTTTACGAGAACATCTGTTGAAAGAGGCAATTTAAAATCTCCTTAAAATGCGGGGCATAATTAACACTGTAGGGATACAAATATTAGTTTTGTAGAAGCTGTTGCTTTTTTGCTTCATCCTGATGTTCAGTAACCTTTTCAAGGTTTTTTCCTCCCCCCCCTTTTTTTTTTCCCCCCACCATTTGCAATTAGCATACAATTCCATGTTCAGTAGAACTAAACCAATAAAAATACTAACTAACTGTAGCCCACTGATGTTAATTGAAGAAGGGAGGAAGTCCTGCAGCAGGGTGGTGTGGCTGCCTTCAGTGACAGCAGGTTAAAGATGCAGGACATTGTGTTTGTGGAAAGCTCTTTGGATCTCAGTATTGAACCATTGTCTTTTCAAGCACTGTTTTATGTTAAAGTTATTAAAAATTAATTGAAAAAAACCCCAGAAGTTTCTACAAAGGCACATTGGAGTAAACAGTGATGTCTGCCATCTAAGAAAATCTGAAGAAAAAAATTAGAAGTTTTGGATTTAAATTTAATCACCTGCTGTAGCAGCAGATATCTCTAAAGAACTTAGTGTGAACACTTTAGCAGCTTTCCTGATCACAGCAAACAGCAGTTTCCTGCCTATTTATTTGCTAACAAAATAGAAAAAAAATGTGTGAAATTCATCCCTTGCTGAAGCTGATAAAACACCATATTAGGCTTTGAGCCATTATCCTTAATTTTGGCTTTTAGCGATGTCTATCCCTCCCTTAATTGTGAAAAAAATATAGTGAGATTTTTGCAGCATGAAAAAAGAGTCCTCATTAATGCTCTTGGTAAATAAAAGTGGCAAGTGCTGCTGGATTAAAACACGAAAATATATCCACACTCTAGATCTGAACATGTTCAAGAATATGGAATATGAATCATGAGTCATTTATGCCTATTTTAGCATATTTCTGTATGTCAGCCTGTTTTTGCTAAGTCTTCTTTTGGGACCTCACTGTCTTTACTGATTATTAAAATTTAACTTGTTCTTACATTATTTGAAAATACCTGACCACATGGCTGAAGCAAACCAAGGCCTCTTAGGAGACAGCAATGAAAATGGTGTAGTCTCAAATCTTGTATATTTAATTGAAATGGCTACTGTACAGAGAAGGAGTATTCCCACACTGGAATTCCTGTTATTCATTACCTTACTTCTTTCTGGAAAATTGCAAATTTATTCTTTATAGAGCTCAGGCATAAAAGCTGTCTGTTGCACTAATGTGGAAAATGTTTTCCTATTACACTGTTTCCATGCAAATAACAAATTAATGCAGCTTGTAGGAGAATCTAATCACTGTAATTCAACATTCAGGGGAGCAAAAAATGATCATACTTGTCTTCACTCTTCCAAGAATGACACCAGATTTTAGTTTTTTAATGCATGGCCTATTTAGCTCATTAGTTTTAATCTACAGGTTTAAAAGTCTTTCCTTGAGCAATAGCTTCAAAACAAGATGTTAAGCTCCCCGAGTCTGTAATGTCATAGCAAGATGTGGTTATGGCCTTGCAGCTATCCTGCTATTTTATGCCCAGTCTTTATGCATCAATCTTCTATTGTACTACGTCTTTGAGAGATTTAATTCATGCAGTGGGTCATTACAGCTTTCATTTGCCCATACAGAGAGACCCTGGGGATAATAATGCATTAAAATCAACTACCCCCTCCTGCCCCCCCAACCTTTTTTGTGATTAGTAGTCCCAACTATGTTGCTGACCAACCTAATTTAAAAAATGGGTTAGTTTGCTAAACTTCTTTTACTTACCAAGGTCAGAAATCAGCTACTTCTCAGGAGATCTTTAACTACTGGCAACCTCACCTCTGCTGAAATTGGCTTCCACTCCTTTTACACCTTCAAAATGTTTTTAGAAATATCTGTAGTCACTCTGACTGCCTGGTAAAAGGGTCCTTGACTGTTCTGTCAGATGCCGTGTGTTCCTGGAGGACTAGGAGGGAGGAACAGTTGTTTTGACCAGGCTAATTCTGTCCTCCTGTTTTTCCAGAGTACTGTGATCTGTGTAGGTTACTGTCATTATGATCCCTTTTTCTCCTGCTGGAGTGTTTCAATTTTGTGTGTGTATACTTAGACTTGCCAATATGATTTAGGTGCCACTTTGAAAAGGGTCAGGTAGTCTTATGGTTTTTTCTGCTCTACATTAGAGGTAGGTGAGGAATTCAGCTGGCAATATGTCCTGCTTAGAAGGATGTATTCCTTTGTCAAAACTTATCAGATCCAAAAGTCTATGGAAGATCATCACATCCCTAAAAATGTGCGTGATCCAGCTGGGAAGAAACTGTGCCAGAATTTGTGACTGAGCAGGGAGTAAGTAAGAGAAGTAATTTAGTGGTAAAGGAATGTGGTCTTGTTAGTCCTAACAGGACGAATCCTTAGTGGGATGGTGGATGCACAACTCCTCCTGTGTTGTAATAATAATTTGAAAAAGATGACTTCCCAAATCTAGAAAGTAAGAGTTCTTTGGAAATCCTAAGTGAAATCATGAATATCAATCTTCCCTAAAGTGTTGTGTTTGCTTCTTTCACTGAAGAAAAAATAAACAAACAAACAAAACCCCTAAAAGACAAACTCACTTGAAATTCATCAAGTTAAGCATTAAAAGCCTGATTGTTTGCTGGATTGTTTCCAATCTTGTCTCCTGTATATTTTGTGACAGCTCTACTGGGAAATCTATGAGATCGAATTTGTGCAAGGAACAAAAATGCCCTTTTTATTCTTTTTTTTTTTGGTAGAAACTCATATTGCATAGTTAACCACATAGTTATAAGATTTTAACTATATGTAGGTTTGTAACAGCTCATTGGCTGATAAATGAAAAGGAATTCAGAGCTGAGTAGAATACAGACAAGCAGAAAAACTGCTCACAGTTTCTGGTTTCTTAAGTCAGAGATTATATTGTCAGATTTTATGAAATACTCAGAAATGATGCTGTGTAAACCCTCATCTGCTGTGTCCCTCTCCTTTCATATTTGCAAAAGACAGTGCAGACTTGGCAAGGATTTGTCCAAAACAAAATGCTAATTAAGATTTCCAGTCTGCTAACGAGATGAAGTTTAATAGGTTCTTCAGGCAAAAAGGATAGGTTCTGTCCTAATGCATTATATTTCTGAACTTGCAATTTATTCAGTAATTAACTTTTCTTGATGACAATGAAAATTATAGCCTTGCATGCAAAATTCATTTTTGTCTTTGCTAAATGTACAAAACACGTGTGAGTACAATGTACAAGAGATTGGATGAGTGAAATTGTCAAAAACTTGAGGGAACGTAATATTTGAAGCTATTCTATTATTAACTCTATCAAATTATATAGCTGATGTGCTTTATGACAGAGCAGCTTATTAAAGTGAGTATTTCTTGGAAGGAAAGCCAGAAAGTGCAGAAATGTTGTCAGTGAGTTTCTTGTTGGTGTTTCCTAATTTGTTTCAGAGGTATAAACCCAGCATATTTTTCCTTCTTATAATATTCCATGGAATTTTCAATGCTTCTGTCATTTCCTTTCTTCATCCTGGGGAACTGTTCATTCCAGCTCTGTTGTATTTAGTTCACATTGGGCATAAAATGCTAAAAGTTGCTACTGAGTTACTCAGGAGTGGGAAAGCTGACCCCCAGGTAGCTGATGGCTTTCCTTGAGTCCCCAGACTTCCCTGGATTAGCAATACACTCTGTATTCAGTGTAATACCTGTGCATATATTCCCATTATATGTCAGCTTAATGCATGCCAGAAGTACCTGAAATAAACTGCCTCAAATGACACAGTTTTTCCAACACGGCACCCAAAAATGGGTGTAAACTTAAATCCCCTTTCCTCATGTAGGAGCCTGAAGTTAAAAACAGAAGCGCTAAATGATTGGTAACAGGTATTTCAATATCCAGAGGTTCATTAAAGTTTCAGTGCTGATCTGTGAAAAACAGAGTTTATTAGTCATGAAAGCGTTGGTAACATCTTCAAAGCACAGCACAAATATTAACCTGGTTTTGTTATGTAATATGTATGGGTGTGTAAAATGATGCATAGGTGAATTATCTATCACACACCAATTCTTAAAGGTGTTTGAGCTTTTTATGCCTCAGGGAGTGGCTTAAATGACGTTATTGTTGTTGGCTACTGATAGCTGCAGTCACTTCCAAATGGGAATACATTGCTCTGTGTGAGGAACTCTGTCTAGGAGCTCAGATCTGATAACTTTAATAGCACTAGAGCCCCATTTCAGGAAATTACCCATGTGTCATTAGATTCCACATTGCTGGCACATTTATACTAAAAAAAACTAATTGAAAGAATGTGTTGCCCAAACCGTGTTCACATTTGAAGTCTGTTATTTCAATTGTTGAGGGGATGGATATCCCAAGAGCATTTAAAATCACCCTGAGAATCTTCGTTTATTCTTTGTGTGTCAAGCTGATACTTCTTCATTTAAGAAACTGCAGGATACCCACAGCAAATATCTGATGGACAGTCAGATTGACAATCTGGTTTTAAGCTGTTAGACCAGTTTATGTCAGTTTATTATTAGCAGAAAAATACTTAATAAAGGTTAACTCTATACAGCAGCCTTGCCCTCGCTGTGAGCAGTAAGACACTGGGTGTGTGCAAAAAAAAAAAAAAGCCACAAATTTATATTACAGAACTTGTAAGTCACTGGTTCACCTACAGCTTAGATCCCTAATTGCCAAGATATTTAGCCCTTATAAATTGTGCAGTGAAATCTTGAGGACTGGAAATTGAAATAGATGTAAAGACATTCCCTGATTCTGTAGCCTGCCACTGATCTCATTTGAACCCAATTTCTAGCAGGGGCGACTTTGAGAATTTATAAATGCTAGATAAGAGCATCACCAAATTAAATCAGAAGGGGAAAGAACTAAATGTTGCTTATCTTCTTGAAGGACTTGGCATTTTGTACAAGTTCATTACAAAAGTGAATTTTCCTTCAAACAGATGTTAATTTTAATCCAGAAAAGTTTCCTTAGTAGTGATGTCCACCACTGGGAACAAAACCACTCCAAAGTGATTATGCCACCTTATTGCTTAGATATCCTCATATATTTCTTGTTATTCTAGTTGAGTACTGCATTCAGACAGAGGTTGCCAATAAAGTTTATTGTAGGATCTAAGTGTCAATATCTGTAGTACCCCCCGCCTAGGGTGCTTGTAATTAAAATGCCACAGATAGTCTGGGAGAAGCATGAAAATTTGATGGCAAATTGATTTCAGGTTCATCTTGAAATTTGTCCTCAGCTGGACTCAATACTGCTGGCAGACATTGGATGGCTTTTGTCAAAAGGGTTTGCTGGGATGAGACAGAGATGCCTTGATCTGAATATTAAATACAGTGCTCTGCTTATGACACTTTGCTTACTGCTAACGTGCTCCTTTTTGTATACACTTTGTTGTGGGGGGGAATGTTTAGGGTGGCACCACTCTGTTTTACTTGAGAAAATACATTGCTTACAAATATTTTGGCACACTAAAGAGCTGACTTGCACTATTAGCTTCAAACCTAAACATAGAGCTTCAAAACTTCTGAATTCTGTAGATATTCCTGAGATTAGGCTGAGCTGCACAAAGAATGAGGAGTCTGCTAAGGCAATAGACAAAATTTGTGTCAATGATGGTGTTGGAGTAATCTTTTTTTAAAAGAAAAAGCTCTCTCTCTTTTTTTTTTTTTTTAAGTAGTTTCATTTATAGAGAAAATACTTGGAACAAACATAAAATACCTTTTCTGCTGTCAAGTTAAGATCTTATAGTAAGTCCAGTATAGACCTTTATTTTCGCAGATCTGTTCTTAGCTTTGGCTCTACTGGGTATTTCAACGATCTTATGATGAGAACTGGTTATTTTAAAGGGTTTTACAAAATGTGAGCACTGGTCTAAGTTCACACAAAAAAAGAAAAATGTTATTTATTTGCCTTTGCTTATATTTTTCATCTTCAAAAACAAACCAGATAACACTTGGCCTCTGGGACACCTGTATAGATGCAAACACAGCAGCGACAGTAATGCAGGCATGACCAAAATATTTGTTTTTCCTTAACTCCCTGATACTGGCACTTTCAGCTGAAGTGATAAGAAAGGGGAGGTGAGAGTGGGAGAGCCAGTGGGAAGCAAGTGAGAGGGAGGAATATCACAGAATAAGGATGGCTCCCAAGGGCTATTGGTCTTCCACCTGTGGAAGGATGAAGTGGAAGCTTATCATGACCTCCTGGCTGGGGCATCTCCACTGGAATTGGCACAGCACTTCCATAATTATTGTGACAGATTTTTCTGTCCCTTCTTTTCACCTCAGTATTGTGCTAGTATGTGGACAAATACTGAAGTGGTATAAAATGTTGTTTAATATAAGAACTTTGGTAGCATCTTAATATCTCTCTAAATGATGCAACCTTTTGCAAAAGTGAAAGAAAATATAGATTTTGGACATAGCTGGATGTCTTTTCGTTCTATTCCTGTGGGAAATGAACTGGTGTCATTATGAGGAAAATTAGACCCAAGAGTGTAAATTTGTCATTTTGATTGTTGAAATACTTGAATTGGTCACTCTAAGCATTTGATATTCTGTCTTATCCCTTCTCCTCCCTGCAATATTTAAAACTAAAATAATCATCACCTCCTGCACTAGGAGGAGACTCTCTTAGGTGCCTGAGATCCAAACCGAAGTATCTGATCTCATTTCAAATGGTCAATTTATTTCCTCCTTTCCTGACACAGGTGAAATTGTGTTTTTATTTCCAGCTATGATAGATTTGTTCGCTTGGTAAATATTATATGGTCCAGGAGTCTTTATTTTTTCATATAATCTTTGTTTACAAAGTCAATACAATCACTTGGAAAATATGTAGCAAACACTGCAGTATATTAGAATCTTGTGTATTGTGTTTGCTGTAGGTACAAATTCAATACAGCAACTCTCCAGCAATTGACATGTCAAGTAATATATCAACCGTTGGTATATTACTTTTTGCTCATCCTATTACTACTTATCAAAACCAGCTCACCACCCACACTCCCCTTCTCATTAAGGGCTATTGCTTTAGGAGACAGAGCAGACTCGAACCTTGCTGACGTTAAGTGCTGTTTCTCAGAAGCCTTGGAACAGAACCGGGTCCTGTTTATCAGGGCAAAAATCACACAGAGGCAACTCTGAATTTTTCCATGAAGAAAATTATCCTTTTAATTTACTTGGAGGAAAATTCATTTAAATGGGACAGTTTCCACACAAAAGTAGTTTTCTGTGCATAATAGCATAAGTGAAAGGGGACTTCTGCATATTTTGAGTTCACTTTGCTGTTACTTTTGCCACTGTACCTTTCCTGCATGTGTGTTTTCAGCCTTTTCCCCAAATTGTGAATTGTGTGCTGTGCAAAACAGAGGAAAAATGGATTGTAAATGTGAGTAATGTCAAATGACCTTTGTTCTGCTCCTGACCCAGGCTTTGACCTGTTTGAGTAACTTTAGCCTCTTAGTTTTACCTATCTGTGACTGGCAAGCACATCAGTTATGCTTTTATATTTTATACAGTGTTTTAAATTAATACCTGAAAAGCATTGTGTGCTTAGTATTACCATTAAATATGAAGTTTTAACTGATTATCTTTTTTTTACCATCTTTCCCACCTGCTTGTTCTAAAGGTTTGTCCACTGCATTAATCACTTAGATGGTGTTATTATTTTCCAAGGCATGAAGTTTTGTCAGGTGAGTTAGTATATACACTGTGATGAAAAGCTATTTTATTTATTTTCTTTTTTTGACTGCTGACAGGGCTGTTCATGCCTTCTTGTGTTCATTGTTCATGCCCACTTGCAAAACAAGTGCCAAGAGGTGACATTTGTTCTTGAGCTTGGATTCAAGCTGTATTTCATCTTGGCCAGTGTTATAGCACTTTCAGAATTCACTGTATTGTGAGACATGAGGATGATACTAATATGAGATGTATTTATTAGAGGTAAAAGTACCCTTACTATTGTTTCATCTTCAAAAGTGACAGGGAAAATGGTCTGGCAGGTCTAGGGAAGCCAAAACATGTATTAGTGCCCATAGAGTGATGGAAATAGGCATTTTGAGTACATCAGACACAACTGAACAATATTTGTTTGATGGCACAATTTCTAGAAAGTGGCTCCTATTTTGTTGACTTCATAGTGTTAAAACTAGTTGACTGATTGGTCCAGGTTGAAACATTTCCACCACCACCACTGAAGGCCATGATTTTGCAGTATTTATTTGTTTAGAAGGTATTTAGGATAACTGTCTTCTTCCAAGTCAGTCAAGAGTATTTGCACCAGAACTTCAGAAGGCAATATGGTGAAATAGTGTTATATATATCTAAGGATACTTAGGATTTTTTTCAGTCTGCTACAGCTTTCCCATGTATCTCTCCATTGCCTCTCTTCATTCTAATCCCTCCCTCCTCTTTCAAATCCTACTGAGGAAAAAAAAATTACAAAAATACCTAAAGACAGGGTGGGATGGATGTTTAATAACTGGCAGAATGAACAGATAATTATTTACTGTTTTATTGCTATGATTAACTGATACATGGACATGAAACACAGTAATAATCTGGCAAGTCCACCTCTATATGGCTCTAAGTTGGATACTGAGCAATAGGAAGGATCAAAATGTTTACAAAAGGTTGAGGTTTTTTTCCCCAGTCATGTACTGTTGTCCCAAATAAATCTTTGCATTCATCCTCGTGATATTTTCTTATAGAACAGCAATAATTAAGCTATCCAGTACTCTTGGAATACAATCTCATCACTCAGTATACAATGTCATTACTATCTTTGAGCCCCTCCCTGCCTTCAAGAGCTATTATGTGACCTCCAGATCTCTCTTAGACTCCATGTATTACCATTAGAAGACATCCACACTGGGAAATCACTCTGTTCCTGTTTTTGATTAATATTTTATCAGCCACGAGAGGAAATGGTATTCTTTAGCAACACTAATAAGTAATTGAGCAGATGAGATGCCCCTGCTACTTTGAAAAAGTGGTATGTGGAGGCTGTAAAAGAACAGCTTTAGATATGACATAAGATACTAAATGGAAAAAACCCCCCAGAAGGTGCTGTCTACAGTGAACAGTCAGTAAAAATATCAGCAGAAAATGAATAGTTAGAACGTCATTTTTAGCAATAGGTTGTCAAAAACATGGTAAAGGGGTCTCTTATTCAAATTGGTGTTCAGAATGTATTTTCACAGAACTGATTGATCCTTTGGCTTTAGATAAATTTTAAGGAGAGTCAATGAAAACCACATACAATAGACAGAGGAAACTAATAGTTAAATAAAGAAGCTGTTTTAAAGTCTTTTCCAGCTGCTGGTTGGAAACATTGGGCACTGTGCTATCAACAAATATTTAGGACTAAGATTTTAAATGCTTATGAGGTACTCCAGTTATGTGTATGAACTGAAGGAAGGGGTTAGTGGTTAGAGCAGTTGTCTTTCCTGTAAATAATGCACTTGACAAATCTCTTGGCATGCCTCTTTTTTTGCTAGCTCTGACAGAAAAGTCTTCATTTAATGTTTGATTTCATTTTACAATATTTTCCTGGCTTCCTGGGTCAATTTTTCATGAATGGAAAAGGTAAATTTGAGAGGAGCTGTTTCATCATTGGCTTGTGGAAGTTCTATTGATTGATATACTCACAAAGAAACACCTGTGATGAATCGTTTTATACCAAGGTGAGCAAAGACACAAGAAAAAGATGTCTTAGACATCTGAGATTCACTGTTTCTTCCCCCAACAGAAATATAAGCTTTTATGCTCTTATTGGAAAGGATGTTGTGGAGAATGCTGGCAGTACAGTTGTACTGATGCTGGTGTGCTGATTTAAGATCTCTGTCTTCCACTATTTATTTCATTTTGAAACCCTACAGGAAATTTCCATACAGGTGATGCTGCTGTCTTTGTATACTGTTGATGCAGTTCTTTGGGTATTTGTAACCAGATATTACTTTTCAATCTTAAATTATAAACTAGTGAGAATTGATGTTGTCCCCAGAGCAGTAGAGGAGTATGATGCTCAACAGTGACTCCATTAGTCCTTGTGGTTCCAAGAACACTTCTACCTAAAGGATGCATGAGAAGTTACTTGTTTTGAGTTTTTAAAATCTGCAGGCCTTAACTGAGATTGCAAACAAGAAATATGAAGTAATGGATTAACTATCTAGTTATATTAATTAAACAATGCACATAAAATATGAAGAGTTATTAAAAAAAACCCTAGGAATTACTATTACTTTATTCCCCAAAGTGAGGGAAATGTGTGTGTGTGTGTATGGGGACTACTCTGTATCTTAATGCCAGGATTAATGCTAAAATGGACGTTATGAATTAATCATGGGATTTAATTTACCAGAATTATTTTTTTGGCATTGAGCCCCTGTAATTAGCATCTTAAATACGAGTGTTTTTGGTGATCTTTATGACAGTCAAAGCAAAACCTTCTGCCATTAATTCCTTGAGAATTGTTTAATAGGCAAGAACTAATTTTGCAACTAGATTTGAAAATGAAATGGGTTTGTTTAATGTGATGGGTGATAATGGCCTCCTTGCGTGCAAGTTGGTCTCATTTCTGTGAGATGCAAGGGTTTAACATTCACTCTGAAAGCTTTGGGGAAGAACTTGGGCAGAAGGAGGAAAGGGTTTGGTTTTTTATTTTCTTCCAAGTGTTTTGTGTCCAAGTGGGATGTTTTGTTCAAACACAATCGTATTGGGTTAATCACCACGTGACTTGAGTGCTTAGATGTCAAAAGTCAGGTGTGTTCCAGGTTACAGGTATGAGCTCAGATGTCAGCTGGTCTCCTTTCAGGCAGGTTTGAAGCAGGGGATGAGGCTACCAATGAACAGAGCATTTTGTTGGCTTATTAATCAAGTTTATCTTTTCAGTTTCTTTCATTCAAATTAAAAGCAAATTACACATGAATCTGTCTTCTCAGAAGGGGTTTTCCTCACTAAATATTTAGCCAAAGATGGAAATCATTCAGTTATCCCATCTGCATCCCTGCTGCCCACTTCAGATGCACTCAGCAGTTTCTTTTTGTCCTTTGGAGTTTACCAGCTGTGTGCTCTTGGCTACTAAGAGCTGGAAACTGTTATTCTGGTGGTGACTAATAGCAACTAGATAATCTATTTTCCCTTCCTCTAACAGTTAATAGAAGATGAGAGGCTGACGGGGTTATCCAAGTGAGAAGTCCAGGTTTTCCATTCATTTCCTCTGGGTAAATTGTACTTTGTGTTATGCAGGTGCACCTGAGTGTCCAGCAGTTGCAGGTCACAATCCTCACCTTGCCACTCTGAATTTGCCTAAAAGGAAGAAGAGCTTGCTGGCACACTTGGCATGGTGGAAAGAATTATCCATTGCTGAGGGGGGCTGTCAGCACAGCATCTCAAGAACAGGAGTTTGTAACTCTGACCAGAATAAACTGCTTTTCCAGTTTTTCCCCACTGAGACCCTTAGCTGTGTGTCCCTTACAAACTGGGAGGTCTCTGAGTGACTCCCCTGGTTGTGAGTGAGGTGTTTGTGCAGGTTGGAGCAGGGCTGTGAGTACCCAAGTGGTGTGAGCAGAGGCCTCGAGTGCTCCTCCATCCTGTTCCTTTTCTCTGCTGCTTCTTGTCTTCCCCGAGCTAAGCTGTGTTTATTTTCAGCTCTTTGGAGGGTACCAGCAGGGCACAATGAGATGCTCTCTCTCTCTCTTCCAGACTTTCCTCCCTCTTAAGCTAATTTTCCTTTTATTGGAGTAATTAGGAAAGGGCTTTGATCACAAATTCAGTCTTGCTCCGAGTTCAGAAACAAAGTAAGTTGTGCTTGGATCGTGGGGATTCGTGTGCATCCCTCAGATATAAATGGTAAACAGTGCTTCTTTAGCACATCTCTCACAGGCATGTGAGAACTGACTGGCAAGCCCTTACTCTGAGACTGCAGTGATTTCATTAACCAGAAGTGTAATTACATTATGAGAAGAAACA
Source organism: Myiozetetes cayanensis (assembly GCF_022539395.1). Taxonomy (NCBI): domain Eukaryota; kingdom Metazoa; phylum Chordata; class Aves; order Passeriformes; family Tyrannidae; genus Myiozetetes; species Myiozetetes cayanensis. The sequence continues at coordinate 15,633,465 of NW_026087270.1, read as the reverse complement.
GCGGTCTCTGATTTCATGACCTCCTCTGTTTTCTCCCCAGTGTGCCATAATCTAGATAAGTCTAGGTTTAGGTTTGGGTTATTTATATATTTAAAAACAATGTGATCTCTTGCAGCCGTGAATTGGGTATGTTGAAGAAAATTAATCAAGATAACTCACGAGTTTGATGTTTGTGCTGCTTTCAAATTGAATCTTTTAATTTTTTTTTTTTTTTCATTTTACTACACCTTTTAGCTATGATTTCTGTCACAATTACTGGCAGGAGAATTAACAAGAACAATAGATGAGAAAAGAATTACACTTTCTATTGTTATGAGAGAGAATTGATTAGTTGTAGTTAATTGGTGTGGTTTTTTGAGTTGTAACTACACTACCCTGTGGTGCTACACACAAGACTATCACCAATGACTGTCAGGGCTCTGTGGGATATTGATGGAATGTATTGCAGACACTCTCCTTTCCTTTAACAGCTTTGAAATTTTCTATTCCCTTTCAATAGAATGACATGAAATACATAAGTATTTACTTTTTTACGAAATCCTTGCCTTTTGTAAACGAATGATATTTAAAATATGATTTCCCTAGCTTCTATTGGAAGTGTATAATGTTAGCATTTGCATAGGCATCCAAGAGGTGTCCAACTGTGTGAATTAGATTGGACATCAATCTGATGTAATTACTGTTGCCTCAACAGAAGATTTTTTTCATACCAAATTTGGCTTAGATTTTGAAAAGAGCAGGTCATCTATAATTGATATTAGAGGCTGTGGGAATTATGCTTAATTGTGAAATGTTCAGTAACTATTCTTGAAAGCCGCAAAGTACGTTTTGGGTTGCTGTGGGCCAAATTCTAACACCATTATCATGCAGAATGACTCTTCTGCCTGAGTGCTGCTGCCTAAAATTGAGGTTCTGTCCGAGATAACCTCAATTATTTTCGTAAATGTGTTTGTCAATATATATATCAGTGCAAGAAGATCTTAAGTTGCTTAATTTAAAAATATGTAGGTAACTATAGGATTTAAAATATTTGAGTTTATATTCATCTTAAAGATCTCATGGAAAAAAATCCTGTTTACATTCTAGAGAATTAGAAATCAGAGGCAAGAGCGTGCAGGAGTTTCCAGTCCCTATTAATTATTGATGAAGAGTACTGAGCAAATACCAAAGCCAAAAAAGAAAAAAAAAAAAGTTTTGATGTGTTTGTCCCTAACCTGCAGCTGAACCTCCTGTGGTTGCAATTGCCTGACTCTTACAGACAAAGTTGGTTGGGGCAGTTCTTGGTTGGGGCATCTCCCATGAAGACCTAAGCATGTGTTGCTTGTTGCTAAAGTGATTTTACTCAATGAAGTCTGAGGTTTTATAACCAGGATTTTGGCTTTCTGCATTGGTTATTTCTCATCTGTTTTTGAGAGCAGGGTTACCTGCTCTACGTTCCAACCAAGGTCTTATTTTGGTTTATTGAATGTACCCTGGGATTTTTTTTAAGCTGAATTTTTCAACAGGAGTAGATACTCTTGATTTTCAAAAGTCTGAGTTCATTATGTTATTGAAACCTTTTTAACATCTGTTTACTTCTGCTCGTTATTAGAGTACTGCATTTGAGATAACAACTGGCTTGAAAAAGAGAGTTCTGGGCTCCAGTCTGCCAGGAAGAAGCAGTTTGTTCAGGACAGGCTTTATGTTTGTTCGATGAAGAATGGGACCATTCTTGGTAGACTGGTTTTTTAATTGATTGAAAATACAGATATTTTGTGTCTATTTATATTTCAAATCTTTATTAAGAAAGCACATGCCTGCCTGTAGCTCTCAGGATTCAGTAACCTGTTAAAAATAATTTTTGTTTCGTCTCCAAAGCAGTGCATTGACATGCAAGTGTGAACTGAAGTGTGTGCACCAATGCTGTGTCTGCACCATGGTAATGAAGATGAAATGACTGTAATGATGACCTTTCTGTGCCTTTTTCTGTACCATGCCCTTCTCTTTAACTGAACACCTTTCAAATGAACATGTTCTGAACTCTTGAACTGTTCATTCTGTTCACTGAGCTTATTGCTCAATCTGCAGTTTATCATTATGTGTCTCCAAAGACTTTGTGTTTCCTTATATTTGACATCTAGATGGAATTTTTCATAACCCTTTACTAGTCATAAATTGGATTGTTAGGGGATTAAGTTAATCTTGTTTCTTTATAGTAGCCTCAGATTTTTTGAAGCCCTAATTTAGAGAGGTTTCTTTATTTGTTACTCTCCAATCTGCAAGAATGGAAAAACCTTTATGCCATAAGATTCTGTATTGCTGGAATTATTTATTTCTGCTCATTTTGAAGCGAATTGTACCTGAGAGGTACACTTGAAAAGTTGTTTTGTCATGTTTTTCTCATATTACTATTTCTTCTCTTCTATCTAAATAGCAACTTCTGAAAATGACCCAAAGCAGTGCATCATCAGATAAGCAGCGTGTCAGTGCACAGACCTCAGTAGAATGTGTATTTTTTCTTGTTCCACTGGGAAGGGAAATAGGAAAAAATGACTTACCTCTTGCAGAAAATTGTTATGGTGTGTTAGTCATACCTTAGATTTTGCTTTCTCTATTAGAAGGTACTCCTAGCAATTTATGTACTTTTTATTAACCAATTAACAGCTCATATTAAAAATGAAACTAGGGTGACAAAACCCCACATATTTTTAAGAGTGTTTTGGAGCTTTTTGTTGTCTGGTAGTAATGCAGCAGGTAATATTTTTCAATTTAATTACTTTGAAGAAGTTTTTTAAAGACATTTTTAAAATGTTCTGTAATATAAACTCTGTGATAAATTCAAACAATAGAAAATAATTTCTGATTTCCTGAGAGCTATTAGTATTATAGAACACTGCTCTGTATTAAGATAGTGGTGCCAAAATCCTCAAAATAGTAAGATGATGCATATCACTCAGATCAGTCATTAAAGCCAGTTTATAATATACAGAAAGCATAATACTTGAGGCATAGGTTAAGGCTAAAACTTTAATATTACTTATATATAATACTTGTATTTAAGCAACACGCATTTATTTCTCTAACAAATAAACCTTTTTAGCCTTCTTTATCCAAAAGGCTGAGAATTGTCAGGCTGGTTGTAAAAGATGAAAAATCTTGAGTTGTTCCTTGACCTTTTTTATGATCCCTCCATCCCTAAACTCCATCAATGACTTGAACTCTGACACTGAGAATGGCGAGATGTAATCCTTCATCTCAATGTCATAAACCCACACATTCTACTCTGGACATTTCAAACTTTTATTTTTTCATTCAAATGCAGTTTCATGTCAGCTGGTATCACCCATAAAGGGTGAGGCTCTCAGAGGCTCTTAGGTTTTTCTTATTCCATCTCTAGTGAAATCTTTGGAAAAACTTTAATGCTATTTGACCGTTTTTCTGTTTATTTTCTCCTGGTTTGTTCCTTTTATTCATCGAGTGATTGCTTCAGTGCCACCCAAACCAACCCCCAAAACTTTTAAATATAATTTTCAAAACTTCACATAATGAAAATTATAATTGTCATAATATATTTATGCAAATGTACCTATGTGTAGTTATTAGAGACAATGGCAGGGCATAGGATTGCTTTAGGAAATCAGCACTGGCAACTGGGAAAGGAGGGACATGAGGCAGAGAACAGATGAGTCTGACCAGGTGAGGATAAGAAAGTGTCCCATGATTATCAGAAGCCATTTCAGCCTTTGTTCTAGGCCAGCAGAGGAAGGGTGTGGGCTGAAGGCTGTGGCACTTTGTGCTTTGTCTCCCTGCCTATTTGATGCTCTGTTAAGGTAGAGAAAGATATTACTCGCTGATATGTTAGATACTTCATTTTTAAATGATCATAAATTTTTGCTGGCACTTAATAAGAATAGGTTTACAGTGCAGAGGAAAAGTGAATATACCGAATCAGGAGAACACTTAGGGAACAGGAGACATTATTTTACAAAGAAAGTCTGAAAAGAGTAGGATTGTGTATCTGGGGCCAAGCATTTAGTAAATTAATAAATAAATAAATATAATGATAACAAAAATAATGCGAAAAATCTATAAATAATCCTTTTGAAAAATAGTCCTTTAGCTGAGTACTGCTTCCAGAACTAGCCATTTTCAGAGAAAATCTTTATTTCACAGTACAACACTGACTGGTTAAATCCTTATGAGTCCTGTCCATCTCTGGTTTTGCCTGTTTACACCAGGGGCAAATGATATGTTTATTTTGGAAATATAAACTTGTTAATTGTCTTACTGCACTTTTCCATCAGCCCAGCTGATGATAGCGTTTCAGGACTGTATTTCTCAAAATTTAGGCTTTGAAGACACTTGTGTTTCAGTTCTAAATCCTGTAGAGACTTCTCATATTACTAATATGAAACTAACTGGCATTCACTGTTTCCAAAGCAGTTTACCGCTGTGACATTAATTTACAGTACCGAGCGCTGTGGAAACTTTCATCAAACTAAGAAGTTAGTTTTGATTTGTTACAGCACACAGTGGGTGTTCATGGCATATGTTTTTATTTAATCCTTCAAAGAGTTTTCAGGAAATAGCAGCTAGCATGTGATGAAATAATATCAAGAGACATTACCAGCATTTTAACATTATACGGATCATTGTGCTCCGTACATTTTGGAATTACGCTACGTTGTATTTGTGGTTTCACTTTGTTCTTCCAAGCCACATTCTGCTTGGTCTTGTGAAACAACACATGGCTGGAACGAAGCACAGTGGAGCTAGTAAGAGCCCTGTCTTAACTTGCAAATGATTAAGCAACTCCCTCAAAAATGTTTCGGGTTTAGAGCAAAGGCGGAGTTCGAGGAAGTTGGAAAGAGCATGAAGGAAATGGCTCTCCTTTAGTCAGGAATGCACCAGTTCTGCCATGCACGTTCTGCCTCATAGCAAAGAGTTGCTCCCTTGGTATTTTGTGATTTCATTTGTGACTTCTCATTAGACTGTGGTGTGTCTTGTTAATGTCTTGTAAAAAAGGAAGGAAATATAGTGTGGAAAGACTATATGTGACAATTACATGGACTATCTCCCTCTCTTCAGATTCCCTTGTAGAAGGTTCAGAATTAGAATAAGGAAAAGGTTATCAGTAAACAGTTTTAAAGGTTTTTTCCCCTGTATTCTACCCCAAAACCCTTTGATAGTGCCACCCTCTAGCTTGTTCTCAAAACTCCTCTGAGTGAGAGAATTACTGGTGCCTGCTGTGGGATCTGTGATGATGATTTATTCCATGTATTTTTAGAAATTTAACTGAGGTGCCTTGGTAAAGGTCTTCCTCTGTGGTTATTTAAAGACAATTGAGCACATCTGAGATTCATGTGCTTTAGTTAAATGTGTGAAAGAAAGTGGACTGAGTATGGACTACTTCCTGGACTATATAGTACCAGAGATCTTGGGATGTGATTTCTACACTCTCTTCCTGACCACTTGTCATTCCTTCATTTTCTTCATTGCTGGGGCTGGCTGGTGTGACATTCTTGGTTTCTTGGTTTCAATGGCAAAAAAGAAAAAAGTTCATTACATACATGGAGTTTTTTCCTCCAAACCAAGATTTTCAAACATCTAGTGCAGCTTCTGTGGTTTTGTGCTTTGTTTTTTTTTTTTAAATTTAATATCTCATATGTTCCCTACATGAGTTGAGTAAGTGGGTAGGCTCATCTACATACCCAGTAGAAGTATTCACAGACTTTATCAACAGTTGACTCAGTGAACAAAGGCAGACTTTCCTTGGAACAATATATGGGCAATTAGTAACCTGGAAAATGCACCTCTGGATGACTGTGCTAAGAGACTGAGTGTCTGTAGTTGTTACAGGTGTAGGAAGCTCTTAGAGCTCAGGTGGCACTAGACCGAAAATTACTTCAAGGTAATCTGTAAAATAAATTGTATTTTAGTGTTTCATGCCTTACATACACTGAGATGCTTAAAGTGTGCTTTGGATCATATAATCTCTATTACTTTTACCCAGTGTATGACATTGATTTGCTAACAAGATGGGCAACAGGGTAAATGCATGTGCTGTTTCCTTTCAAGATTTATTTTGATTTTAGGAAGAAATTTTTTTTTTTTTTAATGGTGAACTGGTAGCTGAGGTGTTTGAAGCTTCCTTGTACTTAAAAACCAACCAAACAAAAGAGAAAAAAGAGACTGAGAAAACGATGTAGAGAGGGGGAAAAGGTGTACAGTGTGAATAGGAGTAGCTATCTGAAATTCTATGGTCAGAGTTAAGCAGCAGGTCAGAGTAGATGGCCACAGAGAGCCTCTTTTGGCCTTGACAACAATAAATTCTTGAAGCACTGCAGCCTTCCCAGCACTGCAATTCCACTGTGAGCCGAAGAGGTGAAAGGGTAAAGCCTCCATGCCCATTCCCTGCCTCCCCAACAGCCTGAGCCTGCCTGGTTCCTGTGATGTGAAAAGCTGCCTGGTTGGAGCTGAACTGAGACTGTAACTCAAGGTAAAGCAGCAGCAAAATTACATCTGCTGTGTGGTGATCACTTCTGGTCGCTGGCCACTCCTGGTGTATTCAAGCTAATAACAAGGAAGGGAGTTCTGTGTCCCAGGGCTGGTCCCATGAGCGGTTTCCTTCATGATGCTGATGGTGAATAATGTATTTAGGCAGACTTTTCAGCATTTTACTTCTCCTTACAGTAGTCTGTTGTGTTTCCAGTTACTGAAAATGTCATCCTGCTACAGGTGGATTCTTACCATCTCTGTTGTTTCTTTCTGTTTTCCTGGTTATGCCGAAAAATCAGACATCAGCTTAGTCCTGTGCTGTTACTCCTTTCAAGGAAAAGATCTTCACTTTCACTCCTGCATATCCTGCCAGTCATTCTGTCACATTTTCTGCTTTGCTGATATTCAACCTGTGCTTAAAACAGTTTGGGCAGAAGGACTTTTTTCGGAGGGAAGAGTTTTGCTCTTTTAAACATCTCACTCCCATATGTGAAATTGTATATAGCAGCAAGATCATATCTTGACAGTCTGAAATATTAACTTGCTGGAAGCTGCAGGAATGATGCTTTTAATGCCATCCAGAGATGCTGCTCCCAAAAGAGAAATCCCTTACTCGAATTTTAACAGTTTTCTGCCACTTGGTGCCACAGAAGTTGGGAAAAATAAGCAGAGGTTAGAACTTGGGACCCCATGAACAGTTTCTGATGTGTTCAAGCAGTGATGAGGAGGCTGCTGGCTTGACCTTAGTGCTGAGAATAGCAAATAAAAGTAAAGATTAAAGACATTGTTCAGGAGAAAGCAGGTGTTTGACTGGTTGGTTCTAGGGTTGTAGTTCTTTCTCCAGCTCAAAAACAAAACCTGTTTGGTTTGTCTTTCATGGGACAGGTGAGGTTACTGTGACAGTCTGTCAGCTTGGTCTATAACACTTTTTTTTTTTTCCAACCAAATTATTTTGTGTAATAACTATAATGTTAATGGAACTATACGTTATGGTTGAGTTAAGATTTGTCAGTTTGAAAATAAACGTCTTGGTTTCATTTCGACATTTGCCTCTCAGCATCAGTCCGTTAACCTGTCACACACTATAATTTCATTAAAACCATCATTTAATTGTAAGTTAATGTACAGCTATCTTTTATAGAAGAGCTTTACGTACTGCCTGAATAATTTCAATACAAATTTTCAACTGATATGACTGAAATAAAAGGAAACACTAAATGCCCTCCAACCCCTTGTTTTATGAATTCAGGACTGAGAAATAAGACACAGCACCCACATTAACTGTGTCACTATAACAAAGAGACAGTTTTCCAAATTGTAATAGAAGGAGAGAATAATGATTTAAGTGTATATGTGTTATGTCTTTGTCTCTCATACCTGCAGTATTGAGATGAGCTTCACACGTAATTCGGAAAAGTTTCCATTATTAAAAGAAGGACAATGCAGTCAGTGTAAGCTCTATAAAACTAAAGAAAGAATTAAAATCTACATGCTAACAACTCTAGTGCCAGTCACAAATAGACTTGTGCTTCGCATGTGAAATATATGGAGCTTATTTCAAAATAAATTCTGGGTAACATTCAACCTGATTGAAACTTTGGGAGCTGTGTTAATGTATTTGTTCAACTGGCACTCAAAAGCTTTTAAACAGAATATCACTTTTTTATATTATTCATGATAATGTAATTCCTGCCTTTAATCTCTTCAGGGTTTCACATTAAGTCATGATACGCAGTTCAGGGAAATTTGGATCATCCATTAATCATGGTATCTGTACTTTTGTGTGCCTGCTTTTGTCCATCTCTTAAATCAGGTCACTTGGCAGCAGCAGAGATCTGGGGATAGTCCAAGATGTTTGACTGAAGGGGCCTTATTTGTTAAACTTGTTTCTTACTACAGTATATGTGGATTTGTATAATGTGTGGCATGCTGAAAAGAAAGTGATAGAAATATTAGCATAATCATTAAATATGATCCTCTTAGTGTTTCCACTGGAAACATAGGGATGGATAAGTATATTAAATGATGACATATGTTTAGCAGAATAATTAGCCACAAACACCTGGGCTAATACAAGAAAAAAATGAGACAAAGTGATATAGTCAAGTACTCCCTTGTAATTAAACATTTTCTACCAGCCTACATACACCAAAGGGCTAAATTAGGGTTACATAACCAATCTAAATTTGGTATTTTCTAGAATTTAAGGAGCTTTATTTTATTCTTTTATTATTTTAATATTCAATGGATGGTAGGAAGGTGGGGGGAAGGATTGAAAACCTTACAGAGTTATTAGTTGTTGTTGGATTCTTTCCTTTGAAGTACTGACACTGTCTTTTGAACTGAACTAGTCACTTCTGACTGTAACAATGGGTTGGTTTTTTTTTCCCTCCACAATCCACCAAAAATTGATTAGTGACATATTGAAATTAATCTTTAAAATATTTGTGAGATAGCAACAGTGTGGAAACTGAATTGTGTATTCTATTCAGTATTTTAAATAGTAATGTTCCCTACCATGTTTTACTCCTTCTTCCCAAAAAGTCTGATTTCTCTTTTTCCTAGACCTTCTCTGACCTTTCCTTCTTTTGTCCTGTCTTCTCTCAGCTCCTTCTTTCTGTCTTCCCCATTCTAAGTTACCTCTTTTGTCTTCTGTCTCCAAATTTTTATTCTGATTTTCTTTTACTCTGCTTTTTTTTTTTCCTTTTCTTTTTGGTTTAGCCACAGCTCTAATTTCCTGCATTTAATATTAGAGTAGTGGGAGCAAGTTCCTGGCTTTCCCACACTGGCTGTGCAGTTACTTCAGCAAACTGCATCTTGAAAGTAGCTGCATGGTCTGGTCCTGCAATGCTGGGATGGAATTGGTGACTTATGAGGTCCTTTTCAGCCTTAGGGGCTTGGAGATTTCTCAGCAAACACTTGAAAGAATGTTTGAGACTTCTGAAAATAATGTATTTTTCCCTTGTTGGCTTTTTGGATATTGTGAAAGCACATTTGCTGAACTTTCCCATGTAAGTTGTGCCCCACACGGACGTCTGTAACAGGAAACCTCAGTGAGAACAATTAGAGCTTGCAGAAGTTATGAGCAAATGTACCAAAGCCTTGAAAAGGGAAGTGCCAGACACCCTGAACTAGAGACTGTGTCACCATCATCACCATACCTAACAACTCTTAATTTTAAGAGATGGATAAAAATTATGCTATTGAGTCTTGGGTCCTGGAAATCCATTTATGACTGTTCTGGGTGACCAACTGTGAAAACACTTGTGCATATACCATGTTATTTTTCTGAGAGAATAGTTGGAGCTAAAGATACATTTTTAAAAGCTGAAGAGAAATAATCAGTTTTCATTTCTATGTTCAGGCTTGTAACTCAAACAATATGTGGTGTTTCAGCAGTCAGGTTTCTAATTGAATCAAATTTCTAATGTCTGGGCTCAGTATATGCTGTTGAGAACAAAAAATTATTTGAAGTGTAAGCATCTATTATAGTCCACGATCTTTATGCACTGAAACAGACCTAATGGCTGAATTGTTCCATTCTCTCTGATATCAAAAGAAAAATGTGCTTTTAACCATGATTTTAGTGAAAGCAGATGAGGCTGTGGAGGCACGATGGGAATGATTATGAAGGAGACTGAGACCCCTATTTATTGAGGTAACAAAGCTGTATGTAAATTTTGCTTTTCATTAAAGCAGAATTAGTTTAACCCCAGTTGTACAAAGGTTACTGTTTTCTACTATTTAGACAAACAACTTCCTACTGTAAATTATGTTATGATTTATATGAATATACCCACTGCCATAAAGGTTCCCCTTCAGAAAACATATCTTCCACTCAATCATAATAGATAAGAAATTCTAAAGCAGTTGTAAATACTTTTCTATGACTATACTTAGATTTTGATCAAGTTTATTATTTCAGAAATTCACACCAAATATTCACTAGTAGTCAAACGAGGAAACTAACTCATCTGCTTGGGTTTTATACCTCTAATAAGTAACCACAAAAGCAACTGGTAGGCCTTGTATTCCAGGAACACAGTGCACCTGCTGGTGGTGGGTAATGAGTGTAATTTATAATGACAGCACATACAATTATTGCACTTGTGTTTGCATTTACATACTGAACACAGGCAGTCACATTTTGCTGTTTGCCCAAGCCCAGTAACTCTGGGCACTGGGTGTTTCAGAAAATAGGTTTCAGAGCCAGAAGCAAGTTCATCCCAAATATGCATGTGAAGCCTCTCCATTTATTTTGCATTAGTGACTACTGCCCTTAAACAAGTGAACTGGACAATTGTGTGTGAATAAATTGCTTTTATTTGGACATGAGGCCACATATATGTATCTTTTCCTTGTGCTTACGTTTCTGTTGGACGAATTTAAACTGTAAAAAATCTGATGACATTAGCAAAGAAGACAGAACTGATCTTCTCAGTAGTGTCTAATGACAGGACAAGTAGAAATGGATGCAAAATGAAACACAAAATTTCACTCCAACATTAAACCCAACTTTTTTACTTTGAGGGTAGCAAAGCATCGGAACAGGTTGTCTGGGCAGGTTGTGGTTCCCTACCCTTTGAGTTATTCAGAACCAAACTGGACGTAGTCCTGAGCAACCTGCTCCAGTGAGCCCGTGGTGAACACTGTGGACTAGATGATTTCCAGTGGTCTCTTTCAACCTCAGCTGTTCTGTGGCTCTGTGAAATTCAGAAAGTTGTATGTGTGTGTGTATATATATATATATAAAAACCACTGAGAACCATTTTACATACAGTATCACAGTGCTGCCTATTGTAACACCAATAATAGGTTGACTTCAATTGTTCCTTGGGATTGTTTTCGTAAGGATGCTGCACCTACACCAAATCAATGAAATTATGAAATATTCTTGCTTCTCAGTTAGCCTCTTAGCATAGTTATTGCTTGTTTGCAGGCAGTTTAGTACAGTCATCATCAAACCTGCCCAAGTCCTGCAATCTTTCTAAAAGCATTCACATTTTTATTGGGGGCAACTGACAGTGAATCAGCAATGAGACACATCTCCTGGGAGAGCAGGGTAAGTGCCTGGAAGAAACTCAACTTCACTAAAGAGAAGGGCAGACTTCAACAAGCAAAGATTTGTTTTTATTATTAAATATGTATTGAATTTATCTGAGCCTTAAAAGAACATTTCTCATGTTTCAATTTGGTCACAATTAATTGAGGTATCTGCAGTGAAAACTGTTGCTATTGCATTTAAAATACCCATCTATTTTAGATAATCTGGGGTTAGCTAAAGGCTAAATTTACAGATATTCTCTGTGACCTTGGTCAAGTCAGTTTTCCCATGATACAATTATGGTGGTATTTACTTAAGTTCTGTGAGTGTTGTTAAGAACAGTTCAGAGCTGCTTAATGAACCTCAGGTCCTACATTTATCTTGAGCGTTCCAGAAGGTTCATAAACAGGCCAACAAGTTCCATCTTGTATCCGAGAGAATTTAGGATGTGGAAAACTAGATAAATGTGATCTATTTCTTCCCTTGGATGCTTCTTTTTCTTTGAGATCTTGTGGAACTTTCCTAGTTGGTTGTTTTTGAAAGGTTGAACTTAAACTACTTTGTCAGGACTTGCCATCTCCGTGCTAAACTTCCACACTCCGTGCTCCTGTTTTTCACATTTAAAGAGGAATGCTCATCTTTGTTATATTTCTTAAATCTGGAAAAGGGAGTTTGTTGGAGCTTCCTCTTTTCTACAATATACAGATGTATCTTGCAAGAACACGTGGATTTGTCCTTTGTTTTCTTGGCACAATCCTTATGGAATGCTGAATTTTAGAAAGTGGTTTTCGATGGCATCACCAAATGTCATTGTGCTGTAGGAAAGATGATGTATGTGAACATTTGCTGCTGCATGGGATTTCTTAGGCTGGCATTGAGCCAGTTGTTTTACTAAGTTGTAAATATTATTTTCAAAAAACCAGCAAGATTTCCTTGTGGCATTTCAGAGTAATGGTGCAGCTTAACATATTTGTGTTTATAATTTGACAAGCCTGAAAACATTAAACATTAGAGTTATTAAATAAGAGAGGAGACATTTGGAGATGTTTTCATAATATTTTCTGACAGCATTATAATGAAGCCAAATCTAGAAGTATCTCAGAATCATAGATTTTTACTGCAGTGAAGAGTCAAGAGAAAGAAATATGGCATGGTTATTATTGACTACAATGCATAATAAAGAAATAAATTATGCTAAACTTTTTTTCTTTCTAAATGAAGCATATGTTATGATGACATGTTACTGAAACATGAAAAAAGGTGGTGATGGAAATAATGCCAATAATTCTGTTCTTCACTACATTATATGAAGTAACATTTAATTCTATTTAACTTTTCATGTTATTTACAACAGGATATTTGTTACCTTGAAGCAGTTTGTTTATGAAGTACAGAGAACTGCAATGGTAAAAAAAAAACCAACAAAAAAAATTTGTTCAGTAACACAACTCCATGAGCCAGAGGTCCAGCCAAACCACGGCTATTAATCATCACCGTCCATTATTTACAGAGGATTCATTCATTGTTCCATAAAGGTATCTAGAGGGTCAATTAGAGACAACATACAGGATTTTTCAAAGACACAAGAGGGTCAATTAGGCCCTTCTTGTAATTTTCTGCTTTAACAGCAAATGCCAGCCTATCCTGCAACAGATACAGTGGAGGTTAGAATTAAATAGTGAGGATTTTTTTTAAAGCTGTTACTTTGCAGCTGGTATGAATTTGAGTCTTGTCAGTCCTTGATCAAAACAAAAGAGAAAAATTATCTCTACAGTTGATGAGAAGCACAGATTTGGTTTTGAGTCACAGAACTGCAAGTGCCCAGGAAATCTCTGAGTTAAAATGATCTGTACTTATCATGGAAGCGAATCATTTCTCTGAAAGCACAACTGGACAAAAATAATATTGCTAAATACTACTGTTTAAAATTTTAAAAACATTTTGATGCAGAATACTGTTTGTAATTATTTTGGCATCAACTGCTCTCTTAAAGCTCAAAATAAATAATAGATATGAGATCTTAATATAAACAACTTCAGTGGCATTCATTAGTGCATAGGCAGTTCTTGCAGACTAGAAATAATACTAATATGTATAAACATATGTTTAAATACACAGACATATATATGTACACACACCTCAAAATTCCAAACTAGCAGGAATTTTGGTAAAATCACTTCACTAGCTTATTCTTTAGCTGAGGACAGAACATGTTCTTTGACAGATTTAAGGCCCCCATGAACATATGCAGCATATTGAAGTTATTTGTCTTTTTCTATTTTTGTGAGAAATGGTTGCAGGTATTTGGGATGCTCTTCTATATAGGTCTGAAAATCTGGGGATATTTTTCTTCTCTAAATTTTCATTTGATTACACTACTCCTGTTTTTAATGCTGCTTAACTCTGTTTTAACTGAAAGCAACTCTACTACTATGGTGTGTTGGTCTTGTAAAGATGTTTATCTTTACAAATGGGGTTTTTGGAATGTCTGGGTATCTGATGGGCTCCTGTGAGAGTAAATCTCTGAGTGTGCTACATCAGTTTGATCCTCATCGTCCTCTGAAACCCCCTATTCTCTGTAGGGTTTCAGCAGAGAGTTCTAACTAATGACTCAGGGCCAAATTCTGCCCTTAGATGCAGTCGTGTAATTCTGACTGATTCCAGAGGGAGTTCCATGAGCATATCAGAGAACACAATTTCGTTCTTAGTGTGTGAAATTATAGCACAAATGGACAAAAGAACCTCATGCACATTCATCTTAGTGACCCCAAGCACTCAGGAACGTGATACCAATCCACCTGCTTTTCTCTTTGCTGAGTTTGTGCTGGTTCTTGTAGAACACCCTAATTCTTCAGCTGTCGCTTGAGTCCACATTTTTTATATTATTCTGTCTTCAGAAGTTTGCTATTATGGTGCTTCAGTGAAATTAGTGACATTGAAACGAGTGTTTCTTTAAGTAGCATTAGTAACAGACACTTGCAAAGGCTGGTTTTTTTTTTTTCTTTCCCTGGGAAATGATGGTACATGAACAGTCTTGTTCATATTCCGTAGGGAATTAGTTTGCAAAGACAGAAGACAAAGATAGATGTGCCAGTGCAAGTCTGTGAAGTGGTTTAATACATACAGATACACAGAGAGAAGAGAGGTGGGCTTGCATCACGCTCTTCCTCTGTGAAAATATGATGTGATGAAGCACTTTTGCCTACATGTGAGCAGAGCAGGTACCTCCTCCTCGTATCAGTCTGTCTCTCGTTCTGCTCTCAGGTTTTACTTTCAGCACTGTCCCTCTCGGATTCTTTATGGTGCGAGAAATCAGTTATTAATTCATTTGTAACAGGTTTAATTCCTGTTTCTTATTTTTTAACTAAACCCTTCCACATTGAAGGTTGTGACAACTTTACTATTCTGTTTTCAGGAGTAGAACTAGTATTGTTCTGCAGACATAAAATTGTCAGAGCTAACTCAGCTTTAATGAGCTTTTACATGTTGGCTACTGAAATAAAGTGTGAGATTCTTAGATGGGCACCACATTTGCTTGTCATCCACGGTTTATACTCAGGATCATGTACGGAAAATCTTCCATTTTTTGCATTTTCGTTGTAGGAATTTGTGTCCTGTCTGAAAAGTGTGGACTGGAGGTTTTGTATTTCTTGAACTGATTGTTTATTAGGCCTTTGCATATTTGTTTTGGATTTGTGATGTATCTGAGTGCTTACCCCTTCTGTCTCAATTCCTGGTAGATAAATCTATCTCCTAGAGCAGTGTTATAGAGGACTTAACATTCACAAAACAGGTGGTTTAGGCACTTTGTGTTTGCTTCCTGGTAACTCTATCCAGTGGGCCTGAGTATTTTTTTTTTGTGCTCTGATTAATACTGTTCTTCATCAAATTGGTTTAGATGTATCTGAGGAATACCAGACATCTTTGATGTTACACTGAATTGACCATCTCTAGTGTATGCCATATTTTTAATTTAGTAATTTTAATTTCCTGGCATGCTACCATTCATGTTCTGGGTTTCAAGCACCTGGCTTAGTCAAATCTTTTAAGTTCTGCTTCCATCTTAACTTTCTGCAAGTCATCTCAGTGCTGTAGCAAAAAACCCATCATTTATAACTCCCACAATGATTTTAGTATCCACTTTAGTTTTGGATTCTGCTCAAGACAGAACAGAATTTATATTGCAACTTGTGCAGCACTCCTCGTATAATGAATTGTGTTGTTTATAAAATTCCTGTTTTCAAATTGTGTGGTAAGTCTCCAGAAAGCTCATCACTTACCCAGAGTTATTTCTGAAGCTATTTGTGGAATCACCATGATTGTCTGGGGAAATCTAATTTATAATTTTGAACATATAATTTATACATCACTCTGCCAAAGCTTTCTTTAAAATCTGTTTTGTGATCTGAATTGGAATGATTGGTGATATTAATTTTGCTTTTTTAACCTGAAACTGTAGTTGAACACATAATCCACAGTGATTTATTTTTACATAATCTTCCATTTTCCTATTTGTGTAATATCTGCAGGCAGATAGTCATTTTCTCAAGCTGATTCATTAATTATATTTATTGGATGGATGTCCTTTGTTATTGTTTTGTAACTTATGTATTGATCTCTATTACATGAAATTCTCAGTCTTTGCCGTTCACTTACAGTTGGATAGAAAAGTCACATGAATGTCTGAATTCAGGCATGAGGGTTTGCACATGGCAACTGCCCTCAAGGAACACTTGGGTATCTCTAATAACTTGCACAATTATAAAGTTTTTTAACTTCTGTATGACTGTCCCCAGGGCATTGTTTTTGGGGAATATATTGGTATTTTTCTTTATTAGTTGCCAAATTCAAAAATAAAGAATCAGTGTGTGGCACTGGTAGATTGGTGCAGGCAGATGAGTAGCAGCTCATCATAGTCAGTCTAAACTAAAGGTGAGTTGGGAGTAGAACTTGTGTCATATTTTGTGCCTATTTGGACTCTTTGTAGAACAGGGATCATAATGTTTATTCTTATTTCATTCACAAAGGAAAGCACCTGGAATAAAAGAACTGTCATTCTTTAGAGTAATTTCCAATGAAAATAGGGAAGGTACAGAGAAATGTGTCATTCCTGGTTCCTTGCTGTGACATCCATGGTTGTGTTCAGCACTGCTGTCTGTTTTCTGATTCAATATGTCATAACTCAGTTCTGAAGGAGACATAATGCAAACTGTGTTCTCTAACTACACCAACAAACAAAACTCTGAATACGTAAGTAAGGAAAAATATTAAAGTTTCTTGTGTTGAGTTGATTTTGTCCCTCTCAGGGCTTTTCACATTGTGTCATACCTGCAGGAAGGTGTTGGGCCCCTGTGCAGGCACATTTTGGCTGCCTGTGTTGTTGTTCCCGTTCCCCACAGTGTCCCTGTTCAAGGTATTTTATTTGCTTGCTCTGAGAGGGTAACATTGCAAAACTGAGCTAGAAATATGCAGATAAAAATAAAGAGGATAAAGATGTACCACTCAACTGTTGACCCTGCTAGAAAACTGAGGTTTTAACTGCTGTGTTAAAGCTTTGTATCCACTAAAGTGCCCTTCACCAACTCTCTGCACGTTGCTAAAATCCTTCACCAACACTTTTTTATGGTCAGATTCAGTCGGCTCTGATGTGAGCTGAGAAGCACCATATGCTCCAGGTAACCTCTCTAAAGCAGTTGCCAGTGGGACTACTTTTGTAACTGCTCACCAATGTGAGCAGAGGTTACACAATCTCACCCATGGTGAATAATAATGTCAAAGAGCCATTAACAGTGCGGAGTGACAAAGTGTGGAGAGATCCATCAGCTCATCCCGTGTTTAATGAAACAGAAATGAACATCGTATTGCCCTTGTTTTCTGTCAGATTTTCCAGGTCTCCACGAGGCTTATTAATCTTAAGGTGTAATGGAAAATGTGTTGCTATGTTACATACTACAGCAGCCTTTGTGCTGGCAGGATTGAAGGCATTATTAGTCTTTGTCTTATTTACATACTGTACTTGGGTGCGTGCTGCCGTCGCAGTGGAGAGGAGAGTTATAAAATGTTTGTGGATTTCTAAAGTGTGTACTAATGCACTGGGGGCCAGATGGCTCCATGGTAAGTCATTTTAACCTGAAGTAATGATCAGAAACCCTCTTTGGAGAAACACGGTCAACAAACACGGCAGGCCTTGGAAATTTACTGCTATGAGAATTTTAGTGCATCCCCAAAAAAATGTTTCCATGTTTCTGAAGGAGAGCTTTCAGGCTCTCAGGAATAAGAAGCAGGAAATGAATGGGTAAATGGTATTATTGTCAGATGCTGATTTCAATGAGTATATAATAAATTTGCAGTAATACTTTTGATTTTGAAATATAAGGACCAGTTTCAAATAAGCTCTGGCAAAAAACAATCTTGGGTTTGTATATGAAATCTAGTTATTGTCATTCTTTACTAGCTAGGATGAAAACCAAGAAAGCTGGTTTTCCTGTTAGGAAAAATCTTTGATTCCAGGGACAGAAAAATAAGCCAAGATCATAGAACTGGAGAATATCCTGAGCTGGGAGGGATCATGGAGCACAGCTCCTGGCCCTCTATGGGAAAATCCAACAATCCCACCATGTGCCTGAGAGCGTTGTCCAAACTCTCCTTGAGCTCTATCAGCCTTGGTGCTGTGACCATTTCCTGGGCAGCCTGTTCAGTGCCCAGCCACCCTCTGGGGGAAGAACCTTTTCCTGATATCCAACAAAGCTGGACGATGTGATGATACTGTCATTTAGGAGATGCCACTGCAGTGGGATTCTTGTGCCTAATTTTCAGCGTGTGTCACTTACCAGGATCTTTGTACAGATTCAGCATCACTAGGGATGAGAAAGCAATGCAAGATGATGCTTCTGATAGAGGATCTATCACTTCTCTGAATAAGAAGCATCTTTTAATTTCGTTTGAAGAACTGGCAGCCCCATGACATTGAAGCTTTTTTGGCTCATGCAGCTTTGGAAATTTGCAAGATTGAACAGAAATATCATGTGTTTATTAGAAGCAGTAGAAATATTTGCCTTTGGCATATCCATTATGTAAGCAACGATTTTTCTCTCTTTTTTTTGCCTTTTATTTTATACAACAGGCTGTATTTATCAGCAAGGTATGTGTTGATACAAGTTTCAGAAAGAGTGAGCTGTGTGTAGACATCGCAGCAGCACTTCCCAAATTTTTCCAAAGGTGTTTAGGTTTGGTTGGAGCCTCCTTTAGGCCTCCCAACAGTGCAATCTGCAACCCCCTCTTCTTCCACTGCAGCGACAGGTGCCTGGAGTTCTGCACCTTTCTTTTAGCAGGCAGTACAATTATGAATAATTTGCATAACTTGTACACTTTGCCAGATTTTGAAAATTGCCGTGTTTGTAAAGGAGTTGCTGCCATTCACAGTGCCACGCTGATTAATCACAATTAGGGACAAAATACAGCTCTTCTATTAAGCTTCCAGCAAGCAGGAAAATTAGCACTTCCTGAAGTGGTGGGAGTAATTCCATTAGTGAGAATTACCACTGAAAATGTGGTATATCTGTGTCATTTTAGAAATAGTTCTCACACTTTTGGAAATGTTCTTATAGCTGCATGCAAGAGCATTGCTGCTACCTTTGCATACTGGCAGCATCCTGTTAGGAGCTAAGTACATTTTTTTCATATTATTTTCCTGATGTGGTTCCAGGTTAGATATATAAAATCACAGTTTAAGAGATATATAAACCTATCTTGCTGAAAGTCATTTATAGGGTTAAACCTCAGACTAGAAAATTGTCATTATAGAATTTCTGAGTTTGGGGACCTCTTTGCAGATCCCTTACCCTGTACTTACTCTGACTGAGGAGTGTTAATGGGAGTTTACAGGACAGTGCAGCACTTTTCTTTGCCAGTGGTGGAAGGAACTGATGGCAAGTGAATGAATATATTTTTCCAGCAAATGAATATCTTTAAAGAAAGATAGTACATTATTCTAGGATGGAAGGAACCACCATATTTTCAGTGACCCCAGAACTTTTCACTCATCAGATTTGGGTTGTCAGATAAATGCTCCCAGGTTACTGTCAGGACAAGGAATTACTTTCATTCTCAGTCACACTGACTGTTGTGTTATTCCCTACAAAGCAAATACAAAATGACATCCTAGCTGCTACCTCAAGTCCACAGTTTCTCTCTTGCAGCCTGCCTCTCCCAGAAAAGGCTCTAAATGGCTCTGCCAAAATAGTGCTTTAGCAATAGGACTGTGTTTTGCCCTCTTTTATCTTATAAGGAGTAACTACTAATTGAGAAATAAAGTAAGAGAATGACCCTGTTGGCTGGTGATTGTGGCTTTTACCTGGGAAGTGGGTCACTGGGGTTCAGTACCTGCTTCAGTGAGACTTTAATTACTTACAGAAAGTGGAATTATGTGGAGGAGAGGAGTGAGCAGCCCTCAGCCACTGCACAGCTATCACCAACGTGTTCCAATCCCCCCAGGCAGGGAAGGGAATTAAACCAGGTTACTCCCATATCACTAGTAAGACAGAATTGTGAATCTAACCTTGTTTTCCGCTGGTTTTCTATAAAAGAGCCAAACCCAGAATGTGTTGTTGTGAATTATGTAGTATTTTTTCCCTGAAAAATTAAACATTATCAGGGAAATTTATTTTTTCTTTCTAAAAAAGAAAAAGGTTCAGGGTTTTAAAGTAGTTGTTTTATTAGAACCAATATTTTATTTGGTTTTCTCATGTCAGCTAAAAGAAACTCAGTATACTTCGAATCTTGCCAAAGAATTTAGGTATAGGTAGTTTTTACTATAAAATCTATATTCTGTGCAACAGTAACACATTACATTACTTAAAATGTAAATTTATTTATAAATATGCACACATAGTATACATTTATATTATTTTAGATTTATGTAAAATATGTTGAAGTCTTGTTACAATAAATTCTATAAAATTACTGACAGATTTCTGTTGAACTGTGGCCAGATGCAGCAACCTCTGAGGAGTTTCCCTTTTCTTCATCATTATCTCTTTGCTGCCTAAGGTTAAAGAACTTGGGTTTCTCCCTTCTCTTAAAAAATAAACAAACCCAAACATTATCATAATTTGTTTGAAATAATGTGTGTAGGCTATCAATATGTGATATATTTCAGTACTCATAAAAGTAAGATTTCTAGATAAACACAGATAGAAATATTTTTAACCATGTAAAAAAAAATCAATTTTCATAAGGTTACATCTTTTTACTTCTCTGTATATACAAAAACTATATTAAAAGAGATTAAATTTTACTCTGCAGACTAAAATGCAAACAGAAAATTATTTTTCATTTTTCAGTGCAAGCAATAGATTATCATTTATTTATGAGACTTTTTTTAATCTAGAATATATGGAAATCTTTTCTTGAAGCACAATGTAATATTGAATTGGGAATGTTGTCTGACAGTTTTCTTCTTATGGTTGCATAGAATGATTCTTCTGTATGAATTTTTTAAAGAGGCTTCAATATACTCTGATTTTTAGAGGGAGGAAGTAATCAGAGTAATCTTGAAGAATCTTATAAGTGTGCCTTCTCTATCCCTTTGTTTTTTCAAACAAACTTCTGCAGGAAAGACCAGGCTACAGCAGCTTTTACCATCAAGGGAACTGTCCAGGTGTTTTCCACTGTCCCACTTCATATCTGTGCACAGGAGTTCACTGATGTGACCAAAACACACACTGACTCACTCATTTCTGATGCTTTTTATTCCCCTGAGGGCATTCCTGTAACATCATCAGTACAGATGGGTGGATTTTACTCAGTTTGAATCTGGTGGTAAACGGGTCCAGCGTTTAAAGGGTTTATTACTTTTTGTCTGAGAACCTACGGCAGAAGTCAAATTAAAACGCTGTTTTATCCCCCAGAAGTTTCTATCCCTCAGGACGGCATTATCTTTTTTTTTTGAGGAATTTTGTATGACTTCCCATGTTGTCAGAGGAAATTACCCACAGAACTCCTGAGGTAGCTTTGCTCCTCTGTAGGTGTGCAATTGGGAGGATCCTTAACGAGTCTTGGTGTGCTGTGAAACATATCTTGGAAGTTCTAGTTTTTATCAGAGACCAGAAATCAACCAGTTGCATTTGTTTTCCTAAAAACCCCAATGTAAAACAGGCCCTGTGAAATGTGGATAGGTAGTCAAAACAAAGGACAGAACAAAAGATGCAGAAATAATGTCTTTATTACGAATATAATGATCTACAACAGTATGCCTTATAATTCCGCTGTTTTGGTATTCATAAATTATAGCGACAGAAGGAAGTAATGCTAACCTATTCATTTAGGTTGATATGAATTTTACATTAAAATGCTTACAGTTTTTATACATTAAAAGAGTCCTTAGAGAGAAATTAAGCCAATTAAGGAGAAATAAAGACCTGTATGTCTTTCTGTATGTATACCTTCATCTAAATACAGTCGTAAAACAATAGAAATTCAAGGTATTTATGCACCAATTGCTTTTCCCTTTCCTTTCTTTAACAATTACCTGTATACTAATGATTATAATTTGAGTTTTATACAGAGAAAACAACATCTTTTCTGCAGAGAAATATTGTGACAGAAAATAGTTTTCTCTGAATTTGTTTAATGCTTAATACCATGGTGTCCAGATAATACAGTGTTTTGTATTAATTTCAAACAGGTATTCTGCTTTCATCTTCAAGTTTCTACTGTATTCCGTTGTACTGAACTAAGGAATTGGTTCTGCCCGTCTCTGTTTTTGTTGGTATTTTTACATTGTTTATATCAGAGCAACTAGAAGTTGTATTTGGGACCGAATACTAAATCAGTGGTTATAGACAGCACTTCTTACTGCTAGGAAAAGGAATATGGGAATATTCCTTATATAAGGCATAAAAGCTCTTTCCACGTCGAATCTAAACTTTCCAGGGAAGCTAATTTTCGCAGAGCTTCCGTGTAAGCCACTCTCTTCCCTCCACCCATGGCCAAAGCCATATGCTTCAAAAAAGGAGGCTGTAATGTAATCTACATCCCTGACTTCATTTCTTCCCGGAGTGTAACTTAAGCTGTAAAGCACGAGATAACACTAAGCACGAGAATCGGGTCTGCCGAGCTCAACCGTGTTCGATAAGCGTAATGGCTTTACAGGAAGGAGACGGGGTGTCTCTCAAGGTTCCTGCGTGACTGGTGAGATCCTACCCCTGTCTCCTGCAGCCTGCTGCGGGTCGATGAAGGGACAGGGTGCCCTGGCTTTGCCTTGATTTGCCCTCCTGGAGCTGACCTGGCAGCCACCTGGCACCGAGAGGCAGCAGCAGCCAGCCCTGAGCGGGGCAGGAGCGCGGAGCGTGCCGGGGTTGTGTTGTTGTGTGGCTGCAAAGCCTGGAGGTGCCATTCCCTCACCCTTCCCAGTGACTAATGCAGGGAGGGGGTCAGTAGAGCTGTGTAAGACACGTGGGGATGGAGGTTTTGCAGCACCTACTCATGCAGTTTATCTGGAGAAACTACCAAAACTGAACCAAGCTGGTTTTGAACAGCTCTGCTTAGACCTCTTCACAACCACCTTGTTTTTCACCATTGCAGGAGATAACAAAAGTTTGGATTGCGGCTTTAAAAGAGCAAGGCCGCAAAAATCAGCCTAACTTAAGAAAATGAAGCAGTTTTAGGCACAGTCTTAACAGCAAAAGTCACAGTGTGTTAAACACAGGTAATTGTGGAAGTCCTTCCCCTGTTCAGGTTGGGCATTTCATAAAAACACATCGTGGTACATTTGGTATTCTGGTCGCAGAAATAAAGAACTATTTGTAAAAAGTTACATATGGTCATCTGAACTAATTGCTAAAACGACACTACATTAATTGGATAATTAAAGATTGCGAACATGTGGCTATTGTGCTCCTTGGGCACGATGCCAACAGTTTCTGTGGCTGGGAACAGGTCTGTTAACATGCTGTGTCCTTTTTCATAAAAATAAATAAACAACAAAGGTTTTAAATTTAGATTAGAAAAACTTCATATTCTTAAATTGAGTTTTAAAGCACATTTATGATTTCCATTGTGTTGATGTTTTAACACTTCTGAATGGTGGCAGCTTTGATTTTTTTAGCATCCATCTCACAAATTAATAATATTGATTTTTGTTTTAGATTTATTGTTAGCATTTTGGAAAGTGTTCTGTAATTGTAGATACTTTGTAACATGAGACCTAGTGCTCCCTGGTTTATTTTGAAGAGGATGAGTGTTGGCACTCAGTTTGAAGAACTTCGTAATAGCAGTAAATTGTCTATGTGCTTTACCTTTACCTATCAAGGTTATTTGTCAGAAAAATTATGTCTGGTAAGTGGAATTTGTTTCATACAAACTTCACAAATCTCTGTACCAACTACTCACTTTTCTTTCTTTCTTTTTTCTTTTTTTATTTTTATTGTGTGTGTTTCTGTAAAGTTTTGGTTATTACTTTTCTTGTTCTTCATTTGAAAGTAAAATCTGTGGTTTCACAATGACCTTAAAGTGACTGACCCCTGAATCCAATCACTCCAGACTCCTTTGAAAATTGACAAATATGTCAAATTTACCTTTGGCTATCAAAACGTTTAAAAAATATTTCGTTTTCTAGAAGCAGTAATATTTATTGTTTCAGTGTTATTTGGTCTCACTGCTTTGTGGATATCCATACTGTGAGTTTGTAGCAGTATAATCTTCTCATCTTCTTGTGAATTATCACTTTTGTAAGAGTGAAAAAATTCACTTTTACCTTCTGGATGAGCAATTTATTGATTGGTTTAGTCTGAGCAAAAGTGGCCACAAATGGTCAATACATAGTCAAAAGGATGTCAGAGGCATATAAAAAACAGATTCATAATTCTTATTTGTATGGTTTGTGACTTATATATGCTTGCTTTCTTTTTACTTTTATATTTCGTCTTTTAAGTGAGTTGTAACAATTGTTTTAATGGCAGGAATGCAAAGTCACTGAGGTGAAACAAATATACTTCTTATCCAAACAAATAATCACAATTACACTTTGTATGCTCTGGTTTTAACCAGAAAAAAAATGTATCAATCTTCCAAATTTTCACTAAGTTCAGATAAAAATTGTCATTAGAAGGTAGGATTGCCTTATTTTCCCTGGATAGGACTTTTTTTTTCCTACAGAACTTCTGCAGCAATTTACATTGTACATCTATGTCTGTGATTATACCTAAACCAACATGAGGGATGGTCTCATGTTTGTGTCAAAGCCACTTCCACTCCAACCATATCATTGTCTGTTGGATCACCACAGTCATGTCAAAATAACTAATGAAGATAAACTTGTCCAGGCAAAAGTATAAGAGACACTCTGAATTGCCTGACATGCAAATTGCATCTTAAGAGGTCAAGGAAAAAGGAGGTATTTCTGTGGCTGAAATTCCATCTGAAGTTTGTTGGATGATGCCACCTGAGTACGGTGTGTTTGGAATGAGAAATTGAGTTGAATCATTTGTCTAAGCAGTCGGTGTTGCATTAGAGATCAGTGAGATATAGAGTGTACTTTACTCTTTCCTGTGAAAACTGTGAAGGCATTTCACGAAAGAAAAACATGCCAAGTGATTTTATGGGTGTATCTGAAGAACTGATGACAGGTATAATGTACTTTGCAGAAAAAAAAAAATCAGATTTACTGAGATACTTAAATTTCATTGAAGTACAAAAGGCTGTAGAGTTGGCAAACAGTAGCAGTACCTAATTCTAGGAAAGAGCCCAAAATGCTCTTTGCAGGTGGCCTGAACAAAATATGCTGAGGCATTTCTAGTACGTGAGCAAGGACTGGTTATGCTTTTGAACAAAGCTGTTACCAGATTTTGAGAGTCATTCATCAGCATTTTGAATAACAGTCTATTCACTGATGACTTTCAGAGTGGGAAGAATAAGGAAGAGAAGTGAGGATTCCTTGTGATAATCAAGGAAGTCTGTGGAAGCTTAGAAGGCAGAGAGAAATGGGTGCGTGTTCTTGTTTTTTGGCCAACCAATCTCTTCAGTTTCGGCACTGAAGAGTAGCCTGAAATTTGTCTTGCCCGGTGAAACTCCATCTCTGAGCAACAGGTACAGCACAGAGGCTGCTTGTGCACAACAGCACAGGGGTGTGATGCCAATTTTGTGAGTCTAAATGTTTCACATGTATTATTTGTTTGCCACTGCTTGAATGCAGTTCAGCAGCTGACCCAGCAAGGGGAGCTGTAGATTAGTGTGGACAGTTCTGTGGCTTCACACACCAGAAATTCTCAAAGAAGAAGAGCATTTTCTTGGGGGTCTATGTATTTCACTAAATTTCTGAATTTTCACAGTACTTTCAAGGGGTTGTTCCATAAAATATTTGACTGCAGGTTGTGTGAGAGAGCTGTTTATTCTCTCTCAGCCCACCTCTCCTCCTCACCTCCCCCAAATTAAAATGTTTATAAAGCTGTGCTGGTTTCTGTCTAATAATAAAACAGCATCAATATCTCTGTGTGTGATATCAGTTCATCTGGCCCTGGATAATCTGGTACAGGAGTCAATGAACTTAATGCAGTATTGGTAATCCAAAGGGGTTTGAGTTAAGTGTTTTTGACATGCAGAATCAAGAGTCAAGGGCAAAGCAGACTTTAAATATTCCTTCAGCACAGTCTGGTAGGGATGTAATTGAATACCTCAGGTAAAGCATCTTATCAGAACTAAAGCTGGTTAGTGTCTCATCACCAAACAGGGAGGTGCTGTGTGTCTTCTCTACACAAGTGCTCTTTTGACATTGTTGAAAAAGTCCTTTGAGGTCTTAGTTCACACTGGAAATTCTGCCAGGAATGCATTTGCACATTACAGGATAAATTCTACTTCATGCAAGTTACTCCTTTGCATGGTCCTTGTTCTAGCATTTTAGTAGTTAATGCCAAAGCAGCTAAAATATTATGAGAAGTTGCACAAAAAAAGGAATCAAGAAAGAAATAAATTTTGCGTGTTTGTGTTGTTAATGTGATATAAATTTTCATAGTAATACACAGAAAAGTTTCCTCTCAGGCTAGAATTATAGATCATATGTTCCTTTAAGAGGCATATGGAGAGAATTTAGAGAAAAGACATGTACCAGGAGACTAAACTGCCTGAAATTTTCTATCACAATCTATCTCTGGGGTTGCAAAGAATTGTGCAGAGGAAGAAGCCCGAGCATAAACAATGCGTTCGAATGTCTGTGAACAGATGAAGTTTTATGACTCTGATTTTTGCCATAACTTGTAGCTGCATTATGGGCATTTTGATATTTGATATTTTTAGTAAACAACAGCTTCTATAGCTGTGGATATACCTGTGAATGTGGGGAGTATCTTAAGGTGGAGGGCTCAGGCACAGTACTCAAAGGAATGAGTTCAAAAGAGATACAGAGGTTTTATTCTCTCATTTGTATTTTTGGGGGTTTATTACTAAGCATATTGACAAATGAAGGCATTGTCATTTCATCCCTTAATTTGCATTTTTCCCTTCCTTGATGGTGATCCTTAAGACTTCAGCATGCACTTTGTTAAAGCAGAATTTGCTAGGGTGTTACTGTATTTTTTCCATCTACAAAATCATTATTTTTGGGGAGACACAAAATAATTATAAACTTGAATCAAGATTGTGCTGTTAATTCATGGTGAACAGAGCACATTCAGATTTAACTCCTCATTTGAGCATTAAATGGAAGAATTATTAGAGAAGGAAAGGATTTTGATATCACATTGATCTAAATCTATGTGGATTGTCAGGGTTACTGTTAAAATTTAAAATGTAGTGGCAGCTTGTTTTCCTAGGAATGATTACTATACTCCACAACATGTTAGTTGTGCTTTAATGATGAAGCTACTTCACTGCTGTTGGGTCTGTGTCAATGGAGATGTTTGGTTTGTGAGACAAATTAACCCACAAAAATGTGAGGAAATAAGGTTTTTGCTGTTTTGAGTTTCAGTTTTCATCTCTTTCAATACTTTCCTGTTTCTTATTTGAGTATGCTAAATGTTTAAGTGATACATTTTTCAGGACCATAAAATAAAAGCAGAGAAGTTACTTGTAGCAAGAGCTGTATTTCACAGTAATATAGTATATATTATATTAAAAATAATAACCTTAACATCTAGTATTCACAGAAAAGATGGTAGGTGTGTTTTAGAAAAAATGTGCTCATATTACCAGATGCCTGAGGATGGAATAATTCTGTAAAAGCATTTTCTGCAGAGCTCACCCATACTGCATCACTTACAGGAGTCTGGCAAGGTGGAAAAAAATACAACTCTCAAATGAACAAATATCAAGCCAGTAACATTCACCTCTTTTTCATTTTCCTTTTCATAATTGATTTTAAACTTATATGAATCTTCAAAATAACTCATTGATTGGAAACAAGCTATAAAATGTCATTACAAGAGTCATTCTCTTTTTCTCTCTGATTACTGTAAACAGATGCTGATCAGGCAAAATGCTGTTTTTTCTTTTCATATATTGTGTGATTTGTACCTATTATATGTGGAAAACAGCAAAAGGAAAAAGTCACAGAGAAGGGCATTTATCACGAGTGGTATCTCGTGTTTATGCAGTGTAAGATGTAAATTTTACATTTATGCAAAAGACAGGGCACTTCTTGGTCTATGCTGTGTTACAAACTTCTGCGAAAGCCTTTCCTATACAGGTGTAAAATGTTCTAAAATATAGGAACTCGCTGCTGTCAGGAGCCACTCTTGTCTTATATGTGTGTTTTCATGAATTATCTTCAATAAGATACAATTCCTATCTAGAAATTACTATTTCCAAAATATCTGAACCATTTCTTTTTTTATAGGTGGGTGGTGCACACGCACTGCTAATAAAACTATACCTAAGAAGTGTGTTAAAGCAGCTTCCATTTTTCACTTCTTTGGTAATTAAGGGAAAGTACTCAAAAAAGACATGGTTCTCTGCCTGCAGTAAGCCAAAAGAGAGATGGTTTCCTGGAACTAGCAAAAGTTACTGTCTTTACTGTGAATTTCTGTTGGTTTTTTGTCATGAGACTCCCCCCTTCTCACTTTTTACCAGGTAAATTAATTCTAGCACTAAGGACTCTTCTGTGGCAAGGAGCTTTGGAGCAGTAAAAGTTGCTGGCTTATACACTTCCTTTCTAGAAATTGTCTGGGTGTGAAGAACAGTGTCCAAGCTCTTAACTTATTTGTAAACCTGTTGTTTTTACTCCCTCCACTTTAATTGCAGTAGTAACCTGTAGGCCCCCCAATAATGCACTTGGTTCCTCTTGCACTGTTGTAACTTCTTTTCATTCAAGATCCTCTTTGTGGAATCAACTGGGAAAGCCAAATAAAAAAAAAAAAAAATGGGAAGGATAAACTGAAAGCAAATAGTGGAGAATTTTCAGTGTTAGTTATTGATTTCCTTGATTGTGAGCACACAGGAACGCTGACACTCAGTGTACCTAATTGTGATTTTATTGACTATCATTTTTGCCTTGTTTATACTGCCAGGGTCTGTTGGTCACTGTGACTGATGGTTCTCACTCATTCCAAGTCTTGCAGCTCTGACCAAATCATCCTTTGTTCTTTTTCTTTGTTTTTTTTTCCTGATACAACATCCCTTCCTATTCAAGTTTTCTGTGTACCATGACCACAGATGACTGCTGTGAACATATGTACTCATAGTTTTAGTGGTTTTTTCAGTTTATACTTCTTATTTTTGGTTTATAGGTAATATATGAGCTATTTTTCGTACTTTGCCCAATCCAATTACCTGTGTAATGAGCAACCACATGTTACAGAACATGGCACCACTTCCCCAGGTTAGAAATATCTGGATTCTACATAATTTATCAATTTCTCAGCACCAGACCAAAGCACCAAATCTAGGGACAGTGCTTAGCCTGTAGATAGGGCTGGACTTCTGTAGAGCTTTTAAGATGTGGAAAAAACCAGTGAAAAGACATAGGGACAGGAAACATGACCAGTTTTCAGACACAAAGGTATGCTTGGGGGAGTGGGAATCAGTGTGGGTGCCTCTGTACCTCTGCAAGAGCCCTCCCTTCTCACCTGCCTCTTGCTGGGGCTCCTCTCCTGGAGATGCTCTGCTGTCTCAGCACTTGCAGAGTGGGAAAAGATGTCTAGAAACAGTGCAGTGCTCCATGATTGTCTCTTTCCTTCCAGTACAGTTTGGGGTACTTCCCTGACCCAGGCATATTCAGTGTCTGTCGTCTTCCCAAAACAGATCCTGACCCTACAACATGCTCCCTTGGCAAGAGGAGGTGGGAGAGATGTCTATCTTCACCCTTCTACATGAGAAGAAAAATCTATTGTATGAAAAGATCCTTTTCTAAATTCTTCTGCCACCCACAGATCCTGCTGGGGGGAATGAGCAACCTTGACATGTATCATCCCTTCTTTAATCTAGTTACGTTGTAAGAAAAAAACCCCAACCAAACAGAAGGAAAAAAAAAAAGAAAGGAGTGGGGAGCAATTTACCTTGCATCATGAGTAAAAAATATTCGTGTTTCTCCTCTAGCAATTTTAATCTTCACATTTTTCTGGTGTATTGTATGGCAAGATGTCATTAAGAGTTTTATGGTAATGATTACGTTGGCCTTGCAGACTATTTTTACTGCCCTCTTTTACTGTCACATTTGCTACATAAGCCTAATTTTATGTTATTGCAATGATGTTTCGTGGTGTGTTCAGATAATCGATAGCAGTACAAGGGCTGTTCCATTGGGATCGCGTTATATGAGTTTATAATATACAATATATGCTTTGATGTATACATGTAGTGTTTGCTGTTTTCCCCCCTCTCCTTAAATACAGAAATTTCTAGTTGTGTTTATTCCCCTCGTCAGCATACTTTATCATATCAAAGCCTTTACAGACAGTGTAGAACTACTGAGTTATGTTTGGGTCATGTTTTGCAGTGTGCCCTTTAATACTGTAGCTTTAGAAATGCAATTTTCAGCCTCTGCTTATTAGAATATGATAAAGTATTCCTGGTCTATGTCCAGCTCCACTAATCTCCAGACTACACTTCATGAATTAGGCATGAAGATTTTAGTCAATGTGCTTTCAAAGACCAATGTTTAGGGAATCATGGATTTTCTACAAGCTGAGGGAGAAATCTATAATAGGAAGAACTGATTTTCAAACATCATATTCTGTAGGAAAAAAAAAAAAAAAAAAAAAAGACCAGTTCTGGCTTGGAAACCGAAAACATTTCCTTTTAGAATACTCAAGAACTGGTTAAAAATGTATTGTAGGTTTTAACTTATAAAAGGAGCAGCTTTTTAAAATGCGCTGTAAGTGCTGTGTAGTGTACAGAGGCTCATACATATTAGATACCACGTAGAAACCCCGTGAATTGTGGGTTAAAAAACAAGTCACATGAAAGTTGACTCAGTTTAGTGGATTAACCTACTCACTGATGGACACTCTTCTGCTTTACCTTTGTACTGTTCATACACAGCAGACCTTGGTGAGGTCTGACAAAGGGGGGCAAGTAAAAGTGTTGGAACATCTAAGCAGAGTTTAAATTCTGTCCTGCTGCCTTAGCTTTCACTGAAGGCTAAGTCCAAATTAAACAAAACCATACAGAAAAATACACAACTGGGAAATGTCACCTGTTGGTATGGTGCACAGCTAAACTTTAATAATGAATTTTTTTTTTTTTTTTAAGAGAAAGGAGAGTATCCAGACAATATTATATTAAAGTAGTCTTTTTTAGTGCAAAAGGCTAGTATAACTATGCAAGTCAAACTTTGCAGTATCTCCATGGTTCTCTCCTAGAGTGAAAGGAACCCTTGGCTTAGGAAACTGCAGCACTGTTAGACAGTCCTAACGTGGATACATTTCTGACAAAACAAGTAGTTATGGAGTAAATGGGAAGGTACCCTTTCAATTTTTTTTGTCATTGGTCCATACTAATGAATGTTGATAATGTATAGCACTTTGTTACTGCTGTAATTACACTAAGAATTAATACACAGCCATGTTTAGTCATTCAGGAATTAAAGGACATTTGTAACTTGTCTGGATGCAAATGGGAAGGAACCTTTCTGCCTGAAGGAGACAACCAGGTGTAATGATTCCCATCACCCCTGCCCCCTTCTCCCCAGACACGTGAGATGGAGGTGGGAGGGGATGTCTGTGCGTTCACATGAGTGTTTTTAATAGTCCTTTCCCCATCTCTCTTCTATGGTATGGAATCATTCTACCAAACCCAGTATTTTTCCCACTTTTGGTAGATCATAAATAATAGGAGACGCTGACACTGCTTTTGTTTACTTGTGTTTGGTTAAGTGTTCGTTGTGTTTCTTGGAAGGGAAGACTTTTTCCATCCTGTGAGGCAGAGTTATGTGTACATGCACACATCTATGTATGCAAACATCCATATATCCACTCCCCATGTGATATGCTTACCTAGGAAAAAAAAAAAAGCCCAAAAACTAAATGCTGGCTTTTACGTTGTTCTTTTCCAAAATGTTTGATACATTTTCTCATGTAAAAATGATTCTTAACCACATGTGATGTAGTTGAGGGAGATTGCAGGAAGCACAGAAATCTGAGTCTCAGATTTGCAGGCTGTTGGCTACGTTAGTTATTGTTCAGATTGGAGTAATAGCATCAGACAAGAGCCCCGTGCTCTTTTTCACTTTTTCACTTTGACAGCATCCCTAAAAGGACAATGAGGCCCATATCTGAACATAAAATGTGCCAAACACTGAATACCAACTTGCATCCTTCTGTGTTCCCTATAAAGTCAAGCAGAGCCATGAGCAGGACGGTAGTGTTAGTTCTGGCCAGTGATTGTCAGGAATGTGTGGAAAGCTGCCAGCCAGCCCCAGGCTGTGGAAATGCCTCTCTGTACTTTCAGCTGTGATGATCAGTGCTGGGCACAGGCACCCTAGAAATTTGCTTTAGCAATGATGCATCCACGTGGAACAGGGTGTCTGGAAAAAGTTTGCTGCTGGTGGAAGGAGTTGTGTTGCATCCAGCCTGCATGTACACCCTGCACGAATCAGAAACCAAATCCCATCCTTTTGTTGTACCATTGTGCACTGCAGCCAGGAACCAGCCAGTCCAAAGGTTGTAGTCCAGGCCTTTCCTTGACATCTGTGTAACCAGGGGAAAGTAGAGCAGTAAATAGAAATCTTCTATTAATGACACAGGCTTATTGATGCAAAAGTGTCTAATGTTTCAGTGTAAAGCAAAGGGATGCAGTAATGCACCAATAGGAATAGGGTGAAAAAACTGTGATGAAAATTGCAAACTGAAATAGTGACCAGAACCAGTTCTTTCTTTGGAATGAACAAAAGACAGAGGTAGGTATAGAATCATAGTTTAATTAACTGATGGTTTTAATTATTTTCTCTGTGGAAAAGTAGAGACAGGTGAGATTAACACCAGGAATTTTGGACTATGCAGATCTCAGCTCTTGAGTACACTGCTGTGTTAAAGTGCCCTTCTGTGCTTTGCTATGTCATTCAGTTGTTTTGCTAGAAAAAACATCCCATGTTTCCCTTTGCTAGAAAAATTTGCAGCCTCAGCCAAACACTGGTTCAGACAGAGGGAGCCAGTTAGGAGGCTTTCTTTCAGACATGGGGAAATTTAGAATTTTAGCTTTACATTCTACCAGGAAAGTTGGTGCTGTTCTGTAAAACTTGCTATTAACTTGATAACCCCTTTCTAAAACTTGCACAAATAACATGTTAGCATAGGTGGAAGGGTTATGACAGTCTATTTGATAGTTTCTTCAACTACAATAAAAGCCTCAGAAAACAGTCATCTGCTAGTGTTTGCCTTCCTTATGGTGCTTTCGGTGTACTTTGGAAAATAGAAAGAGCAGATATACCTAAATTATTAGGTATTATGTTATCAAATAAATGGTTTAGGCACTTGGAGCTACAGAGAAGCATCTCATGATTTTCAAAACAAAATTCAGGTAGCCCGGGAAGGTCGACCACTGCACTGTACACATGCTTTTGAAATACAAGCAGGCCTGTAGCTTCCCTTTCAAGATCCTAAAATCCTTTGAAAATACAGTCAACGATGCCTAAAACTTAAATTTGTTAAGTGCCTAATTCCTAATTTAAAAGTTAAGTTCCCAAATCTTACCGAATTTCAGTGGTATGTACACTTCCAACTGCCCCAGTCACTTTTGAAAATGAGATGTGTAGTTTTGAGTGGCACATTTTTCCAACATCACTTTCTCAGCCTGGGCTTGCATCTGCCCCAAGGGGAATGGCAGAGTGAGAACAGGGACTCCTTGTTCTAGATTTCCAAAATTGAAATATCATCTGTTCATCTAAATTGTGCTTACAATTTACCTGCCCAATGTTGAAACCTGATTCATGCATATGTAACTGGAGTAAATATTCTTGCCTGGCATTGCTTTGACAGGGTGTTTTGAGTGATACACTCTGTGTGTTGAGGTTCCTCATTGAGTTTTACAATATGGTCTTAAATAATCACCTGAACTATCTCTGTGTAATGTTTTTAGCCCTTCAAGGGTTGTTGTTTCCTATCCATTTCTAAATCTCTTTTGGCACACAATAGATGCTGTAACTAAAACTGCATTTTTCAATGGGTTTGTAGAGATTAGAGTCTCTGATTACTGTCATTTTTCTCTATATATTACAGGAAGTTTCTGTGGTATATGGTTGGCAAATGTTGATGTTGTATTGTTTTTTCCTGCATTTGTGGGTAATAATGGATTGAAGAGCATCTTAAGGTTTTTTATTTTGCCAAAATCCATACTGGTTAGTCATGTGCCTATATTTCACATTTTTCTATCTATCATTAGAGCTCCTTCTGATGATTAATTATCTTAAACTTCTGGGACAGAGTCTTGAAGGATTTTTAATCTAGGAATCCTTATGAAAGGACAAATAACAAATTGCTTAATAACATTTATATTTATACCAAATATTTGATGAGCTCACCTGTTTTCTGACTGAAATGGGATGGTAATTGTGAGACTACAGGAAGAAAACAGAGGAAAAAACCCTGTAATTCTCCTCAAGGGAAGTGGGAGCTGGTCACTGCTGAGCAATCAGCCCTGGGTGTTTGGAGACAGTGAACTAGTCCCACTGCCCTCATCATGTCAAATTTTCAGCAGCAGTTTAACATCCCATCCTTACCATCAAAGGAGGGGGATGCCTGTAGATAAAAGTGGTTGTTTTTATCATTAATACAACCTTTATTATTAAACATTGCCTGAATTATCATATGTGTTTTTACTTCTTTGGTTGTTTTCCACTCGATCCTGTTGGTTGTTACAGAAGTTTTGTTACATTCTCCCATCTTCTTCTTAATATTTCCCTGGATAAGCTTGAGGTTCCTCCACTCTGCTGTAGTGCTACCATGATATCCTGCTGTCAGGATC
This sequence comes from Myiozetetes cayanensis, assembly GCF_022539395.1. NCBI lineage: Eukaryota > Metazoa > Chordata > Aves > Passeriformes > Tyrannidae > Myiozetetes > Myiozetetes cayanensis. The sequence continues at coordinate 15,598,559 of NW_026087270.1, read as the reverse complement.
TTAGCCCAAACCAGCACATCCTATGCTAGGTCTGGAACCAATGACTTTTTTACACCAGCTTTTTTTTTTTTTTTTTTTTTTTTAATTAATTGTTTTCTTTGGCTTGAAAATACAAAATGACCCTCAAACAACAGCCAAGTACAGTTCAGTGGGAGAAGAAGCTGAAGCAAGCAAATTTGTGACAGAAAGAATATTGAAACTGGATTGGCAACCCTGGTTTTCCCTTATGGCAATTATTCAAATTGTTTTCAGAATCCACCTTAGTTACAGAATATGTTCTTATATTTATCTTTTAAAACTCAGGTGTACAATAATGTAAAGGAGTCATCTGATACCCTAAAAAGGTTTTTTGGGAGCTAATTCTTTGCTAGCAGGTGCATATCAGTCTTGGCTCTGAAATATTCACTGTATTTAATATTGTTTGCCAAACTAATGACATGTTTGTTGTCTGGTCAGATCCTTTATAATGGGGAAATTATGATCCAGTTAACATTATATATTGACTGCACAGGGATAATATTTTTCTATATTAAATTTAATCCAAATACAATGCTTCTGTAATTGTATCTATATGATATTGAATTTTACCTTTTTATCTCTGATAAATGCTGTTGATCACAATTATCTTGGATTGCCACTCCAAAAACTCTGTTGTGCTTAGAGCTGTATTTATTATAGGAGTTTATCCTAAATGAGCAAAGCTCATTAGGTCTTAAAGGACCCACACACGTGCACAGGCACACTTTCCCATCCCTCCACAGGCACAGAGCTGGGAAGGAACAGCTGGCACTGTAAGACAGGAATTGAAAATACAGGGATATTTTACACAGTGTAAAAGGTCACCATTTTGAAAGGAAAAACTATATACAGAGATACTTTATTTTTGTTTGTATGTTACCTGACTTTAGTATTGTTAGAATTCTTTATGCTGAACTGGTCATGTTAGAGCTTTTTTTTATTTTTTGTCCTGTCTGTCCCTCCCCAAGGGACAGAATCCCTTGATGGGAGTCCCCTTTAACTCCCCATTATCACAAGAACAACTTCCTTCTTTTTTTAAAGCAGGTATTTTCGCCATCAATCCTGTTTGATTCAGCCCTACAGAAGTTTGATCAAGCCACATATCCTCTCGCTAGGATCAATTCTGACCATGAAGTATAGATTGAAATACCTGTGTGTGTCAATTTGACAAAGAGAACAGAGGAGATATCTTTACTGGAACTGTATTACACTTGACAGGTTCTTCCCCCCACCTTCAGGTATTGATGGAGCAAGGAGGGGGATCAGGCACTGCTCCAGCTGCAGCCTGGCTTGGCTGCAGCAATACTGGTGTGTGAGTGTCATCTTCTCCCACGGAGCAGCTGGGAACATGCACTTTAAACTTTGTGGGTTTTATTGGGCACATGTGCATTTTAAGAGGCCACGGAAGCAGATCTGAGCTCACAGACTTGCAAGGTAGGAAGAAACACATCCCACGGGCAAGTGACTCCCAACAACTGGACAGTTCCTCTTGATGGGAAAGAAAAAAAAAGATCTGCAATATTTTCAGGTCAGAAATAAGCAGAATACAGTTTATGGTGTAAAGTTATATAGCAGAGAGGAGTGAAATGGGGTTGTGAAAGTTTGCTAAACCATGGCTATGTTGAATATACTGACAGAACTAAGCAAACATGAAGTCACCCTAATTAATGATGAGCAAAGGGCTATTTTGCACTGAGTTTCCTCCTTTTTTTTTTTTTTTTTTAAATGCAGGATGCTATTGTTGTAGTTTAGAAAGCCCTGGGCAGCTTAGAAATCAGGCAAAAAATCAATAGCCCACTTGTTGAAGATAAGTGAATTAGCTTGTGTTGAATGTAACTGAGTACCTGAACACTCCAGTGAGCAGCCTTTGTTTTGTGAGAAAGGAGATTTGTGAGGTTTCTCGTCTGAGGGCTGTGGTGATGCACATCTCAGATTGATCACACTGAGTATGAGGGAGCTTCCCATTTACACAGAGAAATAATTTGTGAATTTTCTTTCTTTCTCTCTTGCTCCTGTCTGCTCACCGTGCCGAGCAGGTTTCCTCATATTTCAAAGCTGATGGTGAATCTCACAGAAGAATTTTAGTGAACAGTAACAAATGACAACTATCAGAAGAAGTAGTGTTATACACCAATTTGCCATGGGCCAAATTCAAAATTTCTTTCCCCACTCTATGCAGGCCCAGGTCTTGTTTCCTTTCGCAGCTGTTACACCTCTGGGAAGCTCATCTCATGTCTCTGTGAGACAACTGAGAGAAGAAATGCTTCTGTCCAGTGTGGTCAGCATTTGGTATACAGACCACTTCTAATTTCCATATCCAAGGACAGCAGCCCTTTTTCCTGCCCCTGACACAGAGGATGGGTGGTGTCTGGTTGCTCTGCTCTCTCAACAGCCTGAGAAACAGCTCAGAGCTCTTCCCACTGAAACCACTTTGCCACCGACTTCAGTGTTAATCATACCTGCCACTAAGATGACATTGTCCTAGTCCAGCTGTTTCTAGGCTCTGATCTGCTTCCAGAATTGGAAGAGAAATGCGAAGAGGTTCTTACTCCAGCTTTGCAACTTTCTGATCCTTGAGTTAATTGCCACCTCAGTGTTAAGAAGACAGAGTGGGAGGACTTCTTGAAGTGCCCCCTGGACATCGATAGTCCTGGAGGCAGGCGATGGCCTCACCTCTTCTTGACAGCTCATATTTTCTATGTGAATAATCAGAGAGGTCTAAAGGCAGCCACATGGGATGTGTCCTTGCTAGGACATTGGTCCTCCTGGGAGCTGCAGACCCACTGCTGAGGAGGAGGTCCAACCAGTCAGACCTGTCTCTGGCCACAGTGTTCCCATCTCATCCAGTACCCTCTGAGCAGGTCAAAATCATCCTGCTCAACTTGACAGAGATAATAGCAGAACTGTAACCTGGACACTTTAATCATGGGGTTAGAGGAGTTTGGCTCTCACACCAGTTGACTTTCATTCATTATTATGTTGTGTATTTAGTGTAAATCTTGTGAGCTTTTAAGGCAACCCTTTTAGCTGCAGGGGTGGCAGGGCAGACTTGCCGTTCTGGCAGCTGGTTATTTTTTAAAGCAGTTTCCTATTGCTTTGCTGATTTGGGCAGTGGTCTACCTCATCCAAACATCTTGAAGTGCAGCAGCTTTTTTCTGCCTACACTGGACAACCATGTAAGCAGAGGATCCAGTTACTGTTTACAGGTCTGGCAACTCTGGCCATACATCACCTTGGCCCATTTCTCTCAGTCACTCATGCCATCAGGGCTGGGAAGCAAAACTTTTAAGTGTTGTCTCTGCTGGCTTGTTTCCAGCGAAATAAATCAGGTCTCCAGTTCCTCCTACGTGGTACAAAGGAAGAAACCCTGAAAGTTTCTGAAGAGTAAAGCTGGCTTTTGCTATTTTAGCATTCCTGAGCTGTGGGAGTTTTGACAGTCGGAGACTTTAGCCAGGGGGCCCTTTGCTCTCGGGAGAGCTGGTATCTCCCGAAATAAAACATGATACTCTCTTTGGTGGTGGTGTTTGGGAAGTGTTTCAGAT